>NC_136122.1:12743427-13343427 GCF_965212315.1 Lampetra planeri | reverse complement strand
ATGCCCTTTTTTTCCTTATTCCCAAATCAGTTAACAATACAAATATATATGTATATCTGTGAAATATGCATGCCGACATACACGCAGACAATTAATGAGATTATTCATTTGTTGGTCGTGGTGGAGAAATAGTTTTTATTATTACCTGTAATCCTGGCAGCCTGTAGATGGGGTTGGTGGATCATTCAGAGATGGAGACATCTGCCTCTATGATAACGTGTGTGTGTGTGTGTACGCCGAGCTTATGTCTGCCAGTTAATGCTGGTGAGAGTCTGCACTTAGCTGTTAACATTTGATAGGCAAACAGATTCAGCCAAATGGTACCTGTGAAGACGTGCGAGTGAGTGAGTGAGAGAGTCAGTGGGTGGGTGGGATTGGAGTGAGTGGTTGAGCGAGTGAGTGAGTGAGTGGTGCAATGAGTGATTGAGTGAGTAGGTGAGCGACTGAGTTCGAGCGAGCAAACGTGTGCGAGTGAATCGGTGAGCGAGTGAATCGGTGAGCGAGCGTGTCAGTGAACGAGCAGTGCCTGCGTGAGCGCGTGGCACGATGAGCGAGGTGAGTGAATGCGAACGGTCGAGGTGAGCGCTCGCTCGCTCGAGCGAGTGAGCGAGCTGTGAGCTGTGAGCGTGCGAGTTGACGGGTGACTCTGTGGCCCAGGTGTTGCTGGGTGAGCTGGGCTCTCTGCGGAGCCGCGTGGCAGAGCTGGAGGAGGAGAAGACGAAGTGTGAAACGAAACTCAGCAGCACCGCAGTGAGAGTCCTAACCCCCCCCCTCCCACAGCGCGACCCCACACGACCCACCCACCCATCCACCCCGCCCCCCCCGGCACTCCTCAATACGCTCCACTCACCCACTCGCCTTACTCGCACTCGCTCCATCCTCACTCACACAACCAATTGCCTCACTTGCTCCACTCTCACCTGTTCAACTCACTCACCCCGACATCGCCCACGCAACCACTCGCCACGTTTATCAATAATCGAGGTGGCACGGCGTGGCACAAGATGGCTCGTAATGGTCACGTTCGATCTCTGAGCCAGCCACCACCAAGAGCCTGGATTGGAATCTGTGATTAAACCGAATTCACAAGTGTTGATGATCTTAGCCCATTCACCAGTGACTTGCACAAAGACCCATCGATATCAGAATAGAGATCCAAAGACTTGCGTAGATACCCATAGACTCAGGTAGTGACCCCATAGACTCGTGCAAAAACCCACAGACTCGCACAGACTGAGCTGTGATTTAACCGGTGTATCTAGTGCAGTGAGATGATCTCAGCCCGGTCACGAATGACGCGCACACCGAAAAAAATATATATAATCATCGTGTTAAATTTGTCCCACGACTTAATTTTGGCAAAATGTTTCAATGGTTGAAATATGACGAACACTTCTTTTTTTATGACGGCATAAATAATGTGTGCCCCTAACCGCTAATGCAAGGTGACAGAAAGATGCCTGAGAAGGGGTTCTGTGTGATGTCCCATTCCACAGACCGTCTCGAGACTTCCTCATAGAAACGTCTTCATCTCGCCAGCAACACGTCGCCAATAACAGCATCAATGGATCTTCTTGGTTCTTTCGGTGAAGTCACGTAGAAGGGAAGTAATAAAATAATAAAAATAAAACATAATAAAATATTATATTATTTTATTTTATTATATTATTATTTTATTTTATTATGTTTTATTATTATTATTTTATTACTTCCCTTCTACGTGACTTTACCGAAAGAACCAAGAAGATGAATCCCTGCAGTCACGAAAGCTTTAAATCGAAGCATCAATGGATTTTAATTGGGAGCCAAAAGAGAGGAACGTGCTGCACTTCAACATTTTTAATTAGCAACGAAAAAAATAACTGCAGCGCACAAAATCACTTTGGTCTTTGTCTCGGCGCTTTACGCTCTCCTCATCCCGGCTCGTTAGGGCTGCCAGCGCGCTGCCATCATTGGCAGCGCTATTTCCGAACGGCGCGATGTTCGTGCCCCCCCCCATCTTCCCGCCCCCCCGCTACCGACTCATCGCCGCCGCGACGACGACGTGTCCGCGTTTCACCCCAGTCAAGGTTCATTCCTGGCAACGCTCATCGCTAGACGCCGTGTATTTTTCCTCCGATTATAAAAAGAAAAAACCTGGTCCTTGTCATCGCCATTGTCACATCAGCTGTGTTGTTGCCGCTGTCGGTCGGGTCATAGCGATGCATAGAGACCCATAGAGATACATAGAGACTCATAGGGATACATGGAGACTCATAGAGATACATAGAGATACATAGAGACTCATAAAGATACATAGAGACTCGTAGAGATACATAGAAACTCATAGAGATACATAGAGACTCGTAGAGATACATAGAGACTCGTAGAGATACATAGAGACTCATAGAGATACATAGAGACTCATAGAGATACATAGAGACTCAAAGAGATACATAGAGACTCAAAGTTTTGGCCAATCCTGGCCAGCTGGCTCAACAACTGAACAAACACGGCACCGACGACGACGACGTTGCCTCCCTCCCCACAGGCGGAGCTGGCGGAGCTGCGAGAGCGCGTGGCCACGAAGGAGCGGGAGATCGAGACGCTGCGGCTGGAGCTCGCGTCGAGGCCGCCCGACGCCGTCGTTGCCGCCGCGTGCAAGGGTACGAACGCGCGAGGAACACCGCTCGATCAGTCGCTCAGTCGCTCGCTCGCTCAGTCGCTCGCTCGCTCGCTCAGTCGCTCGCTCGCTCCGTCGCTCGCTCCGTCGTTCCTTTGTTACGTGGAAAGTCCGGTTGTGTAGCCAGTTACCCAGCTAGCTTTGCAAAGGGTAGAGATCCGTGGTGTGCTTTGGCGGCACAGAAATGACACCATCATCATCATCAGGTCACCGCGCATGCGCAGACCGCCGATGGTGCGTATCGTGCACATTTCAGCCACCCAACGCGGCCGAATAAACAAAGTCGCCGATTGACCGAACTCCGCGAACATGTTCCTCAGCCTTGGCCTTTACACAGGTCGTACCAAATGTGTTACATTCTGGAAAACAACAAGAACAATAATAATATTTAATCTTTTGTAAAAACAAAAAAGTGCTGCTTGGGCACGTGTTATTTAGTAATTAAATCACGACTTAAATCAACAGCAACAAAATTGGCCATGGTATTTTGAAATGTTTGGCAATTTATGAAGAGACGATCTGCGCTAATGAGCGTCTGAACGAGCGAGTGGGACGATAACGCGACGGGTAGAATCGAAGGCACGAAGTGTCTCGTGCCCAAAATATAAGATGCAGGCTGTGGAGACATTATATTACATTATCTCGGTTAAATCAGCACCTTAGCATAAAGCACATGGTACCGCTGTGTGCTCTATGAATGCAAAATCGTGGGGTGCTTTTATTTAGTTATTTAATAATCTGCAACAGTTGAGTTCCTCGCCCGCTCGCTAGGGAGGCAACAACCAGACGCAACAACCACACGCAACAACCAGACGCAACAACCAGACGCAACAACCAGACGCAACAACCACACGCAACAACCACACGCAACAACCACACTCAACAACCAGACGCAACAACCACACGCAACAACCACACGCAACAACCAGACGCAACAACCACACGCAACAACCAGACGCAACAACCAGACGCAACAACCACACGCAACAACCACACGCAACAACCACACGCAACAACCAGACGCAACAATCAGATGCAACAACCACACGCAACAACCACACGCAACAACCACACGCAACAACCACACTCAACAACCACACGCAACAACCAGACGCCTCACCATGCAACCGTCTCGTGACCCTTCCGCTGACGAGGAGGTCAATAGGTCATCGAGACCAATGCCACCGCACCCGTCACCTAACGCGAGCCTTGCCCTGGAGCGAGTGCTGCTAACAAGCGCCTATGAAGGCCGCCAAGACACACGAAGGGGTGGGTGACCAGCACCACGCCCGGTCGCCTTTGTATCCCGAGTGGCGATGTTTACACACCGCACCAGGTGCTCATTTGACGTAGGGGAAGCCCAGGACTGGTTTCAGATAATTTTTGCCGGTGTTGACCAGTGAGCGGGAACCGAACTCGGCTCGCCGGCGCCGTAGCACGGTGCGCTCAAGTTAAGACCAGGAACCGCCTACAGGTTGCACCGGTTCATTTGTGCGGTGAATCCGAGGGAATTACTTGCCAACGCCGCTCATTTCCAGTGCTTCATGAAGGTTTATCTTTAGTTATATCGCGTAGATATAAATGTGTCTTTAAAGGCTTTTTTTCACGTAAGCAAAAGGTGCCAATTAGTTGCTGCTTCAGCACAGGCCGTGTGTGTGTTGGAGAGTAAACCCACAACATTTACCATCCATTTCCAGCGCATACCGCACCACTCACCAGCATTGGCCACACACGGGGGATACATTGTAAGGATACATTTTTTAGTTTTGCCACCTGAGGTGGGTAGTGACGAGTTAAACACATGGCCTGGGCTCCTGGCCCCACCTCCGCATTCAACAAAACTTGCACCGAGGTCACGCGTGAAAGCGTTGTACTGTACTTCAAAGTCGCGCGTCCCAGGTAAGCAGGTGTTTGGCCTCCAAGATGTCAAACGCCCGCGAGCTAATTAAAGAGTGGACAAAGAGTCACAGGAAGCGCTAAGCAAGGTCCTTGTGATTTATAACAGAAAATAACAACCGTGTGTGTCGTTGTGGAGAATATAAATAACAACACAGAATAAGCAGACGATGTCTCCATGTACATAGATATCTGTCCCTTCACGGAAAAATAAAAAGTATCCTTTACAGTTTACACAACTCATCGCCTCACGGCCTTCTGGGACCAAATCAACACTTCTGTCATGACTTCACTGCCAGAAGGCCGTGGTGCAGATGGGTTGTGTAAAGTGTAAAGGATACTTTTTAACTTTTATGTGGACAGACAGATAAATATATATATACACAGTGTACGAAGGAGTCATCGTCTGCTTATGAGCATACAAAGTCCCATCGTCACCATCGTCATCATCGTCATCATCGTCGTGAGTACATTTGGTTTCAGTGCCATTCTCATAGCGCAAGGCTATCTATGTATGTATGTTGAAATTCTTTCGCATTGTACGTAGCCCACCGTGCTAATCTGAGGTGCTATCACGACGGAACGCAAGGCGGGCAAAGTCTGCGGCCATTTCACAGTCAGACGGGTGGGGGGAGGGGAATGTTGCAAAGTGGTTTCATCCGATTCGGTGAGTTTGGCAATTCATGATCAAACTTCGCTTACGTTTTACGCCATGGTGACGACCCTTAAATGACCCTAGTGTCCAGCCTCAACTCCCTAAATCTCCCTGGAGCCGCCAGGGTCCTAGCTGAGAAACCTGCTGACGTAGTACATCCCGTCGGCAGGGAGCGTGACACGAGGTGGTGGTTGTGGTGGTGCCTTCCTCGTGTCTCTCGACAGACGAGGAAATTCAGAAGATGAAGAGCGCTGTTGAGTCACTGCTGCAGTCCATCCAGGAGAAGGTGAATCGCGAGGCCTCGCTGGGCGGCGACGCGACTGTCATGCTTAACCGGCTTCCGCGCTCGACGATTAGAGGATTTTTCAAACCGATAATATGCCACGGTCGCTGGCGGTCATTTTACGATGAGAATGACATCCTTTACATTTTATTTTTATCGGCAAGTGAATAGTTACCCTTGTAGCAGCTGTCGGGTTTACGGTGCAGTCGGTGAGGCATACGCTTCCCTCCCTAGGACCGCAAGATCTCAGAGCTGCACGAGGCTTTGGAGGCCTATAGAGAGGCGCAGGAATTGGGGGGTCGCCTTGCCCCCCGCGACCGAGGCAGGCCCTTCCCCCCGGCGCCGGAGGCGGCCGAGGGGTCAGGGCCTTCCCATCCGACCTCCCGGGCCACACGTGACCCCTCGCCCTACGACAACAGGTACCCAACGGCGGCTTGACGTGCTCTCGCTCCAATGCGCTTTGCCGTCGTACCCACCGCATCTCCTTGGACACGATGTCCGACGGTTCGCGCCACGTGCTGGGAGCTTGTTCGGGAATTCAGGAGAATGAAGGAGCTGAATTTCCTGGAGGAGCTTCCAACAGGTGGAGTGAAACATCGGACATCATGACGATGCAACTGAGGTTACCGATGTGGCCCCACCGACGCGCAGTCTACCGTCTCCCTCCCGCAGGTCTCCCTGCCGGCACAGGTCCAACAGCCTGGAGGATCTGCGGACCGAGTCCGGCGATAAGGTGGGGCACTCTTTGTCACCATCGCAACACGCCCCATTCCGCACGCTTTTATTTTTCTCCATTGATTTTTTTTTGGTTTGGTTTGTTTTAAGTTAATGGATGCTCGTGCTAACGGTTGTGTGTTCATTTGTGATTTGATTTGCTTAACGCTTTGGGTGCGATCGCCGCGCTGCGTCCGTGCCGCGCGCCTGCTTTGTGTTAACGCTCAGCCGTGTGTGCCACGCGTGCAGTGTGTTGTTTGGGAGCCAATGGTGCCGCATCCTGCCGACAAGGTACCACGTCTCGCACCCCCAGTAGACGTGGCAACGTCGGGCTGACGTCACGACGTCTGTGGTTGGAACCGTTGGCCCAACGTTCCCCCAACGTTGGCCCAACGTTCCACGTTTACTGGTGCCCATGCGAATGGGGTCGCCCCGCCCATTGGCAGATAAGACGCGGTTCTGCGCTACGCTGAGTCTCAAGTTCAAGTTTCAAGTTGAATTTGTTCGACCAGGCCACAACCGAAGATTCAATGATGATGGCGGTGATTTACGTCAAGCCTCCATTGATTGAGATCAGAATGAGGATATGTATTGACATTGGAGGAATCCAATGAGCTGTAAAGCTCTTTTTCACAGATGTCCGGTAGGGGCAGGAATGGTTCCCCATTCGCAGGAATGCGAGATTGGCTTCACATGGGAGGAAACCAAGGGCAAAACACTCAAATCCCCGCACAGATGGATTGGAAAAATAAATTTGCTATACTGCCATCTTCGGACCTCCTCGCATACCAAGCCTACAACACTTGGTATTCCCAGGGAGTTGCCCATCCGAGCACGATCCGGGCTCAAATCCCTGCTCGGCTTCCGTCGTCACTGGCCCCCAATTAACGATGACTCCGTTGTTGTCTCGCCATCGTTTCGGTCCCCTGGGGGCAGGCGAAGGCCGGCGCCAACGGCTCCAAGTACCAGACGCTGCCGGCGCAGCGAGTCAGCGGGAACCCCTCAGGGGGCCCGCTGGGCCAGTCGCCACGGACACTCCGCACCACCGCTCAGCACGACGGGGCCTACTCCTACCACGGGTCCGACAGCAGCCTCGGTGCGTGCGTGTGTGTGCGCGTGTGTGTGTGTGCGTGTGTGTGTGTGTGCGTGCGTGTGTGTGCGCGTGCGTGTGTGCGTGCGTGTGTGTGTGCGTGTGTGTGTATGCGTGTGTGTGTGTGTGTGGAGAGCGATAGGATAGCGGTTAGTGCGCTGCGCTATGAACCCGGCAAGCTGAGTTTGATTCCCGTCCACGGTCAACACCAGCAACGATTATCTGAACCAGTCCTGGGCCTCCCCTAGGTCGACTCAGCCTCAATTGAGTACTTAGTGCGATATGTAAAAACATTGCCACTAGGTCGTGGTGGTGGCCACCCACTCCCTCGTGTGCTGTTCCAGCCCTCACAGGTGCTCGCTAACAGTCTGTTAAGGCTACACTGGGGGATCTTCTGTGCATGCGTGTGTGTGCGCATGCTTGTAGCGTAGTGGTTCTGCGCACTGCGATACAAAACCCATGAGACGAGTTTGATTCCTGCTCACGACCAGGAACAGTGGCAAACATCTGAACCGGTTTTGGGCCTCCTCTAATTTGAGTAAATGGTGTAGTTGTCACTGGAGAGACAAAGGCGGTCGGGCGTGGTGTTGGCCACGCACACCCCTCGTGTGCCGTGCAGGCGTTCGCTACACCGTCTGTTAGAGGCCATACGGGGGGCATCTGCGACACCGCGCGATTAAACCTATGGGAGCGACGTCGCCGTGGCCACAACGACGCTCGTGGTCGTATCTTTGAAGTCTTTTTTTCCCGGGAACTAAAAGATTGAAGCCGACGCGAGACCCGTAACCCCAGGCGCGGTCAGCGTCTCCGCGATGCCGATGGCGTCTCGCCGTAAGTTTCCCGTTGTACCTCTTCGGCTCGGCGCTCTCTCGCGCGACGCGAAGCCCCCAGGGAGAGCTTCCACGAGTTTCCCGCTCCGCCCCCATCGTGTCGAGGCCAGCACGTAGTAACGCCCCCCCCTCCCCTCCCCCCCGCGCTATGAACCCCAGCTACACGGGCTTGTTGGATTCCCGGCCATGGCGAACGTCGGTGGTGAGCAGGCCGCCCAGAGCGGGGAGGCAAAAGAGGCAACTTGAGATGAGAGGGCCTCAGGATGGGGGATTAGGTGGCCAATGAATGAGGGGGGCCGCCAGGCGGCGTTCTGCCCTGAGCCTCCGTGAGCCTCGGAACTTTTGCAACCCACACTGACCAGGGTGGTGAAGTATGGGAGAGAAAAAAAAATCCATGAGCAAACATGGCATGGGGTGGCCTTCAACTATCGGTGGAGTGATAATGATCCTACATTTGTGAAGTATATATATAGCGATATTAAGAGGTAATATTTTCTCGTCCTACGGGAATGGTACATTTTTTGCCTCAAGTTTGCCTCTTAAAATCGTTCCTCCTTGCCAGAGGCTCGCAATGCGTCCATGACTTCTGCTGTTTGTGACCTTTGCCGTCCGTGACCTTTGCCGTCCGTGACCTCTGCCGTCCGTGACCTCTGCCGCTTTATTCGCGCGTTACCTCTTAATTGGTTGTGAACCGACTTGCCGCACGGCTATTCACACCCGTTTTCTACCCTCCTCTTGCTCTGCCCCTGGTGATCCCACCTCTCCTGAACCCCACTCCCCAACCCCACTCCCCAACCCCACTCCCCAACCACACTCCCCAACCCCACTCTTCAAATCCACTCCTAAACCTTATTCCTGGTAACTACTCCTAAATCCCACTCCTCAACCCCACCCCTAAACCCTACTCCTGATCCCGACTCCTGATCCCGACTCCTGAAATCCTCAATTCTAAACCCTACTCCTCAACTCTTGACCCCGACCCCTTATTCCTGCACTGCCTCTGGACCCCCCCGGATGCTCCGTGTGGTCAAAGATCGTCACCGGAGTGCGAGCGCGCCCGCCCTAGGTAACGATCGCCTGCCTAACAAGCTCCCCCCTCTCCTCGGTGGCGTCGCTAACGAGTGTGCAGGCGGTGCAACCGCACGGAGGCTCACGAGCCTGAGGGATGGGGGCTGGTAGAATTTATGTGCTGAGGCAATTTTTACTCGTACACTTTATTTATTTTGCCGTGGCTTGCTGACCTTTTCTCTTTTTTTGCACGCCTGTTGTGTTTTTGTATCATTTTGTTGCTGTAACTTTGCTGACCCACCCCTACTGGACATCTGTGAAAAAGAGCTTCACGGCTCATCGGGTTCCTCTATGCAGTCTAAAGAAAGATTCTGACTCCGTTGGCAACCCACGCTACGCCACTTCCTCTACCCGATGTGATGCACCCGTCTCCCTCTCATTAACCCCCAGCGCTTTACAAGCCAGAGTCGGTGTGCGTGGCTCTGTGTGGCTTTGTGTGCTTCTGTGTGCCTGGATCTGTGTGGCTCTGTGTGCATCTGTGTGCGTGGCTCTGTGTGATGTCTCGTGCGACGTTCCATTGCTAAAAACATAGAGCAGGAGTGGGAATCATTGCACTTAACCGAGAACTTTGCTATAGATTATATAATACTATGTAACACTATGACTCTCTATGCAACTCTATGAATCTCAATGCAACTGCGATGTCCTGTGGCTGCCGCCACTGCCGACGGCGTTGGCCTGTGGCCGTCCTTGCAACAGAGCCGCTTGGCTCGGTGGAGCCTCCGCAGCAGCTGGAACAATCAAAGTCTGAGTCCGACCCTGGACTTCTACCGCCACTTAGTGCCCAGACCTGGTCCATAGAGCCGTGCTCAGGCACAGTCGGCAGTGACGTCCGAAAGTATCGCTCGCTCGCCCAGACGAACCGTCAGCCTGCCTGCGCCCGCGGTCGATTTTGAGTGTTTTTTTTATTATTTCCAACCGATGTTTCAGTTTTTGTTCTGACGACAGTTTGCTTCATTACTGTGTTCTGTTTATATTCTTGGTTCTTTCGGTAAAGTCACGTAGAAGGGAAATAATAAAATAATATAAATAATATACATATATTATTTTATTATTTCCCTTCTACGTGACTTTACCGAAAGAACCGATAATATGAATCTCTGCAGTCACAAAAGCTTTAAATCAAAATTTGTGTTCTGTTTGTTTTGCTTTTTGTAATTCTCGGTGACCAGCCAGGCCAACGAAACAAATGAGACTCTATCCTGGTCTCTTGAATCATTACCTGGTTCAACAACATCAACTTGAAAAAATGAGGGTTGAAATTCTTTACGGGATAGCTCTGTCCGTCTGTCCATTTGTAATGGGGGTGGGGGGCGATAACTCCTGTAAAGATGATCTAATTTGAGCAAAACTTTAGTAAATAAGTTGGGTTGCTATTGGCGACTCAGCTGATGGAAACACGGCCACATTGATCAAACTTGTATTGCCACAGCTCGAACACACACACACACGAACCAGAGGAAACAATGAGTCACGTACATCAGCACTCCTCACTAAAACTATAACCTCGCCACTCTAGAACACGTGAACGCAAGAAACATTCGCACACACGAGCAGATTCTAGATCCGACTCTCCGAGGAGCAAAATAGCCCAACTCCTGACTGTGCCCACCTGCTCCCCTTGACAACATTCGCCATTGCCGCAGGATGGTGGGTCGGCGCCTGGTACAGGATATGTGCAGATGTCGAAGACTAACACGTGTTTGTAAAGCCTTGCGTAATCCACGCGTGCGTGGATCTTGGGTAGACAGCAGGGTGGTGGTGGTGGTGGCAGGGTGGTGGTGGCAGGGTGATGGTGGTGGTGGTGGTGGTGGCAGTGCGGTGGTAACCACTCCTGCCTCACAACAAGAAGGTGGCCTGAGTTCAATTCCCGACTGGGGCTCCTTTCTGTGTGGAGTTTGTATATTCTCTCACTCTTCCTGTTCTGCATCGGTTTCCTCTGGGTTCTCCAGTTTCATCCCATAGCTAAATAAAAACCGTACAGTTCAGGGAGTATTGGCCAGGAAACATCCCAAAACTGAAATATCACCTTCAAATCACTCAATTGGGATTCCACAGAGCAGCGGCTCCCTGCTGCGAAAATGTGGCAGGACCCTCCTGAGAATAAAGCCTTGAGACTCGGTGAGTCTCACCTGGCTAAGCGACGGTAATATTAATGATAGTTAATAATGGTTAACAATGAACGCGCGGGGATTGAACTTTTTATTTTTCCCTCCACGCGTGGAACCCTGACCTTGGGCCGGGTGCTGCAGGCGAGCCCAACGGCTACTCCCCGGGGTCACGCAGCGGCTCCGAGCGGGGCCAGGGGTCGCCACCCTCCGCGGGGGTCGGGGTGGCGCCCGCGTCGCCACCGCCCTCCACCCGTGACGCTCGCAAGAAGGGCAAGGGCATCCGCCGCCTCTTTGGGAGGTGAGCAGCAGTGGCGGCGGCGGCGGCGTCGGTGCCAGCACCTTCATTACCGTCATCATCGTCGTCATTGTTATTACAGCCATCATCATCGTCGTTCATATTCTTGGTTCTTTCAGTAAAGTCATGTAGATCGAAACGTCGTGGTTTTTTGCTTTTTTATTTTAATTATTTTTTTCATTTTATTTTATTTTTATTTTATATCTACGTGACTTTACCGAAAGAACCAGGAATACGACTTCCTGCAGTCACGAAAGTTTTAAGTCAAAATTCATCGTAGTTGTTGTCATCAGCATTCCCGTCGTTATCGCCATTACAATTATCATCATCATTGTCGTTATCATCGTCATTGTTATCACTATGACAACCATCATCATCATTGTCATCAACATCGCTGTTGCGTTCGTCACGTGGCGGACAGCGCGTGGCGCTGCGCCCGACGTGCCAAGCCCACCGTGCGGTGGAGGACGCGGCCCAG
Organism: Lampetra planeri; assembly: GCF_965212315.1. Taxonomy (NCBI): domain Eukaryota; kingdom Metazoa; phylum Chordata; class Hyperoartia; order Petromyzontiformes; family Petromyzontidae; genus Lampetra; species Lampetra planeri. Next base: position 13,331,345 of record NC_136122.1, on the reverse strand, counting down.
CGAGGTGCCGTCAGCTCCGCGGGCTCATTGCCAATCGTGGCTCAGGACGGGCTCGTTTACCTGCTTGGCTTGCCTCGCTCACGATCGCTCTCCTTGACTCTCCCCGACTTCTCCCTTTGCCTCTCTCTCCACCTGTCTCCGCCTCTCCCTACCACCACCCCCTCCGCCGCCCCCAGGCTACGACGCACGCAGTCCGCGGGCCTCGCGGGGGAAGTGGGGGGCCCAGAGAAGGAGTTCCTGCGGGGGGGTCTGCGCGCCACCGTAGGCCCCTCGCTCGGCTGGCCCCGGAACCTGCGCAGGGCGGGCAGCAGGTGACGCCTGCCGCCAGCAGCGGCGCTCAGAATCCGAATCAGATTTATTCATAGCGGAAAATTCCGATGAGCGAGAAGAGCTCTTTTTCACAGATGTCCGGCCACGGGGGCGCGACTGGCGGCATGTAGCGAAGCGACGGATTCGTCGACTGGAGCTGATTTACGCCGATCATTTCTTAAACGCTTCCCAACTAAGCTTGGGGGTGGGGGGCCCTCATTGTTTGAGGGGGCCCCCCTTTTTATACGGTTCCTTTACTGCTTCACCACCACCAATTGCCATGAGCCAAACGCTGCCTCTGCCATTCCCCAAGACGGCCATTTCCGTTTGGAAATGGACGTGCTGTAGAGAGGCCCGTACCTTCGTCCGCAAAGCATCTCCTACCACGTACCCCGCCCCTCCCTGCCTGCTCCCCGACCTCCAGGGAGCTGGAGACCCCCTTCGCCAGCTGGGGGGTGGAGCAGGTGTGCGGCTGGCTCAGCGAGCTGGGCCTGGGCGCCTGCGTGGGCCTGGCGCGGCAGTGGGTGGTGCGAGGGGACACGCTGCTGCGGGCCACGACGGAGGACCTGGAGCGGGTAGGCCGCGTGCACGAGCGCAAGCACGCGTGTGAATGGCATGTAAACACACCCGGCAGCGTCATCGTGATCGGCGTCAAAGTACCACCCATCATTTGTTAAGCGTCAAATCATCGGACATGGAGGACGGGTGGCCTGACGTGGTGCTGACCACCACCACCACCACCCCCTTGTGTAGTGCCGTAGCAGCATTCGCAAACTGCGCTTGGCCCAGCACACTGTGTGTGTGTGTGTCTGCAGGAGCTGGGGCTCAAGAACCCCCTGCACAGGAAGAAGCTCACGCTGGCGCTGCAAGCGCTCGGCTCCGGAGAGGCAGTGGGGACCGATGACCTGCACCACACCTGGGTGACGCGTAAGCCCTGCACCACACCCGAGTGCCACCGATGTTAGCCGTGGCTGGAGGTAGAACCGAAGCCTCCCGGTTCCTCGTGCAGCGCGCTAACCGCTGCGCCGCCGCTCCCCCTGCACCCGCGTGTGTGGCGGCTGCTGCTGCTGCTGCTGTGCCCCAGGCTGGCTGGACGACGTTGGGCTGCCCCAGTACAAGGAGCAGTTCCACGAGGCACGCATGGACGGGCGGATGCTGCACTACATCACCACGGTGAGCAACCACACTCTACCCCACCACCAACACCACCACCATACACCCCCGCACGAGACACCACCACAACCACGATACACCACCCACGATATAACACCACCATGATACAACACCGCCAACACTACGATACACTACCACCACGATACACCACCACCACCACATGACACCACCACCACATGACACCGCCCCCCCCACCTCCACGTTGACCGCCGCGTGTCTCCGTGCGCCACCAGGAGGACCTGCTGCTGCTCAAGGTAACGAACCTGCTGCACCACCTGAGCATCAAGCGTGCGGTGCAGGTGCTCCGACTCAACCACTTCCAGCCGGACTGCCTCATCCGCTCCGCCCCGGAGGTGAGGCTCAAGGGGGCCGCAGTGGTTAGCGGTCGTGGGAAGAGGTGGTGTGGCGGTGAGCATGCTGTGTTACGAACCCGGCGACCCGAGTTCGATTCCCACTCTTACGGCCACCAACACCTGTAGGGATTATCTTAACCGGTCCAGGGCCTCCCCTAGGTCGACTTAGCCTCAAATGAGTATCTGGTGCGTGTAAGCATCATCACTCGGGAGACAAAGGCAGCTGGGTCCGGTGCTGGCCATCCACCACCTTGTGTGCCGTGCCGGCCTTCATTAGGTGCTCGCTAGCAGGACTCGTCCCAACAGTCTGTTACAGGCTATATGGGGGATCTTTGTCGTTATATTTTCCAGTGGTCACCACACTGCCATATGAACCCGGCGACCCGAGTTCAATTCCCGGCCATGGCAAACACCAGCGAGAGAATACCTGAACCAGTCCTGGCCCCCTGCTCCCACCCCCAGGTCGACTCAGCCTAAAATGAGTACCTGGTGTGCTATGTAAAACATCCCGCACTTTGGGCTGTGGTTGTTCTGGTGTCGGGCAACAGTCCGTCCGTTCAACAACTCCGTTCAGAACAACAACACAGAACAACAACACAACAACACAACAACACAACAACACAAACTCAGCGGGAAAACAAGCTAATGTCGTGCGTGGGTTTCCTCCCACAATTATGATGTCATCGCTCCGTCAATTTAATGATAACACACCTTAGTACAGCGTTCTTCACTAATTTTCAGAGGGGTGGGGGGGGGCACTAGTGCCGATGAGACATCGTCAGTTTGAGGGCCGCCACAGATTTGAAACCATTTGCGGATCTGACAGCAGCAGGATGATGATGGGGGTATTCTCACTTGTTCTGCATTGTCGGGGGCCGCACGCAGGGGCCGCACTAATAAAGGCCAGCAGGGGCCGCCAGTGGCCCGCGTGCCTTGCAATGAAGAAAAATGTCTCAATATACAGGGGACCGCAGAGCTTGGGCAATTGTTGGTAACGCCAGCTCGTCACCGCGTCGCTGCCCTTCCCGCTCGTCTGCGGTTCCCCGTCACGCCTCTCTCTAGGAGAGCGACGAGTGGACACTTTGCGGCGGTGCGGTGTTACGAGTTTACGTCCTTGGTATTGTCATTATTCTGATTATTAATCTCACCCAGGGGAAGTCGTCCACAACGGGAGTCTACCGCTGGTCCAACCAGCGGCTCATGGAGTGGATGAAGCAGATCGACCTCGCCGAGTACGCGACCAACCTGCGTGGCAGCGGCGTTCACGGTGGACTCCTGGTAAGTCGCGCCATCGCCAAGAGGATTATTATAAGTGTATTTATTTTTGACCATCGCATGTCCAGGAAAGTCTCGCCGAGTCTCCAGAGTTTTCCTGCAGGAGGGTCGTGCCGAGTTATTCGCAGTAGTGAGCGATGTTGTTGCTGCTGCTGCTGCTGCATGTGATCCCAATTGAGTGGATTTGCAGGTGATTATTCAGCAGTGAGATGTTTTGGTGACATTGCATCTGGGTTTTTTTTTTGTTTAAGCTATGGGAGAAGGAAACCGGAGAAACCGGAGGAAACCCATGCTGAACAGGGGGAGAGAGGGAACGTACAAACTCCACTCACTCGCAATTTCTCAATCTCACTAACACACCGACTCAGCCCCTGCAGAGCAGGAGGAGAGAGATAATTATACAAACTCTACACAGAGAGGACCCCCATTCGGGAATCGAACCCAGGCCACCTTCTTGCTGTGAGGCACGAGCGTTTACCACTGCACTGACACCACCACCTTACCGCCTACCCATAATCTACTCGAGTGGATGATACAACGCTTCGCGACACGCGTTAGTGTTCAACATCTGCACATATCCTGTACCAGGCCCGGAGCCGCCATCCTGTAGGAACGGCGAATGTTGCTACGATGAACTGGTGAGCTCTGTCGAGTTGGGCTCTTTGCTCCTCGGAGAGTCGGATTTAGGATCTGCTCGTGTGTGCGAATGTTTCTTGAGTTCAAGTGTTTCTAGTGACAGTGAGCACTGAGTGTAAGTGAGTTATTAGCACCTTGCCGCCCCAATGATGTCACGCGATACAATGTAGATTTTCACGATTACGATTATGGCGATGTCGGTCAACTCTCGATAACCCCGGGGTGGTGTCGTGACCGCTGCCACCACCACCACGGCCACCCCCGCCACCCCCGCCGCAGATCTTCGAGCCGCGCTTCAGCGTTGAGACGCTGGCGAGCCTGCTGAGCATCCCGCCCAGCAAGACGCTGCTGCGCCGCCACCTGAGCACCAGCTTCAGCCTGCTGGTGGGCCGCGAGGCGCAGAGGGCCAAGCGCGAAGTCATGGACACGGCCCACTACTCCCCGCTCTCAACCACCGCCAAGGTCAAGGTGAGGGCGGCTGCTCGATCGGCCGTTACGTTGTTTGTTTGATCGGCCGTCCGTTCGTTCCATCGTTCATTTGTTCATTCCATCGTTCCTCTGATCGTTGGATCGGTTGTTCATTCGTTCGATTGTTCATTTTCTCATTTGTTCATACCATTGTTCATCCAATTGTGAGATCGTTTGTTCCGATGTTCATTCGTTCGATTGTTTGGTTCGCTCGTGGTCCGTGGACCCCAGGTTGGGATCCACAGGAGCTCTAGAGGGGCTCTCTGGAGCTCCTTCTAGCAGGTGCTTGAGCAGGCAGTTGCAGGGCTGCGCCTTTCCCCCCTAACCCGACCTAACCATAACCCTACCTAAGCCAAACCCTACTTAACCGTACCTGACTCTATCTAACCCACACCCTACCTAAGCCAAACCCTACCTACCCCAAACCCTACCTACCCCAAACCCTACCTAACCATAACTCTACATGACCCTACCTAACCCTAACCCTACCGCCGGCGTTTGCCCATTCGCCGCTCATTGCAGAGGTTCGCGGTTCCAACCCGGCAAACCGCCCTGGTCAATACTGCCGGCACATTAACCGTAAAACACTGTGCGCCGTCCGCTTCGAACACTCTACGGCAAAGATCCCGTGACGTCATTCGGAATTAGGAGGCCATTGCGTGCCGACATTATGGTCCACATTTTTACCACGTTCTAAAAATTACTCGCAACGTACCTCACTGGGATTTACCCATAGCAATCATTGCCCTCTAATGGCAGACTAATGGGCAATCTCAATGCAGGCCTGAGTTGCCTTGTGCCACGCAGGGACAGCTGCCGCTGGGGGCAGAGAAATGGAGACGGTGCTCATCTCCCATTTACGGCCTTGAGTCAGCCGGTGGAAATTCCACGTTCATATGGCGGGAGTGAGAGTATGTCCGTAGCAAAACCACGGTTGACTTCCCCACAAAACTGTAGATAGTTTATGGACCCCGGAGGGATAATGATGGGCCGGCCAGGTCAACCCCCAACCAGGTGAGTCAGTTTAACACGTCGGCTTTCATGACCAATATTATCCAACATTGTTGGAGAGGAAAAAGATTATAAATGTAAATCCACAACATTACAAATGTTGTGGGTTTACTCTCCAACACACCGGCATGTTGAAGCAGTCACTAATTGCCACGTTTTGTTGACGTGACAACCCTTACTAATTGGCTGTGCCGGGTGGTGGTGGGTTTAACGACACATTTTCCCCAAACAGGCATTAAACTCGGAACCTTCCATTTGCGAGCCGCTCGCTCTTACCGCTCAGCCTCCGTGGCTGGTTGTGGCACAAGTCGGGTTAGGACCAGTTTTAAGTGGGGGGGCCTGGAGCCGGGCCCCTCCCCCCTGTTAGAAGAGCGCTATTATTATAATATTCCCAGTGTTATTGAGTGGCCACGCTGTCTGCGCTGCACGCAGCCCAAGCGGCTGGTGTTCGCGGCGCTGGGGGGCGGGCGGCGCCGCAAGGGGGGGTGCTCGGGCGGTGGGGGGGGCTCGACGGGGATCCTGGAAGACCCGGAGGAGCTGCTGTGTCCCCTGGAGCTGGGCCGGGCCGACGGAGACCCGGAGCGGAGCAGCAGCCCGGATCCGGACTCCCGCGACGGCCTCGCCCAGCCCTGCCTGCCCCGGGTAACTAATATAATAAATAAATAGAAACGGGTAAATTAATCGCGAGCACGCACGGGATTATGTGCCGATTCCCCAGCATGCGTTTCTCCTCAGCAATATTTCATTAGATGATAATAATAATAATCATAGCCTTACATACAATCGAGATAACGCGCAAAGCTCCTGCACAGACAGATTCAACAATCCGTTGTGGTGCTGTCATGTCCTCGTTGCCGAGCAACACGAGCCCACAACACCGAGTATTCCCCATGCCGGCTCCCCTTCCGAGTACTAACCAGACCCTGCTTTCGCTTACACGATGGCACGAGGTTGGGTACGTCCAGTGTCATTTGTTTGTTGGATTAGTCGGTGTGTGTGTGTGGCCTTCAAGCAGGGCTGCTGCCCAAACTAAAAAGTGATTTAGGACTAATTGATATTCCCGCCATTGTTATAGTGCAAGGCTGTCACCGCGAAGGCAGGCGCTGCTGTGCTGGCCAGGCGGGTCTCGTCGCTGGTGGTTTCACAGGAGGGAGGGGGCCGACGTTGCTGCTTGGTTTTACCAAATTCGGTATTTTGCGGTGACATTTTTCAAAATTGGCAAATCTGGACCGCGACATGGGCACGCATCCACGGTCCACTCTGCTTCAAACAGCGGTATCCAAGCCCCGGACTGACCACAGGGCAGCAGCAGCCCACGGGGCAAATGGCCGGTGGGCCGGTCCATTCCGAGAGGCGGTGGGCCGGTCTGTGTGGGCAAATGGAAAGTGTGATGAAAGTAAAATTTTAAACATTTATTCAAATATTTTATTAGCTCTAATGTGTACACTTCATTGCTTATTTGTGCCCTCAGTTGGCATTAAGGCCTCATGTATTCGGCAGCCCCAAAGATTCTTCCTCACCGGCCCATTTGTGTGTTTTGGGCCCAGCCCCAAATGGGCCGATGAGATCGCACGGATCACGCGAATGCGTCGTCACATCGCAACATCCATCACCGCTCTATGACATCACCGCTCATGACATCACCGCTCTATGACATCACCGCTCATGACATCACCGCTCTATGACATCACCGCTCATGACATCACCGCTCTATGACATCACCGCTCTATGACATCACCGCTCTATGACATCACCGCTCTATGACATCACCACGCCACGACATCCCCGCCCCACAAACGGCTAAACCCAGCCGAGGGTCGGCAACAGAAATAACAAGTGGAGCCGTTTTCTTCGAATTGAGTGAAAAAAAAACCTCAACAAATGGAGAGCCCCAATGCACGTGAATACGGTACTTAGCGAGTAACGTTAAACCATATTCTTAGGTTTTTTCGGTAAAGTCACGTAGGTAAAACATCAAAATAAATAAAAAATAAAATAAAAAATCACGACGTTTCGGAGGCAACACAAGTCTCCGTCATCAGGTGGGACCGTCACAGCCGGATTAGCTGCATCAAGTGAGGCAATGATTCAAGATGTAATCCCTTATAAGCAAGTTTAGGGGGGAGGAGAGGGGGGGGGGAGCTCATCAGAATGTGGTAGCCAATGAATGGAACGTATCGGGAGGGAGGGGGGCGGGGCTCAAAGACGGCACGGAGTGCTAAGTACAACGCATCGGGAGGGGGAGGGGGGCGGGGCCAAAAGGATGGACGACGGCTTGGACGCGTGTGCAGCAGACTTGTGTTGCCTCCGAAACGTCGTGATTTTTTATTTTATTTTTATTAATTTTGATGTTTTACCTACGTGACTTTACCGAAATAACCTAAGAATATGATTCCTTGCAGTCACGAAAGCTTCAAATCTAACGTTAAACCACTTTTTTTACTACTTTTTTAAAGAAAAGCACACAGCACAATGATTTGTAATGCCGCATTACAAGTCGTCGTTGGGCTTTTGGACGTTCGCCGCTCATCTAAAATAATTGGCAGGGTTTTTTTTGTTATTTTGCAATTGTAGTACCGGGAGCCAAGAAGCATCCCTTTTAAAGAGCCGCACGTGGCGACGGAGCCGCAGGTTGTCGACCCCGTGGGCTACACCCAACCGAGAGGCGTGGAACGAGTGCGGTCCGCGAGCAGTCACTCGCACACCGGTCACACAACAGCTCACCGCGCAGTAAAAACTCCTTAAACTCATAATGTTGTGAAATTAAATGAAGCTGAACACGTTTAATTTAATTTGGTTTCACACGCGAAATCATTAAGCTGATGAATTGTATTTATCACGATGCATGCTCTGAAGTGATGTGATGTGGGGGTGAGTGGTGGGTGGGGCCTAGCTGGGTGAATGACTACAGCCTCAGACCCACATGCTTGTTCTTTACATCTCTCTGTATATGTTCTATTTCTCACATCTACAATCATTGCATATTGCTACTCTCTCTTAAATATCATATTCTTATGCCAAATAAAGCTCCTGTGTGTCACTTTGGAATAGATCTCCGATATCTCTCCTCTTGTGACTCCGTCTCTGCTGAATACATCTCCATCTCTGAGCTGTTCTACCTATTTAGGACGCACCTCCGACCACGTTTCTCACATCTTTGCTGAACACATCTCTGTCCTACCCCCCGATAGGTGAATGTGTCGGAAGGGACTGTCAGGCAGATAGGCGCCTTCTCGCAGGAGCTGATCAACCTCACCGTGAGTGACTGCACGCGTGACCCCCCCTGATGTTTCCGATTGCGAGTCCGACTCTTAGTCATCATCATCACCGTCGAGCATCACCATCAGCCATGAACACCTCCCGCCCAAGCCGTCGCCATCCCTCACACAGTCCCGCCATCCACTGAGCACCCTCACACTGGCCGAGTTTCATCGCTCTATTTCCACAGCGGAGGTCCTCTCGGGCGCATTTCCTCCCTCGGCCGTTCGTCTCGACCACCGGCCGCTGTCCAATCTGACCTTCACGCGTCCGGTCCAAGCCCCTTCACCTGTCTCACCAGTCAATGTGATGTCCAGGCATGGGCTGGCCATAGGGCAGCAGTCCATGGGGCAAATGCCCGGTGGGACGGTCCATTCCGAGAGGCAGTGGGCCAGTCTGTGTGGGGAAATTGAAAATGTGATCATAGTAAAAAAAAAATCTATTTAAATATTGTATTACCTCCAACATGTATGCTTAATTGCTTAATTAATTATTTAGGCTCTCAGTTGGCACGAAGTCCAAAGATTCTTCTTCACCAGCCCATTTGCGTTTTTGGAACCAGCCCCAAATGGGCCAGTGAGATCGCACGGCATTTTGGGCCGCTGTGTCTTTACAAATGCCTGGGCCCATTTTTCGTCCCAGTCCATCACAATGATGTCCTCAACCGGCGTGCGTTGTCTTACTCACACGTGTTGTCTGTCGCTTGATTTAATTTCAAGCAAGTGCCACCTCTTCATGCTTCTCTGCACACTCTGCTCTTTTTATTCAACACTGTAAACGTGTCCGGCCTCCTTTCCTGAACTGACAGCGCGCACTGTGCAAACATGTGGGTGCTACGATCAGCCCTTTAACAATAATTGTATGTGACCCATGTCAGAGCGAGCCGCGTAAACATTGCCAAGGCATTGAGATAATGATCCAGCTAGTCCCGTGCAATACGTTTCCTTCCACGTGTTGCCACCAGATGGCAGATCTTCGAAGCTAAGCAGGGCGGAGCTTGGATAGTGCTTGCATCGGATGACCACCATGCACAGCTGGTTGTTAGAGGCTGCATGGCGTCCTTATAGGCAACAGAGGGCAGAATAGAAAAACATCTGTTGTTGCACTTCCACGTCTATGCTGCTCACCTTCAACTCGCAATAACCAGTGCGGTGAAATATGGTCAAATAACCCCCACGTCTTGGGGAGGCCCTCGTCCAGCATCGGATTGACAGGGTACACACAAGAGAGCCGCCGTCACGGACCTTTTAGAGCAAGTTTTAACATTGACACGACTCAAGTCCCCCATGGAGAAGGCGTGGTCAGTAGTCGGAGATGCCTCTCACCTCGTCATAACCTGTGTGGATGAATGCACGAATGGAAAAGAAAGAAACGTTTCCCCGAGTGTTCCAGATGTGTTCCACCGACTGGTACCTCGGACCATTTCGCAGACTTGTTGTTCACAATGTGTTGCTTTTCTCACATGTATCCCGAGTCTTCTTTACCGAGTCATTCTAACGGTTCCTTGTGATTTCTTCCCATAGGACACTGTAATGATGAGGATGATGATTGTCGCTGTGTAGCAGCTGATGCTCACGTCGTGACCTCACCGCTCCACACAGAGTCTCCTGGCGGAGGACGGGGCCTCCACGAGGCCCGGTCGGGCAAGGCCTGGCAGCGGTCGCTCGAACTGGGACCCCCCTCACAAGTGACGTCCAGGACGGGCTCCCCACCACCAACCTCGCCCGCTCGGCTGCTCGCCCGCTCGCCCGCCCGCCCGATCACCCGCTCGCCCGCTCACCCGCCCGCTCGCTGGGTGAGACAGCTGCTGCTGATCGCTGCTGCGGGCAAAGACTTCTTAAGACGTCAAGATCGACTCAAAGCCTGAGAAGCCCAAATGACAATACCTTGAGAAAGATCGGTCCAAATCCGGGCCGCCAGGTACGCGCGGTTTTAAGGCATCGAGCGTAAAAGATTAGCAGCGGGGAAAAAAAAACAACTTCGCGTGTACGCAACGGTCGATTCGTCGGTCGAAAATCAAAATCAACTCTCGACGTTCGTGCCACACGCTCCGCCGAATCGCTCGTGTTTTATTCTCGGTTGTTCGCAATGTGCTCTCACCTGTTATGCCCCCTCCCCCACACAGCCCCCCAACCAGCCACTGAAGGCTGATGGAGAATTAAACGGCGAACCTCAAGCAATGACAATTCATGGAATCACAAAGTTATGGGTGGGAGGGGGGTACGAATCGTGAACCTGCCGCTCTGTGCCGGCAGTCTTGTCCGGGACACGCGCGGTGAGAGGTAAATTATTGCGAGAACGCTGTAACACCTATTTATGTTGTGTGGACGTCCGTTGTGTCTGTGTTTGTCATTTCATAAATCACTGTCCACCAGCCAGCCACGCGACTCGGCGTTAGGGGTTGCGAGATCCAATCCTGGCTGCGGGGTTGACTCATCCCACATCATCATCCCTCCGCGGTCGGTAAAATGAGCACCACTCTGTGGGGAAGATCAACGGTGGTTTGCCTGACGGTCAAGACTCACCCCCGCCACAGGCGTGTGGACTTTCCACCGCTGGCTCAGGACCTGTAAAGCAGGGGATGGGCACCAACGCCGCGGTGCTCACACGAGCAGGAAATCGCTTGGAGCTTTATTTATTTTCTTGCGAGAGATTACTTCAGGTGACTTGCACGTGGACTTTCAGGGTAAACGGCCGTCGTGTAGGCCGCTCGACTTACAAAGAATTCGGCGCAAAAGTGACCCCGGTGGGTTTAACGGATTCCCAGCGCACCTTGGGGGGGGGGGCTTATCGCGTGAAGCCTACAAGATGAAAGTGGATTACCTTGAGCTACCAACGATCACAAGCACGATGACAACGATATCATGGCATGTTAAACAAAAAAACTAAAATCCCCCGTGTAGCCTTAACAGACTGTTGGGGCAAGTGCTGTTAGCGAGCACCTAATTAATGCCGGCACGGCACACGAGGGGGTGGGGGGTGGCCAGCACCATGCCTGGCCGCCTTTGTCTTCCCAGTGGGGATGTTTACACACCACACCAGGTACTCATTTGAGGCCGAGTCGACTTCGGGGATGCCCAGGACCGGTTCAGATACTCGTCACCGATGTTGGCCGTTAGTGGGAATCGAACTCGGGTGCCGGCTTCGTAGTGCAGTGCGCTAACCACTACACTACCGCACCGCGCATGTTAAACACACGCACACGCGCAGACACACACGCGCACACGCACGCACAAAGATAAAGATCCCCCGTATAGCCTTAACAGACTGTAGGGGCAAGTGCTGTTAGCGAGCACCTATAAAGGCCGGCACGGCACACGAGGGGGTGGGTGGCCAGCACCACGCCCGGCTGCCTTTGTCTCCCGAGCGGCGATGTTTACACATCGCACCAGGTACTCATTTGAGGCTGAGTCGACCTACACACACACGCACACGTAACGTGACACGCATTGCGCCATCGGACTCGCATCGCGCGTGCCATTGCGATTTTTTTTTTATTTCACGCGAAACCAAAGAAGTTCTCGTCAACGATCGCTTGCTTTGGAAAGTTGGCGATTGTTGGAAATGTCTGCCCGAAGTTGAAGCTGTCGAAAAGCAAAACAATGTCCGTCTTTGTGCGGAGCCTCAGGCGCTCACCGCTCTGTTGCCCCACGCATTGCTGCGCACTCAACTTTAACACAAAATATATGCTCGTGATAATTATAATATATGTACTTAAAATTATATATTCACTTGTTGTGTGTGTCCCCCCCCGCCCCAGACAACCGTTCAGTATTATTTTCCGAGGCGCTTTAAATTCAGTGTGTTGTCCGTACGAAGTAATTGTCGCATTTTTAAGTTAACGCCGGTAACTGCATTTTAATGAACCAAAGTGTTTCCTCAAGCAAATTTTTAAATAAATTTGTAAAGAAACGTTCAGAGGGCTTTGAGGATGCTGTTTTTGTTTTGGGTCGCACCACACGCATCGGCTATGTGGCTATGTCCGTGACGGCAGAGGAGGTGGTCACGCCATCGTAACAATAATAATAATGTCAACTTTGGAGAGTTGCATTTTTGTTTCTTCTCAGTTTTGTTTAACAACAGCATAGAGACTCAAAGTGAGTCAAAGTAAGAGTGCCTCTTTTGTGTCCGTCAGTGTGTGGGCGACACAGCCGCATGCCTTAACCAAACAACGACCCATTGATTGGCGAAGGGGCATTGACTGCAGCGATGAACGCCGACGACGACGCCGCGTCCGCACCCTTTGGCAGGAGCTGCGGACAAGAGCCGCAGCATTCAGACGGCCTAGGGGGGGGGGGCCTGGGCTGCGCGGGCTGAAGAAGAGGAAGCGGGCAGATGCCGTGCAGTGCACGCACACAAGAAGCTCGCGGCTGGCGTGCAGTGCGCTTGGAATGACTCGACGTCGAGAGGCGTAAGAAGGGGAACGCGTGGGCTGTGCCGCCTGTACGTGCGTGGAACTCATCTCGCACCGTGCGTAGCCAAACCGTGCTGAGCGGAGGTGCGGGAGGGAAGGGCGGCAGAGGACAACAAACTGAACACGAACAAGCAGTCGTACGGAGATGAGTTGTGGAGAACGTCGTGCACTTCGGAGATGTCTAGTTGAGAAAAGTGCGCGGGGCTTGGGGGTAGGGCGGGGTGAGACTAAAGACGGAGTAGCAGCCAAATGATGGACGCGCCCGAGTAGGAGGACGACCGCTGTGGAAAGGAAATAAAGAAGCAGGGCTAACACCTTCCCATATCTGTCTCTCCACATAGCTCTATGAACTCAATTTAGTTTTTTCGGTAAAGTCACGTGGGTATGAATGTCTCTAAATTTGAGTTCATGGGAAGGTGTTAGCCCTGCTACTTTTCTACCCACGTGACTTTACCGAAAGAACCAAAAAGTGGATTCCTGCAGTCACGAAAGCTTCAAATCAAGATTTTAGAGACGTTGTTTTGTGACACATCCCATCGGGAACACGGACTTCTTGGGAGTGATTTTGTCGTCGTTACACAAGCAAACTCTGGACCTGTTTCTGCATGCAGTGTCTCATCAGACTTTGATTAAACAAATACTGTAGAGCCGCCAGATGTTCTCGACAAGGACCCCCCCCCCCCCCAGGTTCGATATGGGCGCTAGTTCGATGCGAAGCTGTATGACACGGAGCAATAATTACATCTCATGTTCCGGTTGCGAGCGTGAGTTATACATCATCGGACCATGAGAGAAACAGCTTTGGGGAGGCTCTCATCCAGCAGTGGATTGACCATGGCTGATACTAATTAATATATTATTGGTGGTGCCGGTGCAACTTTCACTGTTTAGATTCTTCCCTGGCCACTCCGTTTAATTCGCTCGTCACCACATTAGGGTCGTTAGCGATAACCCGCGAAACCGGTAACCACTTTCATAATCGATTACCGGGGGATGGGATACCGAAAGTCAATCGGAGCCAGTGGGGGGGAAGGGGTGGCACGTGCCCCCCCAATGATCCAATAGAAATTAGGGATTTAGATCGGATGATTGGGATGTATTAGTAATAAATCGGCATTTTGCGACCCCCACTGCCACTGCGTAGCATTTTATTATTATGTGCCAGGGACTCTATGAGATGATAGGACCATAGTCTGAGTCCATAATTGGCAATAAGTAACGGCAAAGCAGTTATAAGTGACTCGCAGAATTATGCGCATTTGCGTATACAGGACACGACTTCCCTGAAGGCATCAACAGCTTCAGCGAGCGCGAGGCCGATCACACCACGCGGTTCGAATTCGACCCTCGATCGATGGCTGCGCCATCGCCGCACACGCGTCGAATAAAAAGCAAGGGATAAGTCCTTACTTACTAACAACTATCATTTCTCATCGCTGGAGGGGTTGCCCCCCTGACCTGAAAATCCTGGCTCCGCCATTGATCCCATTGGAATGCGAGTGACGGATGCAACCCCCGAGGTGGTGTCAACGTTTCTCGACGTCCGCTGAGCCACGTGACCGGTTTTTGTTGTTGTCCTTCTATGCGGTTCGCGGTTACGACTTGAACTATTTCTGGCTCCCCAATTGCTACCCTTGCAACCTCGCTCTCACACGCGAGGTGTTCCATGGACACGCGGGGTAAAATCAAATTAAATTTGCTCCGAGTCACGGCGGAGGAGCATGCTTCTCGAGTGAGTCTCACGCGAGATATTTGTTGTTGAGCTCTTCGGAGAAAAAAATAACTCCGCGCAGCAAAGACACATTTCGGTTTAATCACGCGAAATACAATGTGTGCGGCTCTGAAATAGCGTGCGATGCGGTGAGTCACCAATTAGCAATCGCCCAATCATCTATCCACTGCTGAATAAAGCCCCCCCCCCTCCAGCCCCACCCTTCTAGCCCCTCCCCACACCGCCCTACGCCGTCGGAATCCCTCCACATGGCTGCTGCTGCTGCCAACATTCCATCGTTGCAGCGCTCCGTCTCCGCGGTGAACGTGCCTCCCGGCGCGTGTTTCCACCACTTTGGCTACCATTCCGTCACCAGCCTCGTCCATCGGACATCCATCCCCGAAGCCGGCGATGTTGTGTATCCCGCCCGCGCCGAATTGATTTTTTCTTCTTCTCTGAACTGTCGATATGTCGGTTAATAAACTTACCATTAAATATGTATTATTCACCCACTCGCACTGACCAGCGTGGTGAAGTATGGCCAAACAGCTCCCATAACCGAACGACGTCACGGGATCTTTAACGTCCGCCGTGAGTGAAGCGGACGGCACGTGGTAATATTTGTTTTAGGGCGAGGCACGCCCGCAATAATAACCAGGGCGGCCGCTCGGTTCGAAACAATGAACACAGAAAATTTTTAACGACGTGGTCACGTGACTGGCCCTTCCCAAGAATGTGATGTTTATCGCATGACATGTCCTCTCCGTGCGGCAAATATGGTAACCGGTTTAATTTCATACGGTTACCGGTAAAACAGTAATGCGCAACCCGGCTATTTTAAACCTTGTCAATATTGTTGTAAGGGGCCGTCCATAAATGACGTCACGCACCAAGAGGGGGGGGGGGGAGTCAGACATTTGTGACGATGTGTGACGAGGGGGGGGGGGTGTTTGAGAAATGTGACGTCACATCAAAAATGCGCAACTTTAAATAAATATAGACAAAACGTTCTCCTTAATAGACGTTTTAATAAATGTTTTCTCCTACAACATCAGAGTGCAGCGCCACAATATATACGCACTACAATGACAATAGTTTAAAGCGATTTGAAGCATGTTTTTTTTTTTGGGGGGGGGGGGGGCAGAGCTTTGTGACGTCATATTTCAGGGGGGGGTCTGACTGTGAAGCTATGTGATGAGGGGGGGTCAAAAATCGTCCAATATCGCATGACGTCATTAATCTCCATGGCGAGCTGGCGTGGTGTTACGGACTGCGCCCTCTGGTGGCTAACACGGGAATTCTAAATCAGCATTGGCCATCGATTAAACAAAACCGGACTGCCGAGGACACCTGGCACGTCGATATCGATCCAGGGTGTTGCTCGTCTTCAATCAATTCTGCTGAAATTATAGGCACAGAAGGGCGCGCGTGCATGCAGATGGGTTTGTGTGAGAAATTATTGTTTATGTTGATGCGGAGAGACGTTGATGTGAAGGAGACGAGTATAAAAGTATGCTTATTTTATTCAAATCAATGTGATGGAAGACGGGTGGGGGGGATGCTGTGTCTGTGAGAACAAGTTTGCCTTGCGTTGCAATCGAAACGTCGTGAGAATGCGATTGTTTATATTTTTTATTATTTTGTTTCCCTTCTGCATGACTTTACCGAAATAACTAAGAATATGAATCCCTGCAGTCACGAAAGCTTTAAATAAAAATGTAAGTTTGCCGAGCTTTGTCCGCCAATAATAAACCCCGACATATCAATAACCCATGACGCTTTGGGTCCAAATATCGGTGAAAATGTGTCCTCTCCATTTGATAGTTGAAAACTGATGTTATGCAATGTGTTCATGTTAAATATGCGATATATTAAATAAAAAAACAACCCTAACATTGATGCTCATTTGGCACATTGAAAAGTGCTGTGGCAATTTCACCCAAATGCGCACTTCCAAAAATTATGGCCCCCAGTTATGTTGCCGTACACGCAGCTCTTACAGCCAAGGCAGCGACGACACTCGGACACGTTCACAAACGCCTTCCGTACAGCCTTAAACACACTGCTGGGGCAAGTGCTGTTAGCGAGCGCCTATTAAGCCCAGCGTGGCGCCATACACACACAACCCACGCACATTTAAACTCACGTTTGCATCTATAATCGTTGCATTGTGCATGCGCCAGCACATTTGCCTGCTGCGATAATATGGATCACACATGGATGCGAGAACGTAAAAGCGATTTTAAGACATCATTGTGAGTTGAGAAAAGCGAGTGGGTTCGGGCTTGGGCAGGACACGTGGTCGAAACCGACGATGATGGAGCGACGAAATCAGCCCGTGTGACGGTGCTACAGCTGCCGTCTTGTTTTAATCTTCTAAATAGGAAATAAACAAGCTTTCTAATAGATGTTTAAAATGTGTAAACATTTGAAAATGAAAAAAAACACAATTTCTTTGGCTTTTAATGTGGTGAGAAACAAAAACACACAAAGCAGTACAACTACTCCACTGGCTATTATCACAATTCAACATTACTTGCATCGCACCCCACAACACAAGTAGCATTTATTAAAGCAACGGTTTTCAATCCGGGGGCACAGGCTGCAGCATGGATACCGTGCAGAACGAATGAAGGTCAATGGATGGGTCACTACATCCTGCACACAAGAGATTTGAGCCACGTGGAGTTCATCAGAGGAAGATTCCACACGCGATAGTTGTGTGTACAGGCAGTCCCGTCATTGTGATAGAATTTCAAGCCGGTTTTAGGTTTAAACCGACGATGGTGATCGGCCGTTGGCGAGGAAAGCGGGCATCGAGGGTTGTTGCTTTTAATTGGATGTGGGCCTGAGCAGGCCACACGGTGCCAACAAGGGATGGCAGGCCAGTGGTCGAGACTAGCAGTGGAGCAGCAGCCGAAGGGAAACGCCAGAGGACAGCCACTCAGGGCGATCGGTAAGCCCGAGAAACTCACGGCGCGCCAATGCAGCAGTACGAGCGCCATGCGTGAGCGGGAAGGAGGGAGCAGTGGTGTTGATTGGGGGGGGGGGGGGGATACCACCACTTAACAGGTTGAGAACTCCTCCATTAATTAAGGGGGGGGGGGAGGGCGATTAAATCAGACAAACGCTTTTTGATGGGGAGTATATTTAGAGCAAACGGGGTTCACTTCAAATGCCAGCACGCGTGAAATACAGAAAAGTGCACCACACCCCCTTGGCTTTTATCAACGCTCAACGTTCAGCGGAGAGCAAAGCAACATCGGGAACGACGAACAAAAACATTTAAATCGCTAACCTCGGGCGGCCAATTTAGTGCACGTTTAATTAAAAGGCACGACGGAAATGAGCGCGATCAAATTAAACACGTCAAAGACGCTCGCGTTTTACACGGAATGGAATGCCAGGATGGTGGGGCACAGAATAAGAATAATGATAAACGGATTTTCAAAAAAATACATTTAGCGCACTTAACATGGGTAAACCATACACATTGAAAGCAAATATGAAACCGAAATAACGATGAATTTTTGTTGTTGTATAATATGGATATATTATTAATATGGTATAATAATCACTCTTTTTTCTTTCGGTAAAGTCACGTATGTAAAAAAAATATATATAAAAAGAAAATATTTCTTTTTATCTTTTTTATTTTCTTTACCTACGTGACTTTACCGAAAGAACCAAGAGAATGGATCCTTGCAGTCACGAAAACTTCAAATCTAGAATGAAATAATAATCATCGTAGGTTGTATACATTTATCCGTTTTGTTTATCAAGTCCGACTTCAATCTACACACGCTCTCTTCGGCTCGGAGAAACAATCACCTTGGTCGAATGCTGGACGGATGAACTTAAAACTGTACGGTTTCTTTGCATGTTATTACTTGACCTAATAGGCGTGTAACAATGCATCGATGGATGAATATAAATACTTTGCATATAACGACACGTGCAATAGATTGCGTGTACAAGAATCGTGATATTACAATATTACCAGATGTCGATCGGTTCATGTAATTCTCTACAGGCACTAGAGGCACTAGACACACCGCAGTGGCAACAACAAAAATCAATCATGGTATTGAATTGTGAACCCCACCCCTCCAATCACGGCAATCCATTGAATGCCGATGGGGACAGAGTGTTACATGCCTACTAACAAGGGAGCCAAAGCAATATCCGACGGCAGTTTCCGATTACCATGCAAATCGGGCACATCGGACAAAGCCGCACCGGCTTCACCCCGTCTTGATTGAGGTCCGAGCGTTCCGTGTGGGCGTGACAAGCGGGTGACGCTCGCCAGCTCCAGACGGTAGCGCTGGTCACCCTCCGCTTGGCATTGGAGTAAACCGCATTTACGTAAACAAAACTTTGGCCTAAAAGTAGATTCAAAACAATACGCTATTATCGGAGCCTGCAAGCTGGCAGGCTGCAGCTCGGAAGCCGATGGACTTTTCTGGGCTACAGTCTTATGCAAGCAATGGGACACATTCAACCACCCGCTTGAGTAATGGTTCCTATATAATATTATTTAGCGTTGTTCTAATAAAAAAAAACGAAAATCCCAGTCACGGTGCACGCGTGAAAGAGGCCATCTCGTCCCAATTTTTTTGCACGGCAATTTGCTACGTCGCGTCGCTGTGGGACCACCCAGGAAAAATTGGTGGATCGCCATCTACACTGCGCTCAAGTGGTTCGTCGGTACGTCCATCTCTTAAGGCTCGAGGATTGTGTTAATTGCCGGCAGCTCTTTGAAAAGCACGGCAGCTGCTGATATAATGAGTGCAGGAAGCATGCAAAACACGCCGACCGTTCCGTCGGTCCTCAGGCTCGCGCAGTGCGTGCGGCTTTTGGCGCGTTGCGAGGGCGGCGCGGTGGGCTGGTGACCAAGTTTCAAAGGCCGACTGTGACGTGGCTCTTAGTTTCATCTCACAACTAAAGAAAACAAACCCCGGGAGGCAATCCATCAGGAATACAAAAACCATCTGGTCAAAGTTCCTGGCAGCAAGAGCTTTCCTTTATGAAGTTAACTTTAATGAAACAAAAATTAAGTTCCATTTGAATTGCGCCCATAACATAATCAAATATCAGAGCAGTTTTTTTTTTATCCTAGGGGATCCCACAATGGCAGCTTGTCCCTGTGCAGCACAACAGGGGAACATAGGACTGGCCTGAATGTGTGCATTTGTAAACCAGTTTTGGGGCAATTGGTCGTTTCAATTAATCGATTTCATTTCTCCAAATTTGGAACAGGGCCCTGCTGCTTTAGGTGCGACACTGAGCAACCGCGATGAGGATTTCTTTCATCTTCTTGGTTCTTTCGGTAAAGTCACGTAGAAGGGAAATAATAAAATAAAAAGAAAACATAAAATACAATTCTCACGATGTTTCGGCCACAACGCAAGCAGCCGTCCTCAGGTGAAGAACAGAGCTGTCGGAAAGACAGCGTCTTCACCTGAGGACGGCTGCTTGCGTTGTGGCCGAAACGTCGTGAGAATTTTATTTGATTATGTTTTATTTTTTTTATTTTATTATTTCCCTTCTACGTGACTTTACCAAAAGAACCAAGAAGATGAATCCCTGCAGTCACGAAAGCTTTAAATCGTGGATTTCTTTCATCAGCGTAAAAACAAGCACCATTGTTTTTTTTTTTGTTTCACTCACTTTTCACAGCTACCTATGAAAACTGCTCGAGCGGCGTTAATACGACGGTGCCATCCATGGCTGGTTGAGCGGCGGCGCAGGCCCTCAGTAGGAGAAGCGCATGGCCTGCGTGTACTCGAGCTTGTCGAGGTTCGGGTAGCAGGCAAACTGGATCATCGGAGGAGGGCCGCACATGAGGATGAGGACATCATCCGCCGGAGGGGGAAGGTGATCGCGGATCATCTCGGCTGTCACAAAACCCTTGCCGAAATCCCAATCTGTCGGGAAGAATCAAACAGAGGTGCCCGAATGAACGGCGGGATCTAAACACAAGCGCTCACGTACAAGTCCTCGCACCCAAGCGATCACAGTTCAATCATCCCATGCGAGGAGAAACAATTGTGACATTAATGGAGCAATAATACAAAACACAATTGTGGTAATCCGTTACTTTTGAACATCATATTGAGGGCCTTGGGCCTCCACAATTACCCCAGGCAAGCGAAGATCCATTGATTTGCCGATAAAAATCGATTCTGGAGCCAAACACACGTGCATCGAACTGTACACATTTACATTATTTACTTATATATAAATGTTAAATTCAGGGTGAGAGAATGAGACTAAACATGAGACAAGCAGTACAAAGTGGATGGCGCATACGAGACAAGAAAGAATAGATTCATTTAATTAAATCGTGATCCTGTATCGTGGAAATTCATCGACTTTCAGGTGGTAAGGGGGAGGGCGAGGATGGATTGGTGGATTCATCCCAAGCAGCACACCCCGACGTACCTTCCGTGGCGGTGTCGAGCGTGAACCACAGATTGAACTTGTTGGGGTGACGTGCCTGGATCTCCTCCAGCTCATCACGGAGCAGGATGTCCTTCTCCGTCTGGGAAAAGAGATGGCGAGATGTTAATTCCCACGCCCGGTATACAAGAGGTTGTGGGGTCGATCCTGACCCTGACGCCTGTTGTATATTTCGAGTTTGCATGTTCTCCCCGTGGGCGCATGGATTTTTTTCTGGGCACTCCGGTTTTTCCCATCACATTTAGAAACATGAGTTTAAGAGTATTTGGCTATACATTTCCACACTAAGCCAATTCGTTGAGCTATCATTTGTAGCCAGGTTGCTTCTGAAAAAGAGCTACATAGCTCAGTGGGCCTTACCTCGAAAAAAAACGTTTAGTTTAAAAGAGGTAGAGTGTAAGGTGGGGTGGATGGGCAGGCATGGCAAGCGGGTGGCCGGACGGGCGTTAAGCGGCAAGTAGGAAAAAGACGATCCCAAAAAATATATACAACGCCGGCATATTGGTCAAAACTGCGTGTTGTTTGCTCGTGCAGTTTTATAAAAAAAAAATGGCACAATAAAAAATACATTTTAAAAATACAGCCAAAGATGTTCATCATTAATGTGTCACTTGCTCGCGGCGAGAGCGAGCGTCGTCAGAAGCAAGACGGAGCACGCTCGTTGGTCACAGCGCGAGCGGGTTGGACTGCTGCCACGAGCACAGCTTTCCCCCCTTCAGGAGGCGAGGAAGCTCAAACACTACATGTGGTTTTGGTTTTGTTTTTCTGGTGCTAAATGTCACTTTCCAGCCAGTTTGTCACACTTGTCACAAGTTGCCAGCGGTCACGGCCGTGAGAAGATGTACTCCCGCGGCACGACACGCAAGACGTTTCCAAAAAACAGCAGCGCGGCTGCTGACAAGCTTGAAATGTCGCCCTCTTCCACGTAGATTTTTTATTGTTTCGTTTGTATGGGTGCCTTTTTTGTGTGTTGCCCAATTTATTTTTCACATTCACCATGATTGCTGATTTGTATTAATAACTGCAAAAACATGAGCGGATATATATATCAGTCCCGAGTACGAGCTGGCAAAACAACAGCCATAAACCGCAGAAAAAATATTCACAGCTTAAGATGTATAATCATGTTTTCACCGTACAATTAAAATGTGAAATGTTCGTGAGGTTTAATGATTGCTTAAAAAGTGGTAGGATTATATGGTACGGAATCTCTGGCCAATGTTCATCAACGCATTGTCACGATGACTGCCAACAAAGGCAGAAACGAGGCATCGATTTCCAATTGAAAAAAATTATTATGCTCAACGTACATGCATGAAATCAAGCATGCTAGGGACAATTAATTTGTATTTGTATGCTGCAATTACTTTATGGGGCCCCTACAGCCACAAGAGGCACTACACAAGGAATTTTTTTTACGAATCACAACCCCACATTGCAACAATACATTGACTTACGATGGGAGCGGGGTGAATAATTGACATACCAACTGGGAACCAATACAAAACTAGATTATAATAAAGCTAAAACATTCCCCCGTCTGCCTGTACCTGGTTAGCGAAGATCAGCGAGCAAGTGGTGTGGTCGTCAGAAGACTTCATCACCTGTCGAACAAGCTGCAGCATCGGGGTGATCCCTGCTCAATGTAAAAAACAACAACGGACGACATCGCCAAAGCCTCAAGCGAATTCAAATGAACCCGTGTTGTAGCAACTACCTCTCTCTCGGCAAACACGCAAGGCAAAAGGCCAAGGTGCAGCCCTGCCATTGCTTTCTCATGCCACTGAAGGGGACCCCCGCCCCACCCTTTGAATTAGTAGAGAGAACTCTAGAGCGGCGGCCCTCTATATGGTATTTGGCCTACTCTTCCATCTTAAAAAAACTGTGAAAGTACCCACACTGTACCCCACCACATGCGACCCGCTGATTGACTGGTGAAACCCATTATACTGCTGCTGGATGTACAGAGGCCATGCCGCATGGCAAGTCCGTGGCAGCAGAATCCCCTTAGCAACACATAAAAGGAAAACATTAAAATAACCTGCAATAAATTAAGTCCTGCATCAAGTTTGTGTAATTATTTATAATAGGTTTTTTTCTTCTTCTTCCGAAGGCTAACATTCATTATGCAAACATGGCATTTAGACGCGATGTGACAGACAGCAGCTCGACTGACCTGTGCCACCAGCAATCATCCCAACCTTGGTAACCTTTTTAATTTTAGGCTCCGACTTCTTGTCCGGACGGATGGCAAATTCACCTTGACAGGAGACCAAAAGAGACCAACGAAAATATTTTAAAAAGATATAAGGCAATGGAGATGGAGTTCAAAGGCGATATATTTTAAAAATATATATTCTTAAACAGATTTTTCTTGAAAAAGAAACGCAAATAAAAAGGCATGAAATCAAATTCATAAATGACAACATATTATTGACATTAAATTACTATGTAATGAGACACGCGCATTAAAATATAATGATGTTCCGATTAAAAATAAATACATGGATATGGGATGACCCCAAAGGGCCTTTAGTGGCGCGTTACTGACATCTTTGTGAAACGCGACACGTCTGTGCGAAGTTATTTTTAGCCATCTGATGCTGCCCATCAAGCAGGATAGAGCGTCCGCTATCTTGTGGCTTGTGCCATAGAAGTGCGGTTAGAACTACCCTGGCGCCATGTGCGACGTTCGTTATTGCCGTGGTCTCAACTAATTTACACAACAGCTCAAAGTAAATGTGCGCAATGTTTTATCGTGTGTGGGAGTGAGACGGAACATGCTGGCGTTTATGTATCTATAACTTCTTTCACAACGTACATAGCCAGCATCGCTAATTGGAGGTGCGGGGGGGAAGGACAACAAACTAAACACACAAAGCAGTTAGAAAGAAATGAGTTTTCAATTTGGATTTTAAAAAGTGCATAGCTCCATTGGCATGAGCGTATATCGTGTTTGTTTTTAAATAACTATAATCATGACAACTATTCATAGAGCGTGGAGAGTCACATTTTAAAATACAACACATCAAAAGAAACAGATCTCTCACTGGGCAGTGCAACCCTTCGTGTTCAAGAACGGCACGCGGAAGCGGATATCGCAGAACTTATTTTAAGATCCCTTTAAGTAAGTTCTGGTGCACACAGTAGGGGGCAGCACTTTGCCATCCAACTTGTGACAGTCAACGTCTAAGAATTTTATATGCACACAGCTGTGATTTGACCATATTAATCGGAGAAGCAAATTTAACGGGATGTTTTTTTTTGTGTGCAGTTATTGGAGAATGGGCTCTGACCATCAACTTGCCACACTTAATTACAACATAATCTACATGAGACAACAGTTCTTCATGCGAGTTTATGGGTCTCTTTGTAAGCCTATGGGTGGGATCTCGACATCATTGGTGACTGGGCCAAGGCCATCAAAGCAGTCCCAGTTGAGAACCCATCTGAATAAAATACAGAACCTCAGCACATTAACCTCTGCGCTTCCATTTTTGGCAACGTTCATACGTGGACACGCGTAACAATAACCAACACGCGCAAGTACATTCGTTATTCGTGTGGCAACGGTGCAAAGCAGAGCGCTGCTTTACGTGGAGCTTGGCGATAAACGCGTGCAGCAGATGGTGAGTGAGACGGGCGGCAGGGCCCTTACCGTTGCCGTTATAAACCAGCAGACCGCTCGGCCCGCGGAACTCGATCGCGTCACCCAGCGGCAGGCTGTCCAAGTACTGGGACATCTTGCCTCCCTCGGGGAACTTGGGGTGAACACCCTTCAGGTACACCTACAGTACAACACAAGCCACGCGCGTTTCGTAGGTTTAACGACGAGTTGTTAACGACACCCAGCAATACCGGCAAGCCGTTTTCAGAAGCGATTTGCAGTTGCTACGGTCAGGGGCCGCTTACCGTTTCCAGCGCAGATTGAGTGAACATGCCGTTTGGCACCGTGCGCTAACGTACAGACGGCACGGTGGGCCAAGCGCATGTCGGCCTCGTGCTTCAGTTAAAGGGTAAAGGTGCAACTCTGAAATTGCTTTCCTTGGTCACGCCACTGCTGGCAAAAGAGCTTCCACGAAGAGGGGCATTGGTCTACTCTTCCACGCCGAAGAGACGTCTTCAAAGTGGCGTAGCCACGCTTCACCACACCACAGACTCGACCTGCTCTTTGACTGCGATGTGCCCACTTGTACAGCGTCACAATCTTTATTTAGACTGTAGGAATCCGATGAGATATGAAGCTCTTTGTCACAGATGTGCAGTACAGCGGGGTGGACAGAGCTGCTGCTGGTGGTGGAATTTAAGACACTTTCCCCGCTTAGTTCAGCTGACACCCTGGGAGATGGCATCAAACCAGTGAACTCTGGATTACAAGTTCAGTGTGCTCACCATCACACCAGCGGGATGGACAGAGCTGCTGCTGGTGGTGGAATTTAAGACAATTTCCCCTCCTAGTTCAGCTGACACCCAAGGAGATGGCATCAAACCAGTGACCTCTGGATTACAAGTCTGGTGTGCTCACCATGACAACACTGACGGCTCACTTCGTTTCTCAGTTAGAAAAAGGCAAAACGTGCATGTTTAATGCCGTAAACTTTTCTACGTGGGCGAATTGCCAAAGGGTTTTCTTCATCTGGTTACCGTTAATTCAAAAACAACATTAACAAACCCAGCTTTATGTTCTGTGTAATCTGAAAAAAAGTGCTACAATTAAAGAGTTGCACGGAGAAAAGTAAAAGTGCTCCGGAAAACCTTTTGCCCTCTCTTTGGAAGACAGCGTCATCTTGTTAGCTGTTTGTGTTATTTATTTATTTGTTAAAAGGTAATGAGATACATCGTTTATTTATTTCTTTCAACATGGGTGCAATTATGCCTAGCTTGTGTAATGAAGCACATGCATTGGGATATACAGCGAGCAAAAGCTGGACTCTTAAAGTGGTTTGCATTTCGCTCGACCGCAGTTGAGAGATGTACGCTTTGCGGTGCCCAGGATGGTTGCGAGCGGCTCGCCAATCACGAAGGTTGCGACTTCAAATCCTGACTGGGGGGGGGGGGGGGGGGGGCAGTCGAAATAGTCCATCATCCCTTCGGGGGTCCAGAAAATGAATGCCACTTTGTGGAGAAGTCAGTGGTTTTCCTCCTATGGCAAGACCAGGGGTCGGCAACCAAAACAACAAGGGCAGACATCTTTTGTCGAATTCTGTACACGAAGCAGAGGTCGCAATCGGGTACCCGATACCCGTACCCTACCCGATACCCGGCTACCCGTTTGCAACCCTGGTGCGGCCGGGTACGGAATCAAAACCCGCTTGCGACCTCTGACACGAAGATCCTCAAAAAATAACATCACAAAGCAATCCTTAAAGAGCCGCATGCGGCTCCGAAACTACAGGTGGCCAACCCCTGCCCATGGTGAACTGGACTCCCATGGTCAGAGGTCAGCAATCAAAATAACAAGAAGAGCCATTCTTTTCGAATTTCAAGGGCCGCACTGCCATCCTTAAAGAGCCGCAGGTTGCGGACCCCCTGGGCTAGACTCACCCCCCCTACCCCCATAGGAATGTGGATTTCCCACCACTGGCTCATGGCAGTAAACAGGATATGAGCACTGCTTCGATGCTAATTTCAGCAGGAAATCACAGACTTTTGACACAGGAGCACACAAAATTAAAACCTGCAGGAGCCTACAAGCTCAAAACATGGGAGCCTGTATGCAAAACCTGAGAAGGCTTTGTGTAGAATCTACACAAATCTACACAGTAGATACTTCTAAGCATTTCATCGTTTCGTCAATTCAACAATTTTTAGTCAAATTTTTTGCCTTCCATACGTGTCACTTCTCTTTTCTTTCGCATCGCTTCATATATATGTTTTTTGCGCCTTTAGCCTAAATGTAACTTCAACATACCATTTACATTTAATCGTACATTATTGATCTAACAACGCAATAGGACACATGTATTGTAAAGCCGAAGAATCAACTTCAATCAATGCAATCAATGCATCTTTCCATGTCTCGCGTGAATCCAATATTGGTGTTTGCCCTCGAGTCATGTCATATTTTTTTCATTTTCAAACAGTTAGGACCTATAAATTAAATCTCAACACCTCCACTTTGGCTGTAATCTTGTTAATCGAATTGGGTCACATGCCTCACTTGAAACGTGGCTTATTGGATTTTAGGATAGATTTTTTTTATATACATGTATGTGGAGGCACTTTGATCAGGATGCAAGTTGTGCTTTCTAGAAATAATCATTTATTTATTCATTAACTGCACAGCACAAATAAACATTGATTCATAAATGATTGGGTTAAGCCTCAATGATGTGGCCCAATTTGTGTTGCAAGACCATCCCACCACCCAACATACTCAAACCAAATAAAACTTCCACGTTGACAGACGTTACATTTTTCTGGCTACGTCGGGTGGCGGAGGGTCTTACAACAAAGTTTGGCCAGATCATTACGTGGCCAAAACCAAAAAAAATCTATCATGAGCCATGACATTGCTTGCAAGTGCTCACAGGTTCACGTGACATTCACCTTGACGACGAGGTCAACGTAACCCTTGTTGTCGTCGCTCGTTACGGGCGTGTAAGGGCGCACCACCAGGTTCCCGTCGATCGTGGCCGACAGGTAGATGTGTTGACCTGTGAGTACAACAGACAAGCAGAGACACCAGCCAGAGTGGTCTTACTCCTCCTCCTGCAAGCATCCACACGACCGCAACCACTTGTAAATAAACTTGGCGAGGGCTTACCGAGTTGTAGCTCGGTAAGCCCTTACACAAACACCTCATCCTCGGCTCTAAATCTGAATACATACGCAAGGGCCCTGTAAAGCTTTCCAACATGCATTTGTGTCCCTCCAAATTAATGAATTAGCAACGATGACGTTACGTTTCAAGCCGCACAACATGATGACGTTGCACGTGATGCGGTCTCGCGAGGAGAGGGGGGGGACGCCCGTTCATGTCAGCCAAGAGCGCCGACACCGAGGCGGGTCGCTTAATGACTGGTTTTAGTCTCCAAAAGGTTGTGCAACCCTTTAAAGGGCTTTGGCCAGTGTTCAACAGAGTAAATCCCTGATCGTGAAGCCACTTTATACAACACCGGATAAACAGATGTTGGTGGACCCTCGCTTAATGTATTCGTGACGGACAGCGTTAATGCAATTTTTTCAATCTTAGTTTGGAGGGCATTAGCAAGTTTAAAGAAACTGTAAATCTTGATTGACAGAGAGAGTGAGAGAGACTTCTTGGTGGTGGCGGCGGTGAAACCACGAGTCTGTGTGCGTACCCACGGGCAGGCCCAGAATGTGCCGTGGAGTTGGCAGAGCGAAGCGGAAACGTCGCGTGTCATGGCTGATGATCTGCGGTGGAGGGGGGGGGGATGGAACATTTGACATTTACAGAAAATGCACGCGAATATCTGCACTCCAGCGCGGTTGGTTGACGGACACTTCTTGGGAACGGGAGAATATTTTTAGGCCAGCCGTCCAGCACCTCTATTAGACACTGGCTCCAGTGCTCGGCAGATTAATTTCGCTTGAGGGCGAGGGGGTGGTTAGTTTCCATAATCGCTGTATTCGGACTGTCCCAGGCTAGACATCTACAACCCAAACCGCCTTAAAGACTAATCTCATTATATCAGAAATTCTGAACAAGCTGCCCTGGCAATGTATCCAGCGCACCCTGAATGAATAACCAATGAAGTGTCCAAATCACCTTTCACTCTTCTGCAGGTACAACCAAATTAGAAATCAAAGCAGATAAGCGAAGTAACAATTGGCATGCTTTCGTCACAGTACCGATTACTGTTTTTGTGACCACCAAATTTCCATCAATTTTAAGAGCAAAAGTGCCACACACCATCCCTCCCGCGAGGCTACCAAGTGCCCAAGACAAGCGTGCAGCCAGTTTACGTCCGTTAGTTAGCTCCCCGCCAGCCACGAGCACGGTAACATCCGTGTGCAAGCTTCACCTCCTTGTCAACGAGACGCAGCGGGTACTTGATGGCCGGGTCTTTGAGGAGTACAGGCGACTTGCGCTTGCGAGCGTTCCACAGGGTGTAAGCCACCACGCCCGCGGTCGTCAGAGCGATCACCCCGAGGGCCACCACCACGCTCGTCGTCTGTGGGTGGCGGTTTGTGGGAAGCAGGAGGGGACGTTAAATGCAGGTGCATACCACCGCCCCGCGTACGTGGCACAGCCGCACTGAGGTGTACGTCACAAACACGTGCTTCCAGGGAATTTATGGTTACAATCACCCAAATTTGTTTGAAATGCATAGAGATAAAATAAATCAATCACCCAAAGCCAGCCTCTGGTAGGCAAGTGTAACTCAACTTTTCTCATAGCTTTGGGGTTCAGAAGGAGTTCAAACATTTTATAAAGCAAAAGCAAACTAAAGGCAGTTCAAACAGACCAAATATAAAAATCAATACCACACAGATAACCTCTCATACTGTTCGATGAAAAGGTCGTGAGAATCAGTCAGGTTAAATAATCCAAGGAATCCATGTCATTCCAAGCAATAAGCACCAACCGAAATCTTTACTCTTGTAGCACAATGGTAGAACGCTCGTCATTATAAACTTCACCCCTGGTGTGCATACCACCAATCAGCAAACCCTGAGGCTGTTGAAAGTCTTCAGGATGTGTGTGGAGATGAAGAGATGCCTCAACGAGACACAAGGCTGATTTTTTTAAAGAGGTGCAACTAAGATCATTATCAGTCGGCGATTCCACAATTTAGACGTCATTGTCAAAAGTTCTAAAATCACTCACAATACACACGAGTCATTGTGATGGTTATCTACAGATTTAGAAAACATGGCTTATTTACGTAATAAGTCAGCAGTTTGACACAACACAAAATGCACCAAAATAAATTAGCAAGCTAAATAAAGGCTCTGCTTTGACATTCGTCCATGCTCTGGTCCCCAACCAGACGAAAGTGCGAGGTATTCCTGTACCCGCAGGTTGGCATCCTGAACTAACAAATAATATCCGCTGGAGTGTAGTGGATACGAGAAGTTTCTGTTGCCGAGCCAGCCGAGTAAGAGTGTAACAACAGCAAGCGCCCGTCGGCGGAAAATCTGCAAACACACTGGTCCCAACAGACATCGACGAAATCAAATTCAAGTCCACGCCCAGACCACAAGGAGAGCACACGCCAAAGGGCGGGGTGGGAGGACGAATTCCTTTTAAATTGAGCATCTTCCTGTTACGAGATTTGCCAAGGGGCCTGAAAGGCAGGGGCGGTCCACTTTGGGTGGGAACTCAAACAAGCCACGAACATCGTTCCATATCCAAAACGCCTGCAGCGAGCTCCTTTCATTCACCGTGTGACAGTCACACCTCGAGAGAGAAAAAAGGGCTGCCACCTCCACAACTACCTCCATGTATTTAGCAAACTCATAGAACAGCGGCTAAACACAACTCCGATTAGCACGGTTGGTTACGCACCATGCGAAAGAAGTTCAACACACGTACAATTTAGTGATGGGCGATCCGATTATTTAAGTGGAAGATTATTCTCCGTTGTATTGCTTACTTGAATAATAACATGGAAATAACTGGGGGGGGGGGGGGGTCATCACAACAACGTTCCCACGTGTGTTGCTGGACGGGAGGTGATGGGCGGGGCTTGATGAACCCGCACTGCATAGTGGGCGTGGTCTGTGGGGGGGGGGGTTCCTGCCTTCGGGAGGCTTCCAATCCATCGACTCACCGTTCCAGTTATAAACATAAGCATCTGTAATTAGCTCAGCCTACTCCTCTTGCAGTGTTTAGATTATTGTGCCGCTATAAATATCCACGTGATAAGCCACATTCGTTGAGCTACCATTCTTGGCCAGCTTGCTCCTGGCTTTACCTGGTAAGACAACAAAAGTTTAATTGGTAGAATGTGAAGCGATTTGTTTACCTTTGTTGTTGGAACGTTCTGACCTGCCCCGACTGGATTTGTGAAAAAGGAGCTTTATCGCTCATCGCATTCCTCCAAAGACAAATACATATTCTGATTCTGAGATGGCTCCCTATGACACTGTACAAGCTAAATATCATCTGTCCGCACTCACGCCTGAGGGCAACTCTAAAAATACCGTAGCAAGACGTGCAGACCTTCCTTTTGAGGATAGATGCAGGCGTTTGTGAGTTGAAAAACACATTTCTTCTAAGGCACTGTCCTCGACGAATACGTCTGTTGTGCAACTGCTCTCTTACTAAACAGCGTGCCATTCAATTTACGAGGGGAATCAATACCCACTGAGTATTTATTTGTTTATATATCTGTATATTTACAGAATCCACTCCGAATGCAGTAGTCGAATGTGTACATCGTCTGCCTTGTTAATGGTTAAGCTCTGCCTCTATAAAGCATGACGATATTAATGTCCTGAAGGCGAATCTGCTCCAAAATGCGGACATTCATTCTCAATGACACCAACAATTTAAATTCAACGCCGCAGTAAGTTGTTACCGTACAAGGCATTATTATTATTATCATTTCCCACCAGCACCACCATCGACACAAGCATCTCCTCACCATCATCTCCCATCACCATCACGCACCCCATCGGCTCAGGCAACGCCTCATTGCCCCCCTGGCCCCCCAAACCATTGCGAGAGGAAAATGTGTGGACCAGAGCACTGGGCGTGGGCGCGCCGTCGCCGTAATTAAACACCAAGTGGAAACACAGAAGAAGGCGCGAGAGAGACGACGCGCATTGACCGTTTGCTATAAGTAAAACACAGCAAACAAAAGCAACTGTACAACAAGAACCACCACTACCACTACCACCACCAACCACACCTTCTCAAGAGGGCCCACCGTGGTCGGGCCTGACCGGCCCTGCCACCCCCACAGAGCACACGCGACAACCCGCCCCGGGATAAACTAAAATCAATAAAATAAGAACACATTTACGCCACAAGCCGCATGCGTACTCGCTTTAAAATGCACACGGGGGCGGGCAATTCGTGCGTCTCGTTAAAAGTAAAATACTCCTTTAAGAATGTGAGAGGGTTCTTAGGAAAAAAAACCGAGGACGGTGCCAGGCAAGGTCAAGTGAAGTTGGTGCCGAGACGCCCCAGCGATGGCGATGCGGACACCACCGAAAAGGGCCCTCAAATCGACGCCTTACCGTGCTGCTAATCATGGCTGGCGCCTGCCCTCTGCGTTACCCGTTGGGTGCCGAAGTTGAATGAACAGCGGCGTTAATGGAACCAAAGAGGCTGTTAACGGCAACCCAACGGCAGCCTTCAAACGACGACTACAACAACAAACACCACCAGCACCACCAGCACAACACTCTCGCTACAGCTGATGATGCTGCTGCTGCGCCTCCGTTTTTATGGCGCAATTCTGGAAGATGAATTCCGCTTCCGGAAGATGGATGTTCGCTTCCGGAAGATGTAAGATACCTTCTGGAAGATGGATGTTGCCTTCTGGAAGATGGATGTTGCCTTCTGGAAGATGGATGCTATTTCGAAGGGAAATAATAAAATAATACAAATAAAACATAATAAAATTCTCAAGCAGCTGCTTGTCGAAACGTCGTTGCCGAAAAGTCGTGAGAATTTTATTTTATTATGTTTTATTTTTATTCTTTTATTATTTCCCTTCTACGTGACTTTACCGAAAGAACCAAGAATTTGGCTGTTATCGTCCGAATGATGGTTGTTACCTTCCGGATGATTCTACCAAGCCAGAAGACGCTTATTTTATTTTGTGCCTCTACCGGTAGTCAATGTTGCGTCTTCCAGAAGCGGCAGTCTCTACCGGAGTGACCCCGAACTGCCCAGTTGAATCACAACAGATTCACAATCTTTATACTGGTAGGAACCTCCTGGTTACACCAGCCCACAGGGGATTATTGTGTCCGTCCGTCGTGCAGGGAGGGGCTGGGTGTGGAGGGAGGGGCTGGGTGGGGAGGGGCTGGTGGGGAGGGTGGGGAGGGGCTGGGTGGGTAGGGTGGGGCTGGGAGGGGAGGGTGGGGAGGGGCTGGGTGAAGGGTGGGAGGGGTGGGGCTGGGTGGGGGGAGGGGCTGGTCACCCCGTGGTGCCCTTATAAAACTCAACGTTTAACCTACTCACGCCGGCTTGTGCCCGCCCTCACAGTCGGGCATATTTGCGGAATACACCACGCCGCCGTTGACCCTGGCCATTGACCGAGCAACCCAACGTTCCTACCAGCTCCCTTCCCTCCGCAGGAGTGTGTTAGACTGCAGGAGAATCCGATGAGCTGTAAAGCTCTGTTTCACAGATGTTTAGAAGGGGCAGGTCATAACGTTAT
Organism: Lampetra planeri; assembly: GCF_965212315.1. Taxonomy (NCBI): domain Eukaryota; kingdom Metazoa; phylum Chordata; class Hyperoartia; order Petromyzontiformes; family Petromyzontidae; genus Lampetra; species Lampetra planeri. Next base: position 13,297,970 of record NC_136122.1, on the reverse strand, counting down.
AATAACAAACAATCACAAAACACGATAGGAGTGAAAAGTATAGGAAATACATAACTAAATAAATATATACAAATAAATCTAAACTATGTTTTTAGCTAACCAGGTAGGGTCCACTGCCTCAGTAGCAGACCATGCTTTCCCACCTGATGACGGATGCTTGTGTTGCACCCGAAACGTCGTGATTTATTTTATTTAACATCTACGTGACTTTACCGAAAGAACCAAAGAGTACAGAAAAATAATCTAGACGCTGCCCCCTACTGGACATCTGTAGCAAAGAGCTTCACAGCTAATCAGATTCTGATCGTCCCAATGCTAATGAGATCTTCAAATCTTCCGGCGGCCGTAGAAGAAAACAAAAAAAATCCTACAAAACAACTGCGATTCTTCCAGAAGATCTTAGCTGCCGCCGTTGCCACGGTGACGAGGCCTACTCAATTACTCTTACAACAATTCGGCCCCTTAATTATAATTACGAGTAATTAGCAGAGCCCAGACACTTTGGCGGCTTATTTTGCAATTTGCAGTCCTAATGGCCGCCCTGGGCTTCTGAGGGTCACGTGAACAATTTTCATTAACTTTAAATCCGTGGCGTAGCTAATGGAGCATGCTCCAATGTACACAGTTTGTCATCTTTAATGCTAATGTATGATGCACCACTATATGGCATATTTAATACATTGCTAAGTGAGATTAAATCTCGTTGCCTGCTTGTAAAATGTTCATTCCACTTTTCACCACTTGGGAAATATGCAATTAATAACACTGCATTGCCCTGTACTTAATCCAGCAAAGGCTCACTTGAGTCTCAATACTGATTTCTTAGGATGGTCTTGCATTAGGATGTTTGGCAAATGACATTAAAGAGTAGTTTGATTTTCTTGCAGGAGTCACGGTTATTTATGTCTGAACTAGTTTGCACGTTCATTTGCTTGAAGCCATCTCCTGGCCACTTCGCAACCCAGGCTTACAACACACATAAATCTTACAGACCAACATAGACCCATAGTATCACACAGAGAGCCATAGTCTCACAGAAAAACCCATGGACACACAGTCGCCCACAACATCCCACATGGAGACCAACAGAGTCACAGAGACCGGCTTGCACAACGCCAGGCTCAAACCTGCTTAGCTTCCAAGGTCTGACTAAATTGAGCATATTCAAGTAATTTAGACACATACTCTTTGTAACTCAGTGGGCTGGGTAGTTTCACAAATGCACTGCGTGATCCACCAACCATTGCCATAGAAGGTGATGGCACCATCCATATGCACTTTGGCACAACAGATATCCGCCCACTTTTGGATATACTTAGAGAATTAAATCCCACTGATCTACCACCTGTAATGAATAAGTAGAGGGTCAAGCTACAAAACGTGTGTCCATGTCTTTCACCGCCACATCCTTGAAACCAGGGAACCACAGCCCCCTTTACAGGGGCCCCTGGGTCCACTAACCTCGGGCGACAGTCCCCCACTGATGAGGATCATGCGACATCTGTTGCCGAAGTTTCCGCCATCCTAGTGCCTCTTCCACAGCATCACTCCACATTTCATCGGGTCGCCTCGCTGCCTCTTGTTTGTCCTCTGTAATTCCACCGCACGAAATGAATTAATAATGTTGGATCGCTCCACTGGCGCTCATCCAATGCACGTCACCAAACACTGTTGTACCCTTGTGGATTTCAAAACTTAATTCGAGTTCTGATCAGCACGATCAGCATTGTGGACAGAGCCGCCTCGAGTCATGGCCAGTGCAGAGGCACCATCATTTATCGTATACAAAATCAAGATTTGGCCACAAATTCCTTGCCCTCCTCTGCAACCGTCACTTGGATTAAACGAGCTCCATCTCTCGTCACAGTTTGCGGATGGCTTTTTCGGGGAAACTGATGATAAGACTCGGTTGTGCCAGAGTTACGGGTTGAAACTTGAAAGCACACGATGAGTTTCCAGCTACGGATATTAATGATGCCGAGCTAGATGTTGATGTTACTGATCGCCCTTGTAGTTCGAGTTATCTCTCGTGTGACTTCATCCCTTGAAAGCCTTGCCAAAGGCCCTCAAAACACAAAGACACAAACATGGTTTCCATCCAGGCAGCAATTACCAGAAAGCCAAATTTTATCTCTCGTTTTTTTTCTTCTCTCCAAATGTTATCAAAATATGCTATCGGCGTAAAAATTTAAGAGGCGAAATGTTGAGCTGGTACTCCTGCAGGTCAGTGCCGTAGTGGTAGACAATGGCCTGCGGGTGTTTTTACGTACACATGAAAGTTGAACTTCTTTAGCACCGTACCTAGCCAACTATACCCTCTTTAATGCACATACCAGTGGTCGCTGCACATCCGCGCACACCCCGCGCACAGAGGGATGTCCATTGTGTGGAAGTCAAACAGTTTATTTTCAATTTTTCGAGCTGGAATGTTAGCGACACTAAGTAAAGAAGCGAACATAATGCACTGCAGTGGGTTTTAAGTGGTGACAGGGCTGACACCGTAACCTCACTAAACGTTAGAGCCTATGTTCATCGCGAGTGGCAGAAACACAGAGTTGAACCCAGGCTCTCGGTGGTTGCGGCCTCAGCATCTCTTGACAATCTGAGATACCCGACCATTTTCGGGAGTCATTTGATCTCCCTTGGTGGCACCTACGATAAAGATGAGGGAAAAATCAAAAAGTTAGAAACTATTTCATCTACCACAATGGCCCTTGAATATGGAATAATATTGCATTCCTTTTACATTTAGATGGATTGAAAATGATAACTTTGATTTAATGGAAAAATAATATTCGTTACTTTGTCAACGTAAATGTAAGTGCTATGCAGCTACGGCCGTGCACACAGAGGTGGAAACAAGCCGGAACGCCGTGGTGCGAGTCAACATTTGAATCCGAATTCATTCCGGAATGAAAAAGTGACAAGTGTAATGATGGGTCGTCTGAGATAGGAAAAAATCCGCAAACGTCCATACATCACGTTTTACATCTCCCAACATACACGCAATTGTGTGACAAGTCATCATGTATTCTTTGTTATCTTAACGAACTTGCTCAAACAGACAATATGAATGTGAATTTGTTCGTCATTGCAATTGGCGTTATGGGGATCTTTAACATCCATCATGAAGTGGACGGCGCAGACTGTCATTACGGTAAAATACTCCCCCAGTGATAACCAGGGTGGCCGATGGTGTAGAGAGTCATTACGGTAAAATACTCCGGCAGTGTTGACCAGGGTGGGCGATGGTGTAGAGAGTCATTACGGTAAAATACTCCCGCAGTGATGACCAGGGTGGCCGCTACATTCCACCCGTGAACGTCTGCAAGAAGCGCCACCGCCAAGGCCCCATTTACGCCCGATGTGCGCCAAAATGCGCGCACACACACAGAGAACGAAGCGTGAACGCGCAATCAACCCATGTCACCAAAACCCTAAAACAAAGCCCCGTTTATTAGTTATATTATTGATCTCTTTTCATCACACAAATTGGACAAAGCGAGCTCGTTGAGAAGTGCCCAGGGCTTCTGCGCTGTAGATGTCTGGTGCTGACACGCTGCGGTGATGTGAATGAAGGCTGCGAAACCCACATCTAAGGGGGTGGGGGTGTGTTTCTGTTGGCATGGGAAAACAGCTGTCGTGCCTTTTTGAGGCACGAGCTGCTTTTGGAGTCGCTTTGCCTGGAGGTGACATAAAACCCACAAAGGGGCGGATGATCTGAAAACTTGCATGCTAATTTAAGATTGATACGCTTTGGTTCTTTCGGTAAAGTCACGTAGGTATAAAATACAATAAATCACGACGTTTCGATGGCAACACAAGCAATCATCATCAGGTGGGAAAACCACAGCAATAATTAGTTTTTTTGCTGAAGTGGGAGAGAGATGCCGTGGTAAGAGGTTATGTAGGTAAGAAAGGGGGAGGGGCAAGGGGGGAGGGGGAGCGCTGCGTGGACGCCAGGAGAGGGACGTGAGGCAGTGGGGGGGGGGGGGGTAAGTGGGCGGGGCTGGAAGTGGGAGGCCGAGAGAGCTGGGGATGTAGAGGGGGGGGGGAAGTTATCTTGGAAAAATAGACGCGTAGTAGTACCCAGCAGATATGATAGACAACCATACAGCAGTTAGGGCTTTACCTGGTTAATAACATCCTTCCAATGGTATCCATGGATACACTTTGTATCCAGCAATTTGTATCCAGATTCCATGGTATCCATGGATACAAATTGTTGTCTATTATATCTGCCGGGTACTACTACTAGTCTGTATTTCCGAGTTACCCCCCCCCGCATCCCCCAGCTCTCTCGGCCTCCCACTTCCAGCCCCGCCCACTTACCCCCCCCCCCCCCCCACTGCCTCACGTCCCTCTCCTCGCGTCCACGCAGCGCTCCCCTACCCCCCCCCTCTCTCCCCCCTTGCCCCTCCCCCCTTTCTTACTTATATAACCTCTTACCACGGCATTTCTCTCCCACTTCAGCAAAAAAATAATCTTGCTGTGGTTTTCCCACTTGATGATGATTGCTTGTGTTGCAATCGAAACGTCGTGATTTATTTTATTTTCTACCTACGTGACTTTACCGAAAGAACAAAAGAGTATGGATTCCTGCAGTCACGAAAGCTTCAAGTTGAAATTAAAGGTTTGTTCCAAGATGTAAGCTGAACTATTTGAAAAATAAAGGAGGGAGGGGGTGAGCGCGGGTGATGCTGCAAGGTTTATTGTATCGATCAGTTGGCACAAACCAATCTGAAGCCACAACATCAAAATGAACGTCAAAGACTTGGGACTTCCTAAGCGCTGAGATTCCCGTGCCAATGCGTGGCGATGGTGACAGGAGGAGCCGCTGCTGTTGGCTGAACAGCAGTGGCAGCATTGCGATTATCGTGCCCCTTATTAGCATGATTTATTGGAAGGCAGCACAGACACCACAATTCCATGGGAGTTGTCGGGGTGCTGCAAAGGAGCCGCTTAAAATCTCAGCGACTCCTACACGAGGGAGAAATCTGACGAACGGGGCTCGACTCGACAGCCAAGGGACATCATCAACATTCGTATCATCATCAAAAGTATCAGCAACCGTGGTCCATCCACTGCTGCAACGAACGCCTCCACAAGCCGTCACAATATCTCACAACCCTTTGATGTAATAAAAAATCAGCATTATTAAAATAATAGAAACATTATTAAAATAATATAAACCGCCAATAAGTGGCGGTGACGTCAATCTGGATTTGAAGCTTTCGTGACTGCAGGAATCCATACTCTTTGGTTCTTTCGGTAAAGTCACGTAGGTATAAATTTTTATTTAAAAATATATAAATAAAGATTTTTATTTTATTCCTACGTGACTTTACCGAAAGAACCAAAGAGCATGGCGGTGACGTCACTACGGCGCTTTGACAGGTTAGGTGCACTTGGAGGCCACGTGAAGTTTCGAAGGTCCGCAGGCAGGAGGTCACGGGACAGACCCAGCAGGTGCCACGGGTTGACTGACTGAGACGACCGGCAGATGCACCAACTGTGCTCCCCCACTCTGCCAATTTGCCGCGTTTAAATCCGCGCGGCGCTCTGCTCGTTGTTATGAGCGTCGCGGTAATTGTAGTAATCCACCCAGTACAAGCGCTAGATATGTTTCCTCGCTCCACCTTTTTCGCGGAGGTGCTCTCGATACGGATTGCATTCCTCAGCTGCCGCTGCGTAATCATTCATGACCATCGTTCATCATAGCTTCGATCAACGCGTCTTGCCGAAGTCAACTTAACTTTTCTCAATACGTAGTTTAGAGTTTAACACGCAGGCTTTCGCGGCCAATATGCTATATGCTATGACCCCTTGTGCGTGCTCTAATCCGCGCGCGCTCCTCGTTCCGTTTCTCAATGTAATGTCAAGCGTCATATCTGCATGCTTTGGAGCTACAGGGTTCATTGTTGCTGAGAATGGTCTCATAGTCACAGTAAATGACCAAGGCTAAATTAATGACATTATCAGCTACCATAAATATACCTCCCCAATATACCGTGTCAATAACGGAATTAATGGTAGCAGGAATTGCCGTAGATTAATTGATACAAGTGAATGAATCCTAGACGATGTCATTAATTTTTAATTTAATATCAATTCTGCTTGACTTCCTCCATGTATCATTGCCCCGTTGCGTGGCAGGAGACAATGATAGACATTTTACGCTCGCACAGTGATTATTAATATAGGACATGCAGTCGTTGCAATATTAAACATGCCTCTCCCTGCCGAGAATGTAATATTTAATTAACAGGGCACTCAATACTCGTGAACAGATATTAATAATTCAGTGCAAGATCCATCAATTATTACTGTTGACAAAAAATATCTTGTCATCTTTTCAAGTGAGATTTAATGTAGCGTGTGTGTTTTCTTTCTCTCCAAAAGTTGAAGCGAGTTCAATTGATTGCTTATTTATTCTAGAGGCACAGCTCTCAATAAAAAAAAATCTCGCATCGATTTATTTGATTCTTTACACGCGTGTACATTCCAAAGAGAGGCTTTTAGGTCGAGACGTCAATGATAATCGTCGGCAATAGACGAGCCATTTCAGCGGTCATCCACGTTAACCTAAAAAGACATTCTCGACGTGTTCGTAAGCAACACCGTGTGTGAGTGTGGGTCGCCTTCAAAAGTGGCGAGCAGTAGCACAGCGGTGAGCGCGCTGCGCGTGGGCTGCCAACCCGGCATCCCGAGTTCGATTCCCGCTCACGGCCCGCACCAGTGACGATTATCTGAACCGGTCATGGGCCTCCCCGAGGTCGATTTATCCTTAATTGAGTGCCTGTGCGGTGTGTAAACATCGCCACTGGGGAGACAAATGCGGTCGGGCGTGGTGCTGTCCACCCCACCCCCTCGCTAACAGCCCTTGCTGCTACAGTCTGTGCAGGCGAAACGGCGGATATTTGAACCTCATGGCCGTACCCCGGGGTCCCGAATAAACGGAAGTAAAAATCGTAATTAACTGATTTATTTTTGGCGACTCCGTCCCACCGCGCACGTAAACGCCGCGACCCGCCTGGCGCAGGTCGTTCTGTTCTCGTGTCGTGTCCAAGCGCAGCAGCGGCGAGGACGAATGCGCACAAGAGCTGAACAAGCGAATGCGCTCCATGCTCGGGTATGGGCAGGATCATGAGTCTTACCCAAAGCTGCTCAAACTGCCTACACGACTTAAGTCCTTTATTTGTTATAACGGTATGTATAATACAGTGAAACTGCTCTCTTATCTTCATTATTATTTCTGACCTACTAATGTCTGCAGTGAGGATCAATCGATGACAATCCTATTACCTGCAGATATTTAACAGATGAGATGCGTCGCACCGTTAATTCATCCTGTTTGATAATACTTTCTTGTCCGTATGCATCTGTGCAGATAGGTTTTTTCTGCGGTTAAGCCATAGTCCCCTCATACCGCTCGTAGCAATGCTGATAAGAGGAGTGGCGACCCACTACTCTGTAAAGTAACATTGTTATAAACGCTTGTTACAATATCAACAGCGCATTGAAAACGCGTACTATTTTATGTACTGTTTACAAAATGTGTTCACAAATTATTCTTTCTATAGTGTATTTAAATAGAGGTACTGCAGGTAAGTAGCTTTCAGTTTTAAAGGCGACATAGTTTAACAAGACAACAAGTGCCACCATCATTCAAACCCATTGGTGAAAAAGAGCTAAGTGAGCCACTGGCTTCTGGGGCCCCGGGGTCCCGCCATAGGTTCAGTTGTTATCGTGGCCTTACAAGGAAAACAATCACGTGATAGGCGGCGTTTCAGGCGATAGCCCTTCTTCATGATCGTGCATCAACAGAGAGGCCTTAGGGATAGAGGGGACAGAGGGGATAATGAGTGTCGCGTTACCAAACGACGACACGTGTGTGTGTGCGTGTTAAACAAAAATTAAAACTAAATTAAATCCGCCGACTGGAAGCACATTGAATACGCGTTCGTGAAGTGTTACGAGGATTTCATTAAAAAATACGACAAAAAACGTCGCGATTTCGCGTCCCAAGCTCCGTTCTCCGCGCGTGTGCCGTGGACCACAATCGTGGGCCATGGGGTCAGCACAGCCATTAACGAGACGGCATTTCGTGAAATTGCTTCACCCGACTCCGCCGTGAAGTCACGTGGAGGCGCGTGAAGTCACGGCCGGTTTGTGCGGCGGGGCAGGCGGCGTGCGGCAGGCGGGAGAGCGTCCTGCGTGAAGGTTCGAGTCCAGGGACGCGGCCACGGTGGGTGTCGTGGGGGGTCCGGACACTCCACCCCCCCCCCCCCCCCGAACACTACAGTGTTAAGATGTGGCTATATGGCCCCTTCATCTTTCGTATTGCCGATGTAGATGCAGAGCCACAGCTACAATTTCACATCGAGGTGCTCAAGCTCAGACAACCGCGTCAGGAGCAGTAGCGGCGGAGTGTATCGCTGTGATGTCTCCCTCGTATCTGTGGATCGGGCACCGCGTCGTTGTACGATGTATGGTCTGTTCTAGATGACCACAGTCGCACACGACTGGAGAGTTTTGTGCATCCGGTATCATCCGCATCTACTGCCACTCTTTGTGCAGTGGATACGCTTCTGGGTGGACCATGAGCTTCGTCAAGAGGCAGCTGCAACATTGCGGACGAAGCTCGCGGTACGTTTAAGTATCCGACGCTTTCTCTCCCTCCCTCTCGCTCTCTCTCGTCCGATTGTGTACCACGAGCAGAGCACGCAAATAAACAAATCCGACGGACACTTTCTTGAGACATCGAGATCTCGCAGAGGCTCGAGCTTCGCACCGCTAAGGAGGTGCACGAGGCGGGCTGAGAGGCGACAGGACGTGCCCCGCATGGCGATGTGGGACGAGGCGGCGGGGAGGTTGCCCGGCTGCTCCCGCGAGCCGAGACGCGTCAAGCCAAGCAGCTAATGAGCGCTCCGTCAAGTCGCAGCGCTAATGGTGGCCCCATGTGCTGTGATTCAGGGCCGTTGCCCGAAACGTCGCCTATTCTATACTTGGTTCTTTATAAAGGGCACGCAGTGTTCATAGCGAATGTGTTGGGGTTTTTTGTGGATTTTTTTTCATGGAGGGAGGGCGAGATGCCGTCGAGTCAAGGAGGTTTATATATATATTTAAACGTATATATATTAACTTCTATATTTCAACTTTTACATATATGAACTTTTATATCTATAAGTTCGAATTCCCCTCCACCCCACGCCGTATTTAGCCGGGAGGTGGTGGTGGTGGCTACGCTGCACGTAGCTGCCTGTAATCCAGCGCTGTGGCGGCGGCAGCAGCGGCGGCGGCGGCGGCGGCGGCGGCGGCGGCGGCGGCGGCGGCGGCGGCGGCGGCGGCGGCGGCGGCGGCGGCGGCGGCGGCGGCGGCGGCGGCGGCGGCGGCGGCGGCGGCGGCGGCGGCGGCGGCGGCGGCGGCGGCGGCGGCGGCGGCGGCGGCGGCGGCGGCGGCGGCGGCGGCGGCGGCGGCGGCGGCGGCGGCGGCGGCGGCGGCGGCGGCGGCGGCGGCGGCGGCGGCGGCGGCGGCGGCGGCGGCGGCGGCGGCGGCGGCGGCGGCGGCGGCGGCGGCGGCGGCGGCGGCGGCGGCGGCGGCGGCGGCGGCGGCGGCGGCGGCGGCGGCGGCGCCCTCTCCTGGCTCTGCCAGGAGAGGGCGCCACAGCAAAGTGCGGACTGTTATCAATTGTCGCATCTGCATGATGGGGTTGAGTTGAGCATTGCCTCCCTCGCACGCGTGGGGTTTTCTACCCGCGCTCCGGTTTCCTGGCACACGTATAAACAACCTATTGCCTGAAAACAACTCAATATATTGAGAACCGCAGAGCTTGGAATTCGTTGGTAGCGCCGGCTACTCGCCGCCGCATGTCCGCTGCCTGCGAGGCTCTGTCCGTGGTTCCGCGGCGATTACGAGACGCACTTTACATGAGCGGCTAGGCAACACATAAACTAAAGAATTAAAATTGTGTTCTGTGGCGCTGTGCTCATATTTACGATCATACTCCACTGTGACTGCACATGCAATGCAATGTTCTGCACTAGAATGGAACGGAACGATAACGGCTCGCAGCCACGCATGTTTCTTTTGTCATGAGAACGAAATAAATGTAATATCATAATCATTATCAACCATGGTCAATCCTCTGCTCCCCAAGCCGTCGCCGCCCTGTCGCGATCTTGCTATGCAACAAACAGTCCTCTCTCAAACACGGTCCGTTCCTTAGCTTACTAAACATATAGTGAATGTAGTATTTTATCAGTTAAAAACTATTTTTTTTATTTTACCAGGTAAAGCCCACTGAGCTATATAGCTCCTTTTCAGAAGCATTAACAATTTGAGTAGAGCCGTGGCGCAGTGGTGAGTGCGCTATGAAATGATTCTGGCATCCTGAGTCCGATTCGGGCCACGGGTAACATCAGTGGCGAGTGATTTCAGAGCCGGTCCTGTGCACCCCCCTTCCCAACTCCTTCACCAACCCGCACTGACCGTGGTGGAGAAGTATGGTCGAAGGACCCCCGTGGGGAGACCAACAGTGGATCGACAAAGTTCTGTAAACAACGAATCGAAATATTGACCCAAATATCACAAACATTTAGCAATGCACTGCTCGATGAAGGACCGTCCACGCGACATGGGAGTTGCGTGAATTTATTGCCACACTGCTTAGTGCGTGTTGGCGAATGGAGGCAGCACTGGCCACCGATGATATCCGTGGCTGGGAATCGAACGTAGATGGCCAGGTGTTAACGGCGATAGCCATTGCACCACCGCTCCCCTATTAAACGTAGCAACCTCCTAACTCTGATGCGAGCGCAGTGTTCTAAGCCCATAAACATGCGCACAATATATGCGAACGTCTCTGCTGTTTGGTATCTCATTAGCAAAATATATTGAGCACCCATTGTTTACGCTAAATATTGATGCGCAACTGTTAAGGCCGAGCAAATTTAATGAGCTGATGAGAGCCAAAAGGTCGAAACGAGTAGAGAGTTGTTTTGTTTAAATTAACACTGTCTGGGTAATAGTGAGCGCTGCGAAATAGAGGAGGTGATATTGGTTGGAACCGCACTGCGCTATGAACCCGGCGACCTGAGTTTGTTTCGCTCTGGCGACGGCAAACATCAGTGGCGAGGGGTACACCCCTCCACCCCCCCTTCCCCCCCACACACACTTCCACCAAACCTCCCTGCCCAGCGTGGTGAAGTATAGTCAAACAACCCCACGACTGATACGGTGTGGGGAGGCATTCATCCAGCAGTAGATTGACAAGGGGGCTGCATATTATTACTCAGTTATACTTGTGGTATTGGTTCAGAGAACTCATAAGCTGCATAATTACGATATATCATAGATACGGAAGGAAGGTGTGTTTACACTGCGTCGCATATAGTTGTTCACATTTGTTCTGTGGGCCTATACAGCTCCGCCCGATGTACTTTCGAAGTGCACCACGTGTTGTTCGCCAACGATGTCCGACGTTTCGCTGCACGTCCTCGACAACTAGAAGGTCCCAGCAGTTTCCGCAGAAGCGCCCAGCACGTGCAGCGAAGCGTCGGACATTTAGGCTGAGAAACGCGCGGTGCCACCCAATGATGCAGAAGGCTACTCCGTGTTTATTTATTGAATGTAACGTAATCGCCATATAATGGATTTCCAAACTCAACATACAGCAGTTATAACCTCGTCCGCTGCTTCCCGGCAATCTTACGAGAGCAACACAATAATACTCTCATAATAAATATAAAACGTAATCAGTATTCACGAACTCGTGAAAGTGTTGCCCATTTAACGGAAACACGGGCCAACATTGCGCAGTCATCATAGCCAACAACAACAACAACAAATCCTCAACACAATTGACAATAACATCACTCATATGTGTAAAATGGCCCTTCTCCAATTACGCTCTCTCCATGTGCTACGCAGGATTATTGGTCCGAAACGTCGCACATTACACATATAATTATATTAAAGTCACACACGATTGTTGACGAGTGTGTTGATTTTAGGGTTTTTCTGTGCTGGGCAGCGCAAACTAAATCTCCGCATCAAATTATGAATTAATCCGTCTCTGGCAGCGTGCGATGAGAGGATGCGGTTTCAAATCTCCGTTGGGCATCGGCCGACTCAAAACTAAAACAGTTTCTATTTTATTTTACCAGAAAAGGCCCACTGAGCGATGTAGCTCTTATTCAGAAGAGACCTGGCCACAAGTGATAGCTCAACGAAGTGGCTTATCATGTGGACATTTATCGCGGCCAAATCCTCTAAGCGCACGTTTCCAAATGTGGAGGGGAAAACCGGAGGACCCGGAGAAAATTCCATGCGACCACAGTGAGAGAAACACGCAAACTCCAAATATACAGCAGCAGGCGTCAGAGTCGGGATCAAACACACGACCTCCTGCATACCAGGCGAAGGAGTTAACATCTCCTAGCCACGGCAGCGCCTTTCCTCAATCCTGCTGCAAGTTTCATATCCCAGTTTTCGATAGAACTCCCCCATCCCCCCGGTGCAGGACGTCAATCATTCATCACTTCAGAAGGCTCGCGGGACGGTCATCTCGGGCAAAGACACTGAAGTTTGACAGGCGTAAGTGGGTTAAAGGCACGGTTATAAATTAACAACAACACACACGCAACACACTCCTCTCTTTCTCTTCCTTGCGAGTCCCGGCCTGAAAGTGGGAGGCAATAAATAACACATAATACGGGAGACTAATTTATTGCCACCTTTCCCAAGAAATATAGAGAAATAACAAATAAAATATTCGGTCAGCCCACCTCCACCTCCCCCACCCCCCATATGCTGCTTGGTCCAATGTTCGCTGGCAGCATTTTGATAAAGCAGGCAGACGGAACGTACAAAAATAAAAATGTGAAAATTGCAAGGAGGCTTGTGTCCTTGTTTGTTGAGTGTTAACGCCAGCCAGAGACAGTCCGGAACACAGTTGTTCCGGGAACAATGTTTGGTTTCGCCAGCCAAATCCGACTCGCCCCGATCTGTCTCTTCTCTTGATCCTGCAGTATCAGAGGATTAAAGGAATCTATGGGGCACAATGGGCAGTGTCTTTTGGCTCCAGTGGTAGTGCCTTAGGCCAATAATCCCACTTCAGAGTCAGCTCAGCAGCGTTCCAGGAACTATCGAGTAAGAAATGAATCCTCGGTTATGATAACTATTAATGTCATTGTCTATAATCTTGATTTTGCACTCTAGCGGCAGAGTGCAAATATAAGACGACTGACAGAGGCATACTTTGTTCATGCACTTTGTGTGTGATTATTTGATGAAAGCAGGGCTCTATGGAGATATCATCATTTGTTTTACATCCGATAATCAACAACACAATCTCTTGACCAAATAACCCGCAGCGCAACCAACCCTAAGCCAAGCTAGCCAAGCTAAGCGGGGCTTGAGCCTGGATATTGTTGGGATGCCACCACCATTGCCGTGGAAAAACGAGGTTCATACCACAAAGTAGCCACGGGGGCTACTTTGTGGTGGGCAGCCAGAGGGCAGTACAGAAAAAGCCACTGTTGTACTGCATCTCTATGCTTCCACGTCCAGGCTCCTTCACTTTCACCAACCAGCATAGGCGAGCGTGGTGAAGTATGATCATATCACCATCACGACCTGCAAAAACACGGACATGCCTTCATGCTAGCAGCGGCTTGCGTCTGCTGTTATTCTAAATTCCCCACATGACAAACAAAGAAAAATATCCCCCATATAGCCTTAACAGATGGCGGGGCAAGTGCTGTTAGCGAGAACCTGTAAAGGCCGGAAACGGCATACGAGGGGAGGGGGTGGCCAGCACCACGCCCAGCCGCATTTGTCTCCCAAGTGGCGACGTTTACACATCATACCAGGTACTCATTTGAGGCTGAGTCGACCTAGGGGATGCCCAGGACCAGTTGAGATAATCGTCACTGGTGTTGGTGGCCGTGGGCGGGAATCGAACTCGCGCGCCGGGTTCGATGCGCAGCGTAGCGCTAACCACCACACCACCGCTCCCCACATGACAAACACACACGCACGACGCGCATGCGTGTTGTAGATATATGCGTGTGTATGGCATGTTGTTGTTGTTGTTATTATTTTTGCAGGAGCCGAGTGGTTACCGGCTAGATCACAACACTCCTCCCCCCCCCCTTGTCAATCAGAGAAGCGGGGCTCGCTGCCAAGTGACCGCTGACCTCTGTGCCTCCCTCGTGAAGGTCACCTGTGACCAGGTGTCGCCGATAGAGATGAGGCGCGTGCGGCAGCGGGCGGGGGGGGGGCAGTGGGGGGAGCGAGTGGGGAGGGGAGGGGCGGGCATCCGTCGACGCGCGGTGACCCACGGGGTCAGCCGTGCCACCTCGTGCCCTTATTTTCTCTCTCTCCACGGCATTTGATTGATTGCCGCGCTCCGCCAATAATAATCTCGACCGTGCGACGGCGGCGCACCTAATTAAAGCCACCCCTGGGCAGCGGCGAGTTGGGAATTGTGTGGCTTTTTGTTTTTTAAATGTTAGTAATGAAATTGTGTACGGCCACCCCCAACCCACAACTCCACTGCCCCCTCCTCTCCACCCCCACCCCGTCTATCTCCCTCCCACTTCTCCCTCTCCGACTCCCCCGTCCAACGATCCCAACAAGCGAGTGTGTAACGCAACGCGACGCGGTCGTGTGCGGTGGTGGGAAGGGAACGGTGGACGTGGGAAGACATTTGAGCGCAGGTGAAGCATGCGGCTGGGAATTATAAACAATCCGTGCAGTTTTTGTCAAATAACTATCACGTAAATATAAATGCGTCGTTAACCCGCCACCACTCGACACGGCCAATTACTAATGTTGGTCAACGTAAACAAAAGGTGCCATTGAGTTACTACTTCAGCACACCGGTGCGTTGGAGAGTAAACCCACGACCTCCTGTGTACCAGGCGAGGTAGTTAACAACTCGCCACCGAGATGCTCACGACCCTCTGCGCCCATCACGCGAGTGCGGGGCCGTTGCAGCCAAGTCGGCAATTGCTCCTCGCGCGACCAGGGGTGGGTGGTGGGCGAGAATATTCGCAGCGGTTCGGAATAGGCGGCAGTCAAATCAGTTAATGAGCAGAGCGAAGGCAGGCGTCAGGAAATCAATGGGGTGAAATGGAGAAGCGATAATCCTTTAGTCAAGAAGTGCGGCAGCCTTGGAAGAGAAAAACAGGTGACAGCCAGCCGATGATCGGCGGCTCGTTCCGGACACACGCCATCAATTGTTCAGCTCACGACGCAGGCATCGAATCGCGCGTGTGAGAATCAAATGGGTCACAATTCATGATAATCATACTATTTAATTAACACTAATTCTGGAATTAGTTTTTCGATCGTAACTTAACTACCCTTCTCATACCAGGTAGCTAAGTTGTGTAACTTCAGAGACAAAGTGTAAACATCGCCACTGGGGAGACAAAGGCGGTCGGGCGTTGTGCTGACCACCTATCCCTTCGTGTACCGTTCCGGCCTTTATCGGCGCTGCTCGCTAACAGCACTTGCCCCAACAGTCTGATAACGCTATACGGGGAGGGGAGTCGTTGTCTTAATGTAACTACTCAAGTAATCGTATCGCGCGCGTAAATTACACAGCCGAAGCTGATAGCGGCCGAAGCGAGCCGCCACCCTCCTCCCTCCGACCCTCCCCCCCTCCTCCTCCATCCACTTCGTAGGCCTCGCTCGGTCGGCGTGGGCTCACAAATGAGGCAGCAGCTAGCCCCAGGCACCGTCCACAGCCGTCGTGGTGGCCGCCGTGGGCGAGGGGAGGCGAGCCAGTAGGTGGCTCTGTGAATGCGCTGTCCGCTTTTCTGCGCGGGGCAATTCCGCGAAGAAAAAAAAACTTGCGGCCGCCGTTTTCATTCGCGGAGTCGGCGGGGCCGGTGGTGGCTCAATGCTGCTCCCACGGACAACATTGACAAATATAACAACAAATATTCCACGTGTCACTAATTTTCAATTGCCACGTGGTTGTGCTGGATACATGGGGTGCGGTGAGCGCGCTACTGCGCTACGAACCCGGCACGGCCGAGTTCGACTCCCGCTCACGGCCACCAACACCAGTGGCGATTGTCTGAACCGGTCATGGGTCTCCCCTTCCCCTATGTCGACTCAGCCTCAAAGGGATATCTGGTGCGGTGTGTAAACATGGCCACTAGGGGAGACAAAGGCGGCCGGGCATGGTGCTGACCACCTACCTCCTCGTGTGCCGTGCCGCCATTCATATGGACTACTCGCTAACATCACTTTCCCCAACTGCACGTTGTTAACGCGATGCGGGGGATATTTGTGTTTTATATTTGCGATATACTGCGCTACGGTTGGGTGTTCTGGTTATGCCGCGTGTTGTTCGACACGATGCCCGACGGTTTACTGCAGTTCCTGAAGAAACTCGCTCCAAAGACGTGAAGCGTAACGTCAGACAACCCTTGTTTTTACTCCCACAAAGCGGTACTCGTTTTATCGACCGACCATTGAGGAAATGATGATGGTCTGAGTCAACCCCCTCCAACAGAACTTGAACTTGCAACATCCCAAATTGCGAGCCACTCGCTCTTCTGCTGAGCCACCAAGGGTCCCTGTGTGGAATGTGGTAGCTGCTTTGGGCACTGGAGCGAAACGTCGGGCATAGTGCCGAACAACCCTCGATAACCACCACAACAAGCTGCCGTGACGTTCCCCGCGCTGATCTGAGTTGGCTCTTAAATGTCACTTCACCAGCACTAACAACTCCTAAATGTGCCCCCTCAGCCCCCTGCCACCCCCCGCTACGCCACCGCCCCCCCCGCCCCCCGCCCCCCACGGCCACTGCATCGCGAGACGTGGCGCTCAGCACGGACCGCCAGTTTTGACAAATCTGTTCGCTGTGTCTTGTGTCAACAGCTATTCACGGCACAGCGAACCCCGCGATTAAAATGCATGCGTGCGCATGCGCGATCGGGTCACAGCGTCGAGCAAGAACCAAGGTGTGTGTGTGTGTACGTGTGTGTGTGTGTACGTGTGTGTACGTGTGTGTGTGTGTACGTGTGTGTGTGTACGTGTGTGTGTGTGTCGGCTCAGCATCAAATGAGTACCTGGTGCGGTGTGTAGTAAACATCGTCACTGGTGAGACAAAGACGGTCGGGCGTGGTGCTGCCCACCCATCCCCTCGTGCGCTGAGGAGGCCTCCATAGGCAATGGCTAACATAACTTGCCCAAAAAGTCTGTTCAGGATATAATGGGGATGTGTTTGTTATTTCATTTGTCGGGAGCGGTGGCGCAATGATTAGCGCACTGCGCTAGGAGCCCCCCTGTGGCCAGAGCCGCAAGTTCGATTCCCGGCCACTTCTGACATCAGGGGTGAGTATTCGAACTAGTCTTGGGCCTCCGCTTGCTCAATACATCAACAAAAGAATAATATAACCCCACGTATGTAAACACACGTGTGTGCATTTGTGTGTACGCTTGGGGAGCGGTATTGTAGTGGTTAGCGTACAGCGCTCCGATCTCAGCGCGCCAAGTTTGATACCTGGCCACGGCTAATGTCAGTGATGATTATCCGCATCTGTTCTGGCCCTCCCCTAGATCGACTCAGCTTTAAAACGGGGAAGACAAAGGCAGCCGTGGTGGTGCTGACCCACATCTCGACCCTCGTGCCATCCTTCAATAAGTGTTCACCACCTGTGCTTGCCCCAACAGTCTGTATGTGCTATACCGGGGAGGATCTTTATAAACTAAACTATGTTTAAACATTTTAGCAGGTAAGGCCCACTGAGCTGTATAGCTCTTTTTCAAAAGCGACCTGGCCACAAATGATAGCCCAATAAAGTGGTTTATCATTTAGAAATTCATAACAGCAAAATAGTGTAAACGCATGCTACTAAATGTGAAGGGGAAAGCCTGAAGACCCAGAGAAAAAATCCACGCGACCACGAGGAGAGAGAGACACGCAAACTCCAAGTATACTGCAGGCGTCAGGGTCGAGATCGAACCCACGACCTCCTGTATACCAGGCGAGGAAGTTAACATCTCGCCACAGTGGCGACTTATCTTCATGTGGCAGAGGTGAGGGGAGTGTGTTTAGGGGACTACACACGGGAGGTAAATTGATGGCTATCGTGTGGACGGATGCTCAATCCACGACTGGCACAGAGGAATGTAGTCGGAGGAGCACTGACGGGGGGGGGGGGGCGGTGAGCGAGGCACGAGCTGGCAAATGCCAGCGCGCACGAACCACCACCTCCTCCTCCTCTGTGTTCTTTGGGTGACAGACGGAGCGAAGAGGAGGGGGGAGCCGTGCCTGCGTGAGAAATGGCTCTTGTCCCAGGGCAGCCCGACTCGCCAACCTGTCTCCCCGTGCCTCCCACTGCATTCTTCAGTCGCAGCTTGCGTAGAGGGAGGGTGGGAGAGAGAGAACGCGGTCTAATGTCAAGCCAAAGAACAGTCAAAGTGACTTCATGCTCAAGCAAGCGTGCGGACGAGTTCATCTCATTGATGTGTGTATGTATGTTGAACTTCGTTCGCACCGTACGCAGCCAACCGCACTCATCGGTGGAAATTCCACATTCGTATGCCAGGGATCGGGCATTCCATAGGATAACAAATGTTCTCGATCTACAATAGTCTCCTTATTGTATGGTCCCCCGATTTAATGTATGCCAGAAATACATAATAACAATTATTTAGTTAGAAAAGAATCACGTTAATTGTTGTTGTTGTTGTTCTGCTTAGTTTATTGATTTCCACTACCCTCCAATGTCGGGAAGCTGCCGCCACTGCCCACTTTCTTGGGCTGTGATCGATGAGCCTCAATGTGCCTCTGTGGCTCTCTTTGTAACTCTATGGATATCTACATAACCCTTTGCATCTCTATGTAACGCCACGAATCTCCATGCAACTATATGGATCTTTACGTTCTCTATGTAACTCTGTGCATCTCGATGTACTTGTGCATCATTATCTAACTCTATGCAACTCTAAGGATCCCTATGTAACTCTGTGGAATCGCGATATCCTGTGGTGACTCCTGCCGATAAATCTTGGACTGTGGCCGTCCTTGCAACAGAGCCGCTTTAGCTTCCATAAACCAACACGAACTCTCTCGCTCTCTCTCTCTTGAAGCCCTCTCGCTGTGGCCATCATCAGATCTCGACATTGGCGTTAAGCCCCTGAACCACATGGGTGGCGTCATGCGCGAGAATAGAACAGCAGAAACAATCACATTCGAGTCTGAATTTCGGATGATTTTGTCGAAGGAAAACTTTTAAAAAAACTGAGATAACCCTCGGTCCGGAATCGAACTCGCGATCCTCAAAACGATTGGTCACACTCCTTCCACCACTGCACTGCCGTGGCTGCGTGACCCTCACGGTAATAACCGTAAGAGTCACCGAGCCGTGGCTCTCCCGGGTTTATTTTTCATTGCGACGACGACGACGACGACGATGGTGATGGTGATGATGATGATTCTATCCACTTGAATTAAAGACCCTCGGCGGCTCACGCTCCGCGCGTGCGGGAGAGGGCGAAGGGGTTTTGTTGTTGTTGTTGTCGTCGTCGTTGAATTCGCACGTTTGGATGACTCTTTAGCCGTGACAAATGGTGCTTCAGACCTACACAATGGCCCATTGCCAAGGGACGCATCATTGGCTCTCACCGAGAGCCCCCTGTGGACTAACACCTCACACCCCCCCCCCCCCGCAACTCCCTTTACCAACCAGACGAGCAAACAATAGCGAGAGAGAGAGGGGGGGGGGCATTGAGAGGCAGGGCCCAAATGTTGCCAGTGACACCAGCGCCGAGCCGAACAATAGGTGGCCGTGACGTAATCGCGCCTTAAACCACACGACCGCCAAAGACAAAGGTTCCCCGTAAAGGGTGAACAGACTGTTGGGGCAAGTGCTGTTAGCGAGCACCTATGAAGGCCGGAAACGGATAGGGTGGGTGGCTAGCACCACGCGCGGCCGCATTTGTGTCCACAGTGGCGATGTTTACACACCGCACCAGGTACTCATTTGAGGCTGAATCGTTGTAGGGGAGGCCCAGGACCGGTTCGGATGATCGTCAACACTCCTGTTGGCCATGAGCGGGAATCGGATTCCGGCCGCCGGTTTCATAGCACAGCACGCGAACCGCTGCACCACCACCACCATCACCACCACGTGTCACTGAATCAGTGAACCTTGACTCCGATAATGAGTCATTATCTTTGAATAGTGAACACGGTTGCTATCATTAATACGGACCAGACGTGGATAATATTTAAATCAAAAGTCAAAGGCAAGATGACTTGTTGCTACATTTGGGAGCGGTATTGTAGTGGTTAGCGCGCTGCGCTACAAACCCCGGATTAAACGAGTTCGATTCCAGCTCACGGCCAACATCGGTGACGAACATATGAACAGCTCCTGGGCCTCCCCCTAGGTCGACTCAGCCTCAAATGAGTACCTGGTGCGTTGTGTAGTAAACATCGCCAACGGGGAGACAAAAGCGGCCGAGCGTGGTGCTGGGCCACCCTCCCCCTCGTGTGTCACGTGCCGGCCTTCATAGGTCCTTCTCGCGAGCAGCACTTACACCACGAAGTCAGCGAAGGCTAAACGGGGGATATTTGTCTTTGTTGTTTGTACGACGGTGCCACGTGTGATCATGATAAGTGAAAACATTTGCATCGGTGGCGAGCGCTGACGTGGCCGCCTCACGTCGGTCTCGGGTAATTCAGAACCTCCGGTCGAGGAAGAGAGAGAAAAAAAAACTGCGGCCGGGAAATATTTCTCACTTAGCCCTAATGGCTCCGTTACGCCACGGGCAAATTGATTCAGCATCTACACCCCCCACCCCACCCCCCAACCCCGCTCCCACACCGCCTTCATCCACATCCCTGCCATAACAACGTTAGGTTAAATTACACGCAACTTAGAGCTTTATAAATGCGGAGTACATGCGAGAAAAGTTGATTTTCCACCGGAGAGTTATGACGGCGCCGTGTGCGGTTTGCTTTTATTATCTCTGTGATTTATCGGATGGGGCACGTGCCGCGGGTGATGGAGATCGCTGCGGCGTTCGTAGCGACGTCAGCACGCGCGGAGATTACCGATCTCTCTCTCTCTCCCTCCCTCCCTCGCCATCTCTACATCGGGGTCGACCCAAGCATTTACAACCAATGTAAAACCCCTATAGAAAAACCCCATCACGGACCACTATGCATTAATAGCAATATATCTAGACATCTACGTAGATCAGCCCCAGCCTCCCCCATGATGCACGTGACCCACCCACCGTGAGCCCCTCCCCTCTCCCCGCCCTCTGTGGAAACAGACGCCGATGCAGCCACTTCCTCATCGTCCTCGTCTCTCGCGACCTCTTGCTCCCGTTTCTCGCTTCCTATTCCATCAATGGCCTCCTCTCATCTCCCCCCTTGCTCTCTATTTCCCCTGTGCATTGACATCCGCGACTCGACTACCCTTCCCGTCGTTTGTGTCACGGATGCGACGTCACTGTTATTGGCCATGCATCGCAATTATAAATGATAGCAGCACTTGAAAACTTCTCAATTGGGATGACGCACAGCACAAACAGCATGGCCCCCTTACTGCAGACATTTGTTAGGACACTCTTTAAGAATAAAAAACACTGAGACTCAGTGAGCCTTTCCAAGGTAAACAAAGCACAATAATAATAACTAAGATAAACTAAAGCTCATCAGCAGTAAGCAATGGCAGAAATACCCCGATTCGATCAGTAGCCTGCTGTGCTTGGTGAGTCACGAATAGATAGAAATGGTTGTGAAATCGGCAGAAAATGACCGTCGTTTTTCGTGAAAACAAATCCCATCTGCAACACATTTCGGGCAGACGACCTTCCCACCACGGCATTGCGGTACAGCAGCGGTCCACTAAGCCACAGGTTCGGATGCCCTGGTCTAGGCCACGAACCCCCCCCCCCTCCTCCTGGCCCCCCAACTCACCTACGTGGCAGTAATTGCAATCGCCTACAGCTGTATATTTGGGACCCCTTTTTTCCAGTATCAAGATGATGAGAAATAAAACAGAATAGGCTTCACCCTTTCCAGAAAAGATTGCAGGTGTCAAGACGTTCAGACACCAAATATCACCGAGAGGTGGCCAAACAACGGCGCGTTATTGTAGGGCCAGAGAGCTCGGGGTGAATGTTAGCAGGAGCCGGTTCTGGCTGTCCGTGGTGTATCCCCGCGCCTCCCGTGTGAAAATTGCGTGCGTTGCAAATTCGAGTACGTTTTGAGAAGTGCTCTGCACGAATGACAACGCAATCCGCGAAATAAATAGAACGTAAAACATCATCATCATTGTCATCACGTCTTCCGTCGACAACCTGGCTATCAACCAAGACCTCAAACCTCGCCACTGACTACTGAATTCCCCCATCTCCCTTCTGGGATCGCGCTGCTGCTGCTTCTGCTGCTGCTTCTGCTGCTGCTGCTGCTTCTGCTGCTGCTTCTGCTGCTGCTTCTGCTGCTGCTTCTGCTGCTGCTGCTTCTGCTGCTGCTGCTGCTGCTGCTGCTTCTGCTGCTGCTTCTGCTGCTGCTGCTGCTGCTGCTGCTTCTGCTGCTGCTGCTTCTGCTGCTGCTGCTTCTGCTGCTGCTGCTTCTGCTGCTGCTGCTTCTGCTGCTGCTGCTGCTGCTGCTTCTGCTGCTGCTGCTTCTGCTGCTGCTGCTTCTGCTGCTGCTGCTGCTGCTTCTGCTGCTGCTGCTTCTGCTGCTGCTGCTTCTGCTGCTGCTGCTTCTGCTGCTGCTGCTGCTTCTGCTGCTTCTGCTGCTGCTGCTGCTTCTGCTGCTGCTGCTTCTGCTGCTGCTGCTGCTTCTGCTGCTGCTGCTTCTGCTGCTGCTTCTGCTGCTGCTGCTTCTGCTGCTGCTGCTGCTTCTGCTGCTGCTGCTGCTTCTGCTGCTGCTGCTGCTGCTGCTTCTGCTGCTGCTGCTGCTGCTGCTTCTGCTGCTGCTGCTACTTCTGCTGCTGCTGCTTCTGCTGCTGCTGCTTCTGCTGCTGCTGCTTCTGCTGCTGCTGCTGCTTCTGCTGCTGCTGCTTCTGCTGCTGCTGCTTCTGCTGCTGCTGCTTCTGCTGCTGCTGCTTCTGCTGCTGCTGCTGCTGCTTCTGCTGCTGCTGCTTCTGCTGCTGCTGCTGCTTCTGCTGCTGCTGCTTCTGCTGCTGCTGCTGCTTCTGCTGCTTCTGCTGCTGCTTCTGCTGCTGCTGCTGCTTCTGCTGCTGCTGCTTCTGCTGCTGCTGCTTCTGCTGCTGCTGCTGCTTCTGCTGCTGCTGCTTCTGCTGCTGCTGCTTCTGCTGCTGCTGCTTCTGCTGCTGCTGCTGCTTCTGCTGCTGCTGCTTCTGCTGCTGCTGCTTCTGCTGCTGCTGCTGCTTCTGCTGCTGCTGCTTCTGCTGCTGCTGCTTCTGCTGCTGCTGCTTCTGCTGCTGCTGCTTCTGCTGCTGCTGCTGCTTCTGCTGCTGCTGCTTCTGCTGCTGCTGCTGCTTCTGCTGCTGCTTCTGCTGCTGCTGCTTCTGCTGCTGCTGCTGCTTCTGCTGCTGCTGCTTCTGCTGCTGCTTCTGCTGCTGCTGCTGCTTCTGCTGCTGCTGCTTCTGCTGCTGCTGCTTCTGCTGCTTCTGCTGCTGCTGCTTCTGCTGCTGCTGCTGCTTCTGCTGCTGCTTCTGCTGCTGCTGCTTCTGCTGCTGCTGCTTCTGCTGCTGCTGCTTCTGCTGCTGCTTCTGCTGCTGCTGCTTCTGCTGCTGCTGCTTCTGCTGCTGCTTCTGCTGCTGCTGCTTCTGCTGCTGCTTCTGCTGCTGCTTCTGCTGCTGCTGCTGCTGCTGCTTCTGCTGCTGCTTCTGCTGCTGCCACCGTCCGAGAATCTCTCCCAGCTCAGCAAGAACGCTGCTGCTGCTGCTGTGCGAACCACAGTGGCACAACGGGGGCGCCCAAAGTAATAAACACCTCCTCGGTCGAGACCCAAACATCATCGCTTTTCCTCGTCGAAGACACCGCTTGAACCATCATCACCCGCATCAGAAACATCATCAACAGCAGGCCGCTGCGCACAGCTCCATCATGAATAGAATAAAGACGCAACCACAGTGGTGCGATTGTGGCCATGCAAACCAATCTATGCACCATATAGTAAACCCACAGAGATCCATAAACTCATAGACTCAGAGACTCACTAGTGGATATATAGAGACACACGGGGACGCATAGAGACCCCCATACAGACACAGCGATATACATAGAGACCCACAGACTCATAGAGATACATAGAGATCCACAGACTCCTTGAAACACAGAGATCCACAGACTCATAGAGATACATAGAGATCCACAGACTCCTAGAGATACATAGAGATCAACAGACTCATAGAGATACATAGAGATCCACATACTCATAGAGATACATAGATATCCACAGACTCATAGAGATACATAGAGATCCACAGACTCATAGAGATACATAGAGATCCACAGACTCATAGAGATAGATAGAGATCCACAGACTCATAGAGATACATAGAGATCAACAGACTCATAGAGATACATAGAGATCCACAGACTCATAGAGATACATAGATATCCACAGACTCATAGAGATACATAGAGATCCACAGACTCATAGAGATACATAGAGATCCACAGACTCATAGAGATACATAGAGAGCCACAGACTCCTAGAGATACATAGAGATCAACAGACTCATAGAGATACATAGAGATCCACAGACTCATAGAGATACATAGATATCCACAGACTCATAGAGATACATAGATATCCACAGACTCATAGAGATACATAGAGATCCACAGACTCATAGAGATACATAGAGATCCACAGACTCATAGAGATACATAGAGATCCACAGAGATACATCAATGACGAGTCGTGGTAGTGCGCCTGTGGCCATGCGGCCCACACTTTGGGCCCGCACAGTGAACCCACTGTGGCCTGCGCTCCTTCAACGGAGGTCGAGGAACAGCGACACGACACCAACTCTCTCTCCTGAAGCCATCTCGACAACGGCATTCATCTCCTGAGCATATGCAAGAATATAAATTGTGATTACTTATTATTACTTATTATAATGACCTCTGTACGTCTATAATCACGAACATGATCATCGTGAGCCATGACTTAGGACTCGTCAAGCCATCGTAATCTTCGATATTAAACACATTACTTGGCGATGCTGCGAATCTCCAATATATAATCCTTAAAACCTTGATAATAATGAGAAAAGTAATTGACAGCCCCTCCGTAGGCGTCACGTCACGAGGACTCCGTTTGGATCTTCTCGCCGAGCAGGGCAGCAGCCCTTCGCGTTAGAGAACGACCCGCAGAAGAGGATATCACAGAGCCACCTTTGACATCCCATCATGTGACTTCTGTTCCACACGGTTAGGAGGCAGCGATTTGCCATTCCGCCTGTGCATACTGACTCATGTTCGTCCATGGGTGGTGGTGGTGGTTGTGGTAACGCTGCACGTGGTGGCCTTAAATCCACCACTGTGGATTGAAGGCTCACCGCACACACACACACATGTTGTGAAACTCCCTTCCCGTGGGTTTCGAGGAAGTGCCGTTCCCCCTGACTTGCCAGGAGAAGACGGTACAACAAAAATAGCACGGATGTATACGTACGGTGAGAAAAAAGTTCAAAATACGTGCATACGAAATATGGACTGCGCTTGTTCCATCTGTATGGGATATAGTGTTGCCCCGTCGCACGCGTGGGTCTTTTCGGGGTGCTCTGGTTTCCTCCCACATATATCAGCACGCATTAATTGGCTGAAAGCATCTCAGGAAATAGAGGACCGCAGAGCTTGGGCAATTGTTGTCTTCAGACAAAGTGTGGCCAAATGAAGCGCGAAGCATAATTGTACCAGATGTTTTTTGTGTGTTTTTTTGTGTTGGCCTTGGTGACCGGGCTGAGACTTAATCCACTCACTACTCGTGATTATCCAGGGCCTAGTGCCTGGCTTCGAACCTAGGCTTCTCATCAGTGCCAGCCACAGTGCTCTGACCTCTCAGCCAGCCAACCCGACAGGCCCTCCTCTCTCACTCGTGTTTCATTACTGCGGCTACGAGATGTTAACTACCTCGCTTGATATACAGGAGGTCGTGGGTTCGATCCCGAACCTGACGCCTGCTGCTGTATATTTGGAGTTTCCGTGTCTCCCTCCCCTTGGTCGCGTGGATTTTTCTCCGGGACCTCCGGTTTTTACATCCACATTTACAAACTTTAGAGTATTTGGCTCCAATACATTTCCACACGTTCATAAGCCACTTCGTTGAGCTAACAGTTGTGACCAGGTCGCTTCTAAAAATAGAGTAAAATGAAAAAAATAAGTAACTCGTAAACTTACTAGAATCCGCGCACATGCGCGCACGCGCGCCTCCTGTCCGCATTGTTTACACCGCACCTGACGAACGGGCGCAGGTGGCCGTCTGCCGCAACGTCGGACAATGTCTCACCTGCGTGGAAACCGCGGACGAATGTCCACGATCTGCTGGACCTCTGCGAAGACGGCTCAGCTGCGACCTCCGAAAACCAAGACGGACGCTCTCACCACACACTTCGACAAGTCCTGCCATTGGGGGGTGGGGGGGGAGGTTCTGAAAGCCACCGCCGATCTGACAGCAGCGCTAACTTAGCATCGTTAACTCTGCGGGTCACGGCAACCCGCCACCATAGCAACTGTTGAAGGGATCAGCTGAAAGTGAAGCTTCACACGGAGGAGGGGCGGGAGGAGGGGGCGAGGGGGGGTTGTGAGGGACCAACCTTCACAACATCCCTAGGCGCATACCGTGGTATCCATTTGAAGGTGATTATATTTATAGCAGTGATGATGATGGTGGCGATGTTGATGATCATAGCAGCACATGCATGGCTGCACCTTTGTAAATGTCTCGCTCAAGACACTCCTGGCAGGAAAGGCCTCCAACTAAACGGAGCTCTATTGAGAGCCCCCCACCCTCTCTTGGAAGAGGTGTAAATACCCAACACTTTAGCGCACCGCACGCGCGCGAAACTAATTGGGGTGTACACTTTTATATTTCTGTGTGGGAAGAGGTGCTGGGGGGGGGGGTAAAAACTGTTTTGACTGCGGCGCCGGGAGTTTGAAGCGGCGGAATTCAAGTCCAGCGTGCTGACCGCCAGACAGACCGCCGTGGTGGCATCATCGCGATGTATATTCTTAGGTTTTTCGGTAAAGTCACTTAGTTAAAATTATTATAATATCGATTCAAAGCTGTCGTGACTGCAGAGATTCATCTTCTTGGTTCTTTCGGTAAAGTCACGTAGAATGGAAATAATGAAATAATAAAACATAATAAAATAATTCTCACGACGTTTCGGCCACAACGCAAGCAGCCGTCCTCAAGCTCTTAAATACAAGTTGAGGACGGTTGCTTGCGTTGTGGCCGAAACGTCGTGAGAATTATTTTATTATGTTTTATTTTTATTATTTTATTATTTCCATTCTACGTGACTTTACCGAAAGAACCAAGAAGATTATTATAGTAAATAATATAATTGAAAAAATAATATAAATAAAATAATAAATCACGACGTTTCGGAGGACAAAAAAAATAAAAAAAATAAAAAAAATAATAGAAATAATAATAGAAATAAAATAATAAATCACGACGTTTTGGAGGCAACACAAGTCTCCGTCATCAGGTGGGACCGTCACAGCTAGATTTACTGTCTCAAGTGAGGCAAAATTCCAAGAGTCAAGCTCTTAAATACAAGTTAAGGGGGGGGAGGGGCTTATCTGAATGTGGTAGCCAGGAAATAATATTATTTATTTTTTACCTACTGACTTTTACCGAAAAACCTAAGAGTGTGAATCCTTGCAGTCACGAAAGCTTCAAATCTAGAATCATCGCGATGGTCAACTGATGGCATTTGCCTATCAAGAAAAGCCCTCGCCGAGTCTCAGGATTCGTTTTCAGGAGCGCCCTGCTGCCCTGCGCTGTGATGGTCGGGATAGTCTGTGCCAACGAGAGCTTGTCTGGCCTCCCGTGTGTCGCAGGTAACCGGAGAGCCCGGGAGAAACCCCCACAGTTGCAGACGAGGAGCGAAGGGGTGGGGGGGTAACGCTTAGAGAGATTCACGCAAGAATCAATTGCTGCAGAATCTCATATCTCCTGACCACTCCACAGCCCACGGCGCTTGGTATCCCAAGCGATCATCAGTCCAAGGATGGCAAGAGTGGACGTGGCATCGGAGGCATTTGGCGGTGATTGACAGCCTGACATCTTGACCCCGTGGTGACATCTCCGACACTGGAGCAGCGTGGTTAGCGCAACACTCCACGCACCCGCGACCTGAGATTTTATTTCTCGTTCACATAGAAAAAAGATTAAAAATAACAGTGGTGAGTGACATCTGCACGGGTCCTGAGCCGCTCCCTTCATAAACACGCACTGACCAGCGTGGTGAAGTATGGTCAAACAATCCCTTCCCCACCCATGATCGACACGGCATAGGGAGGCCTTCATCCAGCAGTGGATTGACACAGGGCTTAAAATCATGAACGCTGCCTTTGTAACCGGGGATTAATTTCAGCTTGGTCTCTCGGGGTGCGCGAAATATGTATGTGCCCGGCACCCCACATCAAGTATAGCTCTTGCTATGGCCGTGGCAACTTACTAGCCGTCTGTCCCCGTTAAGTCGATCAGCATTGCAAAAAATATTCCGCGAGAAACCAAGTCCTGCTTGAAGCTAAATAATCAACAAATACACACAACCTGTCAATACGCTTCCTTTATACATCCGTCCCTACGCATAAAAATACACATTCCATCAGCCACACAGCCTTCAAGCCTGACTGCTGATGAGCCACTGAATGTCGAAACCGGTCCCGATTTTGATTGTGTTAAATCAATGCTGCTGAAATGTATCACTCCCAGAAGGCCGTGTTGCTAATGTAACGCGTAAACAAAAAATACTTAGATGTTTCACATGGAATGACAGATTTGTGAAGCACACAGATTGTCTACTTCATTATTTTGTAAAGCATAACCTGACCAGTTCATTTACTTTCAGATCAATGTTTAGTTATTTTCATGTAACAAAAACATTCGTGTGGCACGGAGAGTCTCTGTTCCAGTCAGACAATTTCAACCGAATCCATTACGGGTTTTACTGATCTCCCAGCCAGGTGCATTTGGTGGAGTTAATTAAAATTGAAGCGCCGCTGATGAGTCAACACTCAACTGTTCCCCATTGTGTGCGTGCACCTGGTGGTGGCAATCACGACAGTCCGAATTGGATCACGGGCAACATGTGGACTGGACTTCAAAAATACAAAGATACCCGGCATAGCGTTGATAAACTTATTTTTACAAGTGCCGTTTGTGAGCACCTATCAAGGTCACCACGATGCACGAGGGAGTAGTGGGCCGGCACACCGCCCGACCGCCTTTGTCTTCCTAATTACGATGTTTACACACCGCACAGTTGCTCATTTGAGGCTGAGTCAACCTAGGGGAGGCCCAGGACCGGTTTAGATAATCGTCACTGGTGTTGGCCGTGAGCGGGAATCGAACCCGGGTCGCTAGGTTCATAGCGCAGCGCGCTAACCGCTACACTACCACTCACCCCATGTCGTAGCACGGACACACACACACAGACACACAAAATCCATGGCTATAAACAAGAAACAAATTAGAATCCGTTCAGTCAATTCGTTGAGAACGCCCTCCCTGCGGACGATGCAATGCGTTACCCGCTAATTAAGTAAGCGCTCCGAAGTCCATTTTTATAGACTCGCCCGAAATTGGGTCGGCCGAACACATAAGCAGATTGATTGTGTGCAGTGTTCTGTGACCTGGTTACGTGGTGAGCGTTCTCTCTTCTGTCGTGGGGGCTGGGAGTGGTGGGCTGGGAGGGGGGGCTGGGGGCTGGGAGGGGGGGGGGGGTTTGTCCGATTGTTTATTGTTGTTGCTGGGCACCGGTACAGGGTCTAGTCGACGCTAGTTCCCGTTGAATTCCGTCGCGTCCAATGAACTCGCCGTTGAAGCGGCCGGTTGAGGCCGAAGTGGGGAGTGGCGTGCTGCTGCGGTGTCACGATCCACAGGTCACCGGTTGGCTTTGTATACTGTAACGATAATAATATTTAGGGTTTTTTTTTATATAACGAGCGCTACGGTTTATGCAAACGGGATCTCTCACAATCGACTAGGAGCGAACAAAACACGTGCTGGAACGCAGCAGCATCAGCCAAGCTAAACTAAAAACTGATTTTATTTGAGCAGGTAAGGCCAGAAGCGACGTGGTCACAAATGATAGCTCAACGAAGGTGGCTCATCATCATCATCGTGTGGAAATGTCTCGCAGCCAACTAATCGAGCGGTGAGTCGTCGGCGCTCGCGTCAATCCCCGAAGCTCTGCGGTCCTCTATATATGCAGCTGGGGCTGCACTCTACTGGGGTACGTCTGTGGGGTTCCTCCCGCGTGAAGCGAAAGGGGCTACAACGCCGAACAGAGAGTAGGGGATCGTCCATAAATTACGTCACGCACCTAAGGGGGGGGGGTGGTCAGACATTTGTGACGATGTGTGACGAGGGGGGAGGTTTGAGAAATGTGACGTCACATCAAAATGCGCAACTTAAAATAAATATAGAATTGTTATGACAACACTAAATGTTATAACAACATTCCTACAACATCAGAGTACAGCAGCGCCACATTAAATACGCACGACAATGACAACAGTTAAACGCGATTTGAAGCATGTTTTATTTTCAAAATGGAAATATGGTTTGGGGGGGGTGGGCAGAGCTTTGTGACGTCACATTTGAGGGGGGGGGTCTGACTTTTTGTGACGCCGTGTGACGAGGGGGGGGGGTAAAAAATCGTCCAAAATCGCGTGACGTCATTTATGGACGGCCCCTAGCGCGTTCACCGCTTGGCAGTCAGAGGCTCGCGCAGTGAATTTACCCACAGATCGGAACGGGTAGGCCATTGTTTGTGTCGGCTTCACGCCCCGATAGCACGACACAGAGCGACCCACGCAGCAATCACGGCCACCTACTGCTGGCAGGCCGCTGCTCTGCTGTGGGCTCGAGCTGGTGAGCGGGCCAGTAGATGGCAGCAAATTAGTGGGTTATTGAAATATCTGTGTGGAGCTTTGAGTGTATGTCCCCCTAAAGAAACAATGCCATATAAAACAGGCGACGTTTCGTGCGACGGCCCTTCTTCGTGGCACATGAATAGAAAAAATCCGAATCTTGATTTATCCTCGAGGAATGCGATGAGCTATACAGCTTCTTTTCGCAGATGTCCAGTAGGGGCGGGTCCTGAAGCCACAACAACAAACAATGCACAAAAACAACCCCAATAGGAGGGACATGTACAAGAAATGTAAGCAAGTCACTATAAAAATCAATAAGTGAAAATAAACACGTGATATAAGCCACTAAAAATCAATAATTGAAAATAAACGTGGTATAAGTCACTATAAAAATCAATAAGTGAAAATAAACACGTGATATAAGCCACTAAAAATCAATAATTGAAAATAAACGTGGTATAAGTCACTATAAAAATCAATAAGTGAAAATAAACACGTGATATAAGCCACTAAAAATCAATAATTGAAAATAAACGTGGAATAAGTCACTATAAAAATCAATAAGTGAAAATAAACACGTGATATAAGTCACTAAAAATCAATAATTGAAAATAAACGTGGTATAAGTCACTAAAAATAAATAAGTGAAAATAAACACGTGATATAAGCCACTAAAAATCAATAAGTGAAAATAAACACGTGATATTCGTCACTAAAAACCAATAAGTGAAAATAAACACGTGATATCAGTCACACAAAGTAAATAAATTAAAATAAACACGTGATATAACCACTAAAAATCAATAAGTGAAAATAAACACGTGATATACGTCACTAAAAATCAATAAGTGAAAATAAACACGTGATATCAGTCACTAAAAACCAATAAGTGAAAATAAACACGTGATATCAGTCACAAAAAGTAAATAAATGAAAATAAACACGTGATATAAGCCACTAAAAATCAATAAGTGAAAATAAACACGTGATATACGTCACTAAAAATCAATAAGTGAAAATAAACACGTGATATCAGTCACTAAAAATCAATAAGTGAAAATAAACACGTGAAATAAGCCACTAAAAATCAATAAGTGAAAATAAACACGTGATATACGTCACTAAAAATCAATAAGCGACAATAAACACGTTATATGAGTCACTAAAAATCAATAAGTGATAATAAACACGCGATATAAGCCGCTAAAAATCAAAAATGTTAAATAAACACGTGATATAAGTCACAAAAAATCAACAAGTGAAAATAAACACGCGATATAAGCCACAAAAAATCAAAATGTAAAATAAACACGTGATATAAGTCACTAAAAATCAACAAGTGAAAATAAACACGCGATATAAGTTTTGCGTAGGAGCGCCGAGACTTTGCGGCGATTTATGATTTCCGGACAAAAGTGATGTAATTTAAGACAACAGTAGCACCTGTGCATCCCCAGGTGCTACTTTTCGATAATTACAATTCCCTACAATTGCTGCGGTTGAAAATGTCTAATTTGCGCAGATTAAACCGAAGTACTTTATAAACGTGTGTGTATATATATATAAAACAAATACAAAGTTTACCCGTATAGCCTTGAACAGACTGTTGGGGCGAGTGCTGTGAGCGAGCAATGCAACCGAACGACATCACAGATCGGCATTCGCGTGCGGCGAGGTAGAGTGTGGCTCCTCCCCCGCCCTCCAAAGAAGTCTAGCCAGCGTGGAAGAATGAGTCCAATTACATCGGGGCTCTAAGAGCTCCCTCTATTGCATGCATGTTGAACTTCTTTCGCGCCGTACGTAGCCAACCGCGCTCAATGGATTCCCCTTCCGCCCACAGGGACGTGAGCGAGCAGTGGGCAGGGCAGCCCTCCTCATCGTCCGGAGACTCCTTCGATGAGTCTCAACATTATGTTTCAGCAGGGCCCTGCACTCAGAAGTTTGGTCAATTCCATTGGGAATACGTTTGTCTTGGCAGGCAACCAGATAAAACGCATGCAGTACGTACGTCTGCACAGATGAGTTCATGAATCCATGTTAACTTCCTCGCCTGGTATACACGAGGTCATGGCTTCAATCCCGACCGTGACGCCTGCTGTATATTTGGAGTTTGCGTGTCTCTCTCTCTCTCCGTGGTCGCGTGGATTTTTCTCTGGGTCCTCCGATTCCACCCCCCCTCCCACCCCACATTTAGAATCAGAACGCGTTTAGAGTATTTGACTGCTATACATTTCCACGTGGTGATAAGCCGCTTCGTGGAGCCATCATTTGTGATAGCCAGGTCGCTTCTGAAAAAGAGCTACAAAGCCCAGTGGGCCTTACCTGCTAAAATAAAAAAAGTGACATTGTATCGGTGTTTATAGTTGCGAAGCCCAAACTCGACAAGACCAACCAACCCAACCATCCGTGCAAGCCAAGGCAAGCCATTCTCCGTCTGCTGCTGGCTGCCTCTCCACCTCCACCACCACCACCATCATCATCCTGCGCACGGTCCAGTGCATCTGTCATCCGTCTCGCTCCCTCGTGCTCTTTGATTACATCGCTCAACGTTTAGAGAGCGCTCGCTCGCTCGCTCTCCTCGGTGGCGTGCTCGCGACAGCCCCCCCGCCCCCACCCCGTCCTCCCTCGATGTCCCAGACGCACCGGAATCGAACGAGCATATGGCCGAGCGTCTCCTGCAGATGCTCGGGGTTAATGGCGAGAGAATGCTGCAACTAATTTGTTTCATCAGACAAATAGTCGGCGTGAATGAACAGCCACGATTTCCTTTTCATTCCTGCCATGCGTTTGATAAAGAAACAGCTCGTCCGAAATAACGTAAAAAAACACCCCCCCCCCCTCTCTCCTACAGCTGTCACACTCGCAAGGTTTTACGAGCGTATACATTGACGTACAAAGATTGCTGAACATAGGCCCAGAGAAACAACATGCCAAAGAGCCAACGATGACTTTCATCTTACTCACCATCATCTTTCTTTAGCAGCAGCCATGTTCAATCTGCCGCTCGATGTCGGCCTCCCCAAAGTCGCCGCCACCTCCTCGCGATCATGCGGTGCGATTCGTGTCCCGCTGCTTTATACTGCAAGGCCTCACTGAGTCTCAAGACTCTTATTCACGAGGGTCTTGCCAAGTTGTCGCAGTAGACGAGCGATGCTGCTGCTGCTGCTACTGCAGCTGCCTCTGCTACTGCTGAGTGTGATCCCAGTTGAGTAGATTTCGCGAGTGATGTTCCAGCAGCGGATTGTTTTGGTCAACATCAGAATCTGAATATGTATTTATACTGGAGGAATCCGATGAGCTATAAAGCTCACAGATATCCAGTAGGAATGTGTGAGAAAGTTACAACAACAAACAATATAAAAACATGATGGGAGATACACTGTATGTGGCGTTTTATATTGTTGTAGCTTTGGGAGGAAAGCGGATAACCCGGAGGATATCCTTGCAGAATAGCGAGAGAACTTACAAACCCCACACAGACAGGCGCCCGGGTCGGGAATCAAACCCAGCTGCGTTATTATTGATGTTCTAAGGCGGAAGCGCGGTGCGCTGCCACCACACTGCCGCCCGATAATAACAATAGCAATGCTGCTTGTGCCCGCAATCAAACTGAATGTATCGATCCATCTCCTCACCTGACGGCCCTCCCACGGAAGCAGTTCCATCCCTTGGTTCATGAATCGCGATTTCTGAGCACGGGCCGCCCTAAACAAAATACGTCGTCACATTTTGCGATGTCTCATGTCGGGGTGTTGCAAGTGATGCCCTGCGGCAGTTTAACCTGAGGCCCACCCCGTGCCGGCCTTCAAGGAGCAGTGGGTGATGGAGGAGGCCGTGTGCTCGGTGGCAGATGACGGGGAGCTCTGCATGCTGATATGAGCTACCCGTCGGAGGCCGTCGGACTGCGAGAAGGGCTGCGTGCAGAGCGAGAGAGAGCGAGAGAGTGAGCGAGAGGTGGGGGTTTACATAAAGCAAAGTAAAAAAAAAATTACGAAATGATGAACGAAGCAAAGTGCCGAATACACCGAGCATCTTCTTGTTTCCACTGATCGTAAACAAAAAAAAAGGAGATTGTCCTAACCCGTGCACCTCTAAGACGGACGGACGCTCAAATCGCATCGTGAACTGGCAACGCAACGCGTGAACGGCCTCAACGCAGCGCGCTATAAAACCCGCAGGGGCCACGTGCATCGCAACATGTATACAGACACAGATCCCCCCCGTATAGCCTGCAGAGACTGTTGGGGCAAGTGCTGTTAGCGAGCACGTAAGAAGGCCGGGACGGTGCACGAGGGGGTGGGTGGCCAGCACCACGCCCGGCCGCCTTTGTCTCCCCAGTGGCGATGTTTACTACGCACCGCACGAGGTCGTCACTTGATGCTGAGTCGACCAAGGGGAGGCCAAGGACCGGTTCAGATAATCGTCACTGGTGTCAGTGGCCGTGAGCGGGAATGGAACTCGGGTCCACACGCACACGCAACGCACACGGGGCGCAGCGCTGTAACACTTATATGGGACTATCGTTTTTAATGGAAAAAGAAGGGATAATACACGGTAACATGATAACGAATGTACGTTTATAGCTTCAAAAAGTCAAAGAGTCTCCACTTGTTCGCCATCGTTGTCAACAAATGCCTGTAGGCGGCACATTTCTCGTGGCATTGTTGCACATTCTCAAAAGTGTTCAAAACATCTCGAAGCACCCTGTATATAATACGTGTATTGTTGACCAATGGCTCTCTCTCCACGCGGCTGCTCTCCGGCAGAGTAATCCACTTCGCAGGAGGCAGGGCGCTGTGATCTGCGTGCGCGCCTTGGCCACGCAAGGAGCACGAGTCGTCGACCCCTCCTCGCTACGCAGGGCGCCTCCGCATCGCCGCCTGCGGATTTCATGTCTCGGTTGGATTCCGTTTGATTTGGCCCCGAGATGCCAGATCGCCTCCCTGCTTTCTCCAGTAGCCACCGCTTGACCGATGACCGGATGCACACAAACGCAGGCAGCCGGCGAGTGGAGGTGGTGGTGGTGGTGGTGG
Organism: Lampetra planeri; assembly: GCF_965212315.1. Lineage (NCBI taxonomy): Eukaryota > Metazoa > Chordata > Hyperoartia > Petromyzontiformes > Petromyzontidae > Lampetra > Lampetra planeri. The sequence goes on along the minus strand of NC_136122.1, from coordinate 13,261,854 downwards.
AGGTGGTAAGTAAGCGTGTTGAACTTCTTTCTCACCGTATGTAGCCAACCGCGCTAATCGGAGGCGGTGGTGGCAGCGCTGCACGTGGTTCTCTGTAAACCGCCGCTGTGCGTGCAGGCGGCGGCGAGGGTTGGTGGACCACCGCACTCATCGTTGTGACACTTCCTTTGCCGTGGGTGCCCTGCCTCTGCCTGCCAGGAGAAGGCGTTACGGCAAACAAAATGTCGACTCCACCTGTTCCGTCTGTATGGGATAGAGTGCTCCCCCTCGCACGTGTGGGCTATCTCATTAGTTGGTACGTTAACAAAACCTTCACAACATACAGAGGACAGCAGAGCTTGGGCAATCGTTGCTACTGCCGCCTTTCCGTGTGGATGCTGCTGCTGCTGCCTTCCCGATCGTAAGTGGTTGATCATCCCGGCGCCTCTGAGTCGTCCTCCCTCTCTCTCTCTCCGAGTCGTCTTCTCTCTCCGAGTCGTCCTCTCTCTCTGAGTCGTCCTCTCTCTTTGAGTCGTCCTCTCCCTCTCTCTCTCTGAGTCGTCCTCTCTCTCCGAGTCGCCCTCTCTCTCTGAGTCGTCCTCTCTCTCTGAGTCGTCCTCTCTCCCTCTCTCTCTGAGTCGTCCTCTCTCTCCGATTCGCCCTCTCTCTCTGAGTCGTCCTCTCTCTCTGAGTCGTCCTCTCCCACTCTCTCTCTGAGTCGTCCTCTCTCTCCGAGTCGCCCTCTCTCTCTGAGTCGTCCTCTCTCTCTGAGTCGTCCTCTCTCTCTGAGTCGTCCTCTCTCCCTCTCTCTCTCTCTGAGTCGTCCTCTCTCTCCGAGTCGCCCTCTCTCTCTGAGTCGTCCTCTCTCTCTGAGTCGTCCTCTCTCCCTCTCTGAGTCGTCTTCTCTCTCTCTACAAGAGCGAGCGTATACCGTTCAGTGGCGGCGCAGTTTTAATAAGTTGACATGATGTAACAAAAACACAAATATAACAACGCTCGCACAGCCCCAATGTTCCTGCGCGCACAGAACAGCAAACGCGATGCGCCAAGACAAGCAGCTTCCACTGGCACGCGAGTTGCAAAGAATCCCACTGGGGTGACTGTTGCGCCGAAACGGTTTCATTAATTGGCCTCGGTGGCCGCATCAGCCGAAGAGATGAGGGATCCCAACTTCAGCCAGCCGCCCGTCACCCCCGCTGGGTTGTACCCTCCCCCTGCCCTCGTTTGCTGCCCCCCTCCTCCTCCTCATCCACGGCGAGAGATGGCCCCTGGGTTGGCGACCCCGGAGGAGGCCACAAACCGAGAGACAAGACGGACATCACGCGGCGCTGCTGCTGCTTCTGCTTGAGGCCAACGCGGGCAGGCGCAGCGGCGGTGGTGCCGTAAGGGGGGGGGGTGGGGTGGAGGGGGAGCAGGCGGGCAGAGCAGGGAGCCGAAATACTGACAACGCTCGTTGGAAATTGTGGCATGTGCAGAACTTTTTGAAAAAAAAAGTGTCGGGTTTCAAGTGGGGGTGGAGGGGGGGGGGTGAAGTGTGGAACACGGCGGCGTCGTCCGTACAGATAATTAGGCGCACCACCATCAGCTCGCTGCGGGCTAAATGGGCCGCGGGACGCTGCCAATGACTCTGGGTCGCGCTTCACGCCCTCAGAGATGGCGACTGGCAAGTGGCCGCGTGGGTTGAAGCCTCCCCCCCCCCCCGCCGGCTGTGGGTGCCCGTGGCGTGTGCGAGACTCCGGGGCGCCGCGTCTCCACGCACCCGGCAGCTGAAGTGGCGCTCGAGGCCTTGACGTGAGCAGACACGCGGCCTCCTCTGCTTTGTTGACCGCTCGTGACCTTGCGTTCGTGTATGCCAAGGTCGCCTTTCAAACACAACAGACGTCTCGTATGAACCTCGCCTCACATTAAGTACGCGGACACATCTTCTGCGTCCTCCTCCTCTTCCTCCTCTTCCTCCTCCTCTTCTACCGAGTATTTGTCCCACGAAGTTGGGTTGCGAATTCCACGGTCTTCGTTCTGTCGCCAGCTCCACGGGAACTCTGCCACGCACTCTCAGCTCCTCCTTGACAACTCGTTCCGTCTCCCACCACCCTCTGTCTCTGTCCCGCGTCTTCTGGGCCACGCGTCCGAGCCGTCTCCGTCTCGTCTCACTCCACTTCTCCCTCTGGCGACGACGCTACCTTTTAACTCCTCGCGCGTTCCTCTTCGCTTCTCGAACGATCTTTCGCACCTCCGATTAGCACGGTTGGCTACGTACGGTGCGATAGAAATTCAAGATACTAAACATTGTTTATTTTTACATTTGATCAGGTAAGGTCCACCGAGCTATATAGATCTTTTTTTAGACCCGGCCTGGCCACAAATGATAGCTCAACAAAGTGGCTTGTGAAGTGGAAATGTCAATGTCCTCCAGTGTCGGCCCTTGAATAGTTGGTGAGATGTCATCAATGTGGCCCCACAGGTGATCAGGAAGTACTACCTAGAGTTGAATATGTTCGCATGAATTATAGTATTTACGTAAATTATTATAGATCATGTTAAACATATCCTTGTTCATGCTGCCAGTGAAAAGGTGTTGTGTTTTATGTCCAGTGCCGAATCTTTCCCCGCATATCTCTGCCAATTTCTCCGTGACTCGACCAGCGTGGTGAAGTATGGTCAAACAACCACGGTGATTAACGCGGCGTGGGGAGGGCCCTCAGTCTGATAGTTGTCATTACCGTGAGCGGCAATCGAACTCGGGTTGCCGGGGGTTCGTAGCGCAGCGCGCTCACCGCCACACTCCCGCTCCCACGCCCGCCACCGCCACCTCCTCCACCCTCGCCCCCGCGATGGGAGCACACGCACAGCCGCACCACGCGCGCACGTCCGCGCGTGCGTGTGCGCGTTCGGCGCACGATGTTTAATTGAGTCTGCATCCAACAGATTCATCTAATAACCGGATTAGATGACTGCCCCCGTGGGCCCTCTACTCGCTGTGCGCGTGGTTTACTTAAGTAGACGGCCGCCCAACGCCACGCACAGACTACGGAGTGAAGTTGGGAGCGAAGGCTGTGCCCACAGAGGTGTCATGGATGGACGATGTCTCTGGTCTTGCGTTCTCGAATAGCCCCCCTCCCATTACCCCTCTCCCACCGATCTCACCCACCCACACTCCCCGCCGCTTTCATTGCTGCATTATTGTTGCAATCCAGAGGTTGGCATTTTTTTAAGTTTTAATTCGAGGCAGTTGAAACAATGGGTTCAAGTTCATCAAATCCTTCTCTTCTAAACCCCACACCTCCCTCGCCTCCGTTCCCCCTGGATGCCAAACGTATTTCGGGACCCGTCCGTCAGCAGACAAGCGCTGAGCACAACACAGCTGGTGCCTCGAGAGGAGTTCGCGTTGTGGTGCGGTAAAGTGTGGGTGCTTCCATCTCTCCATAGACACATCTGCCCAGGGTGGAAGAGGAGGCCAATGTACCGCCTAGAGAGGCTCTCCTGAGCTTCCTCTAGAGCTGAGGTTCTCGTGTCCACGGTGGCGGGAGGCGAGCAATTGCGGAGCTTCGCCGTCTCAGCAAGAAACTACTTTTGACTCTGACGATTGAATACAATCTCATTTCCGCACTCCCAAAATATACCCAATGCATGCAGTGAGTGGCGCGTACAGGCAGTTGCAGGTCTGCGCCTTCAGCTTTACAGATACTCACGGAGGAGTCTCATCAGGATGGGCCCGGCACGAGTGTGTTGTGTGTACAGTATATATAGAGAGTATATGTATACTGTACAGAGTGTATACATACTGTGTATATGCTCGCATGTATATCCTCGCGCGTGCTAATAGCTGCTCACTCCTCGTCTACCCGCCGTGATGTATTACCCTGTCACGTCCGTGCATTGGCTAGGGAAGCCTTTGTCTTCCCTGAAGCTGCGTGAACGCAACATGCGCGTGTGTGTACGCGTGTACGCGTGTGTGCGCGTGTGTGTGCGCGTGTGTGCGCGTGTGTGTACGCGTGTACGCGTGTGTGTGTGCGCGTGTGTGTGCGCGTGTGTGCGCGTGTGTGTACGCGTGTGCGTGTGTGTGTAGCGGTTAGCGCGCTGCACTACGAAGCTGGCGACCCGGGCTCGATTTCCGATCACGAACAACACCAGTGATGATCATCTGAACCGGTCGTGGGCCTCCCCTAGGTAGACTCAGCCTCAAATAAGTATCTGTGCGGTGTGTAAATATCGCCACTAGGAAAACAAAGACGGCCGGGCGTGGCATTGGTCACCCAACCCCTCGTGTGCCGTGGCGGCCTTCATAGGTGCTCGCTAACAGCACTTGCCCCAACATTCTGTTAAGTCTACACGGGGGAATCTTTATAAGTGTGTGTGTGTGAGGAGCGGTAGTGTAGCGTTAGGAACCCGGCCTCCCGAGTTCGATTCCCTCTAACGGCCAACACCAGTGACGATTGTCTGAACGGGTCCTGGGCCTCCCCTAGGTCGACTCAGCCTCAAGTGAGTACGGGATTCTACCGTGGGATTCAGTCGTGGGAATCGGTCGAAAACCACCACCGCTTCCACCGAACGGCCAGTCCGTGAATGCGCACGTGTGGAAATAATTGCCGGTGAAAGAAACAAAAAAAATCCATTACATCATTACAAAATAAATCTTCACTTAGAATTCGAGCCGACCATGTAATTCACAGCCGAAAGACTTAAAACAGATTATGTGACTCGGACGCCATCAAATTACAAGGGTGTAATTGTATTACTTTGCTATTGCGAGTCGTGCTGTACTTCATATATTTCAGTGTAACAGATCAATTTGAATTTTAATTTGTACACACTCTCGCGCAGCCCAGCAGAGCCATGCCGAGCCGTCGCGGAAATCTAATTTGATGGGTTCGACAACGTGCGCCCCGCGTGGCTACATTGGTCATCAGCTGCCGAGCGCAAGAATTAGCGATTTATAATTAACGCTTCTTAGGCTTCGCGCGTTCCTCTCTATTCTTCTTCTTGCGTTGCCGCTGATGTAGGTGCAAACGTGCCGGGCCCTTCCTGATGAGACCCCCCCCCCCCCCCGCGAGTATCTTGACAGCGAAAAGCGCAGTTCTGCATTCGTTCACCCTCCCGCCACTGTTGGCAGAATGAACTTCGCTATCGAGCAAACTCGGGAGAGCCTAAATTTCGATTTAAAGCTTTCGTGACTGCAGGGATTCATCTTCTTGGTTCTTTCGGTAAAGTCACGTAGAAGGGAAGTAATAAAATCATAAAAATAAAACATAATAAAATAATTCTCACGACGTTTCGGCCACAACGCAAGCAGCCGTCCTCAGGTGAAGACCAGGTCTGTCGGGAAGACAGCGTCTGAATGAAACACCACCACGCTTGGAGCGTATATTTAAGCTGGGTTGGAAGGGGGGAAGGGCGCCTTGACAAAATAATTTGCATATCAAAAGGAATTTAGCATATTTATGGGAAATGCAGGTATGTGATTAGTACTACTAGATCGGGAGAGCCTCTCTAGGTGGTACGTTGGCCTCCTCTTGCACGCTGGCCAGAGATGTCTAGGAAGAGGTGATGCCAAATTCAGAGCGCGCGGGGGGCCTTAATGTCTCGCTGAATATCCGCAAGAGTTGCTGTTAGACTGGAGTAGGTCTCACCTGATGTGAACTACCTCGCCTGGTATACAGGAGGTCGAGGTTTCGACTCCAACCCTGACACCTGGATATTTGGAGCTTGCATGTTCTCCCCGTGGTCGTGTGGTTTTGTCTCCGGGTCCTCCGATTTTCCCCTCCACATTTAGAATCAACATCACGCGTTTAGAATATTTGGCTGCTATACATGTCCACACGATAAGCCACTTCGTTGAGCGATGATCTGTGGCCAGGTAGCTTCTGAATAAGAGCTATATAGCTTCGTGGGCCTTACCTTGTAAAATACAAATAGCAAATACTACTGGTCTCCCCGTAGGAAGACGTTTGTGGCATGCCCCGGATGTTAAAATGTGTCTGTGTTTTGCTGGCAAATTGGAGCACGTGGCCACAGCAGCCACGGCCATATCGAGATGTATACTAGATGTGGTGCACCGTGTGCAGAGCCAATGTAAAACACCAATTTTTCTCAATATTTTCCAGGTAGCTAAAGTAGACTGCTGGTCGGTGAAACGTGACGCAACAGTAGCCACAGCTTTGAAGGTGAAGTTAAAGGCGCAGCCCTGCAAATGCATGCTCACGCCACTGCTGGATTGAAAGGCCTCTAACAGAGGGAGCTCTTTAGAGCGTTCTAGCCATACGCATTTTTTTCTTACCATATACCTCACGGCATTGCGAACCCAGAACAGACCACGGAACCTATGATGACTCAAAAAATACGGAGGAGGAGGCATCATCACAGCGGTGCACCCCTCGGCTACTCCTGACGCAATCATCTGGCTCGTCCACCTCAATGTAAAAAATAAATATTATTTAAAATTACTTTTTTTTAAACACGCTTTAATGAAATGTACCCGACTAGTAATGGCAGAACTCCACGACTCCAGGAAGTGGCCGCAAAGCTTGCCATAACGTAAGGGGGCCGTGGTGATTTACAGCAAACGTCAGTTGAGCGTGGACAATTAGACCCAAGCCGAAACATAACATATAAAAATCAATTTTTTTTTTATAGTATATAGTATTGTCATCAGTATGCCATAAGTATACCAAGTTTGCAGTCGATACCCCATTGGGAAGTGGGTTAAAATTGAATTACAAGATTTGAGGATACGACAACAACAACAGACAGAGTTCATAAAAAGCATGTAAAAAGATAGTTAAACATTTTTTTGTTTATTTTTTATGATAGAATATAGTATTGTCATCAGTATGACATAAGTATACCAAGTTTGCAGGTGATACCACATTGAAAAGTTGGTTAGAATTGAGTTACAAGATTTGAGGATACGACAACAACAACAACAGACAGAGTGAGTTAAATAAAATCGTGTAATAACAGCTGTTGTTCTACATCCACATCAGCCGCACGAAGAAGACAGAGGTCTATAGATTAACACTCAGACTCCTAGACTCACACAGGTATCCATAGATTCACATACAGAACCTTCCACTCACACACAGACCCAGAGGCTCACACAGAGACCTCGAGATTCACATACAGCACCATAGACTCCCATAGAGAGAGACCCATACGAAGGAGGAGGCATTATCACAGCGATGCGCCACTCCGCTGCTCCTGACGCAATCATCTGGCACGACCACCGCGATTTAAAAGCACGGCCGTTGGCTCTGCATCAACATCGGTTAGTGCGAAAAATGTCTCGCCGGACACGTTCCGAGACTCGAACTCTGGTCGCCGAGCTCACATCTCAACGCCCTGACCGCTAGACGAGACCCCCGCCTCTCTCTCTCTCTCTCCCCCCCCCGCCCCCTCCACACCGCATGGGATTCGTACGCGCGAGTCAAAAAATAAAACAAAAGACGACGCGAGTCTGAAGTGACGAAGTGAGACGCATTGGAACGGCGTCAGATCAGAGGCCGCTCTGGTTGCCGCAATTAAACCATCTCACGTGCTGTTATTTCCGCGCAAGATTAATACAGCCGTACAACTATATATATATGCGTGTTTCGTTATTATTGTCAAGTAATTATTGCTTTTGTTGAGAGATGCAGGTCAATTCTGGCCCCATTCTTTTGCCACAAACATGTTAATATCCCTGGGAACACTTAACCGTAATGGCATGAAAACGGGCGCACTAATTTACTGAGTGGTCAGCTATTAAACTCGGACGCTACATTACACTGGGAACGTGCTCTGCAAGCTGTTCTGCGGTCATTTGAATTTATTGGGGGGTAGGTGGTGGGGGGGTAGATGGGGGGGGGACGTGGGTGGAGGGAGGGAGGGAGAGGGTGGTGTGACATAACGAAGTGTTAATTTCACTGTGTTAATAGCCCGAGCTTATTAATGCAATACGAGTTCAGTTAATTACGACAGCCTGTGTGCGCGCGTGTATGCGGTTGTGTTTTTGAAGGTGTTAGAGGAGCGACGCTCACAACAACGAGCGAAGTGCCGGGCGCATAAACAAAAAAAACACGCAGGCAGGTTGTTGCAGTGGGAGGCACAGGTGCTGCATCTGCCTGGTCATCTCGGTCAGTCAACCCACGGCACCTGGGTCTGTGCCGTGACCTCCTGCCAGCAGCGAGCCTTCCACACTTCACGTGACGGCCTCAATGTGCACCTGGCCTGGGATCGGCAGTGGTGGCGGTGGTAGTGGTGGTGGTGGCGGCGGTGGTGGTGGCGGTGGTGGTGGCGGTGGTGGTGGCGGTGGTGGTGGTGGCGGCGGTGGTAGTGGTGGTGGTGGCGGCGGTGGTGGTGGCGGCGGTGGTGGTGGTGGCGGCGGTGGTGGCGGTGGTGGTGGTAGTGGGGGTGGTGGGGTGGTGGTGGTGGGGGGGGGGGGGGGGTGGTGGTGGTGGTGGTGGTGGGGGGGGTGGTGGCGGCGGTGGTGGTGGCGGTGGTGGCGGTGGCGGTGGTGGTGCAATGGGATGGCAGCCGGCGCCACGTTCCGATAGCCGCACGATCCCCAACGGTTTTAAGGGAACACGCGCAACGACTTGGGTTAGATCGATGTGAAATAAAAACGTTAGTGGGGTTTCTGTGTATTTTAAAAATAAATATCTGCTCTTATTTCGATTTAATTCCTTGGGTGCAAAACAATTCCCCATTCCATGTTTTCTGTAGTAAACTGTAGAGAAAATATGAACTATAACATATTCTTTGGTTCTTTCGGTAAAGTCGCGTAGATACAAAAAAATTAATAAAAAATAATAAAAATCTATTTTTTAATAAAAAACAAAACTCACGATGTTTCGATCGCAACACAAGCGGTCATTTTCTTTCTTTTTTTCGACCGTTTGTGTTGCGATCGAAACGTCGTGAGTTTTAGTTTTTTGTAAATGTAATTTTTATATTATTTTTACTTTATTATTTTCTATGGCAGTACAGCAAGTGAATAAATTTCCATCTGTTTCCATCTGTACGGGGATAGTGTTTCCTGCCTCGTGACGCAAGGTGCGAGTTTTCTCTGGGTGCTCCAGTTTCCTCCTCCGCACGTGAATAATGACGACGATGATAAACCCGACTCAATGTTAATTGGGGCTGAAAAAACATAAAAAATAAACACCCCAATGCAGCAGCGGCAGCAGGACCCTCCTGAAACACAGCCCTACGACTCAGCGGGGCTCTCCTGGATAAATACGTAAAACAAGAAATCCTCATAGCATTAATTATAATAATGAATTTAATTAATTTTTGTTTGTGCGGTAATTGGTGACACGGCTGCTATGGTCACGTGACTATACTCGAGAACCCAGTTTAATCATGCGTGATTAGAAGTTGGATTTAAACCCAGATTCTCAGCGGTACCAGCTCAGTGCCTGTGACATGATTTTATCCCTCTCCACCTACTCCACCTCCTCCCGCAAGTCTGGGAGCAGTATTGAATGTTGGCAAACATGAATTGTAACTTGGTGAACTCATAAAATGCCGGTCATAAGGCCTTAACTACGTTCAAATTCGACATCAGGAACTTTCCCGTTTCGTAACTCAATATCAGCCGCGAAATCATTTACTCCCACCCACTGTTACCTTGCCGGCAAAGTGGTCGGCACCGTGTTCACACTGGGGGCTGTGGGGTGACAAGGGCTGTGGGTGGACATGGCGATGAGGATTTTACACGGGGTCAGCCCTTCCGATTGTGCTCCTAACACAGCGAGAGCTCCACCAGCACCGCGAGTGTACGAACTTCAAAACACTCCACCAACACCGCGAGTGCACGAACTTCAAAACACTCCACCAGCACCGCGAGTGTACGAACTTCAAAACACTCCACCAACACCGCGAGTGTACGAACTTCAAAACACTCCACCAGCACCGCGAGTGTACGAACTTCAAAACACTCCACCAACACCGCGAGTGTACGAACTTCAAAACACTCCACCAGCACCGCGAGTGTACGAACTTCAAAACACTCCACCAACACCGCGAGTGTACGAACTTCAAAACACTCCACCAGCACCGCGAGTGCACGAACTTCAAAACACTCCACCAGCACCGCGAGTGTACGAACTTCAAAACACTCCACCAGCACCGCGAGTGTACGAACTTCAAAACACTCCACCAGCACCGTGAGTGTACGAACTTCAAAACACTCCACCAGCACCGCGAGTGTACGAACTTCAAAACACTCCACCAGCACCGCGAGTGTACGAACTTCAAAACACTCCACCAGCACCGTGAGTGTACGAACTTCAAAACACTCCACCAGCACCGTGAGTGTACGAACTTCAAAACACTCCACCAACACCGCGAGTGTACGAACTTCAAAACACTCCACCAACACCGCGAGTGTACGAACTTCAAAACACTCCACCAACACCGCGAGTGTACGAACTTCAAAACACTCCACCAACACCGCGAGTGTACGAACTTCAAAACACTCCACCAACACCGCGAGTGTACGAACTTCAAAACACTCCACCAACACCGCGAGTGTACGAACTTCAAAACACTCCACCAACACCGCGAGTGTACGAACCTCAAAACACTCCACCAACACCGCGAGTGTACGAACTTCAAAACACTCCACCAACACCGCGAGTGTACGAACTTCAAAACACTCCACCAACACCGCGAGTGTACGAACTTCAAAACACTCCACCAGCACCGCGAGTGTACGAACTTCAAAACACTCCACCAACACCGCGAGTGTACGAACTTCAAAACACTCCACCAACACCGCGAGTGTACGAACTTCAAAACACTCCACCAACACCGCGAGTGCACGAACTTCAAAACACTCCACCAACACCGCGAGTGCACGAACTTCAAAACACTCCACCAGCACCGCGAGTGCACGAACTTCAAAACACTCCACCAACACCGCGAGTGTACGAACTTCAAAACACTCCACCAACACCGCGAGTGCACGAACTTCAAAACACTCCACCAACACCGCGAGTGCACGAACTTCAAAACACTCCACCAGCACCGCGAGTGCACGAACTTCAAAACACTCCACCAACACCGCGAGTGCACGAACTTCAAAACACTCCACCAGCACCGTGAGATCACGAACCTCAAAACACTCCACCAGCACCGTGAGAACACGAACCTCAAAACACTCCACCAGCACCGTGAGAACACGAACCTCAAAACACTCCACCAGCACCGTGAGATCACGAACCTCAAAACACTCCACCAGCACCGTGAGGTCACGAACCTCAAAACACTCCACCAGCACCGCGAGTGTACGAACTTCAAAACACTCCACCAGCACCGCGAGTGTACGAACTTCAAAACACTCCACCAGCACCGTGAGAACACGAACCTCAAAACACTCCACCAGCACCGTGAGAACACGAACCTCAAAACACTCCACCAGCACCGTGAGATCACGAACCTCAAAACACTCCACCAGCACCGTGAGAACACGAACCTCAAAACACTCCACCAGCACCGTGAGAACACGAACCTCAAAACACTCCACCAGCACCGTGAGATCACGAACCTCAAAACACTCCACCAGCACCGTGAGGTCACGAACCTCAAAACACTCCATCAGCACCGTGAGAACAGAAACTTCAAAACACTCCACCAGCACCGTGAGAACACGAACCTCAAAACACTCCACCAGCACCGTGAGATCACGAACCTCAAAACACTCCACCAGCACCGTGAGGTCACGAACCTCAAAACACTCCATCAGCACCGTGAGAACAGAAACTTCAAAACACTCCACCAGCACCGTGAGAACACGAACCTCAAAACACTCCACCAGCACCGTGAGATCACGAACCTCAAAACACTCCACCAGCACCGTGAGGTCACGAACCTCAAAACACTCCATCAGCACCGTGAGAACAGAAACTTCAAAACACTCCACCAGCACCGTGAGATCGCGAAACTCAAAACCTGGGCACGTTTTGCTGCCCGTGACTCAACGCAGTGATGACTCGGATATGCAACTGCAAGTGTCGTTACGTGTGAGCGCAGATCTAATATGTAGGGGATTCCACTTTTAAAATTATCAAATTATTATGCCAAATAGATAATGAAATCAGGCAATCAAAGTCTAAGTTCCCCCGATATTATCCCGTAAGTGTGCACTCTTATTCGCGGGGGTCAAATGCGGACGACGTGGGACGGGGTTCGTCATCGAATGGGATGTTTGTAGCGTGACAGAGGCCTTGAATGTTGTTGACATCGTGAGAAAGTGTGTAATTGAAAAATTAAGTGTATGATTTTATATGTAATTAAATAATAGATATTAAAAATGTTTATTTTGGCTCTGCAGTTAAAGACACCGAGCCAACGTCGCTGACAATCTGCTTTCGAAAACAGCTTCGAGCCGACTGATTTTCAGTCAAGTAATGATTAAAATGTAAGGGAGATAAAAGGGGAAAAACCCCGAGAGATGGAGAGATGAGAGAGCTGGAGACGAGAGATAAAGATGACGGAGAGATGAATGCGAGATAGACAGGAGAGAGATACCGATTAGGGGGTCGTGTACAGATGTCGTGACATGGCGTGTACCCACCAGCACACGCGTGTTGAACTATGCAGCTCGCTACAACGTAATAGTTCAAGATCCCGGATTTAAGTGAATCTTCGCCACTTCCATTAGACGGGCTGGTAACCCCCCACCCCCCTCCCCCCACGCTGAAGATGTTGAAACAGCACCCAACGAGGACGCGACAATTCTAGTAATGCCACCTGCAAGTTAATTGACATTTACAGAATTTACTCCATTAGGATGAAATGTATTTAGATATAAGAACAACAACCCTCCTCGCATTGTTTGGTAATTGTAGCACTCGAGCGAGTCGCGCCGGCTATCTGGGAGAGAGCGTTGAGGTTTTTTTTCCTCCTCCTCGTCTGCGAGATGAGTTCTGCCGACGCTCAGGTAGCCCGCCTCGCACCGCCACTCCGCCGCGCCGAGCGTAAAATCAGGCCCGCAGCTCGCCACGCCACTCACACTCAATGCGGCGGGGACATGACGATGTTAGAGCGGCACTCCGGTGAGAGAGAGCGGAGAGAGAGAGCGGAGAGATGGGGGCACAAACTTTTAATGTGGCGTCAGTGTTTGGGGAGTTGTAAGGAAGAGACGTGGAGGCCCCTTGCCATCGGCACTCATAAACGAGGGGCTGCGATGCGGGCTCACGGCCCCATCGCCCCACGGAGAACAGGCTGGTCTCCTCCCCGAGTCGCCCGGCTTTCGTTGAGCAGGTTCCTTGCAACCCCCACCCAACCCACCACCCATCCCCGCCCCCCCCCCCCCCCCCCAATACGAGACACGTTTGTCTCTTTTTTTTTTTTAGACTGCATGTTCATTTTATTTTCTAATGTATTCGAATGACCAGTTGGTTTTATGTGAATATCAGCGCATCAAGAGTTGCCGAACAGTAGCGCGTGAGTAACTATTCATATACCAATTTAAAATAAAAAAACTGGTCATCAGAAAACGTTTTGAAAATAAAATGCAGGCCCCATGGTGTAAAGTGCATTCTCAAACCTTTATAATCATGTACTTATCTTTCTGGCCTCTCCACTAATGGTTCATGAAGAAGCGCCATTGGCCACTTAAAAAAAATAAAATATATTTAAAGTTCGGTCCACGCAATGTGATTGTTTCTACCCTCGCATTGCGAGTGAAGAACGGACGACGCCTTGACGACCCAGAGGTCACCACCGAGGTGCTGGCTCCGAGTGACCCGTGAGTGAAGTCGCGGCTCAAGCTTAGCGAGTTCCTGAAACTCGACTTGCTCACAAAAGTACACACGCAAAAACACAGTTGATTAGATTTATTTTTGTCTCACTGCAGGCATCTGTCCGCATGTTCACCGTGAATGCATCACGGATCTCCGGTGTTCACTAAGACTTTCGGGGGTTTTTGTTGGTAGAGAAATTTTTTCCTTTGCGTGTTTCTGATGTATGTGCCATGAAGAAGGTCCCATTGCCAGAAACGTCGCCGACTTTCTACATCTCTCTCTGTCTCACTTAGTTTTAAGACCGCACAGTGTCATTGATTAATGTGTACTTTGTTTATTGCGGCGCAGCTAAAGTGTTTTGGTGTTGAGGTTCTGCGTTATACACGATCGCCAGTGCGATTGATATTTGGCTCCACGTGGCCGCTTGTAATTCTCCAGCACTGTGGAGGCAGCAGCAGGTGGTGGGGGGGGGTTGGTGGGTCACCGCGCATCACGGCTGGCCAGGAGCAGGCGGTGCAAACACACATGTGGAATCCCACGTGTTCCGCCTGCATGGGACACAGTGTTTCCCCCAAAACACGCGTGGGTTTTCTCAAAGGCTTTAAGGTTTCATCCCACATGTAAACACTCGTTGATTGGTCGAAAACACCTTCATCATATATAGAGGACCGCAGAGCTTGGACAATTGTTGGTAGCGCCAGCTCATCACCGCGTGGCTGCTGCAGCTGCCATCCTGCCCCTCGTCTGTGGTTCCTCCTCCTGGCGCCTCTGAGTCGTCCTCTTTCTCTGAATCGCCCCCTCTCTCTCTCTCTGAGTCATCCTCTCTCTCTGAGTCGTCATTTCTCTCTATCTGAGTTGTCCTCTCTCTCTGAGTTATCCTCTCTCCGAGTCGTCCTCTCTCTCTGAGTCGTCCTATCTCTCTCTCTTTGAGTCGTAATTTATCTCTCTCTGAGTCGCCCTTTCTCTCTCTCCGAGTCGTCCTCTCTCTCTCTCTCAACGAGAGCGATGAGCGGATACCGTGCAGCGGCGGTTGCGCAGTGTCACGAGTGTAAACGATCATGATTATAAATAGATGTGTGTGTGTGTGGGCGATAGCAGTGAAAGTAAACATGTAAAGATGCATCCCTGGTACAACGAGCAAAGCAACTGCGTTAGCACTTTCCCCGGGTTCCCTCTGAGCCCTGCTGATGACGACCGGAGAGAGAGAAAAACAAAACCCATAACAGGCGAGGGGACATCCGACGTTTTAGACGAGCAGCCTCGACTCCGCTGGAGCAGAGAGCCGGCACGCATTAGAGACAGACGTCATCATCACCATTATCATTGTTATCGATATCTTCTGAGATATTTCACCCAGATATTCACACTGACACGTGCATGGCAAGCGTGTAACGACGAGCGTATTAAAGCACGTTACATAAACAACTTAAACTGTATGGTGATGTAGCAGTCTACTTTCTCGACTGCCTCCAGTAATGAGATACTCGTGTGGGTGTGCGTGCGTCTGGCGGACGTAGTCTACGAGTGATCCACCTACCTGGATGCCACGTCACACGTGCCGGGCACACGCACGGCACACAAATATATATATCCCCCGTATAGCGCTAATAAACTGTAGGGGCAAGTGCTGTTAGCGAGCACGTATGAAGGCCGGCACGGCACACGATGGAGAGGGTAGCCAGCACCACGCCCGGCCGCCTTTGTCTCCCCAGTGGCGATGTTTACACACCGCACCAGTTACTCATTTGAGACTGAGTCGACCTAGGGGAGGCCCGGGACCGGTTCAGATAATCGTCACTGGTGTTGGCCGTGAGCTGGAATCGAACCCGTGTCGCCGAATTCGTAGCGCAGCGCGCTAACCGCTACACTACATCACACACACACGCAGTGTGTATCACACACACACACACAGTGTGTATCACACACACACAGTGTGTATCACACACACACAGTGTGTATCACACACACACACACAGTGTGTATCACACACACCACACAGTGTGTATGTGACACACACACAGTGTGTATGTGACACACACACACAGTGTGTATGTGACACACACACACAGTGTGTATGTGACACACACACACAGTGTGTATGTGACACACACACACAGTGTGTATGTGACACACACACACAGTGTGTATGTGACACACACACACAGTGTGTATGTGACACACACACACAGTGTGTATGTGACACACACACACAGTGTGTGTGTGACACACACACACAGTGTGTGTGTGACACACACACACAGTGTGTGTGTCACACACACACACAGTGTGTATCACACACACACAGTGTGTATCACACACACACACACAGTGTGTAACACACACACACACAGTGTGTATCACACACACACACACAGTGTGTATCACACACACACACACACAGTGTGCATCACACACACACAGTGTGTATCACACACACACACACACAGTGTGCATCACACACACAGTGTGTATCACACACACAGTACACATAGAGGCTGTGTGTGTGTGTAGTTCGCATGTACCTATCACAGTGGTCTTTGACGAGGGTGGTGGGGGCTGGCTGAGTGTGGGGGATGCGTGAGTGACGGGGCGGAGAGTGGTGGGAGGGTGGGGGGTGAGGTGGGGGGAGAGTGGGGGTGAGGTGGGGGAGGGTGGGGGTGAGGTGGGGAAAGGGTGGGGGTGAGGTGGGGGTGAGGTGGAGGGGTGAGGTGGAGGAGGCTGGGTGGTGAGGTGGGGGGAGGGTGGGGGTGTGGGGGGAGGGTGGGGGTGATGTGTGAGGTGGGGGAGGGTGGGGGAAGGATGGGGGTGTGGGGGGGTGAGGTGTGAGGTGGGGAAGGGTGGGCATAGGGAGTGGGTAAGGAGTTAAGTTGTTGTAGGGGGGGGGTGGAGGGATGTGGGGGGGGCGAGGTGGGGGGGGGGGCAGTTAATAAAAGGCAAAGAGTCACGCGACCTCGGCTGAGGCGTTCGTGATTTCTGCAGAAAATCCTCTTTTAAACATCAGGGGAGCGTGAGTGACATTCTGGAATCCATTTCTTATGGGGAAGGGGACTTAGGCGGTAATCTCGCGGGAGGGTTTTGGGGGAGAATGAAATGAGGCGGGCCGCGCTACACCACTTCAATCGAGCCCCGCCGAGTCGTCACGTGACGTGCCCCCCACAGACACCCCCCCCACCTCACCCCCCTCCTTCCCCCCAAATGGATGTCTTCCTTATCTTCAAAGCCACAGGTAAGCCGGTGCCCCCACCCACCATCCAGCCCCACCCAGCCACCAGTCAGTCTGTCTCCCCACCCATCCTCGTTCTCACCACGCCACAACAACACCACCATCACAACAACACCACCACCACGCCACAACACCACCACCACAACAACACCACCACCACCACAACACCACCACCACCACCACAACAACACCACCACCACTCGTGCCGCTGTCACCAAAAGCACAGCGCCCACTGCCAGTCTCACACCACAGACATCACCACCACCGCCACCATCATCACCGCTACCTTCACCACCGCCACAAGAATCATCATCATTACCGCCACCATCTCCACCCCCACACCCCACTATGCGCCCGCACAGGGTCAGGGGGCACCTATTGAGACCGAATCTCAAGAACAAGGCGCGGTGGGTGGCCAGCACCTCGCCCGGCCGCCTTTATCTCCCCAGTGGCGATGTTTACACACCGCCCCAAATACTCATCCAGGCTGACTCATGAAGGCTGAGTGACCAGATATCAGTCGCCATTGATGTGAGCTGTGGCCGGCAGTCAATCCCTGGGCGCTGGGTGCCTACATCACACACACGTGCGAACATCACACACACAGACACACGTGTGTACATCACACACACAGACACACGTTTGTACATCACACACACAGACACACGTGTGTACATCACACACACAGACACACGTGTGTACATCACACACACAGACACACGTGTGTACATCACACACACAGACACACGTGTGTACATCACACACACAGACACACGTGTGTACATCACACACACAGACACACGTGTGTACATCACACACACAGACACACGTGTGTACATCACACACACATACATCACACACAAGTGCGTACATCACACACACAGACACACACATCACACACGCGCGCGCGTGTGCGTACATCACACACGCATCACACACGCAGACACACGCAGACACACGCATCACACATCACACACACAGACACACACATCACACACACACAGACACACACACAGACACACACATCACACACAGACACACGTGTGTACATCACACACGCCAAACCCTGAGCCCCATCAATTCTTGTAAAGTGTTGCAGACACTCGCTATGAGCGCGCGCGCGTTCGCGCGGTGGGGGAGGAGAGGACGAGAGAGTGGAGAGAGAGAGAGCGAGCGAGAGAGAGAGAAAGAGAGCGACAGAGAGAGAAGCAAGGGAGGCGTGAAAATGGCACAATCGGGTGAGTGTCAGTGCCACACAAAAAAAAGCGCGCCCCTTTGTTTCAAAAGAGAGCCCCCGTCAGACAGAAAACAAAGCCACAAGATTACAACCTTGGCCGTCTGAATGCCTCTTCCATATGGTGCTCAGCTCAGCTCCATATTCAGCGACATGCACAAGTAAGCCGTATCGAGCTGCGGAGAGAGAGAGTCTGAGAGCGAGAGAGGCAGGCCCCTTGCCTCTCATTTCCTTTGTGTGTGTGTGAATATATATCTATCTATATATGTGCTCCCTCACACACAGACACACACGGGTGTACGTTAGATTAAATTTTTACAATGGATGAATTGTAGGGTGGGATATCTGGAAGGCTTGGGCTCTCTGCATAATTCATGGTGGGGGTGTGGGGTGCGGGGGGGGTAGCCAAACTGCGCATAATTCCATAACCATGCGAGCTCACGCGTCTAGAAGTGCTGGGGTAACTTTACCCCCCACCGCAACCACGTGGGAGGCAGTGGGAAGGGAAATTTAGAGCAACAGCTGTATAATAGATCAAGAGGTCATGACGGCAGATATTCATTGATGCCCGCCGCCACGATCCACCCCCACCCCTCACGGAGATTCCATCGCCTGCTCTTCTCCGAGCCCCGCCCGGCCGCTGCAAAGTGGACATCCGAAGTGTGGACAGATCATCGCAGTCAAGTGCAACACACACACACCGCGTGCCATCTCGTCCACCCGCTCGCTCGCTCGCTAGCTTGCCAGATCGCGCGCTGTCAGCCGCCGTTGTTCTCGAACTGGGGGATCCAAATATTGAAGGGGTGGGGGGGGGAGTCCGTAATCACCTGGGCAGTTCACCAGCCAGGCTCGCATGGTTCATGCGACCTCGGCTCGGCAGGTGTCGCGCTGAATGTCGACAACGGTTCCAGAGTGTTGCTCGTCTTGAACCAATGCTGCTGAATTTACGCACTCACGGAAGGCCGTGCGGTTGTTAAAATATATTCCGTAGAATCAAATATAATTTGTTGTTATTTACATGGAGAACCGGATATATGAAGGACACGTCCTGCTGA
Organism: Lampetra planeri; assembly: GCF_965212315.1. Classification (NCBI taxonomy): domain Eukaryota; kingdom Metazoa; phylum Chordata; class Hyperoartia; order Petromyzontiformes; family Petromyzontidae; genus Lampetra; species Lampetra planeri. The sequence continues at coordinate 13,242,639 of NC_136122.1, read as the reverse complement.
CTACCTCCCTTGCCTCGCCGTACGTAGCCAACCGCGCTGATCGCGGAGGTGCGGGCGAAGGACAACAAGCTCAACACAAACAGCAGTTCTCAATAAATGCGTTTGTCAATCTAGATGATGATGATGATTTAAAAGTGCATAGCTCCAGTGGCTTCCTAATATCGACAGGAAGAGCGTTCCAGGCGGCCGCAGAAGCGTTCCTTCCTCAGCTCCTGAAACTCTTAATCGGTGGACATCAAAGACGTCAAGAGGTCAACACCACGCACATCCCACTCCATCGCTCCCCCCTCCCGCTCGGTCCTGTCACCCTCCTCGACCATCCAAACTCCGCTCACTTCAACTGCAGTGCTCCGCTGGGGGACAGCTGCTGGGCAGCAGCCACTCGGGCACGTCAATCTGCTGCTGGCTAACAATGAGATTGATACTTGAAACGTGTTTTTTGTGATAATTTATGGTACGGGTGCGCAGGTGATGTACGTGCCAGTCGTCGCAGTCAGTGAACCCCTGGCACCTGGGTCTGTTCCGTGACCTCCTTCTGCCAGCGAGCCTTCGACACTTCACGCGACCTCAAAGTGCACTTAGCCTGGCACGAAGCACAGTGGTGACTTCACAGCCACTTTGGTTTCGGGGGAATAATTTGTGTATGCTGGAAAGCCACACTAAGTTCAATTACTTGTTTTTTTAACGAGGATCCTCCTACATTGGGTTTTAGAGCTAAGATGTTGTCAGCCAATGGGAAGTGTTTATCTGCACGGAAGGAAACCGGAGTACCCGGAAAAAAAACACAACGCGTGCAAGGCGGCAACAACACTACGTCCCCGTACAGATGAAAACAGATGGAAACTAGTCAACTTAATTTCCTGCATTCTGCTGGCCTGCACTGTGCTGCATTATTCCAGTACTGTGCAGGCGTCAAGAAGGTGCCATACTCTGGCTCGCCAGGAGAAGGCAGTAGAGCAAAGTGCGGACTAATGTCATGGGTCCCTTCTGTATGGGATACAGTGTTGCTCCCTCGCATGTGTGAGCTCTTTTTTCCGGGCGCTCCGATTTCCTCCCACATGGATGTATACATGTTGAAGATCATTTGCACCGTACGTAGCCAACCGTGCTAATCCGAGGCGCGATGTATCATAAACGACTTGTTAATTGGCTAAAAACGTATTGAATATATAGAGGAGCGCAGAGCCTTTGCAATTGTTGGTAGTCTCGATTCCTCTTGCTGCTGCTGTCATCCCTGCTCCTCGTCTGTGGTTCCCCGGTGTTTGTGAGATGCACTTTGCGCGAACGCCGAGGTGATTTATACAACTAGATACACACAGCAAGAGCATTCGCCCACTGCTCCACCGCTCTGCAACCGCCGCTCCTGTATGAATATAAATATACATGTAATATATATGTGCGTGCACTTATATTAATAACCGAGCTGTCTCTAACAATACCAACACGTCTTTCCCCGGGCGGGGGGAGCGGGGGGCAAAATGCAAAGCCTGGCACTCGCCTCTCTGCTAACGTTGCCCTGTCGTATATGTGTCACAAAGTTTTATCGCTTTAACACGACTGGTAAACTTTGGAGTACTTTACCACATTCTAGATGCACTCTGGCTCACATCCTCCTCTTGCTGCTGCTGCTGCCAGCCGAATATACGATCCGCCAGCGTTAATAATAACTACCACTCGGGCAACACCTGCATATTCAGTATGCTCTCAATTTAAAAGTTGAGTGGCCGAAGATCCGTGCTTGCTCTTTAGCGCTTGCCGACTGCGAGGAATTTGCACGAAGAGACTGGCAGATGAAGAGCAACGTGTGGATTAGGGATTATTTTTAGCGCCGTTCAAGTTGTTAATGAAGGTGAGCGGGGGGGGGGGGGGCTTGGGCAGGAGAGGTCGAGGTTAGAAGGAATCTGAGATGGTCGATGGCGAAATATAACAATGACGGGAGTGGAGTGGAGGCCACGGCAAGGTGTGGAGTGCATCAACGGAGGAGATGGAGCGATTAAATCAATAAATTAATGTGCAGCGGGCCGGGGGGGGGGGGCTTACGTGAATAGGTCGATGAATCTCGAGAGTTGGCTGGCAATGGCTTGCCGGAGATTTTTTTTTTATTATCTCGCAGTGGATTGCTAAGCCAAGCTATTAAATGTTTTATTTTACCAGGTAAGGCTCACTGGGCAATGTAGCTCTTTTTCAAAGGCGACCTGATCGAAACTGATAACTCAACGAAGTGGCTTAGCATCGTCACGTGTAAATGTACAGCAGCCACATACTCTAAACGTGCTGATTCTAAATGGAGGAAAAAAACCGGAGGACCCGGAGAAAAATCCACGCGTCCACGGGGAAAGAGAGCGTGCAAACTCCACACACACACGCGTCAGGGTCGGGATCGAACCCACGACCTCCTCCTGTACACCGGGCGAGGTAGCGAACGTCTCGCCACCGTGACCCAGGTTGATGCCGATGGCAAACTACGTGTGAAGTTATTCATGCGCTAGCTCCGTGCATCCGTCTGCAACACGGAGATGACGATCGCTCCCGTCGAGAAGATCCGAAGCGAACGGAACTTGAGTGCAAGGCTCTGCTCGAGGGGCTTTGCACGAGAGACGCTTTGCAAAATATGCGCGTGAGAACGAAAACAAATGCACGCGGTTGGATCCGAGAGAACAGGGTAAACATCCCTAACGCAGTGCAATAACCACGTGAATAAGTAACGCGTGCATCTTCCTCCTCCTCCTCGTCTCCCTCCTCCCCGCGTGTAGAATTCTTCCAGCAGCTATCCGAGCGCGCAGCGTGCGATGGCTCACAGCAGGCCAGCACCGCGTTAGTGTCAGCACATTGCGGCGATGTGCTAGTTAAAAAAACAGACATGATACGTACGCGTCTGTGTTTATGTATGTAGGTCGACTCAACCTCAAATGACTACCTGGGTGTGATGCGTAAACATCGCCACCTGGGAGACAAAGGCGTCCGAGCGTGGTGCTGGCCAACTACCTCCAAATATGTCGTGCCGGCCTTCATAGGTGCTCGCTAACAGCATTTGCCCCTACAGTCTGTTCAAGGCTATGCGGTGAAATCTCTGCCTTTGCACGTGCGCGTGTGCACGCGCGTGTGCCTTGCGCTGTATATTCTCGAAGAAGAATCCGACGCTTGCCGAGGTCACGTGACTCGCGAGTCAATATGAAGGATTTGCTCCGGATTTCTGCTTGTTGTACTGTGTTCGGATCTAATGCGATTCTCTCCCCCCCGACCCCCTCCTCGTCTCTCGCGTCATTGGTTCCGATCGCGGTCACTTACCGCAGGTCGCATTGGGCGCGCTCGAAACGGCGCGCTCGGACCAGCCACGGGCAGCAGCAACAACAGTCGCAGAAGCAGCAGCAGCCCATTGATTTCCCATTTTACGTGGCAATGCGCGGTGCTCGAGGGCCCCTTTCCTTTGTGTGAGGCCCTGGGGCAGTAATTTGCCCCAGGGCTTCACACAAAAGAGGTTCCCCGCAACGGGAGTGTTAATTGTCGTGTGTGTGTGCGTGCCTAATGTGTGTGTGCGTGCGTAATGTGTGTGTGTGTAATGTGTGTGTGTGCGTAATGTGTGTGTGCGTAATGTGTGTGTGTGTAATGTGTGTGTGTGCGTAATGTGTGTGTGTGTGCGTAATGTGTGTGTGTGCGCGTAATGTATGTGTTTGTGTGCGTAATACGTGTGTGTGCGCGTAATGTGTGTGCGCGTAATGTGTGTGTACGCGTCCTGTGTGTGTGTAATGTGTGTGTGTGCGCGTAATGTGTGTGTACGCGTCCTGTGTGTGTGTAATGTGTGTGTGTGCGCGTCCTGTGTGTGTGTAATGTGTGTGTGTGCGCGTAATGTGTGTGTGCGCGTCCTGTGTGTGTGTAATGTGTGTGTGTGCGCGTAATGTGTGTGTGTAATGTGTGTGTGTGTAATGTGTGTGTGTGCGCGTCCTGTGTGTGTGTATACAGGTACAGTAGAGCCAAGAGGAGCGGGCGTGCAGTGGTTAGCGCGCTCCTCGACAAACCGAGTTCAATTTCCGCTCACGGCCTACACCAGTGGCGATCATCTGAATCTGTCCTGGGCCTCCCCTAGGTCGACTCAGCCTAAACACAAACACTAACTTTTGTGTTTAGTTTGTTGTCCTTCCCCCGCCCCTACGATTGGCACGGTTGGCTAGGTTCGGTGCGAAAGAAGTTCAGCAAACATTTAAAAAAAGAATGGTACCTGGTGTAAAACATCGCCACTAGGGAGATAAAGGCGGCCGGGCGTGGTGCTGACCACCCACCCTCTCGTGTGCCGTTCCCGCCTTCATAGGTGCTACTCGCTAGCAACACTTGCCCCAGTAGTCTAGCAAGGCTAGACGGGGGATCTTTGTCTTTGTATCGTCAAACACCTGCACCGGCGACGACGATGATGATGATGATGATGCTCGAGGTAATCTCTGGTGAAACGTCGTCAAACTTGACTCGCTCATCAACATTCCTCCCCCACCTGTGCTGTTGCTGATACATCAAGTCAATTGGAATATTTGCAACGTACGGCGCGAAAGAAGTCCTACATACATACATACATGACTTGATTAGCTCTGTCGGGTGGTGAGGATACATTTGTAAATTGGCATCATACCTACACAATTATGCAACCCAAATTAAACGAGTTTTGATGAATTCTACTTCTCTGGCCTGTCTATGTGGTGCATTGTCCAAAATGTCGCCAATCAATTCCAAGATGTTTCTTTTTTAATCCACAGTAATATTGACGAATGTTTAGAGTTTTATTTTTGTTGAACTGTACGTTTGTTTTGTCTTTTGTTCTTGAATCAAGTAAAGATGCAGGCCAACAAACCAAGATACAAAAATAAAGAACTAAAGAATGACTGCCGATGTCACGTGCGCTGACCTATTAGACGCGAGTATGGCGATTCGTTGGTGACAATAAAAAGAAAGACTTTAAAGTTATGGTTAGATGTGGAATCGTAGCGATCGAGTGTACTGGAATACGAAAAACATTGACATCACAAGTCACCCTTACATTGGTGGGAGGCTCAACCTAGTCACGTGGCTGAGCTGGCAGCCCCGCCCCTCTCCGTTAGCAACGCCCACTTTTACGTGACCACGCCCACTCCGTCACTAGCCCCCACGCGCACATTGAGTGGCCTGAACACTGCGAGTCAGTGGCACAGAATCACAATATTTATTTATACTGCACGAGGAATCCGATGAGCTCTAAAGCTCTTTTTCACAGAACGTTACAACAACAAACAATACAACACGATAGTTGTGCAAAGTACAAGAAAGGTAAACAAATCACCCAAACACAGACAAATACAGAACTACACCATCCACATCCTACCAGACAAAGCCCGCTGAGGCATTCACTTATTTCTCAGAAGCGACCCGGCTGCAAACGATAGCTCAACAAAGTGGCCCATCATTTGGACATTTATAGCACCGAAATAATCTGCACAATCTCATTGCATGTTTGTAAATGTGGAGGAGGAAAAGCGAAGCACCCGGATAAAAACAAATTCCACGCGACCACGAGGAGAGAGACACACGCAAACTCCAAATATACAGCAGGTGTCAGGGTCGGGATCGAACACCGACCTCCTGCATATCAGGCGAGGTAGTAAACATCTCATAGCCACCGTGGCGCGCCCCTTTAATAAATAAATAAAGTACATATATACGAACAAGACCGGTTAGATTCTATATTTGAAGTTTTCGTGACTGCAAGGATCTATACTCAGTTTTTTTGGGTAGAGTCACGTAGGTAATTTTGTATTTATTTAGTTGTTTTCATTTTTTATTCATTTCATTTTTGACCTACTTGACTTTACAGAAAAAAACCAAAGAGTAAAGACCGGTTAGAGGAAAACATATCACGGCTGGTATTTTGCTCGGATACGAGCTATGGGCGAGATGTGTGCGAATAAAATGGGGTTGCCACCTGTGATGAACAAAAACGCAGTTGCATATCATGAGAAGACCACTCAATGCCACCTACATATAAATATATAACGCGTGTCTTGTCTCGAGTGGTAAATTATCGTTATTATTATTACGACGCTAACAAGAAGTAGGACTTGTATTGTCCCGGGAAGAATTACAGATTGCCCACAGCAGCGACTGCAAAGCAGCGGCGTTCCAGAAAGAAAGAAACAAACAGGACACGAGGCAACGCATGAGGTGCCAGGGTGGCTCAGAGGTCAGAGTGATCAGCTGTGACCGCAGAGGGCCCTGAGTTCGAAGCCAGGCAGCTGCCAGTGTTTACACCGGTTCCTCGAGTGTAGTGAGTCTTGGTTGGTCTCGACCCAGTCGCAAATAACTGCACGGAAAAAAAAACCCCGTAACATTAAATTCGATTCTGCGGTTGATTCGGCTGAATTTCAGCTCTGAGAGTTCCGTGACCGATGCACGTTCCTCTCGCTTTGCAAAGCAGGTGGGAAAGTGATGCCCTCTACTGTGCGTGCACAAAAGTGTCACTCGAAGGAGGAGGAGGCCGGATCTCAGACGAAGCTCTGTGATATCCACTTCCGTGGGGCGTTCGCCGACACGAAGGGGTTTGTTTCGGGACTCTCGCGTGAGATCCAAATGGATTCCTCTCACACCGATGGCACAATTGTGGTAAATTCGGGTGGAAATATGACAACATAAAATAGTAATAATAACAAAGAGAGAGAGAGATAGCACGTGTGTGTGTGTGTTTCTGGTGTGCACACACGCGCCCATCAGCCGCTAGCCACAGCGCCGCACACAGCTGCAGCTGGGTCAAGGCAGATGCCTCCTCAATCATCTGCTTCCAGCACGGTTATGTGGCGGGGTGTTTTTTTTGCTCTTTCCCTCCCTCTCCGCGGCTCTGTTTTGTTTGTCTATGTTCCATCATTTATTACTCAATCAACTCATCCATTCTCATTCTCTGTTTGCGCGTCAACTCGATATATCTCCGGCTTATAGTTGTTGGGGCAAATCCCCTCCCCTTGCCTCTGTACCAACGCCATCAACACGCCCGCACCCATTCTACCTAGAATATTTACACACACGGCACTTTGTCAGTCCTCTGCAGGAGGGAAGTCTCCCCGCTGTAGGGATTGTTTGACCAAACTTCTCCACGCTCGTCATCATTGCGAGTTGGTGAAGCGGGATGGGCGCGGAAGCAGGGCCGCGATCAGATATCGCTCACCGCCGATGTTTAGCCGCGGTCAGGAATCTAACGCAGCGGCTAACGGCGCGCTAACTGCTGCGCCACCACTCCACGCGCACATCCCGAGCTGGTAAAAATTTAACTCTCATTCGAAGCCGAGATAATTTCTAAATTAAGGCCATTTGGACAAAAATTCAGATTTCTCCTCTCCTCTCGGTGACAGCAAAAAATATTGCTATTATTTTTAATTAACACGTTATACTGAGAGGCTATCTATATAACGGAATTTAATTACATACCCTCGTACGGCTGTAGGATATATTTAATTGCACGTAACGTAATAAATGTCATACAATGTAAAATGCATTTTTTAATGATAGAAGAAATAATTTCTATCACGTGATATTTTTCAAATGTATTTAATGCCAGGATGTGCATGCAGTAGGATAGGGCAAAGGGACTTGGAAGTTTGGAAATAAAATGTGTCTGGACGGCGTCGCGGGTGTGACTCGGAGGAGGTTATGACGGGTTCGACACGTGGTGTGCAGGGTAGTGGAGGGCAGGTTACCCCGCACCTCCGATGAGCACGCTTGGCTACGTACGGTGTGAAAGAAGTCCGACATATATACCCAGAGGTCTGCGACCAAGGGGTAGAAGAGACCCAAAGCCACACGGTGGTGGTGGTGGTGGTGAAACGTTAAGACGAACATTAACGGTGGTCAGGTGCCCGCATTGCAGAAACGATAATCTAGCAGAGTGGAGGAAGTGATGGCGAGGTTTGCCAGCACCACGCACATCCAATGAGCACGGTAGGCTACGTACGGTGCGAAAGAAGTTAAAAATACCCGTATGCATCAACACCGTTGTGAGAGATGACCTCTATGCTTTGACTTTGAAAATTAAAGTAACGACTTTGAATCTGTTGCTGCGTTATGAACGTCTCATTTTCTGCGGAGCTCAGACGATCGTTAAGACTTCCGCCGTGTGCATAATCAATCACAGAGTCTGGAACAATGACCGCTAAATCTCCCCCGACGGAACGACACTCCCGGCCACCTTTGTCTCTCCACTATCGATGTTGACACACCGCACCAGGTATTCGTCTTAGTCAGCTGCGGGGAAGGCCAGGGCAGGTGCGAACACAACCAAGTAACATTCCATGCACCTCATCTCGTTGTATCTCAGAAGCTAAGCAGTTGTTGAGCCTGGTTGGTACGTGGATGGGTGACCATCACCAGGGCTTGCTGGGTGTTGTAGGTCGAGGCGAGGATAGGGTCACGCCTCCTGGTATTCAGGATTCATCCTACAGCCAAACACTCATTGACAGCGGCAGGACCCTCCTGATCATTAGTCTTGAAATATTGAAATATAATTTGCTACCGACGTCATCTTGTGGCCGGGAATCGAACTCAGGTGAGTAAGGATCGTCACGGCGCACGATGGGGCGGTGTGGCCAGAACCACGCCCGGCCGCCTTTGTCTCCTCGCTATCGATGCTTACACATCGCACCAGGTACTCATTTGAGGCCGAGTCGGCCTAGGGGAGGCCCAGGACAGGTTCAGATAACCGTCACCGGTGTTGGCCGTGAGCGAGAATTGAACTCGGAACGCCGAGTTCGTAGCGTAGCGCGCTCACCGCTGCACTGCCGCTCCATACCCCACACACACAAACACGAGCATGTATATTTATAACGCTTTGATAATAGATGTGTGTGTGTGTGAGTGGAGTGTGTGTGGTGTTCACTCTCCGCCTGAAGATAACGCGCATCACCAGCCCGGGCTCCCACATTGGTTCTGCTCAACCCCTGGTGACCCCACCCGAACACCTGCTCAATAACCTCCCTCTAACGCATCCCCGTCTTCCCGTCCATCAATCACATTATCCTCTTGTTTCAAGCCCCGTGCTCTCTCGCTCTCTCTCTCTCTCCCTGCTCGCTGCTCTTTGACAGCCCACGCTGCACCGGAGGGAGAACGACGTGGAAATTTGGTGGGCGAAACTGCGGGTTACCTCTCTCGCCCGCCCGCCCGCTCGCTCTCCCCGTTCCCGTCTGTCGGGTCGTCGCATGGCGACTGCTGATGGTGAGGCTGGTCCATCTTCTTCCTTTCCTCTCCCTCTCCCTCTCTCTGGTCACGGTCATCGCTAATTCTCGACCCAAAGACAAGTTCCCCCGTACGGTCTTCACAGACTGTTGGGGCAAGTGCTGTTAGGGAGTAGCGCCAATGAAGGCCGGAACGGCACACGAGGGAGTGGGTGGCCAGCACCACCCCCTGCCACATTTGTCTCTCTAGTCGCAATGTTTACACATCGCACCAGCTACTCATTTGAGGCTGAGTCGCCCCGAAGTGAGGTTCAAGGACCGGTGTAGGTAATCGTCACAGGTCTTGGTGGCCGTGAGCGGGAATCGAACTCGGGTTGCTGGGTTCGTTGTACACACACTACGCTGGCAGTCCGTGGTTTCTGAAGGCGGGGAGGAGAGACGTGGGAGCAGAGATGTGCAGGGCACAATGACGCATTATCCACGCCGCAACAAAGCCCCGCAGACGCCTCCAGATGCGTGCGTCTTGAATCAATTCACCGCCCCGAATTTTGAATTTAATTACTGCGTGGAAGGGGCCCGGGGTGTAGTGGCCCGCACGCCGTGCAACACAATACCGGCGGGGTTGATTCATGGACGAGCGGCTCTTGAGTTGAGCTCGTCGCATGAATATAATGCCACACCACCCGGCACAGCGAATCACATCGAGGTGTCACGTCATGGGCAAATATTCGAATTGATTTGGTTCATCGGCGGAGGTGGGCGGAGCAGGAGAATGGTTGAGGAGTAAGAAAGATCTTCTTGGTTCTTTCGGTAAAGTCACGTAGAAGGGAAATAATACAATAATAAAAATAAAACATAATAAGATACAATTCTCACGACGTTTCGGCCACAACGCAAGCAGCCGAAACGTCGTGAGAATTGTACCTTATTATGTTTTATTTTTATTATTGTATTATTTCCCTTCTACGTGACTTTACAGAAAGAACCAAGAAGATGAATCCCTGCAGTCACGAAAGCTTTAAATCGAAATTTAAAGAGTAAGAAAGATCTTGACGATGATCACGATGATGATGATGATGCTGGATGTAATCCCCAGCGAAGCGTCAAACGTTGTCAAAAATGTTGCATGAGCTTTTAAACATTCCCTCCTCCTTATCCCCCTCCGCTGTTGCTGATCCACTAAACCAGTGGGAACATTTGCCCATTACGTGACACATTGATTCGATTGGCTCTGTCGGGTGGTGGAGGGTTACAGTAAAAAAAAACCTCATTATGCCCACACGACGATCTATATTCTGACCCAAAAGAAGGTCATTACGAATCATTATAGTGATCGAGAAATCCTACACACACATATATATAATTGTATTCACTAACAATCTCAAGACGATCCGCACGAAGCAGCCAAGCGAGATGGTGGCGACTTGGGGAGGCCTTCATCCAGCAGTGGATTGACCATGGCCACTGATGGTGCTGATGACAAACCAGTGATGGAATTGGCTACATTCCATATCAGCAGGACTCGCCTCTTCAAAGGAATCCCATTGAGGCTCTCCTGTACACATTAGCAAAAGTCAAGATCCATCATCATCTTCATCAGCCATGATCAACCCATTGCTGCATGAAGTCATCCCCAAAGCTTCCACCGCTGTCGGAACTTCTCATGATCCTGCGATGCAACAATCGACCATCAGCTCCGCGCAGACGAACTCTCTTCATCGCTCCATCTCCGCACGTCACGTGGTGAGAGCGTGCACCCCGCACGTCACGCGGGGCCACGCTGTCAGGTCTTGGTTGGGGTTGGAGTCTTGGTGGAGGGGTTCACAATCGGCGTGAGTGTGGAGGTGGGTAGGTAGGTGGGTATGTGGGGGTAAGATAATGCTAGGTAGTAATAATTATAATAATCATTTGTTATTGATACCGACGCCTTCCAGCAATACGCGGTGGCGTCACGTCGCCACAGCTCCTGTCCACACATTTTAAAGGGGCACCCCCATTGGCAACTGTCCGTAGGCGGGCACAAAGTGACTAAGAATTAATAATAAAACTGAGTCGTACGGCTGCTTGGAGGGTCATGCCGCTGCTGCTACCTCGAGGTTTTTGTCTTTAGATGTTTTCAGCTCAATTAATGACGAGTTGTGTTAATTATTATTATTATGATGATCATTCACGTGCGGAGGAAGAAACCGGAGCACCCGGAGAAAACGCACACCTTGCGCGAGGGGGCAACCCTCTATCCCCGCACAGATGGAAACAGATGGCGATTAGTCAACATTCAGTACCGCCTTCTCCTGGCGAGCCAGGGTACGGCACCTCCTCCTCGACTCCCACGAGTTAGGGAAGTTTCACAACATCTGTGTGTGTGTGTGTGACCCACCAACCCTCGCCGCTTGCCTCCCACAGCGCTGGATTGCAGGCAGCCACATGCAGCAGCGTCGCTACCGCCGCTGGGAGGCGAGAGGGGGCGATGATTGCCACGCCGAATCCAAATCGAGTCCCTTTCCGGGTTAATTGTTGGAATGTAAAAAAAAGTAGATCAAGGACTCCGGAACATAATGGCCTGCTCCTATCGAACGACGTCACGCGATCTTGAACAGCCAGCGCGTTAGCAAACGCCGCGTAGTAATTCCAATCGATGTATTTATGTATTTACTTATTCACGATTACTGTTGACGCAAAGCACCGCAGTGATAACCAGGCCGGCCCACCGGAATTCCAACCGCGAACCTCTTGCAACAGAACAACAACAACAACAAGCGGCGGAACGCAACAATTGATGAAGCTACGGGGGAAGGGGGTGATGCGAGAGAGGGTGAAGGGTGGGGGGTGGAGGAGGAGGCGATGGAGCGAGGGGGGCTGGGGGGGGGGGGTTGGAGGCGAGGGAGGTGGCGTGTGTCGGGCCAGGCACGTCGCGTAATGGATGGGAGAGGGTCACGCAGTCGCACCTGCGGCCTAATAAGATGGATTGCTCGTCCCCAGAGAGATTCCTCGCGTGCTCCCTCCTCCTCCTCCTCCTCCTCCGGCAGGGCTCGCCGTGCTGCCTCGCGCTCTAATTTTCGCCCTCGCTCTTTGTCTTAATTTCCCACCTGCGAGCGAGGAGCGAGGAGGAGCAGCAGGAGGAGGAGGAGGAAGCCTCCTTCACCCCTCGTGCGCAGTAAATAGCCACGCCGTCTCCACGTCGCAGCTAGGACCCGATCCGGTCCCGCGCCACGTGCGCGCGTGTGCGCGTGTGTGCGCGTGCACGTGTGTGTGCGCGTGCACGTGTGTGCGCGTGTGTGCGCGTGCACGTGTGTGCGTGTGTCCAAGGGTGGGGTGGGGGGGCGTAACGGTGAGCGCGCTGCGCTACGAACCCGGCTATCCGGGATCGATAGTCGCTCACGGCCAAAACCAGTGACGATTATCCGAACTGGTCATGGACACTCGCCTAGGTCGACTCAGTCTCAATTCAATACCTAGTGGCATTCGTAAAACGTATTGTCACTCGGGAGACAAAAGCGGCCAGGTGCGGTGCTCGCCACCCACCCCTCATGTGCCGTGCTGGCCTTCATCGATGCTCGCTAGCAGCACTTGCCCCAACCGCCTGTTTAAGGCTATACGGGTGATCTTAGTATATTGTGTGTATGTGCATGTACGTTTGTGAGTGCGTACGTGAGCGTGCGTGCGTGTGTGAGTGTGAGTGCGTGTGTGTATGTGTGTGTGTGTGTGAGTGCGTGTGTGAGTCCGTGCGTGTGTGAGTGCGTGTGTGAGTGCGTGTGCCGCGTTGGACTTCGAAGGTGGTCGCGAACAGCACCTGCCCCGACAGTCTGTAGAGGGCGATGGGGTAAATGCGCATGCGATGTCCGTCCCGAGACGCATCCTCAAACCGCGATTTTGAAAGTGATTCTCGCAGTTACAACAAACCGACATACTGATGCTCTATGCGCGCCGCTCGGGTTACCGGCAACAGCATTAGCTCTATTGCAAGGGCGACCTGAGTAGCAGACGTTCCGAAAGAATCAGAACATTTATATGATGTCCATTTGGGGTCACGGGCTCAGAGGTGGAAGTACCCACGCTTTACCGCACCAAACATCATCGTTACCATCGCCAGCCTCCGTCAATCAACTGCTGGATGAATGCCTCGCCCGGGCCGTCACCATCCACTCCGCACGATGCTGCGATGCGGCGATCCACGTTGCAAACGCACTCAGCTGATTCCATCGTTCCATCTCCACGGTATCGGACGACGTTTTGTCTATACTGGATGTGTGGCTAATTTGCTAAAGAGACAGAGAGACAATTTTTTCCCAAGTCGTGTCAAGTGCCTCCACGCTCTAACGAGCATTACACACACACGCGCGCGCATGTAATCTGCTCGCAGTGATATTACAGTGATTATACTGCACTCAGTCAAATTAATTAAAATCTATTTCGGGTTCTGCAGCCGTGAAGAAATGTTCGCTGTTATCTTACATTTTGAATGAATATGTGGCAATGTCGCTGGCGATGCGCGTGCGTGTGCGTGTTTTACGGGGGGGGGGGTTGTACGGAAATTATGTCCGACGGTTCGCTCCGCATGCTGGGAGCTGATTTAGCAGACAGCAAAATCAATTCCTGAGATTGCATTTTGTCGATCGTGTAATTAGCGGTCATGCAAATAAATTGTCACTTGATTTTTTTAAAATATGTATATATATATTTTTTTAGGTCCTGGAACCGGAGCGGAGCGTCGGACATCGTGCCGTTCATAGCGCCACTCGAAGACACAGCCGAGGGATGCGCAGCGAGGACGTGAGGCTGCGGAGAAAATACGGCAACGGAGTATTCAGCACCTACGCGCGCGCTCGTGTGTGTGTGTACACGTGTGTGTGTGTGTGCGTGTGTGTGTACACGTGTGTGTGTGTACACGTGTGTGTGTGCGTGTGTGTGTAGACGTGTGTGTGTGCGTGTGTGTGTGTGTACGACTCAGCCTCAAATGAATACCTGGTGCGATGTTTAAACACCGCTGCTAGAGAGACAAAGGCGGCCGGGCGTGGTGTTGGCCACACACCCCCTCACGTGCCGTGCCGGCCTTTCTAGGTGCTCGCTAACAGCACTTGCCACTACAGTCTGTTAAGGCTATACGGGGGATCTTTGTCTTTGTATGTGTGTACACGTGTGTGTGTGTGTGTATACGTGTGTGTGCGTGTGTGTGTACACGTGTGTGTGTGTGCGTGTGTGCGTACACGTGTGTGTGTGTGTACACGTGTGTGTGTGTACACGTGTGTGTGCGTGTGTGTGTGCGTGTGTGTGCGTGTGTGTGTACACGTGTGTGTGTGTACACATGTGTGTGTGTGTACACGTGTGTGTGTACACATGTGTGTGTGCGTGTGTGTGCGTGTGTGCGCGTGTGTGTACACGTGTGTGTGTGTACACGTGTGTGTGTACACATGTGTGTGTGCGTGTGTGTGCGTGTGTGTGTACACGTGTCTGTGTGTACACGTGTGTGTGTGTACACGTGTGTGTGCGTGTGTGTGTGCGTGTGTGTGCGTGTACACGTGTGTGTGTGTGTTTACACGTGTGTGTGTGTACATGTGTGTGTGTGTGTACACGTGTGTGTGTGTACATGTGTGTGTGACTGCATCGCAAGGAGTCGTAAGCGATGAGACGCGTGCACCGTGAGCACGCGGGGAAGCGGAAGGGGTTCACGAGGATAGGGAGGTGATAGAGGCGCCGTGGTGTCATTGTAAATACATCACGGATTCGTTAACTCGGGGGGTGAGAAGGCAGCCCAGAGGACGGCAGCTGCGGCAAGATCGTGGCAGGAGATGGCAACTTATTCTGAGAGGCCTTCATCCAGCAGTCTATTAATCACGGAGGAGGAGGATGCGAACACGTATATAATCTCGGAATTGCATAACTTTACGTAAAGTTTCTGCTGTGGTGAAACTTTTACAATGAGAAACAATAAACGGCAGAATCGTTTAGGGAATGTCTGTGTTGTTGTCAAACAAAATATGGATTTTGTGGGGACTCGCCTTCAGGATTCAATGAAGACAGCCAGAGGACAGGAATATATTTCGCATTGGTAGTAAAAGCCCAGATATTATTACGTCTAATTAACCTGCTATTCATGTCAGAATAATATTAAAATGTGCATACATAGTTACTGTGTGAGACACGTGGAAGGGATGCTGCCGCGTTCTCATGGGCATCACAACGGACTTCATCGGTTCGATTCAATCTCCCGGTGCGGCATAACAATAATTATTTTGTCAATTTCAACTTATAATACGCCGCGCCAAATTCGCTCGCTCTCGAAGAGACGGAGAGAGGGGGAACTGCCGACGAGCAGGAAGGCAACAGCCAGGTCGGCGACCAGGCGTCACCAACACTTACCCAAGCTCTGCCGTCCTTTATGCATTAAGATGTTTTCCGCCAGTCAATGACTGTTTACATGTGCGAGGGGTCAACAATCTATCCCGGACAGATGGAACAGGTGGAGTCCACATCTTTCGCTGGTACGGCGTTATTCTGGCGAGACAGAGCCATGCCTCCTACTCAACACCCACGCGGAGATGGAACAGATGGAGATTAAGCCCGCAATCGGCCGTACCGCCGTCGACTGGCGAGCCAGGGTATAGCACCTGCTCGACACCGACGGGCAAGAAGGGAGTTTCGGGACATCTCCGCTCCTGATTCACCAACCCACGCTGGCTGAAATTCCAGGCCACCACCATCCACCTCTACGCAGTAGGCGCGTGGTTCCCCCCTGAGCATAACTGCGGGTACCGTTTTGTTCAAAACCATTTGAACCCGTGGCGAGTGGGGCGCCCCTCCCCCCTTCACTCTACACCCCCCTCCCTCCCGCCCTCCCCCCCGCGCCGCAGAGATGAACAGCGCGGGGTCGCGTCCGTAGGCTCGAAGCGGCGTCCCCTGCTAAGCGCATCCCCCAACCCTCGCCGCCCTCTGCGTGACAAGGCCGGCCAAGCCGCCACTGCCGCCCATCTCGCATTCCCCAAAGCGCCCCCCTTCGTCGTCTTCGCCGCTTCATTAATGAACGGCCGCAGCAGAGCCGTGCGGAGAGGCAGGTGAGGGCGTGGGGAGGAATCGCACGGGAGAGAGGGGGCACGCCCAGCAGCCGCGTGCCAGCAACAATACACAAAGACAAAGATCCCTCCTCCCTAATCTTTGGTTATTTCGGTAAAGTCACGTGGGTATAAACTAAACTAAATCACGACGTTTCGGGCGCAACACAAGCGTCCGTCATCAGGTGAGAAAAAATGAAACGTCATGATTTATTTTATTTTATACCCACGTGACTTTACCGAAAGAACCAAATAGTGTGGATTCCTATAGTCACGAAAGCTTCAAATCAAGATTATCCCTCCTCCCGCATAGACTTTTCAGTCTGCTGGGGCAAAGTGCCGCACAGCAAGCACCGGATGAAGGCTGGCACAGTACACGAGGGGGGGGGGGGTGAGTAGCCAAGCCCACGCCTGCCCGGTCGCCCTTCTCACCGCAGTGGCGATGTTGACTCCACACCGCACCAGGGACTCGCTTGAGGCCGAGTCTACCTAGGGGAAGCGCAGGACCGGCTCAGATATTCGCCGCTGCGAGCGGGAATTGAGTCGACCTCGGTTCGCCGGGTTCGTATCGTAACAACTGCGCCACCACTCCCCACAAGCAATATATGCACACACCAACAGCAGCAGCCACAAACAAACGCACACACGGTGGATATGAAGTCAGCCCTGCACGGGCATTCCCCAAAGCAAGACGAGTTACCGGAGTGCTCATGCGTCCCGGGAGACGCTGTTACAGCAGTAGGAGCACGCAGCAATCTCAACCCCATTCTGTCCATGCTCCCACTACATCCATCCGTGTCTGTGTGGGGGAGGTGGAGAGAGAGAGAGAGCGAGGTGGTGAGGGGGGTGGGAGCGGTGGTAAAGTGGTGAGCGCTCTGCGCATCGAATCCATCGACCCCGCGTTCAATGCCCACTGACATCTGCACCGACCCTGAGCCTCCCCCAGGTCAACCCAGCCTTCACTGAGCCCTGGGAGAGGTTTGTAAACGTCAGGTGTGGGAAGACAAAGGCGGCCCGGCGTGGGGGTGACCGCGTCACCCCCTTGTGCGCCAATGCGTCTGGACATGCCAGTCGCCCGCTATCACCACTCACCCCGGCAGCTCGCACGGGACGTGTCGGGGGTCACGTGATGGTTGGGGAGCGGTGGTGCAGTGGTTTTGCCCAGGGTGCCCTGCGAACCGGGGGACCTTAGTTACAATTTCCCTGCCACAGCTGATGGCGTTATTGGCACGTTACATATCAATATTGTGCTGGGCCTCCTCTATGTCGACTCAGCCTTAAACGAATGAGTACTTTGTAAGGCGCGTAAACAAGCGTGAGAACTAAAAGCCAGGGATCGGCTTTAATAGGCACTCGCCAACAGCACATACACAGATATATATACACACATATATACACACACGGCGTGGTGGGTGGGTGAGTGGGGTGTTTGATTTCGGCATAATCCGAGCGAGTGCTTTGGCGCGCGGCAGTCACACACACATACACACAGTCACAAACACAGACACACACAGACACACACACATACACACAGTCACACACACACAGACACACACAGACACACACACAGACACACACACACCGCGTTACACACACACACACAGTCACACACACAGACACCCACACACACATACACACAGTCACACACACAGACACACACACCCACACACCACGTTACACCGCCCCCCCATTATCGAGGCACCACCGCGCCCGACACAGACACACACACAGACACACACACAGACACACACACAGACAGACACACAGACACACACCCACACAGAAACACACTCCACGTTACACCCCCCCCCCCCCCATTGTCGAGGCACCACCGCGCCCGACACGACGTGGATGTTTCTGGCGCTCCGACCGCCACGGCGCTCCTCCGCGTCACTTCGGAGTCGGAGTCGGAACTATTTGCAGCGCCGTTCCAGAAAATAATAAACGCCACCAAATTTGCAGCCGCGACGTCGTCCACGCGACGATATATTAAAGTGATCTCCGTATGATTCCATTAGGCGGTCGCTATTATAATGGAGCTCACCCTGGAAACCTCGGGTTAAGGATTTGGCGAGTGTCAACGCAACGCGTCAAGGTAATGGAATGATGCGGAGGTCTCGAGGTTGTCGCGCCGGTGCCGACCGGGTCACTGTCACGTGTGGGGCGAGCGAGCGGCCCGCCAATGGGAATGTTGCGAGTTCAAGACCCCGGTTGTGGTGGTGGTGGTTGTGGTGGTGGTGGTGGTTGTGTTGGTGGTGGTGGTTGTGGTGGTGGTTGTGGTGGTGGTTGTGGTGATGAGTGGTGGTTGTTGTTGTGGTGGTTGCGGTGATGGTAGTGGTGGTTGTGGTGATGGTGGTGGTTGTGGTGGTGATGGTTGTGATGGTTGGGTCGGCCAATAATTAATCCGGGGTCGATAAAAAAAATAAGCACCGATTTGTTGTAAAAGTCAACAGTGGTTGCTGGATCTACTCGCCCCCCACCATAGTAACGTGGATCTTCCACCACTGTTTCAGGGCTGTAAACAGGACACGAACAACACACCACCTCGCTGGGTGGTTGGAGCAGGACATCGCTTCGACTTATTGCGCGGGAGCTGTGCGCGTTGCTGTGAGTGCCGCGCTGTGACCTTGGCGACCCGAGTTCAGTTCCCGGAATTCGGAAATCTGCGCAGCAGCGGCGGCAGCGGCAGCGAGAGGGAGCGAGTCAAGTTTGGAAGAGTAGAACGACTCTTAATTTTGAAACAATCTCAGCGAGCGCGCTCCTATTGAGTCGCACCATCGCAGCCTCCACGGCACGCGCAAGGCACACGCAAAAAAAAAGTTCTCCACGTAATTGACCTGTACGAGCATGCTGGCACGCAAATCTCATCTTCTCTCATATTTGTCTCGTTTCTCCTTGAAGCTCGATAAGGAACGATGAGTAACTGTAATCTGCACTCACATCGGTGCTCTCTCGCTCTCTGTCGCTATATCAGCTGCGAGCACGATCGTGAGCACACCGCCGTGTTATCTCGGGTCCCAAGGCAGCTCGGCGAGATGTCGCGACGTTCCCGCAGTGGCGTCGTCACGACCCACGGCAGCTTCGTCTTACTCTGAGCCCCGAAATATTCTCGCTCGCCCGCCCGCCCGCTCACTCGCACATACAATCCACGTTGCCTACCGCAGTGCTTCTCTACTCTTTCTGGAGGAACCCCGAGGGGGGGATGGGGGGGGGAGGCGAGGGGGGGTGGGGTGGAGGGGGGAGTTCAGTGTTCTGACTCCGCCAAATAGGGTTTGGCCAGAAGACACCATAGACGCCTGTCCCCCCGGGGTCTCCGGCACAAGCTTATTTCTGTGCTTTCTCCCGTGATTCTTTCGTAATGTAATTAAGGCTGGGGAGGTGTTACCAGCCCCTCAAAGACAAAGGTCCCCCGTATAGCCTTTAACGGACCGTTGGGGCAAGTGCTGTTCGCGAGAACCCTATAAAAGCCAGCACGGCACGCACACGAGGGGGGGGGGGGGGGTGGCCAGCACCGCTCCCGGCCGCCTTTGTCTCCCCGGTGGCGATGTTTTACGCACCGCAGCAGGTTCTCATTGGAGGCTGAATCGACATGCAGAGCCACACGCACACACACGCACACACACGCACACACACACGCACACACGCACACACGCACACACGCACACACACACAAACGCGCACACACGCACACACACACACACACGCGCACACACACACGTACACACACGCACACACACACACACACGCACACACGCACACACACACACGCGCACACACACACGCACACACACGCGGGCTATAAACAGCCAGAAGCACACAGACTCCAAGATAACCACATTGAGTTTCATGCCAGGCGTGGGTTATATCCGGTACCCGTGTGCCTGCATGCAGCGTTATTGTTCTTGTTTTCTGGCGCCGCTGACTCTATTTTGCAGATAAAGAGATTCTGAGTTTCTCCGTTAGAGATAATTTGTGTTGATGCGCTCCCATTTTTGTTTTATCTCTTTTCTTCAACCCCCCCCCCAGACCAAGACTAAGCAACAACGAGCAGTGGGCCTCGGCGCTGAAACGCAGCGGAGGCTCTCACCATCACACGATCTCTTTCAACACCTTGAACAAAAACACAACAGCATTAAAACGTAAAGCCACCAAGCAAAGCCATCGAGCCACACGCACAGAGAGAGAGAGAGAGGGGACAGGCTGTACCGCAACGTGATGGCAGCAGCAATCAAACAAAGATAAAAGACCCCCCCCTCCCCGTATAGCCGCAACATCGATGTTCGGGCAAGTGCTGTGCGTGAGCACCTCTAAAGGCCGGCACGGCATACGAAAGGGGGAGTTGCCAGAACCACGCCCGACCGCTTTTGTCTCCCTAACAGTGACGTTTACACACCGCACACCAGGTACTATGTTAAGGCCGAGTCTACCTAGGAGAAGCCCAGTACCGGTTCAAATATTCGCCACTATTTATCGGTCGCGAGTGGGATTCGAACTCGGACTCGCCGGCTTGGTAGCGTGGCGGGCTAACCGCTGCGCCACCGCTCCCCCCTACACGCGCACACGCGCGCGCGCACACGCGCGTGTGCGCGCGCACAGGCAGAGCCACAGACCCATCCCTCATCTCCCTAGGGGGGCTGTTATAGTAGCAGGGTGCAGGTGCCGTAGCCTCAATCTGTCACCGCGGCGATCGGCCAGGCAATTAGTGCCGCTTGCTTCTGCCCCCCCCGCCTCGCCCGTACCTCTCCCCCCCCCCCCAAAACCAAGACCCCAATGAACCCCCCTCCCCCAGAACCCCCCCCCCCCTTTTCCACTCGCTCCACTTCCCCCTTCGAACCTCCCCGCCCCACCAGACCCATCCTCACTACATCCCTGTGATCCTTCCTAATGACCCCCCCCCCCCCCACAGTCTTTTCATTAATCAGTCGCTACCCAGTAGCTAAGGTCCACGGTGTCCGCTCGCCACGAGATACAATTTGCCCGGAGATTCGTCTCCACAGAGCCCCTCTCTCGCTCTCGCTCTGTCTGCGTCGATGATCCGGCATCACATTTGTTCACCCGGCATACCACATCCAGTCTACATCTTTCTGTGGCCCTGGTGGCTACTAGTCACGTGCCACATAATTGGTATCTTTTTTATTGACCCCCCCTCCCCCCGAGGGATGATGATGGGCTGAGTCAACACCACCCCCTCTCCAGACCACGACTTAAACACGTGAACCTTCCAATCGCGATGGGAAGCTACCTGGCCGGGCTACGATTTAAAGACACAGCAGAGTAACAGCAGTCGACTTGAGTCAGTAGCCAGTAGCTGAACTCCCCGTGGAGGGGGTGCGGCGGTGGGGGGTGGAAGCAGAACTCGGCCGATCCCATCTCTTAATGTAACTCATGACCACCGCGACCCATTGGCCGGCAGGGCACCCCCCCCCCCCTCCCCCAACGCGGTGGTACAGCCCGGGTGGGTCACAGAGCCCCGACCACCCGCCGGGTGCCCCGACTCCTCGCTCCGCGCGCCGCGAGTCGCTCACTCCGCCTGCGCGCGCGCGGTAATTGGTGGGCTCCACCTGCGGTTGCCACCTGTCCTGGTTTCCCAGCAGCATCGCGCTCTTCCTGACGAGCTCAAGCTGCCGCTGTCCGGGGAAATCTCGAATCCTTCCCCGGGATATTGAAAGTCCCGGGTTAGTTGTATCCCAAAAACAATAATAAAAATAATAATAATACTACTACTACTACTACAGTCATAATCCGCATCTCGAGAAAGTACCGAGCTTTTCCTCTGGCATTATGAGACACATTCCTTCTCAATCTCCCTCGATGTGTCCCGTTGTTTTATATCTCAGAGGTGGCAACGCCTGACTCCGCCTAGAAGGTCGGGCACGGCTGGGAGTGAATGCCGTGCGGGGTGACGCGCGGCGCACGGAGCTGGGCACGTTCTGACGAAGCGCGGGGAGCGGTGGTGCAGCGGTTAGCGCTGCGTTGCGAATCCGGCGACGCGAGAGGCCAACACCACGCTCCGGGCCGCCTTTGTCTCACCGAGTTCGATTTTCGCTCACGGCCAACACCAGTGACGATTATCTGAATCTGAACCTGCTCTAGGTGGACTCAAATGAGTACCTGGTGCGATGTGTCAACATCGCCAATGAGGAGTGCCGGACTTCATAGGTGCTCGCTAACAGCCCTTGCCCCACCAGTCTGTTGAGGCTATACGGGGCATCTTTGTCTTTGTGTGTGTGAGTGTATATGTTTGTGTGAGTGTGTATTAGGTGGCCTCGGGGTAATGGTAATTAGCAAGCTCTCTTCTCTCTCCCCACGCAATTCAGCACCTGCTGAGGTCATTTTCAAAATGCTGCCCGCATGCCGGACATCGCTTCCTAATATGGGCCTTCTCTCGTCCCTCTCGACGACGAGAAGCGACCACCGCCACCACCAACAACAACCAACGCCACCACCACCTCCACCTCGCCGCCATGGCCCAGAGGCGGCCTGGGCTTGAACGCCGCCGGTCGCCGCAGCAGCATCACCACTCCGCAGGTCCCAGGAGCGGCTCAGGCAATCGCCACTGATGGTGGCTACGCTGCTGCACGTGGCTGCCTGCAATCCTCCAGAACCGCGGAGGCAGCAGCAGCAGCAAGGGTTGGTGGATCACGGCACGGACGGTGTGAAACTTCCATTCTCGCGGGCGTCGAGAAAGAGCCGTGCCCTGGCAATTGAGGACTCCACCTGATTCTTAAGAGATAATATTGGTCTATTATAGAAAATATTGTACGCGAAAGCCTACGTGTTAAACTGGGATAAAGCGTAACAATACGTTTTATCCTTTCTGGCAATAAATATATGAATTGTCTTTGAAACTGATTGGTGTGTACCAATCAGTTTCAAAGACAATGCATATATAATTATCAGAGCATGGTTTTTTTTGTTTGCGTGTTCACTACAATTGCGTGTGGTTAATGCAGACAAGATTCCTTGAAAATTGATTATGTTTGGTGGTTTAACATCTTAACACAACTCCTGTTTTATTGCCATAAAGGGGCGAACCTATTGTTATATGTTGATACTGGCAACAAAAGCCCCATATTGGGATGGAGTGTTTTTTTTCCCTCGCACACACGCGTAGGCTTCCTCCGGGTGCTCCGGGTTTCCCCCACATGTTGTCCGATTCCACCTTAACATATATAGAGGACCGCAGAGCTTGGGGGGTGGGGTGGGGGGGGGGGAGATTTGCCACCGGCTCACGGCTTGGTGGCTGATGCTGCCTTGCTCCTCACGTCTGAGTCTCTCTCCGTACGAGAGCGAGCGGGCGCTGTGCGGCATTACAATTAAAACATCATTGTAATTTATAACCACGAGGTCGCCGATCGCCACACGCGAGCGCGCCGTCGACGAACCGACGTGCCAATAGGCTGCTCTCTCTTTTCAGAAGCACGGCTCCCTGCGATTCGTTGGAACCCCCCCCCCCCCCCCCCCCAGTAAACATGGCAACGTTGGCATGCGGACGGACCAACTTTGGCCCCACCGTTGGGCCAACGTTCCATGTTTGTTTGCTGGGACGTGCCCAATCCATTTACATCGCGACACACTGCACGCCATATGTGCACCCGAGCATGCCGCAGCCTACGGGGTGGAGCTAGTAGGGTTGCCACCTCCGGGACACGCACACACACACACGCACACAAAACGGGACACACACGCACACAAAACGGGACGCAGCATCGGCACCGTCGTATCAGCCCCGTGCCGAGAGGTGTGGAGATATCGCAGAGAGGTGGACACGTGGACGACACCCACCACCAAATCACCTTACATGCGCCCGGGTTAAGCCTGGAACACGTCCTGTAAATACCAGGTGCTGTAGGCGTGGGCTACAATGTGGCCAGGACACGGCACTACAACACTGGATTCTTGAATCCATCTGTGCGCAGGCTTTGAGTGTCACGCCCCTCGCGTGCGGTGCTGGGTTTTCTCGGCGACCGTCGTTCCGACACGAAACCGACCTGGGGCACGCCGAGCCACGCTCCGTCCCTTCCCATGCTGTGCGCGCGGAGCCCTCCCCACGAGCCGGCACCTGCGCGAGCGTGCTCATCGCGCAGTTGCACCGCCTGCACTCCCCGCCACCGGGGGCCTCGTGGCTGCGGCAATTCTTCCTCCGTGCGTTTCTGCGGCGTTTCCATCGCTCGCCCACGGTTTAATTTGGCTCGCCGCGTGTCCAGTCACCCAGGGAGGAGGAGGAGGAGGGGGGGTCATAATAGCTGGCGCTTTTGTTGCGATATTGCTCACGCCGCTCCGCGCACAGGTTAAACCAATCAGCTCCGCGCGTAATGAGCGCGGAGCGTGGGTACAAGACAAGACAAAGCTCCCCCGTGTAGCCTTCAGCAACAGACGATTGGGGCAATTGCTGTGAGCGAACATCCTTGTAAAGGAAGGCTGGAAATGGCACACGCGGGGGTGGGTGGCCATCACCACGCCGGGCCGCCTTCGTCTCCCCGGTGCTGATGTTAACTCACTCGAGGCTGAATCGACGTGAGTCGACCTATGGGAGACCAAAGCACCGGTTCAGATTGCCGTCACACGTGTTGGTGGCCGTGGGCGGGAATAGAAACTCGGAACGCCGGGCTCGTAGCGCAGCACGCAGACAGACTCCGCTGCTCCGACCCCCCCCCCCCCACCGAGCCAGGCCCACAACTATACAGGGGACGGACACAGCAGACACACCGCACGCGATGGGAAGAGCGAAGCGAAGAAGAGGAGGAAATTCGGGGTAGGCTAGGGTTTTTTGTTGTCTGCGGCGTTGGGACAGAAAACAGATGCACGTGAAAATTTTGAAATGCGTCGAGCGCAAGGCCCTCGGCTCCGCAGAGCGCAACGACGTCCGCTCGAGTGCACGACGCGCGCGGCGTGCAGCGCTCCGTCCGCTAGCGCGCGGCTTTTAAGCTCCATTGTAAATAACTCATGAGCCTTCTGCTGTTCTGGGTCTCAACATTCATTGCTGCCTCTCGTTAAGGTCCTGCATCCTATCGGTTGTCGCCAGTGCGAGTGCCGACAATGGAGCTGCAGTAAATGTGGCGTTTACTCTTTTCTGCTTATGAGTGGAGCGGTGGCACGGCGGTTAGCACGCTGCGCAATTAACCGGGCGACCCGAGTTCGCTTCCCCGCCACGGTGAACATCAGTGACAAGTGACATGTGAACGCGTCCCTCCCCCCCCCCACCCCCACGGCTTTCAGAAACCACACTGAACTGACCAGCATGGTGAAATATGGTCAAATACCCCCAATGACCAATGTTTGTGTGTGTGGTGGGGCAGTAAATGTGGATGAATATATTGGCAGTGGCTAATGTGTATCTGACTGGGGAGCGGCGTAAGTGTGTGTGGTGGGGGTATGTGTCTGTGTGTCTGTATGTCGCGGGGAGGGGTAGTGTAGTGGTTAGCGCGCTGCGCTACGAACCTGGCGACCCGAGTTCGATTCCCGCTCACGGCCAACACCAGTGAGGATTATCTAAACCGGCGCTGGGCCTCCCGTAGGTCGACTCAGCCTCAAATGAGTACATATTGCAATGTGTAAACATCGCAACTGGGGAGATAAAAGCGGCTGTCCGTGGTGCTGGCCACCGTCAGAGGTGCTGCTGCGACTCGCTACTAAGAGCACTTGCCCCAACAGTCTGGAACAGGCTCTTTGTCTCAACGTGACCATCCTATGTGCAAATGCACCGCGGAGGTGCCAACAGGAAGTCTGACCGACGCACATTTGCACATTTGTCACGAGTTCGCGGTAAAACAGAGCGGGGAAACCCAAAAAATGGGGGCAAATGTTTCGTTCAGCTCGGTTGCCTCCCAGGGGTGAGCGCGCCCACGTTAGCTCTGCTTGCCGAGGCTGCCCAGCGTCTAAAAATCATGATGCGAGCCCTGGGCTCGAGCAAGGCAAATTGGCATCCTTTAGAGAGAAAAAAAAACAAAAGGACGACTTGATGTTACTTTTGCATGATGTTGTTTTCGAGCGCAGTTGGGGGGAATATTTGAATTTAAATTCTTGGATGGTGAAGGGAACGATGCCGTGCATCGTATGCACGTTGTATTTGTACGTAGCTTGAACTTTCTTTCGCACCGTACGTAGCCATCCGTGCTAATCGTGATGGGTCGATTCGAGGCAGTTGACACAATGGGGCGAGTTTCTCAAATTCCTCCCCTCACCACCTCGTCCCCCGGCACTCCAACAGCCCATGCCCTCCACCTGCCAGCAGCTCTGAAGCAGTGTTCACCACGGTCAGTCGATCACGCAGGCCACGTCTGGTGGGGTAGAGCGTGGGCACTCCCACCTCTTCCACGACGTGCGGCCAGGTTGTAAGAGTAGGCCAAGTGATCTCTACAGCGCCATGCAGCCGTTCCAGCATCCTCGCACTCGCCGTGGATGCCACCAGGCCCCCCGCCATTGCTGCCTTCCTTCCGCCAGATCTCTCAAGTCGTTACTCCTCGACTTAAGACCGAGGCAGGAAGACGGCTTCACAATTCTGGCTGTCGCCTGACGAAGCTGGTTGTCGTTGCAATCACCGGCGAAACGTCACGGTACTAGACAACACAGTTGAACACACACGACCGGTGTGTTGAGGTAGTAACGTATTGGCACGTTTCGTTCACGTGACAAACCTTACTAGTTGGCTGTGTCGGGTGGTGGCGGGTTTAACGACACATTTATATATCTACGCGATCTAACCCGCACCCCCGCCCAAAAAAAACGTCATCGCGGATCGAGTCAGTCTCATCCGCGACCGCTGCCTTTGGCTCTTCCCGCCCGTTGCAAAGTCGCCACGGCCTTCGAGGACCACTCTGACGACGGATTGTAAATCACTTTTGCTTTTCGGCGCCGATGAAGCTTCCCACCTGCGCACGTCCCCTCGAGACGCCGGGCTCCGAGGCGCCCCCCTCCTCCAAGACGTTAATTCCACAAATCAAATCGCGAGTACGTTTGGGTACAAGGCCCGTCGTGAAGGGAAGGCGCTACGTGTTGCTCACAGTGGGCTGCCACCGTGGAGAGATGTTAACTACCTCGCCCGGTATACAGGAGGTCGTGGCTTCAATCCCGGCAACAGCGCATTCTATATGTTTGCAGTTTTCATGTCGCTCTCTCTCTCTCTCCCCGTGGTCGCGTGAAGAATTCTCCGGATCCTCCGATAACAGCACTTGCGCCTACAGTCTGTTAAGGCTATATGGGGGATATTGGTAATCGTTGGTGGCTTGTGGTGGTGGTGGTGGCGATCGTGGCAATTCTCCTGATGGCAGTCGTGGTGGCAGTGGTGACGAGGAGTTGAAGGTGATGGAGGCGAGGGGGGAAGGGCTCTAAATGTACTCAATGCTGAGTGCCCCAAATCGGCCAGCACCACCACTGACAGTGACGGCGATGTAAAGTAGCGATGTAATTATCACACGCACGTATCCATTGCCCGGCGTCGTGCACACAAACATTCCCCCGCGACTCGCGAGCTCAACGCGCAGCATCAGGGGAGACTCACGAGACGCACAGCGGATTTGTATCTCAGCGACAGTCGAGCGCGTTGCGCGATCGATCGCGTTTGCATCGCGGTCACGGGGGCGTCGTCACGTCCGCTTTGCGACGAGAGAGGAGCACGAGGGGACGATGTGACGTGAGCGCAGCGAGGGTGGCGCGGATTCTAAAACGAACTTCCCCTCTCTCTGTCTCTCTGTCTGTCTCGCGCGCACATCAAACGCGCCCGAGTTGCGGTGCCTCCCTCTCAGCGATCGGCAAGTGTTGACCCGCGGACGCCAAAGATGTCTCAACGGGAGAGGCGAAGGTCCCCTGCAGCTGGAAGCTGCGATTAACGAACACACATTTATGCGTATGTCTTATGCTACCCCCCCCCCCCACAACAATTAATTGTTACAGCTATTATTATTAGCTGCAGCAGCAACATCAGTCGAGGCGTGCAGAGTTTGTGTGTTCTCTCTCCTTCCTGCTCGTGATGGGTGTCCTCCGGGTTCTCCGGTTTCCTCCCATCACCAAAACAAACCCCAATGCAATGTCGCTGCTATTGTTCAACACATGCCAATGCTGAAACATTACTTGCAAATGAGTGACTCAATTTGGGATGACACGCAGCAGCAGCAGCAGCAGCAGCTTCATCCCCCTCCGACTGGCGAAAACTTGGCAGGACCATCCTGGAACTCAGTGAGGCTTCTCTGGCTAGACATGAACAAATGGGTTGTTGAGTTCATTTGATTTGTTACACGGATGGTCCCGTTTAGGCAGTCGCCCGGCTATTTTACAACGCAGATCGCTCTTGTAAAGAATGAGTACAGCAGAGTCCTTAAGGAATATTTCTGTGGTGGCTAGGATATGGTAATAGCCTCGCCTGGTACGAAATAGGTTCGTGGGTTCGATCCCGACCCTGACGCCTGTTGTATATTTGCACTTTGCGGTGTCTCTCTCGTCGTGGTCTCGTGATTGTTTTTCTCTGAGTCCTCCGATTTCCGCCCCCCCCCCCCCCACATGCGCTTCGAGTATTTGACCGCTGCTAAACATTCACACGGGATGATGATGACGATGAGACACTTCGTTGAGCGATCATTCGTGGCCAGATCGCTTCTGAAGATAGAGCTGTACAGCTCAGTAGGCCTCACGTGGTAAAAATAATAAAATATATATGATAGTTTAAATAGTTTCTAGTTTGAAGCGAACACACGCGAGTCAAAAACAATAGCTTCGGTACAGGTGCAAGTAAGATGTAAATTTAAGAGCGAGTATGAATAATAATGACGACACATGTGTATAATGCTATAAACGTATGACTATTGTTGTTATTTAACGGCAAGCACGGCAACAGCGGTGGTGGTGGCGGTGGTAATTTCGCATCAATGCGATCGTCGGCAATGCCAGGAGACCACGAAGGAACAGAGAGAGAACAGCAGCGCGCATTGCCAACGCCACTCTGTGTCAAGGGGGCCGAATGGGCCGTGCCTTGTCGCTTTACGAAGTCGCACTACAGCTGTTATTATAGATGGGGGGAAGGGGGCACACACACGCACACATAGACAATGATCCCCCGTGTAGTCTTAACAGACTGTTGGGGCAAGTGATTTTCGCCCGGCACGGCACACGAGGGGGTGAGTGGCCAGCATCGTGCGCGGCCGCCTTTGTCTCCCAGTAGCGATGTTTACACATTGCACGAGGTACTCATTTGAGGCTGAGTCGATATAGGAGAGGCTCAGGACCGGGTCAGAAGATCGTCAGCGGTGTTGACCGTGAGCGTGAATCGAACTCGGGTCGCCGGGTTCCTAGCGCAGTGCGCTAACCGCTACACCACCGCTCCCCCCACACACACACAGGGCACCTAGCCAGTCAACCACCCACCACCACCACCACCCTCCCACCGGCAGCTGCACCCTTCCGGGTGGCTGGGTGCATTGAAGGCGGACACCTCGGCGCGCCGGTAATTAATACACCGAGCCCAGAGACACACTCCTAATGACGCTGCCCCCGCTGGAGCGCGCTGATGCACGAGACGCGTTTATGAATCCGCTCCACCTCCAACTCCTCCACGTCACGGCGCACGCGGCCTTACGGTGCTTGTCAGGGAGGAGGAGGAGGGGGGAGTTTGGGGGGGGGGGGGTCTTAGTCGGGGGTGGAGGGCAGGTTTGGGGAGGTTGGGGTTTGGTGATGGGGGGACAGAGCCCATGGAGGGAGAGGGTAGGATGATGTAGGGGGCATGAGAGGGGTCGACTCATAGATGATTCTGCAAGACTGCTGGCAGTTAGTGAAGCCATCAGGCCAGGGTTTAGCTTTGGGAGGAGGGAGCGAGGGGGCGAGGGGGTGGGAGGGAGGGGGTGTGCGAGGGGGCGTGGAACAGTTCTGCCTGACAGAGCCTAAGCGAGCCTCTGGAGACTCGGGGGCAACTGGGGTCATCGCTCGAGAAGGATGAAGAAGGGGAGGGGGAGGCAGGAGGGGGGAGGCAGGAGGCGATCTCCCACAAGCGGGCGCCTCTCGTCGTCGTCGTCGTCTGCGGGGCTCGCGTTCTCTGCCACCAAGACGCGCGTTCGTCCTCCGACCCCCCCCCCCCGCCCCCCGCCCCCATGGGGGGCCATGTGAACTGTCCCCCAACCCCGCCCCGCAAAATAAGAGGCAGCTGTCCATCACCATGTTCTTGTCACGATCCTCCTGTACTCGGAGCACTAAAAGTAAATCTGGTTTCTTACGAAATAATAAGAGTAACAATATGCCAAGATAATGCGTATCGCGCGGTATTTATACACTGTGTGTATTCTCTAGAATTTACGGAATATCCTGGCGAAATTAATGACGGTAATGGGAGCACACATTGAAAAGTTACAGCGATGGCAAATGAGCCGTGGCCAGTTTTCTGTCTTGGTTACTCCCATCTCTTATTAATTATTGTTATAATTGTTATAATTGTTATTGTTGTTTGACGTCTTTCGAACTTCTTCTTCTTCCGCCGTTGAGAATTAAACTCAGTGTTTATTCGTTGCACGGAAGAATAAAAAAAATCACATTTAGCCAATTACCCGGCAAGCTTCGGTGTCTACGTCCCGCCGCAGCCACGGACAATCGAGTTACCGTTGCGGTCGACAGGCGCTGAGCCAGAAGCCAGCCAGGGCACTCGAGGCTTATAATAATAATATTATTAATGAGCACGGATTATAAATACAATTTATCGAACATGTCGACTCATCGGCTTTACAGACTCGTATAGCGCACTTGCACGTAACCGAAATTGCCCATGCCGATTCCCCCCCCCCTCTCTCCCGAGTTAATCACGCGGCCAATATGCGCACACGCTGCCGCCTTCTATTTGTGCTCTGAATCATCGGGATCCTCTCTCTCCGCCGTGTTCCCTTCCTCCTCCTCATCCTCCTCCTCCTCGTCCTCGTCCTGGCTCCGTGGGCCGCGGTCGCAAATCGCACAAAACAAACGTTATTACGCGGCGGGGTAATTTTGTAGCCCGCCAGCACCAAGACCCCCCCCCCCACCCACCCCCCCGGTCCAGAACCGTAAAGGTCAGCGAGATTTCTCTCTTGTGGTGTAATAAACCTCAGCGGTGTTGCGGTATGCGGCTGTTTACGGCTGTGCGTGTGCTGTGCGTGTGCTGTGCGTGTGCTGTGCGTGTGCTGTGCGTGTGCTGTGCGTGTGCTGTGCGTGTGCTGTGCGTGTGCTGTGCGTGTGCTGTGCGTGTGCTGTGCGTGTGCTGTGCGTGTGCTGTGCGTGTGCTGTGCGTGTGCTGTGCGTGTGCTGTGCGTGTGCTGTGCGTGTGTCGTGGGGAGCGGTGGCGTAGCGGTTAGCGCACTGCGCTACGAACTCGGCGACCCGAGTTCTATTCCCGCTCACGGCCAACACCGGTGACGAGTCACTGAACCGGTCCTGGGCATCCCCTAGGTCGATTCAGCCTCAAATGAGTACCTGGTGCGGTGTGTAAACATCGCCACTAGGGAGACAAAGGTAGTCAGGACTGGAGCTGGCCACCCACCCTGGCATGTGCCGTTCCGGCCTTCATAGGTGCTCGCTAACAGCACTCCACTTGCCCCAACAGTCTGTTAAGGCTACACGGGGGCCTGTGCCTGCGTAAGCTGTGGTTGTGTCCGTGTGTGTGTGCAGGCGCGTGTGAGCTTTAAAAGTTTGGAGTTTTTGCCTTCACTATCAGGGGTGTCGCCGTGTCTTTTTCTGATAAAGATAAAGTTCATGAAATATTGCTTCGATCAAATGAGTTTCAAAGTGCCGGGCCACTTTGCAAGCCGATGGCTGATGGATCACCGTACACAGATGCTGTGAAACTCGTTTCCCGGGGGCATCAATGAAGAGCTGTGTTTTGGCTCGCCAGAATAAGGCGGAAAACGTGGACCCCACCTGTTCCGTCTGCCTGGGATACAGTGATGCACCCTTACACACGCGGGCTTGCTTCGGGTGTTCTCCGATTTCCTCCCACACGTAAACACTCATTAATAGGACCAATAGCAATTCAATATAACGAGGATCGCAGAGCTTGGGGTGGGATGTGGCGCCGGCTCATTGCTTGGCGTGGCTTCCAACGAGACTTCCCAGAGGGAACTCATGGTGCCTACAAACAAAGGAATTATTACTCAAATGGGATCACACGCAGCTTCAAATATCGCCACCCCCCCCCTACTGCCAAAATAATGCTCCTTTGCAGGCCAGGTACTGAGTCTCCTTACGGCGCACAGGGACAGCTGCCACCGGGGGTGCCCTACGTTAGAGCACGCATCTGCAAACGTCGCTCCCCGAGTGGCAAAATTAGTCCTCTTCACAGGCCAGGTGCTGAGTCTCCTTGTGCCGCACAGGGACAGCTGACACTGAGGGTGCCATTTAACTCGCAAAGGGCTCTGCTCCATAATAGAGGTTTTTTTTGGTTAGATCGCGTAAATATATGAACGTGTCGTTAAGCCCGCCACCACCCGACACAGCCAACTAGTAAGGGTTGTCACGTAAACAGAACGTGCCAATTCGTCACCAGTATAGCACACCGGTGCGTTGGAGAGCCAAGCCACAACATTTACAATCTGAGTACGACGTTTCGCCAGTAATTACAACTAGCTTCATCAGGCGACACGTGTTGCGTTCCTTATCTAGAGGCGTAGATGTGGTGACCACGCTTCTGCGCTCTTGAGTCAACGTACATTATGCATGCGCATTATGCGGGCCCATTGATCTTGTCCAACCCGTCCATTGTGCGTATTAAAGGGCTCTGAGAAGCCTCGGCGTAATAAAAAAAGAAATGCACTCGATGGAACGCAGCTCACCGTCACGACAAATGGGTATCATTGCGCGGTTGGCTACGTACGGCGCGAAATAATCTCGACGTACATTCATACATCTGGCTTATTGGCCGCATGACATGCGGGGGCATGTGCCCGGCATCGACAAAGCGGCGGTCGCGTGGCTCCCTTTGAGCACCTGTTGGTGTGAACGCCAATCACGCGGGGAGCGCAAAGCTCTTCATGACGGGATGAGCGCGAGACCGCTCTGACATTTACGCGAAGTTAAAGCACCCCCGAATACACAAATGTCAATTGCATTTGCAACATTTCCAGCAACGCAACTCGGCCATAACTAATTGCACAAAGGTTATGTTTATCTATTAGACCTTAACATAGCTTGAAGTTAAATTAGTTCCACTCGGATAATCACGATTTACGGCCTCCCAGTGTCGATCCACTGCTGGATGTCCTGGTCACGATGGGGCAAGAAAGACGCGGCTTCACGGGCACGGAAGAGCGAGAGAGCGCGCCCGTCGAATTCGGGAAGACGAACGAGTCACAGGCGTGGCGCATGAAACGGGGCCCCAACGTTTGAGTATTAATGCGCGCGGATTATTCAATTACCTCGCCCACTTCATTTCCAATCAGGGCCGTACTTAATAATAATCGGACCTTGGCGATTAAAACGATGGATCCGGGTCTCTCTCGCAGAACGCGCATGGTCTGTCTACTTCCCGAATCCGCTTCCCGTGAAGGGGTGGGTGGGGCGGTGGGGATGGCCGCTACGTCTGTCCTGACGCATCCTATATAGGCCGTGGCCGCCCGTTGAAATTATGAATAATTAAGGGGGCAATTAGGCAATTACCGCGGTGCACATCACTCACAACGGCGCGCATTACTCACAGCGGCCGGGGCAGATGGGGGAAACAAGCAATGATAAGTTAAATAAAATAAAAACTACCTGACAGGCCAGTCCATCAAGAGAGCCTCGGTTTAGTGAGAGAAATTCTTTGGTGGTGATGCTGTTGCTGTTGCGTTGGCAGTGGTGCACAAATAACAACAACAACAAATCGGCACATTTGTCATGATCAACGAACATCAACTCGCGTCTTTAGAGCTGCTTGTTGTGCTTAGTTTGTTGTCTTTCCCCCGCATCTCCGATGAGCAAGGTTTGCTACGTACGGTGCATATAATAGGCGATGTGTCAGGCAATGGTCCCATGTGCAATGATTAAGGGCCATTGCCTGAAACGTTGATTCAACGTTGGGCCAACGTTAGTCCAACGGTTCAAGCGACGTTCCAACATTGGCCCAAACGTTGCGAGTTCGCTGGGAAGTCGCCTCGCAACTGCCTTAAAACAAAACAAAAACGACAGCGGCGTTTCACTGACCCAGGGGGCGTGCAGCGTTCTCCTGACGAGAGATTCCTGGCCTCTGGTTGTGGCTGAAGAAGTGCACACCTCCACACGAGCACGCGACTTAATGAATGCCCCCATCGCCGATAAGGTCGTAAGTATCACCCACATTTTTATTTCATGTTTTTTTTTTCTCTCTCTCTCTCTACATTTTTCTCGTGCGAAATTCTGCAAATTGTCAGCTCGAACAAAAAATCCTAACCTCCCCACCGTAGCTGTGTGGGTAGGGGTGTGGGTAGGGGTGTGGGTAGGTGTGTAGGAGGGGTGTGGGTAAGTGTGTGGGTAGGGCTGTGGGTAGGTGTGTGGGTAGGTGTGTGGTTAGGTGTGTGGGTAGGTGTATGGGTAGGTGTGTGGGTAGGTGTGTGGGTAGGTGTGTGGGTAAGGCACGGTGGGCGGAGGATAGTTTGTTGCGGAGTGGTGTGGGGTGGAAGACAGGACGACGGCATAGAGAATAATAAATAACGTAGCGGAGCGCACCTTCAAGAAAACTACCCCCACTCACCCCCACCCACCACCACGAGACCCAGCCGTCTTGCGTGCCACGTGATGTAAAGACAAGAGTTGCCTGCGTATCATTGGGTCATTAGCGGCACCCCTTGCGAATTCCGAGCCGAAATAATGCAGCATCGACAACGCAGCATCGCGCATTAATTCGCAAATGACTGGAATCGCGCGTAAATTACGTGGAGTCCCACCGTGGGATACCATCAGCGCGAGTGCACGCGCGGCGCACGCGCGCGCGCAACAAAGACAAAGATCCCCTGTGTAGCATCAGAGGCATTTGGGGCAAAGCGCTGTTAGCGAGTAGCAATTTGAGGCTGAGTGGCGGGGGTGGCGCCTTTGTCTCCCCAGTGATGATGTTTGACACGCTGCACTGGGTACTCATTTAAGGCTGAGTCGACCTAGGGGAGGCCCAAGACCGGTTATGATAATCGTCACTGGTGTTGGTGGCCTTGAGAGGGAATCGAAATCACAAACAGACTCTCTCAGCCATAAAGACTCACAAAATCACGTGCTTACAAACACACACACAAACGCACAGCACACACTCACGCATTCGCACAGCACACACTCACACACAAGCATAAAGGCGGGCTGCAGAGGGCTTCATCAAATTCAGATATCCTTTTGATTATCGCCAGAGGTTAATAATTGAATAGAGCAATTCAATAAACACACACACACACACAACACTAATAATAATAGGACTCTATCCACGCTACGTTTGGGCATGTGGCACCGCCTGTCTGCCCGGGTCGTGTTCTTACAAATTCTGGATTAAAAGGAGCTCGTGTTTGTTTAAACCTCTGGAGGGCTTAGGGGTGTTTTTTAGCTTTCAGAGCGCAAGATAAAAAAAAATTATATATGAGGAATCTACAGGTTCAACTGACGCGGCTCAATATCCCCTTGAAAAATCATCTGACAACACGCACCGCCACGCGTTACATGCAACCAGTCGCAAGATCGATAATCAGCAGCAGCGGCAACCGCAGCAGAACGTGATCTATCCACTGCTGGATGAGGGCCCTCCCCATCTCTCGCGGTTATTGCAATCCGTCCAGCTCCGGCACGCGAGCCGATTTCATCGCTCCATCTCCCCGCGGCAGGGCCGTCGTCCCGTACGTTCTGTCTCTCCAATGGCTGCCACTCCACCACGAATCTCGAGTGTTAGTCAGTCAACATCCCTTCTATGGACGCGTCCTCCTGCTCAAGCCCGCTCACATCCACGGTGCGTCCCACGCGCCTCCGCTACCTCTAACGCACGCGTTCCTCTCGCTGCCGTCACATTGATGAAGTCTTATCGGCGACAGTGACCCCCCCCCCCCGCCTCTGAAAACAAGTGAAGGACACTGCCACAGGTCGCTTTCGTCCGTGCGCAATGGAGACTCTGACTGGACGCGTGACGGCCGGGGTGTAGATCGAGGTCATCAGCCGCCCGCGATATCAACCGGAACAAGGCCGAGAGTTCAGCCAGCGGGCGACCCAACCATTCTTTCCGCGACTCAAAAGTTTTGCTGGCTGGCTGGAAGGGTTGGGAGGGTGGGAAGTTAGGGAAGGAGAGATGGGGAAAAAGGACGGACGGAGGCTGACGTCCAAATGACATTGCGGGCTGCTAGGTTTGAGCGACGAAGAGAATTAACAATGAACACGGAGCAAAATCATCGAAATCTACTCCGTGGCAGCATTCAGAGGTCCCCAGGGAGGGGCCTCCCTGCATCCACGCCGGTGAAGGGGCCCCGCTCCGCTCGCCGGGAGCTTGGCGCGGCCTCCCACCAGGGCCAAGGTGCGCGCTCAAGCGGCGCAATTAGCGGCGTTTAGACTCAGCCACCCGCAGAGTCACGCGCGACGCCCTTGAAATCACGGCAAATTCATTCCTCGACCCATCATCATCGTCATCACCATTGTCATCACCATCATCATTCTCAGCATCATCAGCACCATCATCCGACGTTTCGGTACACGTGCCTGGACCTTCATGCAGCAGTGGATCGATTGACAAAACGGCTGTGCGTGTACAGTGACCCACTGCGGTTGTTTTTGAGCTCAACATTTTCAAAGTATGAATATTGTATGGAATTAAACAAATGCAACAATATGTTTGTTAAATCTTGAATTAAAGCTGTCGTGACTGCAGGAATTTATACTCTTTGGGTCTTTCGGTAAAGTCACATAAATAGAAAAATAAAAAAATCACGACGTTTCGATCGCGACACAAGCAATCGTCCTCACCAGATTATTATTTTATTTTGTTACAGTATACAGTATTTATTTATATAATTATTGACTATTTATTACTGTTTATTGACTGTTTATAAGTTACAGATGAATACAATCGTAGCCTGAAATACATTCAATTTAATATCTGAGGTGGGCAGAAATTATATATATAGAATATGTTTGAAATATATAAAAAATATTACAAATATATAAAGAATATGAAATATTTTTTATTTAAAATATACATTAAAATATATATTAGTATAGAAAAAATGTATATGAATATATTTTTACATGTATATATACAAATATATTTATATAGTTTTTTCTCTTCGTTATAAAAAACATTCTGGGAGTTCGAGAGCAAATTGTGAAGCTGCACCACCCGCAATGGTTCACGTGGCGCCCGCACGAGGGGGGCCCACGGAGAGGAGGGGTGGGAGGGGAGGTAGGGGAAGAGGGAGGAAGGGGAGGGGTGGGAGGGGAGGGGGAGGGGTGGGAGGGGAGGGGGAGGGAGGGGAGGGTGGGAGGAAAGGTGAGGGGGAGGGAGGGGAGGGGAGGGGGAGGGAGGAGAGGGGAGGGGTAGGAGGTGGGAGGGGGTGGGAAGGGAAAGGGGTGGGAGGAGAGGGGAGGGGGAGGGAGGTGAGGGGGAGGAAAGGGGGAGGGAGGGGAGGGGTAGGAGATGGGAGGGAAGGGGTAGGAGATGGGAGGGGAGGGGATGGAGGTGGGAGGGGGTGGGAAGGGAGGGGAGGGGATGGAGGGGAGGGGTCCGTGCGGCACGGGGACCCAAATGAAGGGCGACTGCTGCACGGAGCGGCTTTATGAGCAATAAGAGCAGGGACACTGAGGCAATAACCCTCGCCAGCGCTCGCAGCCGCGGCCAATAAGCCCTCGGAAAATATGACCGGCCCTACGCTCTGCGTCAGGTGCGTCCACTTCTCTGCGACGCGGCGTTGTGTGTGGGGAGGGGGGGGGTTAGGAGGAAGGGGGGGGGGGGGTCAGCCATCCGGGCGCAATATTCCGTGTGCCATCTTGGGTGTCGGGGGATACGATTTAACAAACAAACGAAAAATTTGGTGGTGCAGAGCCAGCTAAGCCTGGCGGAGGATCTGCCCGCAATCGCTGTCGTGAAGTCAGAATAAAAATGAAGACGCCCCAGCGCGAGAGAGCGATCTGACGACGCAGGATGACACGACCACTCGCTGAAGTGTCCGTGGTGTTTGCTCCGAGCCGGTGCGGCGGATGCAGGCGGTGGGTCTCGAGTTGACGATTCGTCAAACTCCTGGATTGTGTCCGCGTTTCGGGCGGCTGCGATTAAAAACACGGCTCCTCCAACGTGGCCTCCTCAGCCCCCCCCCCCCCTGGTCGCCAACAATCGCTCAGGTGGAAGTCGCAATCTGCCCCCGGCAGCCTGGATGCTGATGAAGTGGAAGTACTTCTAGCTGGCACTCGCCGCTGGGATCCAGGGGCTTGGAGCTCGGTTTCCTGATGCCCTCGATCAACCCGGGTTCACCAGGTGTGGCGAGTTCATGGTCTCAGTCCTGTTCGCTAATGACGGCACAACCACACACACCTTTGTGCGCGTAGCTTCCTTGAAGAGCTTTGGATTCGACCTGAAAGGCTGGGAATCCCTAGCACAGGACCGACCTGCTTGGAGAAGAAAGTACAGGACGGTGCAGTCCTCTGTGAGAGCGGGAGAAGCTCCTGTGCCATCTTGAAGAGGCAGCAGCGCAAATCTACAAAGGAAGGACTTGTGACTGCACCTCAGAGCTCTACATCCTCCCTGACCTGTCCAGTGTGCCACAGGGAATTCCAGGCTCGGATTGGCCTCTTCAGCCATCTGCGCACTCATCAAAACCCAACAAAATGACAAACGTGCCATGGTCATCATCAACTATGATGGACGAACAAGAGAAGAGAGAGAGAGATGGTAAAGGTGCAGCTCTGGAATTTCTTGCACATGCGAAATGCTGGTGACAGGGCCTTCACTCCGGTGAGCGCTCGAGAGAGTCACTTTAGAGTGTTTGGCCGACTCTTTGAAGTTCGTCAGATGTCTAGGAATAGGTGGGAGTAACCCATACTACATGCATGGTATTTTACTTACATGCCCCATATGTTTGACGATCACGTAACAAACGTTGCTCTACAGCAGGGCATGTGGCGTATGGGTAGGGATCTTAGAAGTAGTTCTGTTGCATCTGCTTCAGCGGGCCATTCTCTAACACGGCGAGATGCGCTGCTACGCGAGAGTTTGTGGCGGACCCCTCGTCTCTGTCGCCAAGTGAACCGATCATCCCGAGAAGCGAGTGACGCAGCAG
The DNA here is from genome assembly GCF_965212315.1 of Lampetra planeri. Classification (NCBI taxonomy): domain Eukaryota; kingdom Metazoa; phylum Chordata; class Hyperoartia; order Petromyzontiformes; family Petromyzontidae; genus Lampetra; species Lampetra planeri. Next base: position 13,203,240 of record NC_136122.1, on the reverse strand, counting down.
AGACACAGCCAACGTATTACAGCCACTGCAGAGCCAGCGGTGCAAACTCCACGTTCCTACGTCGGGGTCGAGTCTGCCCACCGGAGAACCGCCATGTTTGTGGATTGCCCAGCGTTGCGTGATGCAGTCGCGTACATAACTCTGCTATTAAACAAATACAAATTATGTAATAATGTCTATTTATAAGCACCTTTCATGAATCATCTCAATGCGCTGCACAAGACACAGCAGCAGGCACTCAGCATGGCGGTAACTCGTGAAACTAAAAACCAACAACGGTAAAAAATATTAGTACAATAAATGCTTAACTCCACTGACTGAATTAGCGAAGAGTTGAATACACAGAAGTGTCTGGATGAGATTCAAGATGCGCTTGACGCGTGTTCACAGGTTCGGGGAGAGATCCTGAGACGTCTTGTGAGAGTGGTCCAGAGTGTGGGGGGCTCCTCCACGGAGCAACTTCGCCCGGTCGCCCCACGGACCACACAGACTCGCCCACACGAAGCAAAGAGTGGCTCTAACCGCTGCGCCACTCATCACCCCCCTCCCCCCCACCCCCGCTTACCCAACCCCAGCATTAAGTAATGACGACGACATCCACTTTTCCACAGGCCTCTCTCTCTCTCTCCCTCGACCGTCTGCAATTTGAGAGAGCGAGCGAGTGGGAGCGAGCGAGTGGGAGCGAGCGAGTGGGAGCGAGCGAGTGGGAGCGAGCGAGTGGGAGCGAGCGAGTGGGAGCGAGCGAGTGGGAGCGAGCGAGTGGGAGCGAGCGAGTGGGAGCGAGCGAGTGGGAGCGAGCGAGTGGGAGCGAGCGAGTGGGAGCGAGCGAGTGGGAGCGAGCGAGTGGGAGCGAGCGAGTGGGAGCGAGCGAGTGGGAGCGAGCGAGTGGGAGCGAGCGAGTGGGAGCGAGCGAGTGGGAGCGAGCGAGTGGGAGCGAGCGAGTGGGAGCGAGCGAGTGGGAGCGAGCGAGTGGGAGCGAGCGAGTGGGAGCGAGCGAGTGGGAGCGAGCGAGTGGGAGCGAGCGAGTGGGAGCGAGCGAGTGGGAGCGAGCGAGTGGGAGCGAGCGAGTGGGAGCGAGCGAGTGGGAGCGAGCGAGTGGGAGCGAGCGAGTGGGAGCGAGCGAGTGGGAGCGAGCGAGTGGGAGCGAGCGAGTGGGAGCGAGCGAGTGGGAGCGAGCGAGTGGGAGCGAGCGAGTGGGAGCGAGCGAGTGGGAGCGAGCGAGTGGGAGCGAGCGAGTGGGAGCGAGCGAGTGGGAGCGAGCGAGTGGGAGCGAGCGAGTGGGAGCGAGCGAGTGGGAGCGAGCGAGTGGGAGCGAGCGAGTGGGAGCGAGCGAGTGGGAGCGAGCGAGTGGGAGCGAGCGAGTGGGAGCGAGCGAGTGGGAGCGAGCGAGTGGGAGCGAGCGAGTGGGAGCGAGCGAGTGGGAGCGAGCGAGTGGGAGCGAGCGAGTGGGAGCGAGCGAGTGGGAGCGAGCGAGTGGGAGCGAGCGAGTGGGAGCGAGCGAGTGGGAGCGAGCGAGTGGGAGCGAGCGAGTGGGAGCGAGCGAGTGGGAGCGAGCGAGTGGGAGCGAGCGAGTGGGAGCGAGCGAGTGGGAGCGAGCGAGTGGGAGCGAGCGAGTGGGAGCGAGCGAGTGGGAGCGAGCGAGTGGGAGCGAGCGAGTGGGAGCGAGCGAGTGGGAGCGAGCGAGTGGGAGCGAGTGGGAGCGAGCGAGTGGGAGCGAGTGGGAGCGAGCGAGAGCAAGTGGGAGCGAGCGAGAGCAAGAACACACAAGAAAGTATTGGTGAGAGAAAGCTCACAGATGCAGCAGTAATCGAGTGGGGGGGGAGGGAGGAAGCGGTCGCGTGTATAAAATAAATAATAAAACCGCCGAGGCACATCGCGAGGGCCGTATGAGCAGAGACAACACTGTCGGGCACGGCAGGGAGAGATGCGGCGAGATAATTAGAATTCTTGTTCTTGGAAAATCGCCAACTCCTCTCTCACTCCTCACTCAATGCCAGCGCCCAGAGATGCCGCGAGGGGGTTCGGTTGGGGAAGGGGAGGGGGGGCGGTTCTTTGTGGATTGTGGGGAGGGGGGACAAGGAGGGGTGGAGGAGTTGGAGTGGCGGTGTTTGGTTGTGGTTGGTTGGTGTTGGTTGGGTGGTGGTGGTGGTGGCCATGAGCCGGTGGGAGGGGAAAAAAACTCTTCGAGCTGAAAATGGAACTCAAAATTAAATCTCGGCACCGAGTGAGGAGGAGGAGAGGGGAGGCTGCTGTGAAACGTAAAGCGAGAACAGCAATTGAGATTCCACCCCGTTATTTAGCCGCAGTGTCGCAGTCAATCACGTCAAGCGGACGCAGAGCAGGTGGATTTTTTAACGCGACTAAGCCAAAGACAAAGATCCCGCCGTATAGCCTTAACAGGCTTTTGGGGCAAGTGCTGTTAGCGAGCACCTATGAAGGCCGGCACGGTTCGCGTGGGGGTGGGTGGCCAGCAGCACACGCGACCGTGTACTCATTCGAGGCTGAGTCAATCTAGGGGAGGCACAGGATCGGTTCAGTGAATCGTCACTGGTTAATGGCCGTGACCAGGAATAGTACTCGGATCGGCAGGTTCCTAGCGCAGCGCGCTAACCGCTGCGCCACCGTTCTCCACAGTCGCGTGCGCGCACACACACACACTGCTGATGAGACCCAAAACAAGTCGAAACCAACCCAGGGCGTTTGCTCGCTTAAACGAGCATTGCTCAAGAAGGCCTCGGTGCCGATGGAACGAAATGTATTTTTTTTCATTGGTGAAACAGTCGCTTGTCTGGTTCATCATCATCAGCGGCGGCAGCTGCGGTTTATCCACTGCTGGACGCAGGCCTCGCTCACGCTGCCACCATCCGTCACGGCCATCTGATGCGACCACCCATCCCACCCGTGTCGCGCGAGACGATGTCGGCGCTCCGTCTCCGCGGTGCTGGCGTTCCGTCCTTTGGCTGCCGTTCCCTCCGCCGCCTGTCTCGTCCGTCCAGAGCCATCGTGTCGTGGTGGCTGCACAAAGCCCCCTTTGACTCTCTCCTCGGCGCTCCGATACGACGCGACCGACTGGCGTTTGTTCTCTGGCCCACGTTGAGATTCTCCCTCTCGTCTCCCGCGCTCACTTACAGCCAGAAATCTCTCCATAGTTCTCTGCGCACTTTTCAACCTTTGTTTTTAAAAAAAAAAATCCCTTTGCGAGCAGCCACGTTTTCTGATTGAACGTTCTCAATTACCCGGAGCGTAGCGGCTCGCACAATTACACCAAACGGAAACCCATTTGCTCTAAATGGCCAGTTTTTAACAGAACCAACGCTCTCTCTACATCCTGATGAATGTATACGAGTGATGAATGTTTGCTATCGTTGTGAAAGAGGATTAGGGCGTTAGGGTTACACTCATCAATGAGACTAAAAAAGAATCATACAAAACGTATACGGAGATATAACGGCATAACCTCGGTAACGAGAACTACCAATTGGGACTCGGTGTGCCTCACATTGACTTATATAGCTAATCAGAGCCTTGACACCCATACAGACATCCACAGGCTCACGCGTTACCTGCGGAGATATGGTGTCCGACTCGTTCTCGCCGGCCATATTTCTTGAAAGAGGTTTTTGTTGCGAAAGGGCAAGGGGTGAGCATTGTAACGAATTTAAATGCAGCGGCGGCAATTAAGCATCGCCTCGAGGCGAGTGTCTCCCTGTCGGAGACCCCAGAGTATCACGCATCGGGGTTGCCGCGACGCGGGTGAAGGCGCAGCCCTGCAATGCCTTGCTCACGCCACCGCTAGCGGAAGGGCGTCCACTCTCGTAGCCCCCACCCTCCTCTCCCCCCCAACACCCAAAGGCGTACACACACTGCCCTTACATATATATGTTTGTTTGCCTACTCTTCCACGTCTGACAAGACATCTTCGAAGAAGGTAGGCGTACCCACACTTTACCCCACCACACGTGACCTGCCGATCGACTGAACTGTGGTCAACCCATTGATACCACTGGGTGGACAGCCGACGGTGGGGTAAGTGGGGAGGGTTAATAAACTCGCTCCCATTGTTTGAACTGAAGGAGCATAAACCATCATCGCGCGAGCTCCGCTCGTCATCCCCGCAGCAGCAACAGCAACAGCGGCGGATGTTGCCTCGCCATCGAACAAAGACGTCGCGCGGCGCTTTCAGATGCGCTTCTGCGGCCGTCTGGAACGCTCTTCCTTCCTATGTTAGGATGCCACAGGAGCTGCGCACTTTGAAATGATCAAGATTGAAAAGTCACTTCTCTAAAACTGCTTGTTGTGTTTAGTTCGTTGTCCTTCCCCCGCACCTTCGCGATCAGCACGGTTGGCTACGGCGTGCGAACGAAGTTCAACGCACGTGCGTAAAGATCGCCTTAACTAAATCTCGGCAGAGATGTTATACGAGAGGGAACTGTGGGTCCAGACGCGACACTGCACAGTTGTTACGGCCAGAGAGCGTTGGACACGTGTGCAGTTAGCCGAAGATGAAACGCTGCTGCACCAGGTGCTCATTTCAGGCTGAGTCGACCTAAGGGAGGCCACAGATTACGTTCAAACGCCAAGTGCCGCAGGTGTGGCTGTGAGTCACGGCTCTTGTTTCGAAGCTGCGTTGCCGGAATCGCAGAGCGGGGAATGAGCCACATTGGCACAGCTGCCCCTGAAGACTGTTGGGGCGGGGTTGCTGTTGGCGAGCACCTATTGCAGGGTTCAGATAATCGTCAAGTAAATGAACAAGAAGGGCTATTCTTTTAGAATTCCGTAAAAAAAATACCCTCCATATTTCAAGAGCCGCAATGCACTGTGCGGTGAATATGAGACGGTGTTGGTCCTAAATAAGTAACGGCACAAAGCAGTCCGGAAAGAGCCACATGCGGCTCCAGAGGTGGAAGACTCCCATGTTACACTGAACGCCCATGGTAAACTGGACTCCCATGGTAAACTGGACTCCCATGGTAAACTGGACTCCCATGGTGAACTGGACTCCCATGGTAAACTGGACTCCCATGGTAAACTGGACTCCCATGGTAAACTGGACTCCCATGTTACACTGAACGCCCATGGTGAACTGGACTCCCATGGTAAACTGGACTCCCATGGTGAACTGGACTCCCATGGTAAACTGGACTCCCATGGTAAACTGGACTCCCGTGGTAAACTGGACTCCCATGGTAAACTGGATTCCCATGGTAAACTGAATTCCCATGGTAAACTGGACTCCCGTGGTAAACTGGACTCCCATGGTGAACTGGACTCAGCGTGTGCATAATAATCGCTGAGCCATTCGGGCACAGACACTGTCTACATATTCCGTATACCACTTGTCACTGATGTTCGTCGTAGTCATGAATCAAAGTCACCATAGTTCTCCAATGTTGCGTGAACAGACCAGGTGAGCGAGTATTGTAAGCGAACACCTATGAAGGGCAGCACGATACACCAAGGTAGCCAACACTCCAGGCCGCCTTTGTCTCTCCAGTGGCGATGTTTACCGTCACCTACACATTTGAAGCTGAGTCGACCTAGGGGATGCTTGGGACCGGTTCAGATGATCGTCACTGCTGTGAGCGCTGTTAGCGAGCACCTGGGAAGACCGGCACGGCACGCGAGGGGGTGGGTGGCCAACACCACGCCCGGCCGCCTTTGTCTCCCCAGTGGCGATGTTTACACATCCCACCAGGTACTAATTGGGGGCTGAGTCGACTTAGCACAGGCCCAAGGCCGGGTTCAGATAATCGTCATTGGTGTTGGCCGTGAGAGGGAATCGAACTCGGGTTGCCGGGTTCGAAGCGCAGCGCGCTAATCGCTACACTACCGCTCCCTCCTCAGGGACACAAGACAAAGACAAATATCCCCCGTATAGCCTTAACAGACTGTAAGGGCAAGTGCTGTTAGCGAGCACCTATGAAGGCCGGGAAGGTACATAAGGGGTGGGTGGCCAGCACCACGTCCGACCGCCTTTGTCTCCCTAGTGGCACTGTGTACTCATTTGAGGCTGAGTCTACCTAGGGGAGGCCCCGGACCGTTTCAGATAATCGTCACTGGTGTTGGCCGTGGGAATCGAACTCAGGTCGCTGAGTTCATAGCGCAGCGCGCTAACCGCTACACTACCGCTCTCCACAAGAGAGACACACCCACGCACGGACATACACACATGCACGGACAAACACACACGCACGGACATACACACACGCACGCGTGCAATAGAACGGAACGCCGCTAATTACAGCCGTGCCTGACCTCAAAGCGTATGGCAATAAGTAGGACCGTCATTAAAAAAATGACAATATTAATAAGGATAATAAATTATATAGTGAAAAAAAAAGGATCCGCACACTTCCATCACACAACCCTCTCGCGTGCGACAGTGGCCGGAGGGGGGCCATGGTATAAGCCAGACCGATAATGGGACAATTTGGGTCATATTCCAGCTCCACCACCTCTTCCTCAATTTTCTAGAAAACTCAATTGCCGCCTCGGCGCCAGTAAATAAATAACACGCATCGATGTATTATTATTATTGGTGTTGCAATGCGCGCAGGCCAACACTGCCCAGGGCACGGCCGCACAGGTTACCGTTAGATCCACCGCGCCGGTTAATTGGGAGCCCAGGGCTCAGCTTTATTGGCTGATATTTGTGCGGGGGGGGGGGGGGGGGTGCCGTGGCACGAGGCAGAGGGCACCGGCTTCAGTATCGATCTCCTGGCGCGGCAGCCGAAGAGTAAAAAACGACGCCCATGTTTTTTTTTTTTTTAATCACCCGAAGCGTTCGCGCTGGACTCACGGATTCAGTGTGAACGTGCATGGCCGTGTTCGAGCGGGCAGGTGTTGGGGTAAGTGTGGAGCGGTGGCGTAGCGTGCTCGCCGCTGCGCCACCGCTCCACACTTACCCCAACACCTACCCCGGCTATCCGAGCTCGATTACCGGTACTGAGGCCTCCCCGAGGTCAACTCAGCCTGAAATGAGTACCTGGTACGGAGTGTAAACATCGCCACGAGGGAGACGAAGGCGGCCGAGTTTGGGAGTATCTCTGTCCTTGGGGTTAAAGTGTGGGTAGCTCCCCACTTCTTCCAAGACATCTGACGGGCGTGAAAGGTGGAAGCGCAGCCCTGCAATTGCTTTGCTCGCGCCACTGCTGCCGGAAGGACAGAGGCGGCGCCCACGGGGGGCGGGGGAGGGGGGTTAACAAATAAAGAAAGACGTCGTTCGTCTGCCGTGCCGGGAGATCTCGCGTTCACCGGGCATGTGACCCATTAACGAGGGGGCTTCCAGAGAGCATCACTGAGTTGGGGAGGGGCCTCTTCCACCCGCAGTGGCATGGGCGAGCAATTGCAGGGCCGCGCCTTTACCCCCCCCCGCCCTCCACCTGATATTTGCTCAATTCCTGCTGCAAGGTAGCGGTGAGGCATTGGGGATGGGGTCGAGTATTGGAAATTACACCCCGCGCACCCCACCACAAGCTGATGGGGTGGAGGGGGGGGGGTGGCCCGAATGGCTGTAGACGATTGTTGGCTGGGCCGCGTATTAAAAGCGGTCGTTAGCAGGGCCAAAGGAGCGTCAGCGAAGTGCCACAGAAAGGCCCCTGCTGGAACATAATGCGGCTCTTAGGGTGACAGAGTGCCACTCTTAACATGATGAAGCCAGTTGCGGCCAAAATAGGAATTTAAATTGCAGTGAGTTTTTTTTTATCTCGCACAAAGCCGCACCTCCCCCCACACTCAAATAATAGAACTGGGTAGTGGTTAAATTGGAAAAAAGGGTTTATAAGCCCGGCACTAATATGGTGAAGTATGGTTTACAAAAAAACAACGACGACCACGTGACCAATATGGAACCGGGAGACGTTCATCCAGCATCGGACGAATCAATGGGATGTAAATTATTGATTAAGAGATTATTTTTTTGTCCCTCTCTGTCGAAATTACCAGCGAGGTGAAGTATGGTCAAGCGGATGCCCGCGATCGATATACTGACGGGACACGGAGAGGTTTTCGTCCAGCGGTTGATTGACAAAGAGGGGCTGTAAATTGAATCTTGATTTGAAGCTTTCGTGACTGCAGGGATCCATACTCTTAGGTTCTTTCGGTAAAGTCACGTGGGTAGAAAATTAATAGATCACGACGTTTCGATCGCAACACAAGCAACCGTCATCAGGTGAGACAAACACAGCAGCAGGAGAACTGCCGACGCGTCAGCTCGTGTTGCGATCGAAACGTCGTGATCTATTAATTTTCTACCGAAAGAACCAAAGAGCTGTAAATTATTCGGCGTTGTTATTATTGTTGTTATTATTATTGTTGTTGTCCTGTAATCGAATGCTTGCAGGGAGTTTTTGTTGTTGTTGTTTCAGCTAAAGGGCAAGGGGTGAGCATTGTAACGAATTTAAATGCAGCGACGGCAATTAAGCATCGCCTCGAGGCGAGTGTCTCCCTGTCGGAGACCCCAGAGTATCACGCATCGGGGTTGCCGCGACGTGGGTGAAGGCGCAGCCCTGCAACGCCTTGCTCACGCCACCGCTAGCGGAAGGGCGTCCACTCTCGATGCCCCCCGCACCACCACCTCTCTAGAAGGTGATTGCCCTACACCCGCCTGATGATGCTAGTTGTAGTTACTGGCGAAACGTCGTACTTGATTTGTAAATGTTGTGGGTTGACTCTTCCAACACACCGGTGTGCGGAACTAGATTCGAAATGGCACGTTTTTGTTTACGTGGCGGGTGGTGGCGGGTTTCACGGTGGATTGATGTTCACGCGATCTCACCCAAACATCTCCGTGATGGATGCATGGATATGCTTCCCTACTCTCCCACGCTGGCCAAACATCTTCGAAGAGTTACTACCACCACGATGTGAGCTTACAGCTGATGCTGCTGCTGATGATGCTGCTGATGCGTTTGCTCAGCATCAGCATCAGCCACGCGAAGACCTATCGAGGGGGGTGAGGCAGATTTCTAAACTAGCGGGGCATCCTTAAGTGCATCACCCTGTGCACACGGGCCGTGTTAAATCGAGGCAACCGTTTAATAGCCGACGAAGATAAACGCCGCTTACATTCGCGCCAAACTTGTGCATTTATGTACATCTAGATATTTATACACATCTAGATATTCATATTAATTTCCCACTCTACCCCCAAAGTCTCAACGACGGAGGTGCCAGGATAAGAGTGGTCACAGCTGATGGTGGTGGGGGGGGGGGGTGTACCGTGGGGGGGTGGGGGCTGGGTGCTTATGTCACGCGCGATATTAGCCCCCCCCCCACAACCCACGGAGACAGCGGTGATGTCGCCAGCGTCGTCTTTTCATTGTCTCTGTCCAGCCGCTGCGGTGACACCGTGCAGGGTGTCTGGGCGTAGGAGGGGATGTTGAGAAATAAATAAATAAATAATCATGTAACTCGATTTCATTCTTGCTCTCTCTCTCTCTCCGTCTTTCACCATTACCCAACCCTCGCTCTCCCCCTACTTCATTATGTGTAACTTATATAACGAGCCAGACGAGCCATGCGTGTGCGTTGATTGCGTGACGCTTCCAAGCCCGTGCCGCGTGAGGCCTCCAGCCGCGCCGCGCGTGCCCACGTCGTGCTCGTGGCTTGCGAGCGGAATCCTTGAGCGCTGTTTGTCTTCGCTTGTCGTTTCCACGTTTTGGGGAGATCCATCGACGACAAGAAAACAAATCAACGCGTCCGTCAATACTACAGCGCGGCCTTAAAGTGAAAAAATAATAACAGGCGACGTTTCGGGCGATGGTCTTTCGTAGCTTGTAAAACATTTGATACATTAGGATGGTTTTCACTCAATAGGGCCAGTCCCCAGATGAAACACAAAACCTAATTGTCACATGTTGTTGTTCGCATTAGATCTGCACTACCGGAGGTGCACCCACCCCCACCCCCCACCCCCACTGCGTCAACGGAGAGGCAGAGCTACCACAATAAACGCTCTCAGCCCTCATTGGCAAAGAGGTGAAGAGAAACACGCGCAGGGAATGAGCTGGGCCGGTGGACGGTTGGGTTGGTGGGAGGTTGGGTCGGTGGACGGTTGGGTCGGTGGACGGTTGGGTCGGTGGGAGGTTGGGTCGGTGGACGGTTGGGTTGGTGGGAGGTTGGGTCGGTGGGAGGTTGGGTCGGTGGGAGGTTGGGTCGGTGGACGGTTGGGTTGGTGGGAGGTTGGGTCGGTGGACGGTTGGGTTGGTGGGAGGTTGGGTCGGTGGGAGGTTGGGTCGGTGGGAGGTTGGGTCGGTGGACGGTTGGGTCGGTGGGAGGTTGGGCCGATGGGAGGTTGGGTCGGTGGGAGGTTGGGTCGGTGGGAGGTTGGGCCGATGGGAGGTTGGGTCGGTGGGAGGTTGAGTCGGTGGGAGGTTGGGTCGGTGGGAGGTTGGGTCTGTGGGAGGTTGGGTCGGTGGGAGGTTGGGCCGGTGGGAGGTTGGGTCGGTGGGAGGTTGGGTCGGTGGGAGGTTGGGTCGGTGGGAGGTTGGGTCGGTGGGAGGTTGGGTCGGTGGGAGGTTGGGCCGGTGAGAGGTTGGGTCGGTGGGAGGTTGGGTCGGTGGGAGGTTGGGTCGGTGGGAGGTTGGGTCGGTGGGAGGTTGGGTCGGTGGGAGGTTGGGTCGGTGGGAGGTTGGGTCGGTGGGAGGTTGGGTCGGTGGGAGGTTGGGCCGGTGAGAGGTTGGGTCGGTGGGAGGTTGGGTCGGTGGGAGGTTGGGTCGGTGGGAGGTTGGGTCGGTGGGAGGTTGGGTCGGTGGGAGGTTGGGTCGGTGGGAGGTTGGGTCGGTGGGAGGTTGGGTCGGTGGGAGGTTGGGTCGGTGGGAGGTTGGGCCGGTGGGAGTTTGGGCCGGTGGGCTGCTGCTGGGCCAGTGGTGGCGTTAGTTGGGGCTCCCTGCTGCGTCTCTCGCCGTGACCCCCTCCCCCTCCCCTCGCGTCGCCTCTCACGCCGCTTCGTTGCCGCGCCGCTCCCCTGCCACTCGGCGGCACAACAACAACAATTACAACAACAACTAAAACAACAACAAAACCCCCAAACCAAATTTGTCACCAACCGACGCTGCCAGAGCTGCGCGAGCCGGAATCGGCGCCGGGTGACCGCCAAACGGGGCAAATGAAAAGAGACAAATTAAATAAAGCCTCCATAACGCTGCCAGAAAAGTAATATATATAGCAGGGGACGTTTCGGGTAATGGTCCTACTTCATGGCAGAGAAGTGCAACGACCCTTTTCTATGAAGAAGGGGACCATTGCTCACAACATCGTCTGTTATGTATTTGTTTAATTTAATGTTCAGGGCGTCTAAGTGTTCTTGACGAAGAGGGATGCTGCCGTGTCGTGTCGTGGGTAGCGCGGTGGACACCAGATCTCCCGTCGCGGCAGTCGGAACATTGGGGGGCAGCTTCATCAAATCTCGCAACGCACCGCCGCCTCCGTCCAGAGCGGGCAACGTAAAGCGGTGCCACTACGGTCGGTCGAGCAGAAGGTCGCGGGCGGTGGGGTAAAGTGTGGGTATTCCCACCCTCTTCCAAGACGTCGGGCCAGCGCGTGAAGAGTAGGCCGAGCACACGCACACTCCTTCTTTTGGAGCTCCCTTTGTTGCGAGGCTTGCGGCTTTTTGCCTTCCATCGACCGGCATGCGTAGAGCTCTCGCTATTTGTGAACGTGCATCGCTGCCAAGCCCAGGGGGACGCACGCACGCACGCGGAGTCGCGCTCTCGCCTTCTGCTTTTAGACGAGCGACGGAACTTGGTGCGGAGGAGGCGGCGAGCGGCCCGTGAGAACGAGCCGGGCACACGGGGAGCGCGCAGCGCCACGCGGCCGATCGATGCCGTGGCGGAGTTGTTATGAAATCGTTTCGGATTTTGCGGAGCCAGAATCACCACCGACACTCGTGGAGGAGTTTGAGGACAACTGGAATTCCCCGCGCGGGGGGACGCCGGTTGCAGAGACTTCGCGAGACGGAGCGTCGCGAAAACTGAACGCGTTAGAAAATAACTGCTAAAAAAATGTGTTGTTTATTATCGCTCTTATCGATGTAAAAGTTGTAAGCCACTTTGAAGTCCTCCGCGTTCTTGGGGGAGTTATGTGGCCTGTAACCGTCAGGGGTAGTGGTGGTGGTGCTGTGTGTTTGATCCACGCCCTCTACAAATCCCAAGCCAGGATCATGCCCCCCAGAACCCGCGGTCGAGCTGATTTCTGTCTGAATGCGCAGCGCAGCAGAGCACACGAGGCGGACTCCACTCACGCTCAAAGGACTACGCGATAAACGCCTCGAATCCAGAGAGCGTCAAAGTCTGACTGCAACTCAAGACCTTCCAAACATTTGAGAAACGTGCCCATCGAGCAGTGGAAGATCGCCCCCCCCCACCCCAATCCCCACTTCTATTGAGACCCCTCCCCCTTGCTTGGAAAGTGCCGAGATCCGCCTCTGCTGTCTCGAGAGCTTAGCCACGAAGTCCCTGCGTCCAAGAGAAGCGAGAGGTTGACTTCACGTGGCAGGAGGAATCCGGACAACCCGGAGACAATGCAGCGGTGCGCTGCCGTGCACGAGGAAGGGGGACACTCGGCACTGTCACCTCCTGGCTCCACCACGGCCACAACCCGAGTGGTGGTGCCAACCCATCCATGTAATCGACCAGGCTCCACCACCGGCTTAGCTTCTGAGGTCCAATGAGATCGGGTCCATTTCAAGTTATTTTGTATTATCTGCACTTGCGCTGGCCCTCCTGAAATTGATCGAGCCTTTATCGAGTACCTGGTGCCGTGTATAGACATATGAAATTGGGGAGACAAAGACGGCCCCGAGTGGTACTGGCCACACCACCACCAACTCAACGTTGTGCCGCCTAACCGACGAGGTCAAACGAGGCTCAAACTGCCCTTAGCTCCCGAGATCTGACGAGACTGGGCACATCCAGCTGAAATTATCGGGGGGGGAAAAATAACTATAGACAGACTGCGAGGAAGACAAGACACATGCGTCCACATTCATCACTCGCTGCATGAAGTCCTCTAATATATGTGTGAGTTTAAACACTTTTTTTTTTACTGCCGATCAAAAAAAAACCCATCACCAGTTACGTCGAAAAAAATTGTTCAGACAGAAATCACGCCAAATCACGCGTATCGGCAACGTGTGTGCGTGAGTGCGTGTGTGTGTGCGTGCGTGTGTGTCTTGGTGTGCAACTGCACAATTTTACGGCTCCAATTTTTTTTTTCAGAAGTTCGCATTAACTTCATTATAGACACGCCGGCTGACATTTCAAATCTGCCACCCGTGGCAATTATGGCTGCGCGTCATACACGGATTACACGGGGAGCTGAGGGCCGCGGAAATGCTGATGAGACACACGGGAGATGGGATGAAGCGAACAGAGTGAGCGAGCGAGAGAGAAATCAGAGATTGGGTCACACGCACGCACACAGCCACCAGCCGCCGCCGTTCGCCACGAAGTGGCGGTGACGTCGCCACAGCGCTTGTGCCAGGCTGGGTGCACTTTTTGGCCACGTGGAGGTGTCCAAGGCTCGCTGACAGGAGGTCACCGGACAGGTGCCAGGTGCGCGCACGCACACTGACGCACACTGACGCACGACGCTCCACGTGTACAATGATGCCCCATTTAGTTGTTGAGACCAGAGGGTGTAGAGTGCCGTTAGCGAGCGCCTATTGAGTCTGGCACGGCACGTGAAGAGGTGATGTGGCCAGCACCGCACACACACACAGACACACAAAAGTTCAGACGCCAGGGATCAGCCTGGGAGGCCAGAACCGGGCCCGGCCTCCTTTGCGTTCCCGGCAGTGATGAGTACACACCGCACCAGGAACTCATTTGAGCCTACGTCGACCTCGGGGAGACCCAGAGCCGGTTCAGATAATCGTCACCGGTGTTGGCCATGAGATGGAATCGAACCCGGGTCGCCAGGTTCGTAACGCAGCGTGCTAACCGCTACGCTACCGCTCCCCACACACGCACGTGTACACACACACGCACGGACACACACACGTACACACACACGTACACACGTGTACTTGTGAAACAGTGGCAAGACCACAGTCGTCCCTGTGACCCCTCGCTGCCCCCCTACCTTTCGCAACCTCTGAGGCTCGGATATTCCGTTCCCGCAGACTCTCACACGCGAGACGACACACACAGACGCACGCTCCCGTCAGCACTTGCAACTTACAGACGGACAGACGGACACACACACGCGCGCACACACACGCGCGCACACACACGCGCGCACACACACGCGCGCACACACACGCGCGCGCACACACACACACACGCGTGCACACACACACGCGCACACATACGCACACAAACGGGCACACACACGCACACGCAAACTTGCGACAGACGCAGCATTAATTACCGGTCGGGGCCGGTGAAATAAAGAAAACGAACGTTATCGCTCCTCATTCTGTCCCAATTAGTTACACGGCCCGTTTCTAATCACAGGCGGCATTATCGTGCGACTCTCACGGGACATCATTAGTTGGCAAACACGGGGAGGCTGAGCCCTTGCGTGAATTGCTATCGATTTGGCTGCCTTGCATCGGCTGATAGCGCGGATCCCAGCCTCTAACGACCACGCCACCACCACTACCACAGCACTGGTGCTGCTGCTGCTGGTGGTGCTGCTGCTGCTGGTGCTGCTGCTGGTGCTGCTGCTGCTGCTGGTGGTGGTGGCGGGCGTGGATGTTGCGGTTAGAACTGCGAACCCGGCACGCCGAGTTCGATTCCCGCTCACGGCCAACACCAGTGGCGATTGTCTGAACGTGGTCCTCAGCCTCAAACGAGTAGCCGGCACCGGGCGTGGTGCTGGCCACCCACCCCCTCGTGTGCCGTGCCGGCCTTCGTAGGTGCTGCTCGCTAACAGCACCTGCCCCAACAATCTGTGAAGGCTACAAGGGGGGCATTTGTCTTTGGTGCCCGTGTAATCATTTGGGGAGTGGTGGCGCGGTGGTCAGCGTGCTGCGCTACGAACACGGCGTTACCCGAGTTTGATAAGTTCACGCCGACGACCAATACAGCTGACGAATATCGGAAGCGGCCCTGGACCACAACCCTAGATCGACTCGGCCTTAATTGGCGAGGCGTTAAAAACTCACCATTGTGGAGACAAAAGCCGTCGGGCGTGGTGCTTTGCCACATGGCCACATTATGTGCCGGGCCGGCATTCACGGGTGTTCGCTACCAGCACTTGGCCCAACGAGTCTGATAAAGGCTATCCGGGGGATCTTTGTCTTTGCACGTGTCAGCACGACCAGGGCAAATGTGGACCTCGGAGGTTGCGAAAGGAAGGAGGGAAGGGAGGGGTCACAGGGACGACTCCGGTCGAGTCACTGTTTCACAAGTACACGTGTGTACACGTGTGTGTGTGTGTACACGTGTGTGTCTGTACACGTGTGTGTGTGTACACGTGTGTGTGTACGTGCGTGTGTCGGGAATGGTAGTGTAGCAGTTGGCGCGCTGCGCTACGAACCGAGCGACTCGGGTTCGATTCCCGCTCACGGCCAACACCAGTGACGATTATCTGAACCGGTCCTGGGCCTCCCCTAGGTCGACCAAGCCTCAAATGAGTACCTGGTGTGATGTGCAAACATCGCCACTAGGGAGATAAAGGCGGCCGGGTGTGGTGTTGGCCACACACCCCCTCGTGTACCGTGCCGGCCTTTATAGGTGCTCGCTAACAGCACTTGCCCCTAGTCTGTTAAGGCTATGAGGGGGATCTTTGTCTTTGTACTTGATGTGTTTGCATACTTGTACTCGTATGTGTGCGCGTGTGTGTATCATGCTTCTGAGTGTACACGTGTCTGTGGGTGTATGCGTATTCTGGGGTATATGGAAATGATCCATATACAGACAGACGCATGACCGTGTTGGTTCATCATACACCTTCAGATACCAACATACAAGAGTACACGTCCAAGAACGCGTGTGAAATTAGAACCTGTCCTGCCCCCCCCCCCCTTAAAATCGGTATAAAATAAATCTGCGCATAAAAAAGAAGCAATAGCAGTGGGGAGACAAAGGCGGCCGAGGCGTTGCGCTGCGAACACACCACCGCGTGCTCTTCTGGTTAGTGCGGTGCCATTAATAGGCGCTCGCTAACGACACCTTTGCAAAGCAACTCCCTCCCCTTCCTCCCTCTCCTCCATCCCCTCCCTCTCATCCCTCTCTCCCTCCCTCTCCTCCCTCTCGTCCCTCTCTCCCCTCCATCTCATCCCTCTCATCCCTCTCTCTCCTCCCTCTCCTCCCTCTCCTCCCTCTCTCCCCTCCATCTCATCCCTCTCATCCCTCTCTCTCTCCCTTCCCTCCCTCCCCTCCCCTCCCCGGCCAGGCGATGCGCAGGGACGAGGCGAATCCGTCCGGCATTGTCTCGCCTCCTCCATCCTGGGGGACCCGGCGGTGCCATTTCCCAAACATTTCATTACTTGCGGAGGTTGTTGTTGTGTGTGTGGGGGGGGGGGGGTGCATGGGGAGGCGTGGGGGGGAGGGGATATGCCCGCACGCGCAGTTACTTCTACACCGACATCACGCAAATATAAAGATCCCCGTGTAGTCTTAACAGACTGTTGGGGCAAGTGGTATGGAAGGCCGGCACGGCGCACGAGGGGTAGTGGGGTTTAATACGCACCACACCAGGTACTCATTTGATGCCGAGTCGACCGACGGGCGGCCCGGAACCCGTCGAGGTAATCGCCACTGATGTTGGCCGTGAGTGCCGCGCCACCGCTCCCCACGCACAACGACAACGACCGTCGATCACCGCGAGGTGGCGGCGGTGGTGACGTCACCGCGACGGTAGTGCCAGGCTGGGTGCACTTTGAGCCAACGCGAAGTGTCAAAGGCCCGCTGGCAGAAGGTCACGGAACAGACCCAGCAGGTGCCACGGCGTGACTGACTCAGACGACTGTCAGATGCACCAACTGTGCTCCCCCACTGTGCCAACTTTCTGCTTTTTAGCCACCCGGCGCTCTGCTCACGCACACACGAAATCACTAAGACACACACACGAAATCACTAAGACACACACACACACGAAATCACTAAGACACACACACACACGAAATCACTAAGACACACACACACACGAAATCACTAAGACACACACACACACGAAATCACTAAGACACACACACACACGAAATCACTAAGACACACACACACACGAAATCACTAAGACACACACACACACGAAATCACTAAGACACACACACACACGAAATCACTAAGACACACACACACACGAAATCACTAAGACACACACACACACGAAATCACTAAGACACACACACACACGAAATCACTAAGACACACACACACACGAAATCACTAAGACACACACACACACGAAATCACTAAGACACACACACACACGAAATCACTAAGACACACACACACACGAAATCACTAAGACACACACACACACACGAAATCACTAAGACACATACACACACGAAATCACTAAGACACACACACACACGAAATCACTAAGACACACACACACACGAAATCACTAAGACACACACACGAAATCACTAAGACACACACACACACGAAATCACTAAGACACACACACACACGAAATCACTAAGACACACACACACACGAAATCACTAAGACACACACACACACGAAATAACTAAGACACACACACACACACGAAATCACTAAGACACACACACACACGAAATCACTAAGACACACACACACACGAAATCACTAAGACACACACACACACGAAATCACTAAGACACACACACACACGAAATCACTAAGACACACACACACACACGAAATCACTAAGACACACACACACACGAAATCACTAAGACACACACACACACGAAATCACTAAGACACACACACACACGAAATCACTAAGACACACACACACACGAAATCACTAAGACACACACACGAAATCACTAAGACACACACACACACGAAATCACTAGGACACACACACACACGAAATCACTAAGACACACACACACACACGAAATCACTAAGACACACACACGAAATCACTAAGACACACACACACACGAAATCACTAAGACACACACACACACGAAATCACTAAGACACACACACACGAAATCACTAAGACACACACACACACGCACGATCATTCTCACAAACACACAAAGCACGGTTACCAGCTTTTTGGTCATTTGTGTAAATTTCTGGAGTGGCGTGGACTAGGGTGAAGGAGAGATCTGGACGCTTGCTCTGCAAGAGGCAGCAACACACTTAGCGCACGGGGGGGGGGGGGGGGTGCATCGGCGTGTCCTCCTCCGGAGAAGGATGCACCTGCGAACGGCCCTTGACTCGCTTTGTAATGACAGCGGAAACAATTACAACCATGGGGGGCGGGGGCTAACAGAGATGACTGCGAGGAAGAATCTTGACTTCTACCCCCGTAGGTGTGAGGAGCGTTGTTGCGCAGAACCGAACGGAAAGGCAGCGGAGGATGCTCAGGCGAGCACGATGAGAGGGATTGTGATGGATTGAAGCCGCGTGGAGCTAAGAACCCGACGATCTAGGCCGAGTTCAATTCCTGGCCACGGCGTGATGTGTGGCGAGCGATGTCGGTGGTTGTGGATGAGGGTGGGCGGGGTGGTGGTGGTTGCGGGTTCAGGACCAGTTCAGAGATTAATTTTGGTGGCCGGAGTTCATGTGGTAATTCGCTAACCACTCGTCACCGCTCCGTACAGCTTTTCATTCATTCATTCCAAATATCACGCGCCACTGTTGTTGGCTGTGGATTTGTGTTCTTATATCTGGCTGTGTGAGTCAGAAGTTAAGGCCCGACTGTGAATGAGTGACCCTATCACTTACGGGGGGACTATGCAGAGGTTCTGGAACGCGCCCTTCTCACTTTCGACGGTGGCCGGGTGTGACAGATCACCGCCACCAGGCAATTAACGTGACTTCACAAAGGGGCTCGAGATGAAATGTGCCAGATATTAATTTTCTTGTATCTGGCTGCCTTCGTAAAATAAAAAAAATAAAACGCTTTTTCCTTTGGTAAAATGACCCCGTTCAATATCTTCGCTGTGAGCTGGCTTGCCACTTTCTATCACAAGCTATCAATTCCATTGCACACACACACACACAAAACGATTTAAAAAGACAATTAAACATTTTGTACTGTGCAAGGAACACACGTCTCTCCGAAATTCCATTACACACACATAATATCCATGACACACACACGTAATATCCATGACACACACGTAATATCCATGATACACACACACATAATATCCATGACACACACACATTATATCCATGACACGCACACACACATAATATTAATGACACACACACACGTAATATCCATGACACACACGTAATATCCATGACACACACACACATTATATCCATGACACGCACACACACATAATATTAATGACACACACACGTAATATCCATGACACACACACACATACAGTGAGGGAAACAAGTATTTGATCCCCTGCTGATTTTGTACGTTTGCCCACTGACAAAGAAATTATCAGTCTATAATTTTAATGGTAGGTTTATTTGAACAGTGAGAGACAGAATAACAACAAAATCCAGAAAAACGCATGTCAAAATGTTATAAATTGATTTGCATTTTAATGAGGGAAATAAGTAATTGATCCCCTCTCAATCAGAAAGATTTCTGGCTCCCAGGTGTCTTTTATACAGGTAACGAGCTGAGATTAGGAGCACACTATTAAAGAGAGTGCTCCTAATCTCAGCTTGTTACCTGTATAAAAGACACCTGTTCACAGAAGCAATCAATCAATCAGATTCCAAACTCTCCACCATGGCCAAGACCAAAGAGCTATCCAAGGATGTCAGGGAAAAGATTGTAGACCTACACAAGGCTGGAATGGGCTACACGACCATTGCCAAGCAGCTTGGTGAGAAGGTGACAACAGTTGGTGCGATTATTCGCAAATGGAAGAAACACAAAAGAACTGTCAATCTCCCTCGGCCTGGGACTCCATGCAAGATCTCACCTCGTGGAGTTGCAATGATCATGAGAACGGTGAGGAATCAGCCCAGAACTACACGGGAGGATCTTGTCAATGATCTCAAGGCAGCTGGGACCATAGTCACCAAGAAAACAGTTGGTAACACACTACGCCGTGAAGGACTGAAATCCTGCAGCGCCCGCAAGGCCCCCTGCTCAAGAAAGCACATATACATGCCCGTCCGAAGTTTGCCAATGAACATCGGAATGATTCAGAGGACAACTGGGTGAAAGTGTTGTTGTCAGATGAGACCAAAATTGAGCTCTTTGGCATCAACTCAACTCGCCGTGTTTGGAGGAGGAGGAATGCTGCCTATGACCCCAAAAACACCATCCCCACCGTCAAACATGGCGGTGGAAACATTATGCTTTGGGGGTGTTTTTCTGCTAAGGGGACAGGACAACTTCACCGCATCAAAGGGACGATGGACGGGGCCATGTACCGTTAAATATTGGGTAAGAACCTCCTTCCCTCAGCCAGGGCATTGAAAATGGATCGTGGATGGGTATTCCAGCATGACAATGACCCAAAACACACGGCCAAGGCAACAAAGGAGTGGCTCAAGAAGAAGCACATTAAGGTCCTGGAGTGGCCTAGCCAGTCTCCAGACCTTAATCCCATAGACAATCTGTGGAGGGAGCTGAAGGTTCGAGTTGCCAAACGTCAGCCTCGAAACCTTAATGACTTGGAGAAGATCTGCAAAGAGGAGTGGGACAAAATCCCTCCTGAGATGTGTGCAAACCTGGTGGCCAACTACAAGAAACGTCTGACCTCTGTGATTGCCAACAAGGGTTTCGCCACCAAGTACTAAGTCATGTTTTGCAGAGGGGCAAATACTTATTTCCCTCATTAAAATGCAAATCAATTTATAACATTTTGACATGCGTTTTTCTGGATTTAGTTTTGTTATTCTGTCTCTCACTGTTCAAATAAACCTACCATTAAAATTATAAACTGATCATTTCTTTGTCAGTGGGCAAACGTACAAAATCAGCAGGGGATCAAATACTTTTTTCCCTCACTGTAATATCCATGACACACACACGTAATATCCATGACACACATAATATCCATGACACACACACACACACATAATATCCATAACACACACACACACATAATATCCATGACACACACACACATAATATCCATGACACACACACACATAATATCCATGACACACACACATAATATACATTACATACACACATAATAATAATCCCTTTGACAATCCACTGCTGGATGAGGCTATCTCTACATCGTGTCCGTCAGGTCGTGGGGGAGGGAAAGGGGGGGGGGCTGGGCCATACTTCGCCGTGCTGGTCAGCGCGCCTTGATGAGCAGCAGGCTTCAGCCGCCAGGTGCAATGCGCTAACCACTGCACCCACCGCTCCCGCCGATTTGTACGGTCCTTCTATCGATCCACTGCTGGATGAGGGGTCTCCGCACGTCTGCTGCGGGTCGGTGAAGGCGGGGAGCCACGGACGTGGGAGCATAGAAGTGCAGTACAATGGTGGACTTTGCCGCACAGCCGTCTTCATGTCCGCCAAGTAGCCCCGCAGCGTGTTTGTGAATGGTGGTCACCCATCGATGCACCATCCGAGCCATATCTATCCTACATTCACATTAGCTGCCCTTCCCATCTCTAAACCTTTATAAACAGCTTGCCCTCAGATGACGACCGCTTGTGTTACAATCGAAAGGTCGTGATATTTTCATTATTTTATTGTTCTTTTTTCTATCTACGTGACTTTCCCGAAAGAACCATAGAATATAAATATCCAGGTTCAAACACTGCTCAGTTCTCGAAGAAAAAAACAGACAACAGAGATACGCAGGCCGTACGTCTCCTTCACATAGCCGCCTCCCCACACACAATAAAATGAACGCGTTCTTTCCACAACCCACCATCCCCAGGATCGTCTTGGAGTGCGCAATTCCAACAGCGTTGATTCAAACGCAAGCAAACTCCCGAGTTGGTGTCAACATCCAGGGTCTCATCAGCAGAGACAGGCTCGCCTGACGATCTGCCGAGATCCGGGGCACTCTGGGTAGTTCGGCCACATTGAGGAATGTATCAGCATCAGAAGTTAAAGCCCGAGTGAGGCCCATTGAGCTGCAGAGGTCTTATTCAACCAGCAATCGCGCGACACGCTGCACATGTAATGCTACGAATACAGTGTACGGTAAACATATACATACAGGGAACTACACAGATCCACTGTGTAGTCTTCAACAGACTCTTGGGGCAAGGGCTGCTAGCGAAGAGCACCCATGAAGGCCGGCACAGCACACGGAGGGGTGGGTAGCCATGTGGTGATGTGTACACACCGCACAAGGTACTCATTTGAGGCTGAGTCAACCTATGAGAGGTCCAAAACCGGCTCAGATATTCGCTGTCATCGTTATTGGTCGTGAGCCGGAATCGAACTCGTGTCGCTGGTTTCGTAGCGCAGCGCACTAACCACTGCACCACTGTTCCAATACACATACAAACACATACAAGAAAAAGATCCCCAAATATAGCCTAAACAGACTATTGGGGCAAGTGCTGTTAGCGATCACTTATGAAGGCCAGAACGGCACACGACAGAGTGGGTGGCCAGCGCCACACCCGACCGCCTCTATCTCCCCAATGCCGATGTTTAGACACTGCAACAGGTACTCATATAATGCTGAGTTGACCTAGGGGATGTCCATGACCGGTTCAGATAATCGTCATTGGTGTTGGCGGTGAGCATAAATCAAACTCAGGTCGCCGGGTTCGTAGCGCAGCGCGCTAACCGATACACCACCGCTCCAAACACACACACACGTCACCATAAACTCATAGCCAGGTTTGAAAGTGAATGCATTTGAGTCCCTTTTCAAAGACAATGTCAGCCTTGAGCTCGGCAATATCTGCCAATCCCAACGGGAGCTCTTCTTTCATGAACACCATACCTCTGCATGGATTCCGTAACACTTTCCGTAGATAAGCCCCTGCTAGTGACACAACTTTACCCTTGACGAACGGACGGGGCTTAATTAATTATAAACGCTTTCAACCCGTGGACGTAAAAAAAAATCCTCCACTCAATCGAAGGCGTTATCGTCCACGGGCGTCCCAAAAGTATCTTCATTAGGGCGTCAGGCCGCCGGGCCATTGGAGCCCCCATCCGCACAATTTGAAACCCGCAACACGAACATAATATAAATAATAAAGCGAAATAGCATGCCACTTTGTCCCAACTTTACACAAAAGTCTACAGCCTACCTCGCTCCCTTTGTGGTGCGAAGTTGCTTCACACGATGGGTCACAACGCAATTGCCAGTACAACCACCCGCTCCGCGCTATTAATACCACCCGCGTGTTTATATGTGAACGAGCGAGGTGCGTAAAAGTCGCTTTGCGGAGACACGGAGCGGCGCAGCGGGCCTCGCTGGCACGCGCTCCGGCGGGGCCGCGTCGCTGCAGCTCGTGGCGGGGGCTATCGTAATTGGATGAGTTCTTGAGAAGTTTTATACTGGGGGGAGGGGGTGGGGGGATGGGGGTGGGGGGGGGCCCCCTCCACACTCCCTCGCCTCCCCTAGCCCAGCACGGCGAGGGAGGGAAGGGTGAGAATGAGATAACAAAGAGCGTTCCGCGGGCCCCGCTGTTGCGATCATTCATCAGCGGAGACGCCGCGTGTGGGAGCGGCGCGCGCGCGTGTGGGTGGCAGGTGTGTGTGTGTGTGCGTTCGTGTGTGTCTGTGAGTGTAGGGAGCGGTGGCGCCGTGGTTAGCGCACTGCGCTACGAACACGGCGACCCTAGTTCCATTCCCGCTCACGGACAATACCGGTGACGATCATCTGAACGGGTCCTAGGCGTCCCCTAGGTCGGCTCAGCCTCAAATGAGTACCTGGTGCGGTGTGTAAACATTGCCACCGGGGAGATAAAGGCGCCAGAACTGGATGTGGTGCTACCCGCCCATCCCTCGTGTCTCGTTCCGGCCTTCATAGGGGCTCGCTAACAGCCTGGGAGAACGCAGTGAGCGTGTGTACATGCATACATATCTCAGTACGTGTGTGTACAGGAATGTCCACGCACGCTTGCTGGCATGTATGTTTTGGCATGTCTGCACATATGTTCGGGGTCATGTCTATCCGTACGCGTGTTCAGCATGTCCGCAACATGTACCCACGCATATTAATACGTATCCCGTGCACATGTATGTATGTTGAACTTCTTTCGCACCGTACGCAGCCAACCGTGCTCACCAGAGGTCCATGTATGCGTACACACAAACTAGGGTTGCCGACTCTGACTGTAGCTATTCAGGCATATATTTTAGTTAAAATTAATGTCTTTTCTTAAAATATCGTATTATTATTATAATAAAAATCTCCTGGACTGCTTTCAATAGCCACCGCGAGATGGATGCCAAATTCCGGTAGAGACTCCCGGCCAATCCGGAATTGTTGGCAACCCGAGTCCACACATACACACACGTATACACACATACACACACGTGTACACACATACACACACGTGTACACACACGTGTACACACACGTGTACACACATACACACACGTGTACACACACATACACACACGTGTCCACACACATACACACACGTGTCCACACATACACACACGTGTACACACACGTGTACACACATACACACACATACACACACGTGTACACACATACACATACATACACACACGTGTACACACATACACACACGTGTACACACATACACACACGTGTACACACATACACACATACACACACGTGTACACACACGTGTACACACATACACACACGTGTACACACACATACACACACGTGTCCACACATACACACACATACACACACGTGTACACACACACGTGTACACACACGTGTACACACATACACACACGTGTACACACATACACACACGTGTACACACATACACATACATACACACACGTGTACACACATACACACACGTGTACACACATACACACACGTGTACACATACACACACGAGTCCACACATACACACACGAGTCCACACATACACACACGTGTACACACCTGGATGTGTGAGTGTGAATCGTTATGAAGTGGCTGCGTGGCCGAGTGAGTCTCGTGGTGTGTGGGGGGGGGGTACGAAGAAACGTGCCGCGTATCGCTCGCGGCAAGCGAGTGATGCTGACGCTTTGTGGCATGGCAATAGTCCCGCTCTGAGCAGGAGCAGCCATGGAAACGGAGGGGGGTTGGATGCGAATGCGGCACTCGCGGGAGAGAGGCGAGTGCGTGAGTGAGTGGGTGTCTGTGCACGTGCGTGTCTACGGGGAGCGGTGGGGCAGCGGTTAGCGCGCTGCGCGCTGCGCGAACCGCTTAAAAGGCCGGCACACGTGACGGATATCTGAACCGGTCCTGGGTTTCCTCTAGGTCGACTCAGCCTCAAATGAGTACCTGGTGCCGTGTGTAAAGATCGTCACCTAAGGAGACAAAGGCGGCTGGACAACGTTACAATGGGCTTCAACGGAGTGGACAAGAACACACAGCACTAGAAAACGAGCAAAAAAGGATATCCATCAATCTGTGACATTTCATCCGAATAGCCAACAGGAAGAGGATCACTCCGTAGCCTCGTTAACATGCAGCCAAAACAATTAATCACTTCTTGAATCTAATCGCGAGATCGAACCTTGATCATTGATTGAAAACCCTGAAAGTGTGACTCATTAGACAAACAAGGTTCGTGAGCAGCCTTGAAATTGCTTACTCACGCCACTGCTGTCAGAAGAACACGGAGGGCTTTCGTGATCAACATCGTCTGTAATTCAAATCTGGCTGTCGCCTGATGATGCCGGTTGTAATTACTGGTGAAACGTCGTACTCAGATTGTAAACGTTGCGTGGCTTTGCCCTGAACACACCGGTGTGCTGTACTAGTGACGAATTGGCACGTTCTGTTCACGCGACAAACCTTACTAATCGGTTGTGTCGGGTGGTGGCGGGGTTGACGACACATCTATATATTTATGCACGTTCAACGTTTTTCGCACCGAACGTAGCCAACCGTGCTAATCGGAGGCGCTTGCTAATAATCGGAGGCGTCTACTGTCGAGATGTCTAGATAGCCCTGCGCTCTTCGTGGTGTTTTGGCCTACTCTTCTACGATTGTCAAACGTCCCGGTAGGTGTGGGGAGCGATAAAGACATTTTTTTTAATGTTTTACCAGGTAAGGCCCGCTGAGCTATGTAACTCTTTTTCAGAAGTGTCTGGCCATAAATTATAGCCCAATTACGTGGATTGTCACGTATACATTTATAGCAGCCAAATACTCTAAACGCGTGACGTTGATTCTAAATGTGAAGGGGGGAAAGCAGAGGACGAGGAGTAAAATAATATCCACGCGACCACGGGGAGAGCAGAGAAAACAGAGACAGCATGCAAAGTTCAAAAACACAGCAGCAGGCGTCAGGGTCGGCATCGAACCCACAACCTCCTGCATCACAGGCGAGGGAGTTAACATCTCCTAGCCACCGCGTGCGATCCGCTGATCAACGCAACTGCGCTGTACAGAACTGTGCAGCTGGGCGGACGGAGGCGGGCGGGAGGATTGGAGAGGGGCGGGGGCTGCGGTGGATTTAAGAAACTTGCAGCATTGTTTCATTAAACGCCCTTTGATTCATCCCAAGTCTGCCTTCGTTGTGTGTGTTGTGTACCGGGCGACTCATTAAGCAGTCTGGCCGGGCTTCGTGACGGGGACAATCACCGCTCGCCGAGTGAGGAACGAGCGAGTGGAGGGATGGCAGTGGACAAACGTGGGCTGGGGGGAGGCGGGGCGCAGAGCGAGCGCCGGATCAGACCGCGCGTTACAAAGGCTGAGCAATAACGATCCGCAACTTCCCGTCCGCCCTCTACGGTGGTGCTGGCGGCTCGGTCTCTCAAGCAGACCTCCCGGTTTCCCAATCATCTCTCTCTCTCTCTCTCCGAGAACACGAAAGCTGTCTTTTATAGCGTATATCCCCCCGCGAGCGATGGAATGTATCTCCGTCGGTGTAGTTCATCTCATCTTACCTTGCCGGACACGCGAGTGACTCACTGATGTACACCCTAATGATGTTCTAGAAGGGCACAGAAAGATGGGGTTTTGGCACAAATAAGGCCGAGTCTCGTGCTTGTTACGAGACAGCGGCTCATCATGAAAGCCGAACAGCCGAGCTGCTCGCTGTAGGCCCCCCGACAATGATGGCCAAGAGGCAGCGTTATTGACGGATGTGTTGAGATTGTTGTTATTTGTCCTTGTGCACCACTGTCAATAAATAGCAGCATCGCCAGATAATTCACGGAGAGGTTTCGATTGGTTGCACGCAAGGGTCACTCGAAAATTGGAAACTGCGACGGCTCTTCCGCCTGAACACTTCCCAATTACAACAACACCATTCATTGACACGGCACATGTCTGTGTGTTGAATTTCTTTCGCACCGTACGTAGCCAACAGCGCTAATCGGAGGTGCGGGTTTTGTCTTTGTGTTTAATTTAATTATTCATGCAAGAGAGCCACGCGGAGTCGTACGATTCTTTTTCAGGAGGGCCCTGCATTGTTTTGCTCTTTGTATTTGTAAGATGTCAGACAATCAGTGATGAGTTTCGTTCATGGCACACAGTTTGAGCCAACCGGAGCACGCGGAGAAAACCCACGCATGCAAGGGGGCAACGCTCGATCCCCGCGCGGATAGAAACGGATGGGGGTGAGTCCGCTTGCTGAACTGCCGTCTGGACAGCCAGGGCACGGCACGTCCTGGACGCCCACGGGAAGGGAGTTATTTATTTATGTATTAAGATGCGTGGGCAGTACGTTTATCGAGAGTTTGGCTTGCAGCTAGTAGGTAACCTGGTGTACCATCATCAAACCCATCATTACACACGAGGGGATAACGCCGAGCGCCGCACACTGATAGATTCAATGTGTGCACTGCTATCTCCTGGCCGCAACAACTGGCATTCCCAGGCAGTTTCCCATCTACATACAAATCAGACTCAACCCTGCCTAGCTTCCGTGAGCTGATGAGATCAGGCACATCTATGGAAATGTGTCCACAGTAAAAAAACAAATGTCTGACCCCCATCATCACTCAACTGAGTCATTTGCCTCCCGTGGATCTGTGACACTCAAGAGCAGGCAAACCCACCGAGTTACCACCACCAGCACACACACACACACACAAAGATGCCCTGCGTCGTCCACGCAGACTGTTGGGGAAAGGCCTGCAAGCGAGCACCTATTAAGGCTGGCACGGCTCACAAGGGGGTGTGTGTAGTTAGCACCACGCCCGGCCGCCTTTGTCTTCCCAATGCTGATGTTTACACATGGCAACAGGTATTTAAGGCCGAGTCCATCCAGGGGTAGCCCAGGACCGGTTCAGATACTCGTCGCAGATATTGGCCGTGAGCGGGAATGGAACTTTGGTCGCCGGGTTCATAGCGCATTGCGCTAACCACCACATTAAGGCTCCCCACTATGTACACACAAAGACAAAGATCCCTCGTACGGCCGTAACAGTCTTTTGGGGCCAGTGCTGTTAGCGAGCACCTATGAATGCCAGCACAGTACATGAGGTGGGTGGTCAGCACGACGCCCGACCGCCTTTGTCTCCCCAGCGGCGACGTTTCCACACCGCACCAGGTACTTATTTGAGGCTGAGTCGACATAGGGGAGGACTAGGACCGGTTCAAATATTTTCCACTTATTAGTCGAAGTCGCCGAGTGTATAGCGCAGCGCGTTAACCACTGCGCCACCGCTTTTATTTTGTAAAATGTGATGTATAATAATTATATCGGAGCGCTTCGAAGCCCCGGGAATAAATACATGTGCGGAAGTAAAATCCACACGCACACGTGTTGTTGAGGTCGCCACGTGTGTTTCTCGTACAGCCATCGCTGGGGCTGGTAACATGGGCACGAGGTCCGTGGAAACAAACACCAACCACCGACAGCGACCGTCATTACCACCTCGCGTGCCACCCCCACCCCGCGGGCAACCCCCACCCCGCGTGCCACCCCCACCCCGCGTGCCACCCCCACGCCCCCCCCCCCCACCTGCACAACCGAGCGGCTGGCTCTAAATTCCACTTCGAGACTCGAGCAGCAATCGGACTGCATCGAAACCTTCTGCACCCCCCCCCCGCCCGCCAAACATGCACATGGCAGCTCCACGTGCCGCACGCACTTTGTGTGCCGGCTCCGGTAGCACCTCCCTGTACAGCCAGGGCCGGCCCCCAGGGTACGGCGAATCAGAGCGACCGCCCCGGGCCCCGCGCTTTGGCAGAGGGGGGGGGGGCATTTTGACGTCATGGTGTCAGATGTAAGAATTCTGGTTTGGTTTGAAGGCGTCAGGGGGCCCACACGGAGCGAGTCGCCCTGCACCCCCGCCTGCCCCCAACCCATGGACTGCCCTGTGCACAGCCCTCAGATCCCCAGGTAATCATTCATTCCACTGGCACATCCGAGCCGAGCCAGTACGATGGGGGGGGGGGGGGGGGGGGCTCACACGGTATGGGTGGTTTAACCACCGGGAGCTATTTGTAGTGCCGAGCCGAAAGCCAAAACCGTCACAAGAAGACGTCCGAATCCGGCCCCTGGACAAACACAGCCGGGGAGCTGCGCTAATGACGCGCTCGTTGCGAGCGACATCAGCCATCATCTAGACGCGACTCGCTCGCTGCGTGTGTCATGAACGGCACGGCTCGGCTTCTCCCGTGGGTGGAGGGTAAACAAATGAAACCGGCACCGGCTCTGTACGGCCACGGCCGCTGCTCGTCGGTTGTTCAGCGGACAAAGAGGCGACGGAGAGAGCCCCTGAAGCAAAGTGAGCCCGAGGGCTTTTGCCAGAAAGCCTGAGGGCAGCATTTGGCATGGCCTGGGAGCCCCCCAGATGGAAGCTTTGATAGGGCCCTCATTTTCCAAAACGTGCACCGCCCTCCGACCCCCCCCCCTCCATCCCGGCTTGAGCTACTTAATGGGAGACACATCGCGACGGAGCCGCCTGTGGTTAAGTCGGCTCCTCGTTGCTCCGTGCTGCGTCCGGTACCCCCCCCCCGAAGCTGCAGGGGGTCCCCGGCGGATGAGACGTTTTGCTGACGGCAGGAAAAGCTGCAGGCGCTGTACCGCCCCGGACGCACGCCGTGGAAACTGTCGCTGTGGCGGAGACGGAATTAACGCCCCAGTCCCCCGCCGAAATTAAGGTCGCCGCCCGGTGTGCTCAGCAATAACCCCAGCACCTGCCGGGCGGGCGCAACCAAACGCAGGCGGCTCGCGTCGCCACCCGCGCTCACCGTTTGTTTGTTAATCCCGTCGAGGGCAACGGGGGGGAAAAAAACAACAATCTCCCCGTTCCGGTAGCGAAAGCGTGACCCCCCCCCCCCGCGCACGCCGCATTGCGGTGGAGCGACGGGGGCCGGCAGCGGGAGGGCCGGGGTTCGCGCAGCACGGCGAGAGCGTGGGTGTGGAACGTCGGCGCGGCGTCGTCGTCGTAGACGAAGAAGCGCCGGCGGTGGATGAAATTAAATTAGCGCACACGCACACAAAAAATGAAATAAATTCCGTTGGCCTTCCCAATTAAAACGCACAAACGAGAACGCTTTCCGAGAAACGCCCAAGCGCTCCATCTCTCACCCCAGGGGGGGACGCGTTAACGCGCGAAAATGTTGACGTTTCAGTATCCACGGCTGCGGGGTTTTTTTCTCTCTCTCTCCCTTTCCTTTACCCATTCGTTCATTTGCGTGTTTATTCTTCCCTCCCAGGGACGCAAGCACCGACTTGTGGGCACAGTCATTATTTTCGCGTAATTACGCGGATAAGCACATTCATTCTGCCGCAGGGACTTTACAATTCACCTGCACGAGGGTCAGAGGAAGGGGCGGCGTTCATTGCACGCGTCCGGGGCGTTGTGTGTTTTGATTACTTGGTTCAGCGAGAGGGGAGAGGGATTTCGGTGCTGTAGTTAATAGCCCCCGATGCCTCGTTTTTACGGCCAGTGGGAAGTGTACCGGCCACGCGCCGATTCCGTGCCGCCAGTCACGAGCAGCGTAGCTTCGAGAGCTCGTAGGGGACGCGGCCCCAGCGCCTGGCGCTGTCCGTAGTGCTGATCTTGGGGCCTTTCCTTGGCCAGCGAAGACGGATTCCCATCGGTCACGGCAAGCAAGGCACGAGTTGAAACGGAGGACGATCGGTAGATGAGCTCTTGGCAACTGATAAGAGCCAGGTGTTGAGCACCACCTAGCACTGACCAGCGTGGTGAGGTATGGTCAAATAACCCTCGTGACCTAAAGGCATGAGGATGTCTTCATGCAGCAACGAGGATGTAAAGGATGCTACATTACATTATTCCAATCAAAAAGTCAAACTGATTTCCTGCTCAAATGAGAACCGAGGCATTGGTGTTCATCTTCTGTTCACAGCCCTGAGCCACTGGTGGAAATTCCACATTCCCATGGCAGGGGCAAGTCTATCGAGAGGACAACCACCGTTGACTTCCCGAGAACAAGGGGTACTCGTGTTATCAACCCCACAGGGATGATGAAGAGACAAGTCAACCGCTAATCAGGACTTTAACCCGCTCTATTATTCCAAACCACGCAGTGGTGTCGTGGAAACATTTGTTTTCGAGAATGTTCAGTGTTTTTAAAACGTCGTCTGTAGACCGAACGTTTCATTGCCCACAGAAAACACGACGCACGCACTCGCCGACAAACAGCTGACACGCAATTTTATTCCGTTTTGAAACCTTTGAACATTCTCGTTCCGTTAATTAAAATAACCACGGCGATATTACTCCACGCGCCGTCAAGATACATTGCAGAGGTTGGAAAGCGTATTAGTATTTTCCACCGCCGTCACAATACAATATCAAAGTGTAAATCTTCACCGTTAGCGGCAAGTAGTTACGCTAAACCTGTTAATCTAATTGCCTTTTTTTCTTTTGCTCGCAACGAGAATTAATGCTTCACCGTTCTTCCAGTCGCAGCCACTGTGAACACGCAATCATTTCTCCATCAAATTACGCAAAGGAAGGTTGGCCTCGGATTGCAAATTCGTAAGCGGCTAATTTGGAGCGCGTTCCACATTTAAAGTCGTCAAACAGCCACACGTTGACGAGCGACACAGCCCATGAGCCAGAGCAGAATTCGGTACCAACTAAGGCGGACAAAGACCTTCGTCGTACCAATTTATTTACACGGCTAATCGGAACGAATTAATTGAGAGGACACTCATTTCAGATGGCTATTGCCATCGGTCACTGTCAATGGGCCACGGAAAGAAATTAGAACCGCTAAATTTACGTGGGCTGCGCTGGTACTGACAAGAGAACGATACCTGCGAACAAAAATAACGAAAACCGCGCTATCAACATGAGAAAGTTACAAAAAAAGAAGATGACGCAAGCAGCGATCGCCGCTGCGCCGTTACAATCGGGCCGGCGAGACAAACGGCCTTTTCCCAAAGCACGCACCCCGAGCCTTGTGCCGCAAAGACCTCCGCAGACGCGGCAAGGCAGCACCAACAGGGAAAAGTAGATAAAGAAAGAACAACTCCCGAAAATAAACCGCAAGGCCATCTCCGGTTATCGCCGTTGGCTGGCGGCTCACGGTGAAACGCGGGGCGCTGCGTGGGTATCGGCGACTCGAGCACCCGCGCGCGTCGCTTGACATCGGCGTGCGGCAAAACACCGCGGCCCGATCGTCGTCCGCACCCTCCCCCCACCGTCCCTTGCTCGATGGCTGCGGTGTCCTCGCAACGATGATGTCGAGGTCAGCGATGGGGTCATCGACTCCTCTTGCTCCTCCTCCTCCTCCGACAGTTACTCCTTCAGCTGCGGGCAGAATGACATCGTCATGGTCTGTCCGCTGCTGGATGAAGGCCTCACAACCAAGCCACTGCGCAGTGCCACTGCAGCGACAGCAACTAGGCACTACCCGTAGGCGAGTGTTTCTCTATCGGGGAGCAGTGGTAGATCCAAGGGGGGTGGGATGGGGGGGGGGCGATTCATCCCCACCCCCTACCCCCCCCCCCCCACCCCACCCCCTTGAGACCCAGAAATGTTTTAATTTTATTGATATTTGGCAGTGAAAACACACGGAGTGTTATTCTTTTAATATTTATTAATGCAGAGCTCTATTTAAACGGCTTAAAATTTCAGGGCTGTCCCCCTCCCTCACCCTCCCCCTAGTGCCCGCCCATCCCCCCGCCCCAGGGCAGATTCTAGACCAGTCTGCTACGTAGCTGAGTATATACCTGGAAAGCATCGTGCTTAAAAGATTGCGATTTAACATAACACCAAGTTGCTGTGGTGCCAACCGTCGCGAACTACCAAAGCAGCTTTCCCATCAAACGTTCGTCTTCAAATCATCGCCATTCCCACCGCTCCCAGCCCTCCCGTTTCGCCTCCACGTGGAGACAACGCCGGCGTTCTGGGGACGCGGGAAGGGAGGCAGCGTGGCGGTGAGGCTCGTGTCTCGCAGACTAGCAGCCTGGGTTCGATTCCCGACTCTAGCCGTTCTGTGTGCCAGGTTGTGTGGTTCCCCTCCCCACTGTTATGCATGGGGTTGCCTCCAGATTCTCTGGTTTCCTCCTCCCATCGCTAAAACAAAAAACCAGACGCACAATGTAACTCGTATTTAGATGCGCTTCTGCGGCCGTCTGGAACGCTCTTCCTTCCGATATTAAGAAGTCACTGGAGCTGTGCGCTTTTAAATCATCTAGATTGAATACTAATTTCTTCAGAACTGCTTTGGGTGTGTTGTCCTTCCCCACACCTCCGATTTGCACGGGATGGCATCGTACTGTGCCAATGATTTTCAACAGACATACAAACAACATCCCGATGCCGCAAAATTTACCTGCACATTACTAGATTGGGATTGCACTTAGCGGCAATTCCGTCCCCAAATGCCAAACAGCTGGCAATGCTTCGGGGTTAAAACAGCGGAATAATAAAAACGCAACAATCTCAACAGTTGTCTTGAAATAAATTTCGCCCTTCAGCGTCTTCGCGACTCCCTTCACGCAGGACGGACGCCGACGATCCTGAGAGGCCGCACGGCGAGCGACGAGCGACCGTTCTTCCTTAACCAACTGCCCCGTTTGAATTCCTCTGTGCAAAAAACGCAACAACAAAAAAAGCAAAGCTGCAGCTATTTCCTCTCCGACACTTCTTTGATATTTCCACGCTGATACGTCAAACGCCTCGTTATTTAATCACTCTGCCGCGATTAAAAATTCTCCGGCGGTTTTTATTTAGCCACGGCATGCTAATGACGGATGTATTTCACGCGGTAATGCCTCCAACGCCCTTGTTTTTGCAAAATACCACTTTCTGGCTCTAATCTTAAACATTATGAATGCCCACTTAGAGTTTCTTTATCGCTACACTTAATCTCGCACGCGGCGAGCGACGGCACGATCCTTCCCGGGGCAAAAAGTTTCCCATCGCTCATGCACACAATGACAAACTACGCCAGGTGCTCACATAGCTCGATAAGCAGATTATAATCGTCAACGGGGCGTGGATGACGATCACATTAATGACGCGAGCAGTTTGCTGTAGGGGTTCAACAGCATTTCGAATCGGGCAGGCCAACCCTGGTTAATACTGCGGGAACGTTAACCGTACTACAGAAGGATACTGCTGCATCTAAGCCCAAAGGGTGACCGACGTAGGAATAAGAAACAGGTTTCCTACAGAAGAAGACGGCCTGATGATGATGATGATGCAGGCAGTGATGAAAAGAAAACTGGCACTCTTTGAAAACATATGCAGAAGGATGGCCAACAACAGGAAAATTAAGTGTGTTGTTGTTCAGAAAAACGTAAGGAACCGGAAATGAAGGAAGACCGAACAGAGAATGGCATGGCCATGACATCATAAGACATTGGTACCAGAAAGATCAATTTCAAGATCACACTCAGCATCGGCACGACCCTCCATGGACCTGCCCCTGCCTACCTCTCATCTCACTCTACTCCCCTCCACGCACTCTCCTACCTCTCCCTTCTCATCTCACTCTACTGCCCTCCACGCACTCTCCTACCTCTCCCCTCTCATCTCACTCGACTCCCCTCTACGCACTCTCCTACCTCTTCCCTCTCATCTCACTCGACTCCCCTCTACGCACTCTCCTACCTCTTCCCTCTCATCTCACTCGACTCCCCTCTACGCACTCTCCTACCTCTTCCCTCTCATCTCACTCGACTCCCCTCTACGCACTCTCCTACCTCTCGCTCGACTCCCCCCATGCTCTCTCTCTTCTCCAGCAACGAATGCTATCTGTTGAAGCCGCCCACGAATAAACCTTCTCTCTGTGGGAGGTCTCTGCTTCTCCTCTGTTGCCCCCACAGTCTGGAACTCCCTTCCCCCAGCTATCCGTGCTGTCGACTCCCTGCCCCTGTTCAAGTTCGGGCTCAAGGCCTCACTGATCTCCTCCTCTGCCTGTGGCCTACCGCCCCTCTACGTAATAAGCGCGGCCCCGCTGTTTCTGTCTGGCACCTTGAGATGCCCGTTGCATGCAGACGCTAGTTATATAAATCTACGTTGCATCGTTTGTCATACACAGAACTTTGCTCTTTAGGCACACTGCTCTGTTGCTTTTCATTATCGAGTTAAGAATTATTCATTATTGAGCCCAAGTGCACTCCCACACGCCCTCATATGCCGCTATTTCAGTCTAATTCAGTCTGTTTTCCCCTTTTCAGCGATTCGGCCGACGTTCGATATCAGTTCAAGGCACACACATTCCAGTCGCGTCCCTCCAAACCACATTTCCACTCGTCGGGCGACCTTGTCATACGCCACTCGTAAATCGATCTTCAGCCTAACTCTGCAAATTTCTAAATTGGGCTCTTTTGAGCGGCCAAGGAGACGGAATGCGGACATCCGTACGGACGTCCCCCACGGAGACGGAGCCATGGAATCGGCTCCTCGTGTGTGGCGGGCGCCGGGAGGACTGTCCCATTGCGCGATCGTGAGAGATCACGGTGGACTGAGGGTGTCCTTCATCCAGCAGTGGATGGACCATGGCTGACGATGATTTCCCGCAGTCAATTTCATCACATATTTGAAACGGTTATAATTTTCTCGCTCATATTTATGCCCCTGATTCTCCAATCCGATTGCTGGAAGGGATAATGGTTGTCGGTTGAGACGTGTCAGAATAGCAATTGGATTTATCACACCTGATGATGACGATGTTAACGATATAACAACAAGAACAAAAGCAGTCAACGTTGCATGAACAAAGCGATTAAAAGCCTCGACAATTCACAGCAACACATTTGCCCGGCATCTCATCTCAAACTTTCGAAGAGTGCCCCCCCCACCCTACCAAGTGGCAGCTGACCCTGTGTGACACAGGGTGTCATTATCCTCCAGCAAGTTTCAATACAAGAAGAGGTTTTCCTCTTCTTTCTGGCAACAAAACAGCTGTGTTAAGATGTTAAAACACCAAACTGAAACCTTTTACAAGGAATCATGTCTGCATTAACCACAATGCTTGTGGTCAGAATGCAAACAAAAAACACTCTGATAATATATGCACTGTCTTTGAAACTGATTGGTCCACACCAGAGACAGCTTTCTTTGGAGCCTAGTCTCAAAACGCTGTTAGACCAGAGGACGCCAAAAGGCCAAAAACCGATTCTCATACTTTGTTACTGGCAAAGGAGGTCCCAGGAAGTAACAATACAATAACTACTTTGAGGGGGGGGTTTCACGGCAGAGGGGTGCAGGAGCGGGTGGCGATCGCTCCCCACACCCCAATGGGCACGTCGCAAAAATTGTCGTCATCCCACCTGTCCGTCCTGCGCCAGGCGCAGCGGCGGGCACACCATGTGGAAGCGTGGCACGGTGGCGGTGAACACGGCCTCGGGGTTGCCGAGCTGGTGGAAGGTGTAGTAGCCCTCCATGTCGCCGGAGCTCGTCGTGAAAGTGGTGCAGCTCGTGTACTCGTGCCGGCTGCCCGGCCGCAGCGTCGGAAACTCGCCTGTGGGTGGGGCGGGGTGGGGGGCAGGGGGAGAGAGGATGCGGCATCAGCTGGTGCAACATCAGCTGGTGCAACATCAGGTGGTGCAACATCAGTGGTGCAACATCAGCTGGTGCAACATCAGTGGTGCAACATCAGCTGGTGCAACATCAGGTGGTGCAACATCAGGTGGTGCAACATCAGCTGGTGCAACATCAGCTGGTGCAACATCAGCTGGTGCAACATCAGCTGGTGTAACATCAGCTGGTGCAACATCAGCTGGTGCAACATCAGCTGGTGTAACATCAGCTGGTGTAACATCAGCTGGTGCAACATCAGCTGGTGCAACATCCGCTGGTGTAACATCAGCTGGTGCAACATCAGTGGTGCAACATCAGTGGTGCAACATCAGCTGGTGCAACATCAGCTGGTGCAACATCAGTGGTGCAACATCCGCTGGTGTAACATCAGTGGTGCAACATCAGCTGGTGCAACATCAGCTGATGCAACATCAGTGGTGCAACATCAGCTGGTGCAACATCAGTGGTGCAACATCAGTGGTGCAACATCAGCTGGTGCAACATCAGCTGGTGCAACATCAGCTGGTGCAACATCCGCTGGTGTAACATCAGCTGGTGCAACATCAGTGGTGCAACATCAGCTGGTGCAACATCAGCTGGTGCAACATCAGCTGGTGTAACATCAGCTGGTGCAACATCAGCTGGTGCAACATCAGCTGGTGTAACATCAGCTGGTGTAACATCAGCTGGTGCAACATCAGCTGGTGCAATATCAGCTGGTGCAACATCAGCTGGTGTAACATCAGCTGGTGCAACATCAGTGGTGCAACATCAGCTGGTGCAACATCAGCTGGTGCAACATCAGCTGGTGCAACATCAGTGGTGCAACATCAGTGGTGCAACATCAGTGGTGCAACATCAGCTGGTGCAACATCAGCTGGTGCAACATCAGTGGTGCAACATCAGCTGGTGCAACATCAGCTGGTGCAACATCAGTGGTGCAACATCAGCTGGTGCAACATCAGCTGGTGCAACATCAGTGGTGCAACATCAGCTGGTGCAACATCAGCTGGTGCAACATCAGTGGTGCAACATCAGCTGGTGCAACATCAGCTGGTGCAACATCAGCTGGTACAACATCAGCTGGTGCAACATCAGCTGGTGCAACATCAGTGATGCAACATCAGCTGGTGCAACATCAGCTGGTGCAACATCAGCTGGTGCAACATCAGCTGGTGCAACATCAGTGGTGCAACATCAGCTGGTGCAACATCAGCTGGTGCAACATCAGTGGTGCAACATCAGCTGGTGCAACATCAGTGATGCAACATCAGCTGGTGCAACATCAGCTGGTGCAATATCAGCTGGTGCAACATCAGTGGTGCAACATCAGCTGGTGCAACATCAGCTGGTGCAACATCAGCTGGTGCAACATCAGCTGGTGCAACATCAGTGATGCAACATCAGCTGGTGCAACATCAGCTGGTGCAACATCAGCTGGTGCAACATCAGCTGGCCTCTATGCAGGCGCCGAGTTCGATTCCCGGCCACAGCTACCATCAGCTTGTGTTGGTGGAGTTTGCGTGTCTCTCTCCCCGTGGTCGCGTGGATATTTCGCTGGGTCCTCTGGTTTTCTCCTCCGCATTTAGAATGAACGTCACGTGTTGAGAGTATTTGGCTGCTATAAATGTCCACTTTGATAAGCCACTTTGTTGCACTATCATTTGTGGCCAGGTCGGTTCTAAAGCTATATAGCTCAGTGGGCCTAATCTGGCAAAATAAAAAATAGCTTAATAGTTTAAGTGACGTTGGAACTGGGCCTGTTGGCTGGGATCTGGCTGCACTGGACGGCGTGGTGATCGTGGTCCAATGGGGAAAATAATCCCGTCACATTTTTCATTAAAAAAGTACGTTCATTTATTTACGATTGTTTTAATATGAAAGATGTAAACAATACTGGCCTTACTACTACCAATACCAGTTGACGTAGGATTTGGCAAGGGGGACTACTCATTGGTCTGGTGCAGCGGAGGCAATGATACATAGAGAAGCCGGGTCCACGGTAACAACGAGAGTAATTCATTATTTGAATCAATCGATCTGCAGTTCGCTTTATGCCTCGACTGAATCCGTCGTGCGCCGGCTGACAACGAGTCGTTTTTTTTTCTGCGTTCCGACTTTTGTTCTGCGACTCGAGCGACGACGCTCGGCGCGGCGGTGATCGGCACGTGGGTCTCACGCAGCGTCCTGAGCACCGCCGCACTTTTTGCCGGCGACTGTTTCTCCCTCTTCGCCGCTGGTGCGTGAAACACAACAAAAAACCAAGCTGCAGAAAGCGCCCAGTGGGAAGGCCGAGCGGCGATGTTCAATTAATTTAGAGCTCCGCTTTGTAA
Organism: Lampetra planeri; assembly: GCF_965212315.1. Taxonomy (NCBI): domain Eukaryota; kingdom Metazoa; phylum Chordata; class Hyperoartia; order Petromyzontiformes; family Petromyzontidae; genus Lampetra; species Lampetra planeri. Next base: position 13,163,809 of record NC_136122.1, on the reverse strand, counting down.
CGTGCACGTACAAGGAATTGGGCCGCGGCCCGGGCGAGTGGTAAACATTCGTTTCAGCCGAACGGTATTATTTTACTTATTTACGGGAATCATAGGAGAGAATGATCCAATTAATGACGTGGCCGCTATGGCTTTTTGTTACTTACGTTGTGCGGATTTGGCACGCGAGTTTTCAGGTGTGAGCAAAATGTAGAGGTTCAGGTCAGAATGCGGTTTGCTGGATAATAGTGGGTGGGTCGATGCGTAGATTCAACGATCAATATCGAATCTTATGCTCGTAATACACGCATCGAGCAGCAAGCGTAAGAACGTTCGCACGCGCAGTCGCTAAATGGGTTCACGTGGCTCCTACGGCCAGTTGAGGCTGCTGCAATACATCATCATCAGCCACCATCGGTCCACTGCTGGATGAAGGCCTCCCTCCTCACACCACGCCTAAAAATCCTGTGATGCACCGATCAATCTGCCTCCAGCATTCACGCTGATATCATCGCTCCATCTTCCCGACAGACGTTCCTGTCTCGCATGCGTTCCATAGCTATGCCGCCACTCCGCTATTATTCCTGACCATCGTCCATTCCCCCTTCTCGCCATGGGATGTGTCCTGCCCAAGCCTCGCTCTTTGTAAACGTATTGCAAGTCATGCGATATTTTTACTTTCCTCCGTGCCATGTTGCTTGACGACTCTCCGATGTGCTCTCCGGTCGCGCCGCGCGCAAGCCCTTCGTCTAGCTCCACGGGTTGGGAAGGTCGACTCGGCAGCTGCCAGCGCGTGTACGCAAGTACGTACGTACGTACGTTCAAACTTATTTTGCACCGCACGTAGCCAACTGTGTTAACCGGAGGCACGTGGCAGCCAAACGTCGGATCGACGGCACTGCGGAACGAACCGAAACCACGGCGGGAGAGCAGCGGCGGTAAGACCCGACGCGGCAGTGGCGTCGTTGAAGATGATCCGCGCATCGTGGTGACGCACGGATCATCAGGCGCTGACGCGACTCGCGTGACTTTCGCAGCCCAACGGCGGCGCGTGGCGTCGTCCCCTCGTTGATCTTGACGTGTGCCATCCGCCACTCGTTGTGAATTCGTCTGCCTCGACCACAGACGGTCGCCCCCTGCACTGCCCGCCGCGTAAATAAACGCAGCGAGCCGGTTAATCACCAGTTGATTACGGAGTAAACCAGGAGCGATTTCAAAATACCAAGCTAAAATATGATACCCATGGAGAGCGAGTTCATTGCTTCGACTTTTCTTGCTAGGACCATATTTGCCCTGGACTCCCATCCGAGTTAATTATTTTTCTTTCTCCCCAATCAGTCGCACAGATTTGCAAGTAGAGCATGATAATAAAATAAAGTGAGAAAGATATAAAGAAAAAAAAGGCTGGTCTCAAGATGTAGGCGAGCTGCAACCGATCGCCGTGAAAGACGACGAATGAAAGGAACAAAGCGCGACAAAGTGAAACCGAGAGCTCAAAGGGGCCAGGACGGGTGGCAAAAACCCACACGGCTTCCTGACAGCGTCACGTCGGCGGGCGTGCCAACGCCCGCGTGAACACAAGCGTAGCTTCGGGGGCTTCGCTCTGAAATGAACACACAAAAGGAGATTTTTCTTGTTTACTTCACGGCACATCGCCCTGAATCCCTGGCTCCCCCCACGCGGCTCGTAAAAGTGGGGGAGGGGGAGGCAGCGGCGGTGCATCAGGTTGCAATGACGACGATGATCACAATAGTAATAAAAAAAAGAATATATTGGGTTATCAAAAAAAGCACTTTAAAATTTCATGCGTTGGAGGGCATTGTTTTCCACAGTGTTTCATGTCCCCCCCTTGTTGATCTTGCACCGGGGTGGTGTGCAGAGAGGACCCCGTGCCCTACCACCAAACAAAGGCCCCCATGAAAGAAAGAGCACGGGAAACGCGCGGAGAGAAGCATCTGCTCAACATCAAATGAAACGAGTGTCTGTGTGAAACTAATAATTTTCATTACATGGCCTCGGGATCGCAAGTCTTTGCACAAAGCGAGAGAGACAAAGAAAGACAGACAGAGGCGTGCACGCGTGAGAGAGTGGGGGAGAGCGAGAGAGAGGGCGGGAGAGCGAGAGAGAGGGCGGGAGAGCGAGAGAGAGAGCGGGAGAGCGACAGAGAGAGAGAGCGAAAGAGAGAGTGGGAGAGCGACAGAGAGAGTGGGAGAGGAAGAGAGAGATGGGGAGTGCAAGAGAGAGAGAGGGTGAGAGAGAGGGTGGCAGAGCGACAGAGAGAGCGGGAGAGGAAGAGAGAGATGGGGAGTGCGAGAGAGAGAGAGTGAGAGAGAGGGTGGCAAAGCGATAGAGAGAGCGGGAGCGGAAGAGAGAGATGGGGAGAGAGAGGGCGGCAGAGTGACAGAGAGAGCAGGAGAGCGAGAGAGAGAGAGGGTGAGAGAGAGGGTGAGAGAGAGGGCGGGAGAGCGACAGAGAGAGGGGGAGAGCGACAGAGAGGGCGGGAGAGCGACAGAGAGAGGGGGAGAGCGACAGAGAGAGAGAGAGAGGGCGGGAGAGCGACAGAGAGAGTGGGAGAGGAAGAGAGAGATGGGGAGAGCGAGAGAGAGAGGGTGAGAGAGAATGAGGCAGCGCTCACCCAACTTCTCAATGTCAGTGCATATGTTTGTTATTTTATTTGGAATATAAAAAAAAATTCTTACAAATAAAAATAAATAAAGCAACACTGCCAGGGCGCACCAGCTGTGAAGTGACATCTCGTTCCAACGTGCCCCTCACGGTGCTCGGCGCTGTTCGCACAACCGGCACCTTCACGATGTTGTTGCTGCCGCTGCTGCCGCTGCTGCTGCTGCTGCTGCTGCGGCGTGCCCGGGATTTTGTTATTTCGTCTTGTCACGCCGGTCCCCTCCACGTCTCTCCCCTTCCTTTCCCCTTTAAACTACGCGGGGTCGAGAGCGTGCACGCTGCATGCCGACGTAAGGACCCAGCGTGTTCCGCGTTAACCCACTCAACGGGCAAATCCCCACGTGGAACAGGGGGCGGGAATGTTTTTGGTCCTTTATAACTTCAGCTCGTGACGGGATGTGAAACTTCAGCTTGTGACGGGCAAAGACGCGAGCCCGAGAGACCCCCCCCAAGGGAAGAAGCGTGCCGATGTGATGGCACGCTGGTATTATTATTGTATATTTATTCCGTCCGTATTGAGCACAATTTGCAACGTGACATGCTCCAGAGCCATCGCCCCCACCCCCCCTCCCCGGGGATGAAATTACGCAATTTATTTTAACCCCGCGCGACCCGCTCTTCGATTGTCCGGAACCATCAGCAGGTAAAACGCCGGCTAAAAAAACGAAGCCGAAAGCTCAGCCGTTAGCGAAATGGTTAAAAAAATTCCACAGCTTATTCCCATCATCATCATCGCCACCACCACCTCGTAAAAAATATACTCTGGTGGCGGCTTCTTGCCGTCATCTCCTTGAAGAAACAATAGAGAATAGCAACGTAAAAGAAAAATCTCCGAGCGATCGGTTGCGATTGTTACGGCTTCTCGGAAGGAAGACTGCAACGGAGGAGGGGGGGGTATATAAAAAAATAAATACATTTTGCGCCGGGGGTCACGACTGGATCATTATGTGTGTGCGTGCCTGTGTGGGTGGATGAGTGGATTAATTTGCGGGCGTGCGCCTGGGAGGTAGCGGGGTGCAGTTATTCCATGAGAGCGCTACTCTCGCTGACCCCCGTGCCGATCGCTCACTATTTAAGCCGAAGGAAATTACGCTATTTTATTCCCTTAATTGCTCCGTGTATTAAAACTCTTTTGGACAATTACATAAATCAAATTAGGAGCTGCGTTTAAGACAAGATCATTCTCCCAAGGACCGCGATCGGCAGTCCCCCTGATTTTTTTTTTTATATTCACGGACGCCGGTCGCGGAGAGGTTTTAGCGAGAAACAATTACGACCGAGTCAGCGCTCTGTAAATTAACATCGCCGTGCGAAAATAATGCCGTGTGGGTATCGTATTTTAACTTTGTATTTTTAAATCGCTCCTGGTTTACTCCGTAATCAAACGGTAATTAACCGGCTCGCTGCGTTTATTTACGCGGCTGGGAATGCCGGACGGCAAAAATAATGTGACGCCGGTTATTATTATTACAAGAGGTTAAGAAGCACCCACACCAATTAACGCGGAGGCCGCCGTCGGCTGTAATGAATCGCGCTAACCTTCCCCGTTATCGTAAATGTCTGTCTCTGTGGGCAGAAGATGTAACAAAACACCACACGGCTGGATTTTATAATTTCATCACAACTGGAACAACGCATTCAAGGTAGCGGGGGGCCACAAAAATACATGAGTATTTTTATTACGATGTGAAATAATATTTCTGGCCTTTAAAAAAAGAAAAGCATAAACACGTCCAAATAATATTCAACCATAACCGGGCCACAAGGAACCAAAAATGTGACTTGAAATTTACAGCCGGCTTCAGCGAGCCCATCGGTTTAACGACATCACCGCGGCACGAGCCGGCGAGAAACACGGTGCTCCGGACGGTGGGAGCGGCAGCAGTGAGAGGCCACGGCGGCGGACATGCGGCGACAACGCGCGGCGCTGCGTGTCTCGACGACCCCGCACACAACTCGGTAAATGAGGCAGGGCGGGCCCGATCGGTACCACCCGGGCCTGCCGCGGGGAATTTTACCAGCGTTCACCCACCGCGGGCAGTGTCCGCCCACCGTGGTGGTGGTACCGTCCGCCCACCGTGGGCAAAAAGCTTGGCGTATGTACGGTCCGCTTCATATACGCATGCTTCCAATGTTTTTCCACATTCCGTCGATGTTTCATTATCCCATTATGTATTTTTGTCCCAAATTATATTATCTGTCAAACATTCTTGTAAAATATAATGTACGATAGCAAGGTCACCGTGGTAGCTATTAATTTAAACAACTTTTTAGAGGATGGAAGTAATACGAATACTCTTATTTAATGACCTTTTTCTGTCTCGAAAAAGCTATCAAGGTGACCTTACTATCATACTTATTTGCTATCTGGAGATGAAATGCTCCAAAAAATAATCATTAGCATCTGCCACCCTGTGTGGTACTGATAAGCCATTTTTGGGCCTACGGCACAAGGGCTTAGGACTATACTCTTAGGTTTTTTTTCGGGAAAGTCACGTAGGTAAAAATAAATAATAAAAATTTAATAATAGAAATAATAATAGGACTGCCAAACTTCCTCTCCTGTTCAGGACGAGGCTCCAGATCTCCTCTGCTTATCACCGAATCGAATCGCGACGATTCTGAAACGTGTAAAAATGTTTAGTTTTTTGGGAGTTTGCACGTTCCCCCTCCACCATGCGATGTCCGTGGGCTCTGATCTATGGGTCTGTTTGTAACTCTATGGGTCTCTCTGTAATCTATAAGTCTGTCTGTAACTCTATGGGTCTCTCTCTAAATCTATGGACCTCTTTGTAACTCTATAGATATCCTTGCAACGCTATGCATCTCTATGTAACTCTATGGGTCTCTCTGTAATTCTATAAGTCTGTCTGTAACTCTATGGGTCTCTATGTAACTCTGGATCTCTGTAAAACGCTATGCGTCTTCAAACTTCTGCCACTGGACAACGGTCTTGGGCTGTGGTCGTGCTTCCAAAAGAGCTGCTTGGTTCAGTTGGGGCCTCCTTAGCAGCTGTAATAATAAAGTCTGATTCCCGAGTCTGGATGAGAAAGCTTTGCCCCATGTCATTAAAAATTAACACTGTCCCGGAGGCTGAAAAATATGCGATATGTTTTGAGCAAAGGGTGTTCGACGAGCAGAAACAAAAGAGCAAGGTTTATTGTATCGTTGATGTAGGTTTGTTAGCCATGTATGCATGTTCGTTTTTATTAGCAATCTAAATGTCAACTATTTAAAATTCAAATGTCAGTCCCGATGCCACCACACTTTTCTGTCTTTCTTCTCGGCAGCAGCGCCACCGTCGAAACTGTTTGCCCGCTAATTACCGTAAACTTTTCCTCTTGGAGGGGCAACGAGTGTCCGTTAATGACGGGGACGGTAAAATATTCTCAGGCCGTGCGTCGCGTCTGACCGTCGGGAGGTCTCGTCGCGAGCGTCGATCCGCACTCCGCGCGCTGGCTCCGCGACGCGCACGCCCCGCGAGCGAGCGCGGACGCCGGATGCGGACCTGGCGTGCAAAATCATCCACGCTTGCTCGCTCGCTCACTCGCTCACTCGCTTTCTCTCTCCCTCTCCCGCGCGACGACCTCGTGGCGTCGCGATCGCGCCGGGTGGTCGTCGCCATCGCTCTCGGCTATCGCTAAAGCGGAGCTCGCGAGCGCGGCGGTAATTATTCACGGCGCCGCTCGTTGTGATAGCGGACGGTGATCTGGATTGAGCGGCTCTCTCGTACGAGGTCACGGTGGGGGTGGGGGGCGGGGGGGGAGCCTGACGGCACATCGCGCACCGGGTATCGCTCAACGGTTTATTTCCACCGCTTGCGAAACAAACTACAACAGCGGCAACGACGTGACTACAGTGAGAAATTTAAAAAGGTGAGCGCCAACGGTGGCTCGCTTGTGAGCAACCGGCTATGAGTATGACCCCATCCCTCCCCCCACCTCCAGCCTCCCCACCCCCCCCCACCCCCACACTTATATTTGTCATCATCGTTGTGATTAACGCGCTCCCCCGTCCCCGAGCTGCACGCGCCGTACGACGGGATAGAAGATTATAAACGTTGATCGGCGGGCGGGGGGGGATGGGAATGAGAAAAAAATAGAAAGAAAACCGCGAGCAAATGCGCTCGCGAGAGGTGCGGGAATGCGGAGCGAGGCTGCACAAGGAGGGGCACGAATGCCCTCGGCTGAAATTACATCCGTTCCAACGACAATTCTCCCTGCAGTGTTTCGATTCAACACGAGACGACAGGTAAGAGTTTTGCGTTCCTTATCACCCGCAATTACGCCAACGGATTACCGGCGGCGCCGCCGCAGCGCTCGGCATTTCAATCGGGTCTCCGGCGGAGCCCCGATGTTCGGTGTCCGGAGCGTTCCGAAAGCGCCGCGGCACAACGGGGCGTAGCTGTCAGCGCTGTTCTTTGGCAGCTCGGCGGGGGGCCCCTTCACCCCCCCCCCTCACCAACCAACGCCCCCCAGCCTGCCGCCCCTCTTTCAACCGGAGCCACCGACGATTGCTCGGGCCAGTGTCCTGCGGCTACGGCCCTTCTGTCCTCGCCGCGCCGGGCGCCACGTCGTGCCGTCCTCCACGCGCTGCGTTTGAAGGAGCTGGCATGGCGCAAGCACAACGCACATGCCCCCCCCCTCGCCCTCCTTGCGCCTGTCCGTGCCGCACACACCACCCCGGCACAAACCACGCAGCAAGCGAGGCGGCACACACTAACGCGGCACGCGCCACACCAGACGGAAGACACCAAAAGCAAAGACCGCTTCCCCCCTGCGCCACCCAACCCCCCCGACCAATAGCCTCCAACAGGCTGTTGGGGAGAGGCACTATCATGGCCGGCACGGCACGCGAGGGGGTGGCGTAGCCAGCACCGACGCCTGCCGCTTTTGTTTTCCCAAGGGGTTTGAGTCTGAGTCGACCTAGGGGGGCGGCCAAGGACCGATTCAGATAATCGTCACTGGTGTTGTCTGTGAGCGGGAATCGAACTCGGATCGCCGGGGTCGTAGCGCCAACCGCCGTTGGTGTGTGCGCTGACCCACGCATCACACACGCATCACACACGCATCACACACGCATCACACACGCATCACACACGCATCACACACGCATCACACACGCTCGCACACATCGTACGCCACCTCGTCGTCATCCTGGCTGTCGTGGACAAACACGCACGGACGCAGGCAAACGCACGCGGACCTGCATGTCCCCCCCCCCCACACAGCAGCACTTAGCAGGCAAGCTGAACAAACGGCTTTTTGAGGGGTCTGTTGACGCGGCCGTGACGAACGTAAACAGCAGCGGACAAGGCGGCGATATCGTTGCTTTTTTAAAATTAAATTTTTTTAAACAAGGGGGCCACGTTTTGTTACGCGCATCCAACCCCTCTCCCTCCGCCACCAGTGAATACGTAAATATATAAATAATGCAGGGGGAGAGAGGGAGGAGAGAAGAATGGTGGCAGGTGAGTTTATATTTAGATGAATTGCCGGGGCGACGGTAGGAGCCATTTTATTACCACCGTAGGCACTGCCTAATTTTCATTCGCACACATGAAATTCATTAATGCGGCCGCGCGGTCCGGGAACCACATAATTTGTCCCTGGTGACAGGCTCCGGTATAAAAAAAAGAAAGGGAACGAAACTACGGCAAAGGGAGGTGGGCTGGGGGGGGAATCAGGAGCTCGAGGGGAGGGAGGGGAGGGAGGGGAGGGGGCTCGTTTCGTTCGACTGTCACGCACGTCAGAGCTGCCGCCCGGCTTCTTCCGAGTCCACCCTCTTAATGAGGAACAAATTAAACTGCGGCCGCCCAGCGGAATTGCCTCTCCACCCGTCGGCACGCGCACACAGAGCCCTCGCTCCTCGCGCCGTGGGTCCACGAGAAGCACCGCCACCGCCGCCACAACCAAAACTATCACCGCCACTACCACCACCACTGCCACCACTACCACCACCACTACCACCACTACTACCATCACCATCATCATCACTACCATCGGTCTCACCATCAGCACCACCACCTGCTTGTTGTCTGGGCAGGGGGCTGCAGTGGTGGAGGGCGGTGCTATGGATTGATGCGATGGTTCCCTTACGCAATTAGACACCGCGTTCTTGGAGTCAATTCATTCTCCCCCCCCCCCATAACCCTGCCACCACCTGGTAGTCGAATTCATAAATGTCCATTAGCTTCTCCTTTACGGGCAGTATGTCTGCAGTGGCCCTGACATTATTACATTGAACATTCGTGTCTCCAACCCTTCTGCATGTGTAGGTGTACAGCTTTATACACACACGCGTGTGGGAATGTGTGTGGGAATGTGTGTGGGAATGTGTGTGGGAATGTGTGCGAGTGTGGCGCAGTGGTTAGTGCTCTGTGCTACGAATCCGCCGACCCCGAGGCCGATTCCCGTTTACGGCGATACACCAGTGACGGTTATCTGAACAATTCCTGGAAATTCTCTAGGTCGACTCAGCCTCAAATGAGCACCCGGTGCGGTTCGCAAAACGTCAGAACTGGAGAGACAAAGGCGGTCGGGTGTGGTAAACTCACGTGTGCGGTGGCGGCCTTCGTAGGTGCTCGCTGACAGCACTTGCCCCAACAGTCTGTTGAGGCTATACGGGGGATCTTTGTCAATATATGTGCGCGCAAGAGAGGGAGGCGGTAGGGAAGTGGTTGACGCAACCACCCGCCCGGTTTTTGAAACCGGTCCGGGGCCTCCCCTAGGTCGACTCAGCCTCGAACGAGCACCTGGTGCGGTGTGCAGTGAACATCAACCGCAGGGGACTAAAGCGGTGGACGGAGTGGCTCTGGCCTCGACACTCCATTGGAGGCTGGGCCGCCGTCAATAGGTGCTCGCTAACCACACTCACTAACAACGACAACCGTCGATACGAACTCAAGCGATCTAAATACTCCTAAATAAATAAATATTTACACTAAATAAAGCGATCTTCGCGCGCCGCTGCTCTTTCCTTATTGCATTTGCGCACGAGAAATTATTATTTATGTCTCCGTAAGTGTTTGAGTTACATATATATATGGGGATTATTAACACTAATGTTTAAATGAAATTCCAATCCAAGTGTTGAGTTGTTGGCAGTCAATAGCCGCATTTTTTTCTCTCTTCCCAAAGCAATCTGATTTTAAAACGATCTCTCTCCGCTCTACCTCTCTCCGCTCAACGCGGCCGTGCAAGGGATAGAGGGGAAAAAAAAACAATCGGCTCCTTGCTCCGGCTCACAATTTTCTGCCAATTTCCAAATGAAAACCCATTAGTTCCTTACCCACTCGCTCATTAAGTCCCGGTTAGAAACGCACTGCAGCTCTTCATTACGTCCGATTTCTACAGAGATATATTTATCGCGCACGCGTGTGTGCGAGCATGCGTCGCACGTAGGGCATTTAGAACGAGGGTTGATACCATACCAGGTTGAACAGCTGATTGCCAGAGTGAACGGCCACACACATACACAAAGATAAAGACAAAGATCCCCCGTATAGCCTTAACAGACTGTAGGGGCAAGTGCTGTTAGCGAGCACCTATGAAGGCCGGAACGGTACACGAACGAGGGGGTGGGTGGCCAGCACCACGCCCGACCGCCTTTGTCTCCCCAGTGGCGATGTTTACACACCGCACCAGGCACTCATTTAAGGCTGAGTCGACCTAGGGGAGGCCCAGGACCGGTTCAGATAATCGTCACTGGTGTTAGCCGTGAGCGGGAATCGAACCCGGGTCGCCAGGTTCGTAGTGCAGCGCGCTAAACACTACACTACCGCTCCCCATACACATACACACGCACTCACACACACACATTCACACACTCTTACACTCGCACAACCGTAGCGCAGTGCGCTAACCACTACACAACGGATCCCCACAAAACAAGCGCACACCACTCACTCGCACACACACACACACATTCACGTCAGCATCACCACCGTCACACCGCTCCGACGACTGACGGCAGAGTGCAGCGCAAACCCGAGAAGTGGAAAACGGGCGGCGCGAAAACGCCGGCAACGTTATCGAGCGCGCAAGTCAAACTGAGGGCATTGGGGGAAGCAAGGGTGATGGAGGGTCAAGCTCAGCACCGGCGCCCACCTGCACGAGTTGACAGATGAAGGACTCCGGCTATCGGGCGCTCGCGGTAGGGAAGGCACCTAACCCTCACTCCACCCCGCGCGGCAAAGTTACGTTCAAACGGCGGCGATTCTTTCACTGAAATTTCCCCTGCGTCTCAAACCCCCCCCCCCCGCCAACGCCCCCACCACCAGGCCGACGCGGCTCGTCAAAACATCCTCGATCTCTTGGCGGAGTGCCACATATTCACACCCTATTCACACCCTATTCACGGACGGTATCCGGGTGGAGGAACCTAACGCTCAACAACAAGGCAGGGAGGCAGGCAGTCACGCAGGCAGCCAGAGGCAGTTTCTCCCGACTGCCGCCCTGCTGCGTTGTACGATTCGGTGCAAACGTCGAAGCCTCGCAAAGCTAAAACGATCGCAGCCTGACTACCACTGAAACGTCACATTGAGCAACGTGTACATGCGGTGATGTCACTAAACGTCAGGGCAGGAATTATCTGGCAGGTTCGATGGGGTAAGGCAAATGGCTGTACGTTAATAAATTAAACTGAATCTGACTCCGCGGAAATTAAAAGGTTACGTTTCGGTGAGCGAGCAATGGTTCGTCTCATCACAGGCGTTGAGTGAGTAGGAACACTCTGAACTGGATTCCACTTCCCTGAGTCGCATCAGCAGGCCGAATCCTGTTAAGCAGATGCTGCTGCTGAAGGCAGGCATGGCCCGTTTCCTGAATATTCCACAAATTATAAATTCCTCGGCATGGTTGGTTACGTACGCTGCCACCAACTCCCTACCACCCCCAGCAGCATCACACCCCTTACGGACGACCTTTGTCCGCGAAGGGGCTAAACCACCGAAGAGCGGCTCTACACCAATAGAGCGAGACCAGCTGCGCTTGGCCCGCGACTGGAAAATGCTAGCTGACATTGGCCGGCAACTTGTGTTTCCTCCGGAGATCGCAACCACCACCCTAAGACCTGACATGGTGCTCTGGTCCCGTTCGCTCAAGAAGGTTTTCATCATTGAGCTCACAGTACCCTGGGAGGACTCAGTAGATGAGGCTTATGAGCGAAAACATCTGCGCTATGCCGATCTAGCTGCCGAAGCACGGCATCATGGCTGGAACACAGAAGTCCGACCAGTGGAGGTGGGCTGCAGAGGTTTTGTGGCAACATCTACAACCAGGCTGCTTAGAGACCTGGGAATTAAGGGCCAGAGCCAGCGTTCGGCAATCAGAGCTGTATCGGAGGCGGCAGAAGGCAGCAGTCAGTGGCTCTGGATGAAGAGGAAAGACCCCAGCTGGGCCCCAAAGTGAGAGGGCCAGGAGGTATGCAGTCAACAATACTTGACTCAGGGAGGAGGACGCCCCTGCCATGCATAGTCCCATGGGATGTTGGCTATCAACAACAAGGCAACTCCTATGACTAATTGGGAATGGGACGCAAGCGTAGGATTGATCACCCTGTCGCTGGCCGCCTTTGGGGAGGGTGTATAGTATGAAAGGCCGAAACACCCTAGGAACCAAAGGGTCACTACTGACGATGCGCTCCCCAAATTTCACCAGGCTCACTGTTCATGAACTCTTGGAAGTGCTTGCACAAAGGATACTAACATCTCATCCTGTGTTCTTTGGAATCAACATACATACGAGGATGTTTCCTTTGGCTCAAAACCAGTTGTGGAAATGCCACATTGCTATGGCAGGGGGCGGCGATTCTTTCCATCGGACAACCGTTGCTGACCTCCTCTCAAAGCGGTATTTATTTTATCAGTCCTGTAGAGATAATGGGCTTAGTCAAGTCCAGACCGGGATATTAACTCGCAAGCTTGCGAGAGCGATCCACGCACTCTAACCACAGCGCTACCCAGCAAGATAGAAGCAGGCTTCCACAGAAACACGAGCAACATCATTGGTGACACGAGCAGCAATTATTCATTGCGTTGTGGTCTAAACACTGAGCGGAGAGGCTGACACACAGATACCTGCTACATGTGGGTGGTGCACGGTGCATGTTGATTCAAGCGAACTGACAGAGGCCTGGGCCTGTAAAACAGAGGTGTGAATTTACGGGCAGAGGGTCCCATGCGGCCTGCGACTTCACTTCACACGGCACTGCGACTTCACTTCACGCTTGCCCGTAGCGTCCCCACGCTGTGTTTTAGACTTTAACCTACAGACGTTTCTCAACCATCCCCCACACACACGGGGCAACTTACAGGCATCCACTTACCGACAACACCGGGACCTTCCACCTCCTCCTTGCTGCCGTTGGCATCCGTGATGATCCAGAAGCGGCGGATGAGCTTGCACGCGTTCTCCGGAAGGGCGTCCGCGGCCATCTCAATCCTGCGGAGAGACGCGGTGTGCAAATGACCGATGTAAATTAAATCGTCGACGGCGATAATTTGCGCTTTGCTTCGGTTAACAGTCTGGATTTCTCGAGAGAGGCGCCCTTTGCGCTGGTTGCGTACGCGCCCAACCATCGGCGACTTGCGTCTTCGTCACAAACGTCTCAGGGAGCACCCCTGGCAGCAGCCGCCTCTGTGTGGCACAAGGTGGCTTCGTCAGCTGGCCTGCATGTTGGCGCGAGTTTGCGAGTAGCGGGGCGATGACCGCTGCGGTGTGCAGTTCAAATTGGATCCTATGCGGGTGATTTTGTATTTATTTAAAGTTGACATCCATGCCAATGAAGATCTTCACCGGGGGGGGGGGGCCCTCCGTGTGGATAGGATGTCCCTTGAACGTAGCTCGGAAGTAGTTTGGCGACAGCTGCTTCTGCGGTCTGTTCTCTGCAGCGGGGTCATTCTCCGATAGCCGTTAAAGAGTTCTGAATGGACTAGGCGTCCTCGGGTCATTACGCCAAGAAAGAAAATGTAATAAAACTGGGGGGAGGGGGGGAGGGATGACTTTAAACGTTTAAAGGACATGCAATTGGACTGGTGAATAAGCAGAAGTTAAGGACTCAAACGTGTCCATACGCGCCGCCTTGCAGCGTGCAACCGTAGAGTCGGCGAGTTCATTTGGCAACAATTACTCATTCCGTCCCTGACTGTTCTTCTCTTCTAAGTGTGAGTCGGTGGCCAATACTGCATCCAATTACTTGCTGTATTGTTCTGTTACAAGGCGGTGTTAATGATGAAAATAATTAGTTTTGTTTGAATTCAGGGGTTACAATGGTTTGCGTAAGAAGGCGTGGCAATGCCTTTATGAAAATAAACTTAATTATTTTCGAGTGAATTTAAGGCACGGAGCCGTCGTGGCAGGTTCTGTTTCGACCGTCTTTGACGATCTGTGGACGGTGGCGAGGTGCGGAGTAACACGTCGAATAGCGCTCGTAATAATAGATTATATCACAAAAATAAATATTGTCTGTAATGGGTTTAATGTGACCCCTGCTGCGCCTGTATATTTAGAATGGAGGATTCCGCAGTGTTATATCACGAAAAATAATCAGTGCTTTAAAATTGTCGTCATTTAGATCCGACCAAGAGTATTGCCAGTTGCGCGATCGGCGTTGCGTCGAGTGACTAAGGGACCGCTCAGTGGAGTGCCCACTATTCGCGTTGGCCAATGGCCCACATAAAGCGGATACCACAGAAGTAGTTCCGAGACCACCTCTTCAAGTGACAGAATATTAAGGTCGTGTTTTTTTCTTCTTATTGTGCGGTCATTGGGCGAGCAAGCAAGAGGCCGTCAACTCGCTACACACGTACACTCTTGCATTGAATTGTGAATCGTGAAAACGAATCAAATCGCGAGTCAGCCAGAATTGTCACGGGCTTATACAAATCCCAAACCTACTCGACACATTCGTCAATAACACCGTGGGCTTAAAATAATATATAACAGGCGATATTTCTGGGCAATGGTCCTTCCACATGGCAGATTATATATTTTTCCTTTTAAGCTCACGGTGTTATTGACGAACGTATTGAGGGTTATTTCTCATTCACCGTGCGTCGTTGCACCACTGCCAATACAGAGGCGGTGCCAAATCATTTGTGTTACATAAATACAAAATATATTCGGAATATATTTTTTTCACAGGTTCGGTTGAGTAAAAAAGGTGGAAGTAGCAGCAACAGAAAAAACAAACTTCTCTACTCTTATAACGACGGTAATTTCATCGCACGCGCGGGGAAAAAAAAAAAATCCCTCTGACTTGCCATGCCAGTGGCAAGTCAGCAACAGGCACGAGTGCAAATTAACTTTCTGTGCCGCTAATAAGATAGCGCACAATGAGATCCGCTCACTGACAAAATAAAGGCAGCCATTAACCCCGCCGATTATAATACCCCAACACAGGGGCAACATTTAATTAAGGAAGGAGGCAGGTTGTGTGTAATTATTTCCTGACAAAAATCTGTCTCGTTGTGAACAGCTAAGGAATAACGTGGGGTTTTGTAGCTTGAAGGATTAGGGAATGATCAAACGGGAGCCATCGCCTAATCTTGTTTTACAGGGCATATAAATGTGTGTGTGCACGCGCGTGCATGTACACGTGTGTGCATGTGTGCGTGCGCACGTATACACGTGTGTGTGTGCGCGCGTGCGTGTACACGTGTGTGTGTGCGCGTGCGTGCGTGTACACGTGGGGAGCGGTAGTGTAGTGGTTCGCGCGCCACGCTACGAAGCCTGCGATCCAAGTTCGATGACAGCTCACGGTCAACACCAATGAACATTATCTGAACTGGTCATGGGGCCTCCCCTAGGTCGACTCAGCCTCCAATGAGTGTCCTGGTGCGGTGTGTAAACATCGCCACTGAAGATAACAAAGGCGGCCGGGCGTGGTGCTGGCCACCCACCCACCACCTCGTGTGCCGTGCCGGCCTTCATAGGTGCAGGACTTGCGCCAAAAGTCTGTTAAAGGCTGTATGGGTGATTTTTTTGCCTCCGTACGAACGCATGTGTTTATAGGTAAAGGCGCAGCCCTGCAATTGCTCACTCACGGAAGGAGCCTCCACTAAAGGGAGCTCTAGCGATCACCTCGCGAGGCTATATGGCCCTCCCCTCTTCCACGTTGGGGCAGACGCCTTGGGAGAGGTGGGAGTTACCCACGCTTTACAACCCACCGCACCCTTTAAGAGCCTTGCACCGCTGCTTAAACTGTCGTGCCACGCAATCGAACGAATACCCGGCGACCCTTCGACCCGCAAGCGCAGCGCGCTCACCCCTACGGCACGGCGGTATCCTTGCACGCGCGAGTGCGCGTTGAGGCTGTACGGGGGATCTTTGTCGACTTGTTTGGTGTGTGCATACACACACACATACATGACATAAATCATATATGTGCTGTCTATAGAAACGCAAGTAATGAGTCGTAATAATAAGAGGAACCACAGCCACAAATTGTTGAAAATAAAAACAGGAACGGTGCAAATGCACGAGCTGACAGGCCACGCTCGTTTGGCGAGCATGGACTGGCTGATTATACCCGGGAGGGGGCGGGGGGTGGGGCGGGGGCAGGGTGGGGTGGCAAAGGAAGATCCCTGTTGCGGCTTACTCCACCACCGCCATCGCCACCGCCACCCCGTTGCGTGAGAGCGGATCATCAGCCGGCTAACCCCCAAGCCTACCTGCCAAGCCTGGGGGATCTTCAGCACCAACTTTGGTGAGTTTGGCTCCCTGGGTGCGTGCGCGTGTGTACGCGCGTGTGTTTTGTTTAATGCCAGGAGCCAGTTTGAAATTTCTTTTGTTATAAAAAAAAGAGTGACAGTGGAACAAAAACAAATTCGACCAAGGTCAAAAAGTTGTTTTCCCATCTTCCAATTCTCTCTCCGATTCTCTCCGTGTGTGTCTCTGGTGAAGCAGAAAAGCGATCGTCAGTACCTGCAGTTTAATCGCCAAAGGCGCCCAACTTTGTCAGGCGCTGGCTCCTAATGACGAGTTAGTCTGGCTCGACAAATGCTCACAAAGCCCACACTGGTTTTTCCCACTCCCACCCGCAAATCTGCTGCTTCCAATCGTTGCCCCTACGGTGGGTTGGAGGGCAGTGAGCCTCAGGTGCTCTTGAAACCATCTCTGTGAGTCTCAGGCATTAACACTGAACCATAGCAATCCTGAGTCTGGCTCTGAGCCTCAGGCATTAACACTGAACCATAGCAATCCTCAGTCTGGCTCTGAGCCTCACGCATTAACGGTGAACCATTAAAATCCTCAAAGGGTTTGGTCTGTCCGAGAGCAACGGTCATTAATACTGAGCCTTAAGAATCATAACGGAAGCCTTAGTGTGGCCCTCAGTGTATTACGATAGCCGGTGGTGAATATAAAGCATACGCAGGGTGGAGCACGGATCGGCGGTTAGCACAACGCCCTACGAGCGCCGCAACCCGACTTCGATTCCCAGCCGTGGCCTACTTCAGCGGCGTGTGACATCTGAACCATCTCAGGGCTCCTGAGCGTCGCACTGCCCAGTGCAGGGTGCAGTACGATCGAACGAGCCTCGCGCGGGCCGGGTGCCGCCTGCCTCGCGTGCCAACGTTCTGACCCGCCCCTACTGGACATCTGTGAGAAAGAGCTTTGCAGCTCAGCGGATTCCTCCTGCATAAATGAACATTCTGATTCCGATTCTGAAATCGTGGGCCTTACCCACCCGGCGAGGCCGTAGGTTTCTACACGGCCCGCCCGGCGCGTCCTGGTAAAGGCTCAGCCAGTCGTGGAGCGAGCAGGCCTCACCACCTGTCAGCCCATAGCCGGGGGTGGGGGGGGGGGGGTCACCCTCGCCTCTACCTCCACCCAAAGCCGGCCGGCCGTGATGCCAAAAGGATGGCGAGCCATCCCAATAACAGATTTCCTGCCCGGATGAGCTTCGAGGCCCTGGTGCTCATCTCCCCGATTGACAACCCCGAGGCAGCGGTGGAAAATTCCACACTTTTATGATGTGAGGGTGTAGGGGTGCGGGGCTGGGGGGGTTGGGTCTATCCACGGGACGACCGCTGTCGACTTCCCCGCGAAGTGGCACCTATTTTATTGACCGCCCCCGCCCCCACTCCCGTAGCCCCCCACCCCCCTCCGGAGGGACGATACACGGGTCGAACCAACCCGCGAGGAGTCGAACTCGGCCTTCTGCCGCCGCGCCGAGCCACCTGTGCCGGGCGGGCGGCTCGCGAGCGGCGTCCCGACGGCGTGAAGGGTTCGGCGAAAGCGGAGGGCGTCAGCTGACGGTCCCCGACTCTCCGCTTGCCCTTGATTGGCAAGCGATAAGGGACACCGGCTGACACGCAGCACGAGTTTTTGCAACAGCTCCCCGCGCGTGCTTATCTCGGAATAGATTGATTTCTTTTTTAATTCTTTCATACTTTTTATTTTACTTACTCGTTCTGGTGGGGGGAGCCACGGAGTGATAGCGTGGTGTGATGTGGAATTGGAAAAATTGGGAAGAAGTCTTGGGCGCATCGCAGGGGGTTGGGTTAAGTGGGGTTGGTGCGGGTGGGTGGGGGGGCAAACAGGCAGGAAGGTTTAAGATAGAATCCTGGCTCCTGACAGCGCTGACACAGCGACGTGACGAGGGGTGGGGGTCGGAAGGGAACGGGAGGGCGGGGGGCCCGGGCGGAGCGGGCAGAGGGAGGACGGTGCAGGCGGTTTGTGCTTCAGATTAAAGAGGAAGGGTATTAACCCCCACGGAGCCTTTCACGCCGACGGGGCAATGCGCGCGTCCGCGGCACTTTCGTTGGCGACAGCGGCCGCCCCCCCCCCTCCCCCCGGCGTGTCACGCTCTCTCTCGCCCTCTCCCACTCTCTCTCCGCCCGACTTTCACGACCAGCGACGCGGGGGGCCGCGTGCCAACCCGCGCGCGGGAAGCGCCGCGGCCGTCCCTCGTAGTCGGGGTGCGGCGGTTTTAAATCCGGCGCTCGCGACGCGCCGGAGGGTTAACCCTTCCGACGACGGCGCCGTTCGTGCCTCGTGGCGTTCCCGGGCCGTCCGGGATGGCGCCGTCGCGGGGGGGGCGGGGGCCGGAGCGCCGCGGTGGCGGGAGGCCGCCGGCGGCCCCTTCCCCACGGTGGCGGCACGCCGGACCCCGCGCCCGGCAAAGTTCGGCGAGCGCGGGGGGGGCGCGCGGCGACCGCCGCGGAGGGCGGCACGCGAGTTGGCGGGGGGTGGGGGGGGGGGCGATGGGTTAAAAAATCTCTTGGGAGCCATCAGGCAGACAGGACACTGATGGGAATTACAGGAGACGTCAGCCTTGCGTTTCTAACGAGCTTTTGAAAAGGTCTCGGGGCAAAGAAAGGGGGGGTGGAGGTGGAGGGGAGAAAGGAGGGGGGAGAGGAGCAAAAAAAAAAGCCCAGCACGACGTAGGAAGCGTTAAGCTCCCATGCTGTCATCCTCGCTCGCATGATCTGAACCGTGTGATACTCAAAGGTTATTAACGGTTTAGCTTTTTTAATTCGGATGAATCCCTTCTTTTCCCCGTGAAAACGACTCTCAAGTCGAGGCAGAAATACCCCCCCCCCCGCCCCGTGAGTACCGCGTACCGTGCTGGAACATCAAGTGCCGCTAAGCGTACGGGGGGGGGGGGGGGGGCGGGGTAAGGGAGGGGGTGAGGCTGTTTCCGCGAGGCTCTGGGACGAGGTGCGCCGTCGCCCGCGCGGCCCAAACGGCGCGACGGAAGTGTCGCTCCGCTCGCTCGTGCTTCAAGTGTGGCCGTTTAACAGAACGCGGATCGGCGGCAGCGGCGGATGAACCACTCGATACGACGACGGATAAAAATAAAACACGCGACAAGAATGGGTGGCACTGACATTCAGAGGCATTAAAATCAACGTGGACACCCGACCGGAGTGCCCCGATCTCTCTCCCCGATAGCCCACGCGGGAGGGAGGGACATTCAAATCGGAGTGACATTAAGAGGCTTGCGCCACGAGAGGTGCGAGCCGGCGCCAGGGTGCAATTGTCAAGTCGGCGTCGGGAAAGCCCGGACCTCTGCACGACGCTCGGGCGACTTACGGAACCGACGCCGCCGGAACACCGCGAGCCGTCTTAGCCGACGAAGAACTCAATCGCGCGGTGGCGTGCGGGCACGCGGGGCACCCTGCGTGGAGCCGTACTTCGCCACGCTCGCAGGGTGCCGGTGAAGGCGGGCAGCGACAGACGCCCTTCTCTTGGGGGCTGCCGCTCAGCCGTCATCCTCGACCGCAGGCCACCGACCCTCCTGGCCGTGACGCGTCCGGCCCGAGGCCCCGCAACGTACCGTTCTTAACGTTCGGCGTGGCGTCGTCAACTTAACGCACGTTCTCTCCGAGCCTCTCCAAACCTCGTCTGCCTCTCGGCAACACGCAGCAAAGAGAATCGCTCGGGATGGGGGACACGCTGCCCAGGTTACCCAGAGGTCACCAGTTTGATTCCGTCTCCCGGCGGCGGCAGTTGAAGCGAGCAGCGTGATTGGCTTCAACTAGAGTTGGTGGGAAACCTGGCCAAGGTGGGAGAGAGCCAACCAAAATATCCTCCTGAGGAGGAGCGGCTCATCAGAGCTGCTCCCTTCAGTGGAGGCCCTGCTGCCAGCTGTGGCATCAACCAGGACACTGCAGGGCCGCCATGTCCTTGCGCAACAGGGAAACCACTCGCTCGTACGACCGTACGCGCAAGCAAAGTCGGAGATGCGAACCGCCCAGCCATCTGCGAACGACGCAGGCCGACGCGTCGCGGAGTTAACGACAGGCGCACGACAGCTCCCGGCGTGCAGTCGCGGGGCAGATGGGCGGCGCGGCCACCGACGGGGGCGTGGATCAGCCACGGCGCGGACAGCTCCTTGTACTCACGAGAGATTTGGGCCGGGTGACAGGGTCTCAACTGAGTATTTTGCACCTCTCTCCCCGTCGCCTCTCCGCTGGCCTCTGTTGACAACCCAAAGCGAGGATGCGATCTGAGTCGCAGGCGGCTCTTGTCGCGTAGACTCGCAAGTGAAGCTGGTCCCCAGATGGCCTCAATCATAGAATGTTCAGTCGACGTCACTTCCTTGTTTTCCTCGGTTACGTTATGTGGAGCATCCACACTTCCCTTCCTCCCTGTAGTGAAACTATTAAACCGTTTTTATGTTATTAGGTAAGGTCCACGGAGCTATTAAGCTACTTTTCAGATGATAACTCAACGAGGTGGATTACCGCTTGGAAATTTATATGGGTCAAATACTTTGAACGCACGTTGATTCTAAATGTGTAGTGAAAACCGTAGGACCTGGAGAAAAATCCACGCGACCACAGGGAGAGACACACGCAAACTCTAAATATGCAGCAGTCAGGGTCGGGATAAAACCCACGACCTCCTGCATACCAGGCGAGGGAGTTAACACCTCGCCACCACGGCACCCCTCGACAAAGACAAAAAGTTCAATGCAGGCCCAGCCGAACGAAGATCCGGAAACTCGCCGATTCCCTCAATGGCGCTCAGTCGCCTGCTTGTACACTTCCAAGTCCGCTACGATGGTCACTGTCCCCGCGAGATTCACTCTGCTCCCTCCACCCGCGCTGAGGACTCAGCCGACCAGAGCGACGGCATGCCCTTGTCGCACGCAGGAGGAGGAGGAGGAGAAGAAAACACGAAAAGTAAGAAATGGAAAAGCGGATCCGTTCTTTAACCAGACGGGCTGGTACACCGACGGGGCAGGCAGGAGCGGAAATGTCTAAACGCTGCTTAACCCAACGATGTAATTTTTCTTCGCGGCTGCGAGCGATCAAACGAATTGCAAATGGGAGATCGGAAGGGATGAGGACGAGAAGGCGCGCGGCTGTAAAAAAAAAAAGAAAAATTGCGACGCGAGAGCGAAGATGGAAAGTGAGAGGAAGCGAGAGGGCCGACGGCACGATTGACAAAAGGGAGCGGAGAAAGGAACAATAATGAGAAATCGCTAAAACGTAAAGGATAAGGAAGAGATAAAAGGTGAAATATATATATCTGCTCGATGGAGGGGACTCGATATCCTCGGAAATTACACGGTTTGGGGGAGTGAGGTCAATTTCGTTCGAGTGGCGCTTAACCCGGCAGCGGCCAAGGCTCTCGCAGCAAGGCTTGCTGGCAGTGCGGCTTCCGCTACGGCACCGCGACAGCACCAGGACACTCCGCACACACGCACGTATCCTTTCAAATATTCCCATTCAAGTTCCACTTAATTGATAATTAATTGAGCCGCTCTCTGTACCGCAAGTCGAGGGTGTGTGCAACACGTGCGATAAATAGCGCGCGCCTGCCTGCCTGCCTGCACATGACGCCGAAAGCGTTAATGCCCTGCAGTTATAAAAGTGACCCCCGGTGGAACCCAGCAATTCCTCTTCATGCCAGGAGACATCTCACACACCATCATCTTTTTGTTTTATATTTAATTATTTTCTGGTGGATCGGGGAGGTAGGGGGGCAGGGGCAGAGGGGGGTGGCTGCCACTTCGAGGTTGCTCTGATGTTGTTTTTTTGCTTTTTAGGCCAGTGGGGTGGTGCACAGCTGCAGTCCAATACTTTTGAGGTCAAGCGTTGGTGGATCACGGACAGATTTGCAGGACACCTGATGTGCTCCGAGTTGGCCACCAGCGGTCATTTCCTTCCTCACGCCCGTGTGATTGAGCGCTCGACGGAAGGAGCTGGGTGGATCGCACAGAGAGCTGTGGGACTACAAAAACCTGCTAGGCCTTGAGTTGGCCCAGCGGCATTCTTCCCCACAAGTGTGATGCGTGGGTGCTCTCCGGGCAGCCTGAGATCCAATGAGCAAATCACCCAGGCGGTGCCCGAACCTCGCCAGGTCTCTCAAGTCAAGCAGCGTAGAGCCCGGGGCCATGGTGCGATGGGCGACCAGCATGCACCCCAAGATGTTATCGGCTCCTGCTACGCTGTGCCTCCTCCAAGGGAGGAGAGCACCTACGGTCACGCGACTACTCCCCCCCACGACCCCCGCATCGTGGTGGAGGCGAGGGGGGGGGGGGCGACGCTCAGCAGTGGATTGACGGAAGGGCCATCCACGCGCTCCCTGAAAGCGTCTCGAGACCCGGGAGAGGCTTTTCCTTCAAGAATGAATTGCGCTCTCGCATCGGTATGACACTTTTTTTGGAGCGGCCACACAGGCGGGCGAGCCACCCGCAGATCACCCGGTAGCCACAAGGAGGTGTGCGGGGCATGTCAACCGCGCCGCGGACGAGTGCCAGAATTTCCGGCAAAGAGTCTCCCGCGGAGCCGAACAGCCGCCACGGCGCCATGCTGCCACGTCGCCTTGTATTCGAATGATGCGTGGCGGCGCGCACCAAAGCAGTGGGGATAGAGAGCGGCTTATTTTTTTGGCATTTGTTGTCATTCCCCCAAATCCCCCCCCCCCCCGCCCGCAAACACCCCCCCCTCCCCCCCCGATTTTACCCTGATCGTGGGATCGGCGTCACTCCACGACAATAACTAAAAGCCCGTTTCGGAACGCCCCCCCCCCCCCCGCAGAGGAGCGCAACCCACCGTGATGTTAGAGAATGACCCACGGAAGGGGACTTCACGGAGCTACCTCTGAGACCGATTCGAGCGAACCCCCGCTCGTCGCGTGAAAGGCAAACAAAGGTTTGGAGCTGGAATTTAGTTAGCCAAAGTGTAGAACCAGATTCATCGTGATGGGTTCATTGATTTATTTCAAGTGCAGTACATTGGCGGCGGGGGCTCACAGATCACCGTCTCAATGCTCTTAACCCTTTCACGTTCCAATGGTGTACAACGTGCACGTCCATCAGTTTTTCATTCCGATTAAGTTCGGATGATGGAATCGATTCCGAACGAAATCATAAGTAAAACGCCACGTGGGACGGCGTGTGGCACAGCTTGACGCGAGCTACCACAGAGTTCGGCGGTCGTGTCGCGACAGTTCTCTGCGTTGAATACGGTACAGCGTCTTTATAAACAGCAGTGCTACGCCTCTCTAAATAAAATCAACGCTGAACCGCTTGTGCGTTCCGAGATCCGGAACACCGACCCTACAACTTGCAGAATATCTCGGAACGGGATAGGGTTAAGAGCCCAGTTTATTGAAAGGCTGGCTGCGTGGCTTTTTCTTTACCGCTACACAGAATAGTTTGGTTTCTCGCTTGGAGCTTTCGTGGAAGATTTCTGTAAAAAGACAAAAAAATCTAAACCGAGGCTGGTAGCAGAGCGCGAACAGGCAACGTGGGGATATGCGCGAAAATTCATCTTTTGGTAATTATGAGGCTTGCTAAGTGGATGCGTGATAATTTATCACTAATCAGCACAACCGATGTAAGTGCGCGTGATGATGAATTAGAAATTATTACAGAACCAGCACTGCCATCACGCCGCATTTGCGAGCCCAGATCAGTCAAGGGTG
Source organism: Lampetra planeri (assembly GCF_965212315.1). Classification (NCBI taxonomy): domain Eukaryota; kingdom Metazoa; phylum Chordata; class Hyperoartia; order Petromyzontiformes; family Petromyzontidae; genus Lampetra; species Lampetra planeri. The sequence continues at coordinate 13,139,762 of NC_136122.1, read as the reverse complement.
CGTGATGAAATATCCACATTTCCCGTATATATCAAACCAATAATCCTTTTAGGTATAGCATTTTTTTTTAAAACGTATGAAATATTTCACATTTTATTTGAGCTCCTTCAACATTCCCTCCGTTAGAACTGGCAACGCATTAAATGCCGTGCAATAAGTGTGTGGTGGTTCTCGCCTTAAATCCGTGAATCAAGTATCAGGTCGATGAAACCGTCTGAACAACCTTGGCGTCCCTAAACTGTTTTTTTTCTTTTGACATGGAGGAGAAATGGTTCATACCCAAAATAGATTTAGCAAAAATGCGTTGAGATCAGTTTAACACGTAGGCTTTCGCGACCATTATGAATGCGCTAAGATGGTTCCTAAAACGAATGAAAGAAATATGTGGTACATTACAAGCTGGAATTTATTGACGCATCCATTCATTGATAACAGGGAACTCTTAGGATCAAGATACACGGCATCAAATCCCACAGGCCCGGATCTATTCGTCGCGATTTTGGCAAATTACGTGCGAACGTCGTTTTTGGCAGAAGGAAGGAAAAAAGCCCCCCACGAAAATAAGAAATGCAATTGTACTCCATGCTGTTATGCCATTTTAAATGTAATATGTGAATTCATCTCACTCTTGTCATGCGTAATGCTATTTTGTATCGCACACTAGATTTCCATTGTACATACTTACGCCTGTTTATTGGTCATAAATCGAAAATGTTCCCCTGATTTTTGTTCCATGCAGCCCCTGTAAACCCTCCCTTCTCCCACGTAACCTGCCCACTACCGTGGCATCAGCCACTCACGACGGGTGGACACTGAAAAAAGAGGCTTCCGAGCTGAATGGGCCTCAACAGAAATAAACCGATTGATATGACAATCTTGGCTCATGTTACGTTCAGGAAAATGGGACAAAAAAACAATTATTTAATCAAATCACCAATCTGACCGGTGACAGTTAATCGAATCACAGGGAGGGGACATGGGGGGGGGGGGGCGGTGGTGGTGGATGTGAATCGTTACACACCTACCGAATGAGCTACTTGCATTGGCAGATTTAATCACAGATAATCAAGGAGATTAATTTATGATGGGAGGGACGCGTGGCGTGCAGGGGTGGAGGAGGAGGAGGAGGGACGATGATCGAGACGGGCAGTCGAGTGGCACCCAGAGGTCGGAGGAGACCACGGGGAAGAGAAGACCCGGAGCCAGACGGTGGCGGTGATCGAGAGCCCAGAGACCCCATCGCTGGTGATCGCGCGTCGCACAGCGCGACCCGACACGCGCAACTAAGAGGGGGGGGGGGCAAGCGATGGCGAGGATAAGCCGCATCGACATGGTTGGTCACAACGACCTCTCGACCTCGGGATCATCATCAGCCCTGCGGCGATCGCTCTCGGCGCTCGCTGGCGGCATCTCATCGAGCGAGGCTGAAGCGCCGCCGCACGGCGCTGCGCGCGGCGCTGCGCACGCGGAGAGAGAACAGGGTCGCACTCGGAGAGGAGAGGCGAAAAATAAATATCACAGGGGTTGGCAGGTTGAGCAAAATAAGGCAAAGTCAAACAATATAAAATATAACGGAGAGGATAAAGATGGAGCCATCTGGGGAAATTATAGCTTTATAAATCAAAAAGGAGAAAGGTTAGCCCGTTTTATTTTTATTTTTGGGGGGAGGTGGTGGTTTGGACCGAGTTGGTGCGGCGGGGGAAATGACAGGAAGAAAAGACAAACTTGCCGTTATCGTTTAGATTTTGCGAACAAAATCTAAACGATAACGTCCTGTCATCTCACAGCGTTTTGGTACGGTAATTGTAAAAACTGCAATCGGCACCTTCCTTCGCAGGGACCGCCTGTCCCTGCGCGTCCATTTAATGCGGCGAAACAGGCGCACGGCCATCCGCCGGAGAGGTGTGAACGATCACAGCCAGAGGAGTGTGACGACCCCTACTCGCCCCCCCGCACTCGCAACGCGCGCAGTCGCGTGCCGTCACGTGCCGTCGCAACAAACGCGCGCATGGAACAGTCAGACGGACGGACGGACAGGGGAGACAGAGGAGCGAGTGCACGAGCTGAGACGCGGAACAGAGGCAGAACGAGCGAGACGCAGGGATTCTGCTACTGCTGCCGCCCCTCCAAGTGTGCGTGCCGCTGATTAGAGCCGCCTGCTGCTGCTAAAAGCGAGCACCCATATTATAGCGAGGGCACACAGGGAGAGCCAGAAGCACAGCGCCCGTTTGCCAATAATCACATGCGTGCGTGTCGTTAGAAAGGCAGCTCAGCCTGCCTCTGGCGAGACGCAATTTGACAAAATCGCAGCGGAGAGAGAGAGGTGAAAACGCAGACTCCGGGGCTTTTTTTTTACTTGCACACGGCCGGTAACGCGCCACGAAAACACATTTGCGCGCGTTCCGCGCGTTTCATCTCCATTCTTTCCTTTTTAAAGACGGCAAATAGGCTGCTCCAAGTGTCCTTTCATACGGTGCGACAGGCGTTTTGGACATATCGGTGGCAGCTTTAAATTTTTAATACATCACCTGGTTCCCCCTTTTATTCGCGGGCGAACCCGCGCGAAGCGAGACTATCAACGCTCGCACGGAAACGCCGCGCGCGGCCGCTTATCGTCCTGCCTTGTTTGGGAGGATGAGGAGGAGGCGACAGTTGTAGGCTGCTTGCGTGAGCAGCAAACCGCATTTCCTTGCCCGTTATTCGCTACTTTTCTATTTCTCGATTTCTCCACCACTCAAGTCTTGTTTACCGCACGCCGGCGCGAATGCATCAGGGTTATCCCAAGGTATGGCTGCAATAGCACGAGCATGAATAATTCCTGTAAATGTTTACTGGCAGGACGGAATGCACTCCGTCGTGACCAATGATGAAGGATTTACAATGCCCATTGGAACGAGTGCGCGCACACACATGCGCGCATGTTCTCGAAAAAAGTGATTTTGTCACCAGCCTCTACAGAGTGCCGTCTTGGCAAGAACCCGTAAAGCGCACGCCGCCAAATTTAAATGGCAAGCGCGGCGTCTTCCAACCCCCCCCCCCCCCCCATACTTATTGTGAACAGGCGAACAGGTTTTAATATTTTTTTTTATTTTTCTCGCGTCCCATTCTCTCGGCAGGCACCCGCGCGCCGTGCAGGCGTAAGTCAGCTGGCCTCTTTGTCCTCGGGGCCGGGGGGGGGAGGAGCCAGGGGGGGGGGAGGCGATGGGGGGGGGGGAGAACCTCTGCGGGAACGGATCCGAATAAGTCGCGCGAACACGACATATGGACGCGCTCTCCTCGCTTCGTGGGGCTTATTGTGCCATCTCTGATTAATGCGGAAAATCCTCCGGCGTTCGTCACAAAGTTATAGAGCCGGGGGTCCCGCGTGGATTGGCACTGGTGCGTCGGGGGCAGGTCGCGTGCGACACGGTTTGGCGCGGTGAAGGCGGGAGAGGGGATGGAGTTTTACCAAATTTTGCGAGAGAGTGCCACGGGGAAAAATCAAATGAAGGGTTTGGGCGTTATTTAAATTTAAAAAAGGCAAATTACGAGAGCAAAGGTGCAGCCCTGCAATTTCCTGCCCGCGCCACCGCTCCTGGCAGAAGAACCGCAACTAGGGGGAGCACTGGAGGGCATTTTGGCCAAGTCTGTCACAAGGCGGGAAACACCCACACTTTACCCCACCAGAAGCGACCAGCCGATCGACTGACTGTGGCGTGCCCATTGAAACTGCCGGGTGGACAGAGGCAGAGCCATTTAAGAAACCCCATGACATTGTTTCCACTGCCAGGCCGGGGACATCAAACCTCAATCCAGTGTGCCTGGTCCAAATTACAAGCCTTTACTGCTATATGATACATTATGACTTATCTTTCTTTAAACTAAAGAATCTGTACATCTACAGAGAGAGTGATTTCAAACGCGTGCTGGTTTCATTATTGGCTGCTCCTTGCCAAGTGTTACTTCAAATTTGTTGTTTGCGCAGGAAAACTATTTACCAAAGGCGTTTCTATTTCTATTTTTGCAATATTTTAAAGAATCTTATTCCTCACTCAAGATGCACTATTTTGAAATATATTTCTCTCCTCTTAATGTTCACTGACGTTAAATATTTTATTTCTAATAAAGTAATGTATTGTAAAAAAGATTAATTGGTTGACTTTTTTCATTGCTGTATTTATTGCATTCATAATTTTTACATGACCTGTTGCAAGCGTTGTGTTTTTAATTTGACAGGTTTTTTTGTTTTGTTGATGAACCCCGATTCAAGAGCTTCTTATCTCACAGGGCGATTCTAAATCAACTGTATAGTAAACTGTATAAAACTCATCGTGGGCCTATGACCGCATAAGCGCAGACTCCTCACGGAAGCAACAAAAACAGATGTATGTATGTTGAACTTCTTTCACACCGTACGTAGCCACCCGTGCTAATCGTGGAGGTGGGGGGGAAGGACAACAAACTAATCACAAACAAAGCAGTTCTAAAGAAATTAATTTTCAATCTCGATGATTTTAAAGTGCATAGCTCCGGTGGCTTCCACATATCGGAAGGAAGAGCGTTCCAGACGGCCGCAGAAGCGCATCTGAAAGCACCGCGCGATGCTGTGGTCACCACCGTCTTTGTTCCATGGCTAGCCAAAAGCAGCCGCTGCGAGGATGACCGGAGTATCGCGTGATGGTGGTTTACGCTCCTTGACGAGATCGGCGAGGAAAAAAAAACAGATGACGCATTCTGTGTCTTCACTGCCGCTGTCCTCCGTAGGTGAACGATAAAATACATCGTTCTGGCCGAATTCAGCCACGGTCCATATGATCCATCCCTTATATGATCCATCCCTTATATGATCCATCCCTAATATGATCCATCCCTTATATGATCCATGCCCTATCCGTATGATCCATCCCTCATATGACCCCCCCCCATGCCTAAACTGCGTGACCCCTACCCACCCCATCACAATGCCTAATTGTGAGCTGATGAGACGTTCATGAGTGTACGTGCAAATGTGTGCACACCGCCCTCTATGTTACATTTTCAAACGCAAGACAACGAATAAAACAAGACAAATCCGTGCGAATGGAGACATAATTATGTATCGTCGAGGTGTGTGTGTGTGTGTGTTTTTGGATTATTTGACAGAATTCACGCGGGGGGCATGGGGGGAGGGTGGGGGACGTCACCTTATTCTGTAGGTGAAGAAGTAGTGAGGAGGATTCACCGAACTGAATTCTGGGAGGAAGGAGGTTACCACGGAGACGGTGATGTCACCGGTGTGTGCGACACAGTCCTTGTCACACGTGTACCTGATAAACACATGGCGGGGGAGAGAGATAAAGAAAGCAGTAATTGGAGCACACGCTGGAAACAAATATATAATTTATTTTTAATTGGTAACTAAACATGGCTGTTAATTTTTCTTGACATGCCACATAGCTGCCAATTGCATCCGGGATAATTCAGAAAACATACACTCGTGGGCGTGCGTGTGTATGAACGTGGGGAGCAGTAGTGCAGTGCTTAGCACGCTGCGCTACAAACCCAGTCACACCAGTTCAATTCCAGGCCATGGTTAACATTCATGGCAAGTGCTACATTAATCAGACTTCAAACACTCCACCAGCCCCCACCCCCCAGGTCAACTCAGCCTTAATATGCACCCAGCGCAATGGTCAGGCAATGTGCTTCATCAAAATAATGGCGCAGTCAGAATTATTGCAGGATGCTATGTGTAGAAGACAGATTCCCCGCGTAGCTTACAAAAGCCAGTTGAGGAAAGTGCAGCTCGCGAGCGCATATGAAGGCCTTGACAGCACACGAGGGGGTGGGTGGACAGCACCACGCCCGGCTGCCTTCGTCTCCTGAGTGGCGATGTTTACACGCCGCACCAGGTACACATTTGAGGCTGAATCGACCTAGGGGCGGCCCGAGGACCAGATAAGACAATCTTCACTGGTTTTGGCAGTCGTGAGCGGGAATCAAACTCGGATCGCCGGGATCGTAGCGCAGCACGCTGACCGCTACACTACCGCTCACACGCTGCGTATAAACGAGCGTAAACACAGACACACACGTGCATTATTTTAAGCACACACGCAATTAAAATCGAGAAAAATAATTACACTGATTCCTACTTTGATAATGTTAAGTGATGCATCCGAACCTTATTAAAAGTTAATGTTTGTGCATTGATTCTTTGCTTGTGTTTGACAATCCTTATAATGCGGGAGTGTGATTTCTCATTAGTCGAAATGAGTCAGCCCAATAATTAACTGCTGGATTAACCCACCGCACGCGCTGGAAGGGCAGGCCACACTGCTCCACCCAACCATTCCTTCGGAAACCGACACACTGGCCCGAGCGGGGTGCGACGGGGTAGGGGTGGGGCAGGAGGTGGGCGTGCGCACAATGAACATTTCAATTCGGGATCCGTCGCGTCATTTGTGTGCCCGGTCGCCGGTGCTACGAGGTGAGAGAAGAAATAAAAACTTACTCTGACGGAGACCGCCCCTGTGCCACGCGCACGAAACTCGGGTCACAGCGGCTCAATGTCACGCGACGCCACGTTGGGCGAGTCGCGAACTAAACGGGTTAACCACACACACACACTTCTGTGTGCTCAGTGACAGACCCTCGGTCTATTTTCTATTGCGATACGGCGGCGCACAACACGTGCGAATATTTCTCCCAATCCCCAAGTGTGAAATTCATTACGGAGCGGTCAAATCAACTGACAAACACGTAATTGCATTTCTGCTTAAATATAAAGTACACACTGTTCTTCGCGTGCGATGGCGAGGCCGCGAGAAGAGTTAAGAGAAATACTTTTAACTTAACTAATGAAAGGCATTTCGTAACTCAAACATGACTCGGTACAAGCCGTTAATGAAAAAGAAAACCCAGGCTTCCATTCGTAATTGTGTCCTCGCTGAGCACCGTTGCTTTGTTTAAGTACATTTAAAAACTGTTTAAGTTTTCAGACGAGCAATTCTTTCCTTGGATGCATCTTCTTTTTTCTGGGATTGTGCTCAAAGAAAGTTGGGCAGCGGCGGGGGCAGTGGTGGGGGCGGGGGGGGGGTGGCTGGGGGATGGAATCGCGGTGGTTGTTGGCAGACGAAGTTTTGTGGGTTTTTCATTTCCAGCCGTGGCCCGGGAGGGACAGGTGTGGAAACTTGGGCAAAAAAAGGTGTCGAAAAGTGCTGGCGGGCGACGGGGGCGGTAGCAGGGGCACAGGGGAGGGGGGTGCAAGAGGGGGAAGGGAGGGGGGGAGAGTGGGCCGCTGAGAATATTTGCGGAGAAGGGCCGACGTCACGCGCTCGCGCTCGACCGGACGGCGGGCTCAGAGGCAGCTCCGCTCTGTGGCAGAGTAATCTCATTTTAATTAGGTTCATGTGCGCCGAGATGCTGCTAACACGCAAAAGCTTTTAAAAAAAGCAGACTTTTTGGGTGAATTCTGCTTGAAAAATGTATTTGTTTCACCACGAATTTCTTTTTCTTCTTCCCCCTTTTCATTCTTTCACGCACCGAAGTAAAAAAAAACGCGACGAAAAATAACTTCCCATTTACCGGGGACAAAAACAATTCTAACAATAACAACGATGACGACGAACGACGACGTGGGTGTAACGTGGCCGAGATGGCACGGCGCTTCGAGGAAGCCTTCATCTCTCGCGCCGTTTTGACGCCGGGCGGAGTTAGGAAGAAAAAAACGCGGATGTGGATTTTTCGCGGCGAGAGCGCACGTGGCGTGACTGCCGAGGCGGCCTTGTAATTGTTGATAAAGCCGGAGCCATTCCAAAGCTGACGAGACAGGCAATCCTGCAGCACTAACACAACGCGCAACGGTGCACGGTTGCCATCTGTCCGTATCCATTTGAACAAACAGATCTGCAGCAGCGGTAAGTTAAACGTAAGTGATACGACTCCGAACCAAAAAAAAAACGCAATCGCCATTGATCAGAAGAAAACAATTAACTCGCGAAGGTGCGGTATAGATCTACAAAGTAGCGCTAAAATAATTAGGCGGGTCGGAAACCAAACAGGCTGCGCGTTCAAATGACCAATCGCCAAATAGATAATTCGCGAGCAAAAACAAGACAAACAGCATTAATACGGGGAAGAGGGTCACGCCTGAAATGACTTTGGGCCAGAGGCTAACGAGATTTGCGGTAACGATACGGTCGCCGTCGGAAACAACGCAATCTACTCTCTCCATTCCGCGCGACGTGTATCCGCGGCGGCTCGTTTATATGCGACGTGTGCTCGCTCACACCCGGGGGGCGGGGGGACGCCTGGGCTTCTCCCTCTGGTTCGTCGCTGACTTCTCATTCAGCCGGCTTCTCGGCTTCGGCCGACACCTCCGCCAAACAACACCGAAGTTTTCTGCAGCTTCTTGTTGTTGTTGTAGTTGTCGTCGTTATTGATGTCACTGCTGTTTTGTTAGTGTTCACTCGCTCTCTCTCTCTCTCTGTCCGCGTACGCACACAGTTGTTCTTGCCTAATGTGTGACCGGACGCTCGGGAGTCGGGGAAAAAGCCGGAGGGGTGGTTTTTACACAAGTGACACCCAACCGCAGGAGGAGCGGGGGACGGGAGGGGGGAGGGACGGGGGGGGGGGGGCCGTTGCCACCGCTCGTAGATTTATCCCTGCGACGCTCGCGCGAGATTTATCGCGGTCCGCGGACGGTCGCTCCGAGCACGGTGACACCCGGAGCGACTCTGCTCGTTGCAGAATCGGCGTGAGACGAGCGCAAGCGTCCGAGACCGAGAGAGGGGAGTGGAGTCACCGGCTGCACAGACACGGGCGGTCGCGGTGTGCAGAGTGGCGTGTACATCACACACACAACGGTGTGCCACGTCTGACCGCATAGCCGCTTGTAGGTGCATTCAAACCTCATAATATAGCGAATTTTGGGTTCAAAAAGGTCAGCCGCGTGAACGGGGCACGCGCAGAGCGACGGGAACCTGTAGCCGGCGACGTTGTGGGCCATGGTCCTTTATCACAGCACATGAGTGGGTGGGTTTGAGAACATGTTTGTGAGTAGTATTGTGGTAATATTTGTGAGTAGTATTGTGGTAAAAAAAATTTACCACCATACTAATACGCAGCTCTCTGTCGATCCGCATGCCGTACCAGTCACGGGGGTTGCTTGACCATACTTCACCGCGCTGGTCAGCGGGGCGCCAGGACTGGTTTGTGTACGAGTAAGCCGTGGTCGAAAATCGAACCCAGGTTACCGGACTTACGAGGGCAATGAACGAACCAACAAGGCCCACACCCCCCTCTCTCCTCCAACCTACCCTACACCCCACCCACCTCTCCCGTACACATACTAGAACACACGTTCGCTCACCAACCAGTAAAGCCCACGGAGAAGCAGAGAACCTCTGCTTCATTTCACACCTCGTCAGACGCTAATGATCTGCAGTCAGGTTTCAACTTCACACAAGGCAACGGCTCATTTGACTTAACGGTGGGCACTGCCCCGGTCACTTGTTTAATTTTCTTTCCCTACGCCGCATTTCTCCGATCAGGTTTGAATTTAAAACGGGCTTCCGTAAAAATAAAAAGGTTTACGTTCGTAGATTTAAAACAAAGGAAACAAAAGTGTTACCCGTTGGAGCAGCACAGGGGGCGGCAGCAGCGACGGAGTCAGGCAGCAGCCAGGGTGGTGGCACGATGAGCGGGGGAAAGGCACGGATGCCAAGACCAAACTCAACCAATCTAAGACTTTTAAATTTCGATTTAAAGCTTTCGTGACTGCAGGGATTCATCTTCTTTGTTCTTTCGGTAAAGTCACATAGAAGGGAAATAATACAATAATAAAAATAAAACATAATAAAATAATTCTCACGACGTTATGGCCACAACGCAAGCAGCCGTCCTCAGGTGAAGAACAGGTCTGTCAGAAAGACAGCGTCTGAATGAAACACCACCAGGCTTGGAGCGTATATTTAAGCTGCTGGGTTGGAGAGCTTAAAATATACGCTCCAAGCCTGGTGGTGTTTCATTCAGATGCTGTCTTTCCGACAGACCTGTTCTTCACCTGAGGACGGCTGCTTGCGTTGTGGCCAAAACGTCGTGAGAATAATTTTATTATGTTTTATTTTTATTATTTCCCTTCTACGTGACTTAATCTAAGACTCTAAAAATTGTTATTTTACCAGGTCGAGGCCCACCGAGCTATATAGCCGCTTCTTCAGAAGCGACTTGCCCATCGCAGTTGGCAGCTCGACGAGGCAGAAGGCTTATCATCACAATCGTGTGGACATTTCTAGCAGCCGAATACTCTAAATGCGTGATGTTGATTTTCGAAATGAAGAGGGGAAAACCGGAGGGCCCGGAGAAAATTCCACGTGACCGCGGGGAGAGAGAGAGACGCGCAAACTCCAAATATCCAGCAGGAGTCCGGGTCGGAATTTAACTCACAACCTCTTGTATGCCAGGCGAGGGAGGTAAGTTCTCGCCACCGCAGACAGAAATTGACATCTAGGGCGACCCGATGCCTCTCCATACGCTCACCCTGCATTGGACACGTGACTGAAAGTGGCCATATGAAAGTGGATAGAAAGGAGCAGGTGGAAAAATGTCGATAGAAACACATGGATGGACACAACTGGGCCTGACCGGCATAGTGGACAACCGTAGAGTCGCACTATTTGATGTTCCCCGTGGAGATGGGGCGGATCAGTTTGGCTCGTTTTCTGGGAGCTGGGCGAATCGTCTGTTGCGTCGCAAAGAGATGGCGACGGCTGGGGGTGGTGGCTTTCATCCAGCAGTGGATTATTGATCATGGCTGACGACGAGGACGATGAGGTTAATACGGAGGAACCAACGCCGGCACGTCGGCTGCGCACACGCGCAGTCACTCGCAGTGCAGCGGGGCTCGCTTCCATCTCTGCGACGAACCAATAAAAGGGAACAAGAAACCGATGTCGCGTAATTTGCACCTCAAAATACAACAACATCCACGGGAAGGGGAGGAGGGGGAGGAGGGCCCAGATTAAAGAAATACATTTTGCGTGGGCTCCGAGGCGGAGGGAACGGCAATTAAATGGGCGCAGGTTTGACCCGAATTTGCAGTCAACGTTTCTCCATGGCGCGAGACGCGTTTTGTAAATAACGGATTTACTTGTGAACGTTGGCCCCGTCGCAACGGCATGGGGGGGTGGGGGTGTACTGGGGGGGGGGGTGCTTTAATCAGCACCGCTGCCCTTGTTCCGCCGTGACAACGCAATCGCATTTCCAAGTCGAAAAACTATGAAACCGAAACGGAATAAAACGGCCACTCGTCTTTGAAAACCCGAAGAGATTTCCGCAGACAAATTCAAAGAAATGAAAGCGTCTTCCCTGTTATGATTTTTTTTGGTATTTTTTTTTCCACCTCTCCCATCTGTTTTTAAAGAAAGGAGATTGGCTTGGCACGAGCATTAATAACATTCTGCTTTGCAGAAGAAGCAAAACGAAAAAAAACGAGAGACGGCAATTTCGCCTTTCAGCAAACATTAAAAGAGCAAGTCCAAAGAATCCACGAAAAGCAATTCACGTGTGATGGTTGCGAGCTGGATCTAAATTCGCATCAAGGTAAGCTGTACACGTTGTACGTTTCATCGGCTTTCGCATGCGTCGAACGTTTCTTCCTCCACAGCTCATTTGGCCCCGGCGCGAACACGCGCCTCCTCGCAGGACGGGGCGAGGGTGTCGATCGCGCGCTGCCACGGTCGCACGCGCGCGTGGCGAGCAACGCCGTTCGCACGGCCGTGGCGACGCCGGCGAAGGCGAAAGCTCAGCGGGGCCTCCGCAGCGGCTGCCCGCCAGCACAATGCCGACGTAACGGGATCCCCCCCCCCCACCTGCCCCGTCGCTGACTTGCCCACTGAGTTGCGAACCTGTGGATCGGTGGAGGATGCGAAATCTTGATATTCCAATCTCGAAACAACCGCGAAAAACGGAGTTCCCCTCTCCACCCCTTACTTCCTACGGTCCCGGCCAGCGATGGGCAACCTGCGGCGTCCCGTGGAGTCCCCCCTCGTGGTGGGCTGGTCTAGGTGTCTCTAGGGTGATGCGTGAGGGGCTCACGGCTTCACTCCTGCGGCCCACTAACTCGTCTGCGTCGCCCATCGTTGCTGCAGACCAACGTTTCTCTCAATTCGGTTCGCCGACTGCTGTCCTGCCAAACCACCTCTTGCGAGGGACTGTTCTCTACATCGCGCTCCTTCCACATGGCAGCGCAAGACCACCGATGGTCATTTGTTCGCTCTCCTCCACTCGATTCACATTTGACACGTCCAAAATCCTCCCCCAGACTCTTTTGACCTGGCTCAATCAACGTTACCTCCTTATCTTCGACGACGCCGACAGCGCCGTTTGGTTCTTGCCGCTTAACGCTCTGGGGCCTCTCCGCCCGTGCTCAGCCAGCTGCGTTTAAACAAAAAAAAGATGAGAAGTCTGCGTCTTTATGGCTTTGTACCAAAGATTCCGTCTGGCCAGGCTGTTTGGTCACGGTCTCAATTCTTAGTTGATGCGGTCTCAACAATCCCAGGCTCCTTCGACCATCTGGTTCATTTCTGATCGCGCCCGACATCCGAGCGTCTGGAGGCTTTCCGTACGCGCTGCCAACGGCGACATCCTTGGCGGTTCAGGTGGTCTGGCTTCAAAAGAAACGTCACCGCACCGGTCTCGCCAACATAGAGCGGAGGTTTCATGCGACACCGCCGTCGGGGCCTGTTCAGGGCGTGTAGCAGCTCGTCCCCAACAACCGGACGTTCCGGCTCGCCTTGCCCGGGCGGTCGAGTGTCGAAAAAAGATCCGGAACAAAGGCCCGAGCAACGGGACGCCCACGGTCGACCCGGCGTCGCGCTCAGTGATGGCATGCGGGCACAAAGCCTAGATCCAGGAGGCCCGTCTTGGCGGCGACAGATCGCGACGACACTCGGAGGAACATTCAGCGAATGCTGCGAAGACGCCGACCCCCCACCCCCCCCAATTGGCAACAACAACAACAACCCCCCGAGGGATTTTGCTGGCAGTGTGGTGCGTGGCCACGCATGGAGCACGGCCTCACAACCGTCGCCCAACAACGACGACGACGTCATCTTGTGATGCGTACGGCAAGTTAACTGGGATGGCAGGCCAGCATCGGTGGCCCACGTGGTGAAGTATGGTCATGACAGACATGGCACGGGGAGGCCTTCATCCAGCAGTGGATTGACAAAGGGGTGTAGGCTAAAGCGAGTTAAGCAACGCAAGAGAATTTAACACAACAAATTGTGGTCAAACGAGTGTGGGGAGGTATTCCGTCTCCTGTCTGCAGCCTCGACATTACTATGACGGCAGCAAGTCCATCCACAGGACAACCATAGCCAGCTTCTCACAAAGGGCGGGGTCGGTCTTCGCAGCGTCTCGAGAGCGTGGAGTGACGACCGGCTGAGTCGAACCCCGACCGGGATTCGAACGCGCAACCCTCCCGATCGCGGGCTGCGCTAACCGCCGTCCGCGGCCTGGGCCGGATGAGAGTTTCGCCCGACGCTGAAAAGAAAGCTCCCGTGACCGAGTCGCCCTTATTAGGGGGTAACACCGATAAAAAAAAAACCTGACCCTCCCTTCACGGTTCGTGATGAATGAAAGGGTTAAGTGTATTTCTTGCTGCTAGCCGAGGTGGAGGGAGGGGGGGGGCTAAATCCAAATCCACATACTTAAGCGGAGGAATATCCATGCCCACGTTCCACGGATAAAACTGTTATTGCCTTGCTCTATTCTGCATACGGCTGACAAAAATGGACCAGATTAAAAGATTGCATCGGCGATATCCTCGGTAGGACAGGCCATCCAAATGGCTCATTATAAAACTCCGCCCCAAGCTGTCACCCTCTCTAAAGCCTCTTTGGGTTTAATGCCTAAAACAAACTCAACTTTCCTTTCTCCCCCCCTCCTCTTTGTGTCATCGCAGCGGACATAACTGGATACAGAGAGTCATACATGACCAAGCAGCTGCTACAGCGGGGGCTGACGGTTAGCGCACCGGGCTTTCGACTCTCGAGCCGGCTCGACACCATCTCATCCGAGCGGCAGTTTGGGACGGCAATGCGAGTTTCCCCGAATCCGCCAACCGCCCGCCTCTGTCCACCCGGCAGAAGAAATGGGTTCACACCACAGTAGCACGGTAAAGCGCGGGTCCAGTCCCGCCTCTCCCAACACTCGGGCTCGGCGCGGAAGAGTAGGCCAAGCACACCGAAGAACTTCCTTCCAGCGGATGTGGCGTGAGCGGAGCGATTGCGGGGTGGGGCTTGCGCCTTTAGCTCTTCAAGTGGCTGACGAGGGGACCTTGCCGGGGAGCTACAGGGAGGGAAAAAAGTATTTGATCCCCTGCTGATTTTGTACGTTTGCCCACTGACAAAGAAATGATCAGTTTATAATTTTAATGGTAGGTTTATTTGAACAGTGAGACAGAATAACAACAACAAAATCCAGAGAAACGCATGTCAAAATGTTATAAATTGATTTGCCTTTTAATGAGGGAAATAAGTAATTGACCCCCTCTCAATCAGAAAGATTTCTGGCTCCCAGGTGTCTTTTATACAGGTAACGAGCTGAGATTAGGAGCACACTCTTAAAGGGAGTGCTCCTAATCTCACCTTGTTATCTGTATAAAAGACACCTGATCACAGAAGCAATCAATCAATCAGATTCCAAACTCTCCACCATGGCCAAGAGCAAAGAGCTCTCCAAGGATGTCAGGGACAAGATTGTAGACCTACACAATGCTGGAATGGGCTACACGACCATTGCCAAGCAGCTTGGTGAGAAGGTGACAACAGTTGGTGCGATTATTCGCAAATGGAAGAAACACAAAATAACTGTCAATCTCCCTCGGCCTGGGGCTTCATGCAAGATCTCACCTCGTGGAGTTGCAATGATCATGAGAACGGTGAGGAATCAGCCCAGAACTACACGGGAGGATCTTGTCAATGATCTCAAGGCAGCTGGGACCATAGTCAGCAAGAAAACAGTTGGTAACACACTACGCCGTGAAGGAATGAAATCCTGCAGCGCCCGCAAGGTCCCCCTGCTCAAGAAAGCACATATACATGCCAGTCTGAAGTTTGCCAATGAACATCTGAATGATTCAGAGGACAACTGGGTGAAAGTGTTGTGGTCAGATGAGACCAAAATGGAGCTCTTTGGCATCAACTCAACTCGCCGTGTTTGGAGGAGGAAGAATGCTGCCTATGACCCCAAGAACACCATCCCCACCGTCAAACATGGAGGTGGAAACATTATGCTTTGGGGGTGTTTTTCTGCTAAGGGGACAGGACAACTTCACCGCATCAAAGGGACAATGGATGGGGCCATGTACCGTCAAATCTTGGGTGAGAATCTCCTTCCCTCAGCCAGGGCATTGAAAATGGGTCGTGGATGGGTATTCCAGCATGACAATGACCCAAAACACACGGCCAAGGCAACAAAGAAGTGGCTCAAGAAAAAGCACATTAAGGTCCTGGAGTGGCCTAGCCAGTCTCCAGACCTTAATCCCATAGAAAATCTATGGAGGGAGCTGAAGGTTCGAGTTGCCAAACGTCAGCCTTGAAACCTTAATGACTTGGAGAAGATCTGCAAAGAGGAGTGGGACAAAATCCCTCCTGAGATGTGTGCAAACCTGGTGGCCAACTACAAGAAACGTCTGACCTCTGTGATTGCCAACAAGGGTTTCGCCACCAAGTACTAAGTCATGTTTTGCAGAGGGGTCAAATACTTATTTCCCTCATTAAAATGCAAATCAATTTATAACATTTTTGACATGCGTTTTTATGGATTTTTTGTTGTTTCTTCGTCAGTGGGCAAACGTACAAAATCAGCAGGGGATCAAATACTTTTTCCCCTCACTGTATCGCACGCGAGCAGCAACGTGTTTAATTCATGGCAGAGAGGGGGGGGGGACTCGGGCTCACCCCTCTGAGCCACCCTGTAAGCAGCCGGATTAGATTTCCATGTAAATGAGCAGGGCAGAGTAATCGGAGAGAGGGCCACCGCATCGTCACAGGTAGGGCACCAACACCCCCTACTCCACCCACGCCCCCCCCCCCCCGGCACCGCCCCCACCCCCCCGCGACACGGCAATTTGTCCCTTCGCTGCAACCGCACTCGGACGGAACTCGCCAAGGTTGGAGGAGACCTTTGCGATAAACGTCTACAAAGGTTACACGTCAATTCGAGACAGCCCCCCCCCCACCTCCGACATGGCGCCCCCCCCCCCCTGCCCCCCCCCCCCAATTTACCACCACCGACCGGTGAATTCCGCCGCCGCTGAGATGCACGCCGGCGACTGGGTCCCCTGCGCACGAATTCACCGGCCTGAGTGCGGCTGCTCCTGATCGACTCGCGCGCCTCTGCTTTATGAATCGTGACGACAAAGCGCGTAATTTTCGCCGCAAAAAACACCGAGCGTAATTGCGGCACCTCGCCCCCCCCCCCGTCCAGGCACCAGGGCCCCATAAATCACGGGCGTCACAGCGCGTCGCACCGGGGCGCGGGCACGCACGCGAGAGAGACGCGCGGTGGCCGACCCGCCCACTCGCTAGCCGCGCCGCTAGCGAGTGGGTAACCAAGCGGACCGCAGCGTGAATCCCGGCTCGAGCCAAGCTCAGCCGAGAGCTTCAGCGACGGGCTACGGGGGGGTCGCGAGGTCACCGCGGGGCAACCTCCATCGCTACTGCTCCCCGGACGCGTTGTCGAGGGCCGTGCCGCGTTGTCCGACGTTTCGCCCCACGTGCCTTTACCTCTTCAAGTGGCTGACGAGAGCCCTACGTGCCGGGAGCTTGTGGAGAAACTCAATTGGGCAGCTCGCATTCTCCCATTGCAGCTGCTGTCGGCGTTTCAGGTTTTGGGTGCTGATCGCAGCTCTGCCCTTTTGACGTCGGGACAAAGCTCGCCCCGCAGCAGCGAGTTTGAGCATTATTGCGATCCGCCAACCCTGACGCCTTCAAAACTCCAATCTCCACCGCCGCTCTGAGCAGGCCTTCGCGCACGACTTGAGCCGGAACGCAGATTTGGAGGCGTGGGAGCTAAGAATATGAACTATAAACTATTTTGTATTTTACCAGGTAAGTCCCACTGAGCTATATAGGTATTTTCAGAAGCAACCTGGCGACAAAAGATGGCTCAACGAAGTGGCTTATCGCCATGTGGAAATTTATAGCAGCCAAATACTCACACACGTTTCTAAATGTGGAGGCAAAAACTGGAGGACCCGGATAAAAATCCATGGGGAGACACACATACAAACACCAAATATACAGCAGGCGTCACGGTCGGGATCGGACCCACGACTCCCTGCATACCAGGCGAGGGAGTTAGCATCTCGCCACCGCGGCACCCTATCACAACAGCGACGACGTTCACTCAGACTCAACCCTCCCCCGACGCCCCCCCCACCCGCCTCAGCTCCCGTCCTTCGTACGCGGCCAGCTCCGCAAGTCCACGAGAAACACGCGGGGGAGCGAGCGATTGGTGCGACCGCCCTGCGTGATTCACGCGCGCCCCGGCTCCGCACGTCACAACGCATCGCCGTGTGCTATTTCACGAGGCCGGGTGGCCGGCCGGCAAATCCGGCCGGCCCGGGGTGAGCGCCACTCACAGACGCCGCCAACAAATTTCACCGCATCGAATAACCGGGGCCAAAGGGTGGTAAACGAGCAATGTTTTTTCAAATGTTTTTTCCTCTCTCCCACAGCGTAGGCTCACGTGAGAGGCATGCGGAATGGTCACAGCTCACCCGACGTGTGTTCTTTAGATCGTGACGTGCGATGTCCGACGTTTCGTTCCACGTGCCGGGGGAGCTTTTTCGCCAACAGAATTCGCTTCGTCGCGAACGTCTTAAAGACGTTCTGGGTCCCCTACATGCCCCGGGAGCTTCTTGGGTTCTTGAAGAAGCTCCCAGAGCACGCGGGTGCAAAACGTCGGGCATCGTGCTGAACAACACGCGGCACAAGCTGAGAAGACGGGAGAGGGCTGCGGCAGTTCTGCGGCTGAAAACCCACACGATGCTGTGTGTGTCTGGAATAGTCACTTAATTGGTCACATCAGGAATTCAAATGGCTGTTACATGAATTGGTAATGCCAGGGATCAGCAAGTCTAACTTTTTGATCACGCGTGAGTTACACAAATTGGCCATTCAATTTTTGATAAAGGGAAAGGTAATAAAAAAAAAAGTGGAAAAGTGCCCCATAAATCTGGGCCCCCCTCTCTCAGACTCGAAAGCCACAATGGCTGAAATCATCCACCCTTCTCGCCAACGAAAATGCAAATCACCGCACGAAGGCATCATTCGTCAATTTTTTTTATGATAAACGGTGAAATGAACTTCCAAAATGGTGAATTGTGGTTTCAAATGTGAGTAGACCGCCCACAGTTTTGCACGAAAAAACCGACCCCCACCCATCTAGGAATTAAGAACGCCACACACTGCTCAATAACTCTGTGGCTTTAAAAGGAAACGTTCTAATAGGCGACATTTTGGGCAATGTGCCATGAAGAAGGTCCATTACCCGAAACATCGCCTCTTTAATGTTTTTCCTGTTAAGGTCACACACACACACACAGGTGGTGTTGTTGACACACGGAACGTGTCGAGTGATTGCCCTGACTGTGCCTGTCCACCGCTGCCAAGGCAGCAGCAGCAGCATCCCCAGAGTAACTCCTCTGAAGAATCATCGCTTTTTTAGAATCAGACTCAGAATTTGTATCCGTGCCGGAGGAATCCGATGAACTACAAAGCTCTTTTTCACAGATGCCCCCCCCCGCCCGCCCCCGTGACCACGGAACTTACTTGTAGATCTCGTTGTTCAGGATGGGGTACTGGCCAGTGACGACGTTGTTCACGTACGAGGTGAACCAGTCGGTGAACGAAGATCCTGAGGCAGACACGAGCGAGAGAGGGAGGCAGGCGTGGGAGATTGTCCCCCATGTCCGTCTAGCGTGGGTGTCTCTGCTCAAATGACCACAGAGAGGCATCGCCGCTCATCTCATCCTCACATTCCTGAGCCAGTGATGTAAATTCCACATTCCTATGACGCGGGTCGAGGCACTCTAGAGGACAAGCACTTCCTACAAAGTGCCACTCGTATCGACTGCGGAGGGATGATAGGCCGAGTTAACCCCTCTCCCCGCTCTGCCGCTGACAGGGTGCACAATCTACTTGTAAAGCCCCTTTGTCAATCCACTGCTGGATAAGGGCCTGCCCATGCTGTACGGGTCCGTGGGAGTTGTTTAACCATACTTGACCGCACTCGTCAGCGCGGGTTGGGGAATACCGACGTGGGTGCATAGAGGTGCAGTACAGCAGCAGATTTTGCTGCGGTGCCCTCTGCTGTACACCGCGTATCTCCGCAGCAGCAGCAGCAGCAGCAGCCTATAGCAACCTGTTATACATAGCGGCAGTCGCCCGTCCAAGTGCTGTCCAGGCTCCAACCTGCTTTGCTTCCAATATCTGGTTAAATCAGGAGGGTTACGTGTGACTGAGTCACAGGGATTGAGGCCCGTGGGAAGAATTTACTAAAAACGAATTATTAAAAAATTACTTTTACATTTAATGAAGCATTCAATTGATGTAAACAAAGTTAAACTTCCAGTAATCATTGTGAAAACAACCGAAGAGGTGACCAAAAACACGTCACCACCATTACGAGAGTGCTGCTTTACAGCAGAGGAGGGATCTCGGCAGTAGTTCTGTGATATCCGCTTACATGCTTTCCATCGTCTTAACGCAGGGCAGCGCTGCACTGCTTCACCGCGGCAAATATAAAACAGATCGCGATGCGGCGTCGACAGCTCAATCGAAATAAACTCACGTGAAAATGTATTTTTATTTTTTTACAGAAAATAAAAATAAATAGAAACCCCGACAGCTCTGCTACCGTGCATTTTCAACAGAGGCTAGAGATGAACCCAGGGCTTCCCTTAATTCGTGGCAGAAACCCTAAGCACCGGTCCCCGGGGTCAGCCTCCCTCGACGAGCGCAGTCCGATCATTGTCTCGCAAGACGAATCACTTTCCATAAGCAGCTCGTTAGGGCCCGCGCCTGCACCACCGACACCCGACGCGGATTAGAATTTATACCGTTAATAAGAAAAGTTTGCTTAAACAAATCGTATCCGCGTCGTGACGAAGCTATCGGCTTACCCGTGCCGCTAATTCCTGCGGCGGAATTACGGCGGGGAACCGCTAAGGATGGATCGGCGTTTTCCAAACTGGTTAGGTTTTACGTCCGTTATAAATATCTATTACCCGCGTATCTACTCCCCGTGCCCGCACTTTTTTCGCAAAGCGAACAACTTGGCACCGCACGCCGCCCACTCCGAGCGGCGTGCTCCGTCGGAGGCTTCCCGGTTTGCGGGGTTATTTATGTGCGGCATTAAACCTCCTCCTGAACTCCCATGTAATGGAGGAATGGGTGCCATAAAAACTGATAAATTATAAATGCTTCGGTTTTTTAAACTTTAATGCAAAGCTGAAAACGCGCGGCGGGCGTGCGGGCGGGCGTGCTTTCTCTGCGCCCGTTGCAAGCCGCGGCAGCCACCCCGCGGTTCCGTTCACGTCAGCCAGCCAGAAACGATGACGAAGAGCGCGGCCAGAAGCCGCTGCGGTCTTCGACGCAATCTGGGGATTTCGGCCCTAATAGATGGCAAAAGTGTGGCCCCCACGTAACGGATTGGACACGGCCTGACGTTCTGCCAGGGCCCCCGAGACGAAGCCGCGAAAGGGCCCCCGGCGCGGCGAGAAACATTCGAATCGTTGGGCTTTCTCAATGGAGGCGGCGATGAAGGTTAACATCATTAACCGGTGATAAAAAAAAAAGCAAACGGCACAGCTCTCTCGGGAGGCAGACGCTAACACAATATTGTTCCCATAACAACGGCGACGTTACTGCGTACCCCCCCCTCCCCGATTCTTCCTGGCACACGTACGATAATTGGCGATGCCCTTTACGCTAAATCTCCCCTCCCCTGCCCCCCTCCTTACGAGCACAATAAATGGGGAATGTGCCTGCCGCGCAGATTCTCACCTGCGGGGGAGAGAAGAGAGAGACAGGAAGATAGAAGGGATAAAATAAATAAAAGAAACCAGGAAGCTTCAGTTCCCAGTGGGGGGAAAAGGCAAGACAGATGTTGCTTTCTCACCCAACACCCCCCAAACAACACAGCACAGAAGCCCCAACCCATCTTACCCATCAAGAAGAGATCAAAGACTCCATAGTCCGTCTGATCCTGCAGGGGAAAGGGGGGCGGGGGGGTCGGGAGAACGACACAGGAAGAGGCTTTAATTATTACGCACGCTTGCGGAGAGCAATCACGGACGGGCGGCGCACGCTAAACCTCGCGCGACGCGGCGGCGCTGGAACGACGAAGCCGCAGCGTCGTGAAGGAGCGTTGGGGAAAGTTTGGGGGTGGGGGGTTGGAGGGAGACGACTCCAGGAGACGGGGGCCGGCTAACGGCGTCTTCCTCCCGACGGGGCCGTGCGTCAACCGGCGAGGCTGACGCAGGCGCCACGCGCACGCACGCAGAGGCGCCGACAGGAAGAGCGACACGCAAAAGACGATGCACAACAACACCGGCAGACGCAGCGACGACGACAACAACAATGGAATGTAAAATAAATAAAAACCCAAAAAATCCCTTGGTTCTAAATCACCGGCATGTGAGATATATCGGATATGAAATATTTATTGAGAATTTGAATATCAAATAAGGCAAGTGTATATTTTGTTTTGAAGATTTCGTATACTGAGCTTCTCTGTTAATTTGCTCCCCAGTGTTTGAGTGAAGGCTCCCAAAGGGGCACAAAATGGTTCATTCCACTTTAATTTATCTCCCGAAATCATATCAATTATCCTCAGCGGGATCCGTATCGCAGTCACATCACATCACTTTCAGACGTCCAATATATACGGCATTCCACATCAGTGAATTTTTTTGCAGGCTTAGAGCTTAACATTAATTCAAGCTCTCTCTTTCTCCCAGACTCAACAGAAGCCACAGTCATTTTGTCCCGGTCTCGGGTGAAATCAGAAAATTTTACAGTGAATATCTTTAACCGTGGCGAATGCAATGAAGCAGCCTAATCAACTCTTAAACTTAAGCATTTTTAGAATGAAAGTGTGGAATTTTAAATTCGGCTCCGTGACAGGCCCGCAGCATTAACGCACCACAGATAATCCCGACTCCCGTACACAAGAAGAAATCATTAACGAGACGTCGTAATTGCCAGCGTGCTTTTCAATATCACCCAGCCCAGCAAGCGGTCTCATCGTTCAGAATCGTATGAAGATAGCGCACAACTCTACGGGGCCCCTCTGTCGAGTGACAGCGAACCGTCATAGGGAAACCAAAATGCGCGAGCGAACGGTGTGAGCGAGCGGTGCGAGTGACGCCGCCATCGCGCGCCCGGCCGGTGCGCACGAAGCGCCGGGTTCAATCCCTGCTCCTGCCCCTTACTTGGCAAAGCTCGCGATCGCCCCGCGATGCAAGCCGAAGAAGAGCGCCCGCTTTGAAAATTATTCACGGGCCCAGCGCCGTTCCGTCGATGCCACCCCGTTGGAATTTGCGAAAAGTGACAACGGACAATAATCAAGTTGTTATATGAAAGTCGCGCGCTGGCATTGAGCACGTTCTGAGGATTGCAGGGATTGAGGCACCACGACCACGAGGATTACCGACGATAACCAGCCTCGATAAACATGCACAAAGAAGGCCTCGTTATAATCTGTTCATAGGAAGAAGCTAAACATTCAAAAATGTGTACGATTTCGTACAACATCCGGGGCACAGGTTGACAGCGTTAACGCGTTAGCTCTGCCCGTCTGTCTGTCTGTAATGGGGGCAGGAGGGAGAGAGGGGATACACGATCATCCAACTACATTTTAGCCGTGAGTGCTGCCGCTATCGGGGGGGGACTTAACGAAGAGAGGACCGGCTACCATAAACTAACAGGCTTGCCCACCAAGAATATGGCGATAAAAAAACTGCACTAACAATATTATTTGTCTTGTCCACTAGAGCGAAGACGACGACGGCAACCATCGCACATGCCGCGTGACCTCACTTCCTCGAGCGGCTTGAAGCCTTACAGATTATCATCGCTAATTAAATACTGCGCTAATTAAATATGGGGGAGGGGGGGGGCAGTGTGGGCAGGAGAAATGTCATTTTTGGAAAGGGGTTACAGAAGCCGTTGCATATGCGTGACTATTTCTTTCTTGTTTAAAGTAACCCAACCGGAAAAGAGATAACTGCTGCCGCTCAGTAGCCAGGCTGTTGAGGATAATTACCCGACATGTAAAACCGTCTCCGACGATATAATCTACTCAGCTACAGGCAATTTTCGCAACTCCCTAAAATAACCCCGTAATGTTACGGGACAACTGTATATTGCCAGCTTTCAGCAGTGATTAAAGGTTTCCGGACAAAGCCAGTACGTTCAGCGACGTGGCAGCGATTCATTGCGGGATTCATCAGAATTTCCTGCCGTAAAGAGATAACAGCGCCGCGGCGTAATTAAAAAGGTGCCGCCCGGAGGAAAAAAAGATACAAACGGCAATCCGGTGAGCGCTTTGGCGGTTGGGCTTCACCGTGACCATTTGGTGTCGGCGTTGCCGGTTAATAATAGGGACGTGTCGTCTGCTCGATCATTTTCATCACCGTCCCCCGGCGCACGGCCAATTGCATCGCGTCGTGCCCAGCTAGGCCACAACTGGCAGCGGAAGCCAACACGGAGCCGTTGTTTTTTTTTGTAGCTCGACGCTCGGTGAGTTATAGGTGAATGAGTTAACGGGGCACTGGTTCAGTGTAATACCCCGACGCGTCACGCTAAATTTGGCGCGAGATAAACGGCAGATTTGGAATGCGCTGGCTGCTGTTAGCGGAAGCAAGAAAAGAGAGATGGTGGTGGGAGGGGGGATGGTGGGAGGGGGCCTTGGCAGGGGGCGGGGTGGGGGAGAGTATGGATGGGTATAATCAAACACGAGCGATGGAGAAGTTTGTATTTTCTCTAAATCCACACAAGCAGCGCACACACATGTGCGGCCATGAATTACGTAGGGCAAATAAAACCATCACGAACACGCCATCGTCGGGAAACACTGGAGCCACTCCAAATGTCATCGTAAACGGCTTACCAATTCAATGGTGGCTTCACTCTTGTCTGGGCCACGAGGATTATGCCTGTAAATGCAGAGTACTTAACAAAAATTAATCCGTGCGTGCATGCTCTGCAAGTGTGCAGCGCGCACGTGTGTTTGTGAATATAGCATGGCAACCGGTGGGCTGGGGCAGCGGCGAATGCACCGCAGTACGACGCCAGTGACCTGGCAATGGACATAGGCAGCGAGTGGAATCTCAACAGCTCGTTGGCCTCCCCTAGGCCATACTCCGCCTGAAATGATTGTGTGGTGCGGTATATAAAACATTAAGCACCGGTGCAGACAGAGGCAGCTGTCCATGGTGCTGACCACACTGCTCCCCCGCCACCCCCCACTGCGGTATGCTGGACGTTAATAGGCGCTCACTAACAGCGCTTGCTCCACCAGTCTGTAAGAATACTCTTAGGGGTGTGGGGGCGGGGGGGGGGCAGGGGTGAAATCTTTGTCTTTGCTTACAGGCGCCGCGTTTTTTTTCTTTCTCCCAGCGTACGCAAATAAATCACCCCAATTAAATTTTCATCGACTTGGTTAACTTTTATTTAAGCCATTACTTTCCGTTATTAACTGCCATCTGTATTTACAAATTACGCGGCGGAATCCGTGAGAAAAATTAATTATGGACGAGTCGAAGCGACGGCCGTTGGCGGAGCGGCGTTTGGGAGCGACGGCAATTGGAACGACGCTGCGGGGTGAAGCGGGATCAGCACGCGCCTGTCAAGAAGGTCTCCTCATCTCCACCTCCACCACCACCACCACCATCATCATCCTCCTCACCACCAAAGCCTTACAGGTAAAGCAATTAAGACTTACTCCTGTTGTTAATAGGTTAAGGCAAAACGTTCTTTTGTCCACGGAGCAGTTGCGTAAGTGGTTTCTGTGCCATCGTGCCTATTCTGTAAAGAAAACGCCTTATTACGGATGACCTCTTGCGGGGACTTGTGTTATAATGGCATTATGATATTTCCCGCAAGCTGTCAATCAGTGGGAGGCCCAATGGACTCAATTACTTTGACGTGTCACTTGGTGATACAGGGGCAAGGTTCCATAATATTCCTCAACAAAAACTGGGAGAGCACATGCCTCAATTTTATTAAAATGTCTACTCAATTGAAATCTCTCGAACATTCTACAAAGGTTAACCCCTTTTCAGCTGCTTAACTTTACTTCTGGAAAAGTGCCGCAATTTTAAACTTTTCAATCAATATGCAGCATCCTTTAAAAATGCCAAACACACAATTTTACCGCGATATTGATCAGAAGATTTATCCTCTTTTTATTTTCGATCTGTCCATCTTTTTTTTTTAAAGAAACCTGCAATATCGAGATGTGCTGCTATTTGAAAAAAAAAAAAAAATAAGAAGCATTGACGATCCTAAAAAAAGCAACAACGACAAAAAATCCAGCATCCTCGATACACCAGCAGCGGCCAGCCACGGCCTACAAGGCAGTAATTGGACACGGCAATGTACGGCCGGGTTTCCAGCAATCATTCAAGCCTGCCTCCGCAAAAGGCTATGGGTTCAAATGTGCCAGTCATTTCCATCTCCCTCCACCCCACCACCCCCAACCACCCTCCCTGCTGCTTCCCCCCCCCCCCCGAGCTCCCCCCCCCCCCTGTGTAATCCCATGTTAGGTTTTCATTAGAGCGGCTGTGGAGGAGCAGACAGTGTCGACTGTCAGACGATTAGAAATTAGCTCAACCCTTGGCGGATTTCGGCACTGGTAATTAACCCGAGAGTCTGCGACACGGCTTTCACTTCCTCCGGCAGGCGACACCACCACCCGCCCGTCCGCTCTCCCGCTCTCCCGCCCGCCCCCCGGTTTGGCCGTTCTTGTCGAAAAGGAAGCGAGGCCTCGCCTTTTTTTTGCTCAATAATTTTCATTAGGCCGCAAGGTGTGCGCGCCGCTGCGGTAATTAGCTGCAGGTAATACAAGAGGTTCGGTTTAAAATCAAGTCGATCGACGGAGCACTCTATCTAATGGGGAGTGCGCATTCACGTCGCAAAGTGTTTAACGGTTAAAAAGGGAGCCAGAATCAAGAGCAGACAAGACAGCCATGGGCAAATCCTGGGCTACGATCGCTGACCAGAATAATATTGGACGCAATATATACTGTTTAATTCCTTTATTAAATTATCAATTTACTTTCATTACCAGCTCGCAGCTGTGGCTGGTGCGTGTGGCAGCGATTGCGAACGCACCGTTCAAAAAGAGTGGCATTTTCCAACGACATTTTAAATTGCTGCGAAATAGCGTACATATTTTTTTGTACGTCTTCCTAACACCACATCATCGTCGTCGGCCACGATCGATCCACTGCTGGATGAAGGCCTCCCGACGGTGTCACTACCTCTCACGGTCGCGTGACGAAACGGCGATCGATCAATCGAGCTCCCCGCACGTACGCACGCGCCAAACTCGTCGGTCCGTGCCCCCCGCGGCAGACGGGCCCGCAAGCCAAGGTCCACCTTCTGGCTGCCACTGCCGTCAGACTCAACCGTGACCTCCTCCGGCGGCGTGCTCTGCACTGGCCCAGGCACCATTCCTCAGCAGACCGTATGACGTCCCTAACAAGGGATCGTTCTCTCATCAATGTGAAGCCTCTTCCTGTCTCCCGAGCGTAAATCTAAGCGTGCACTTCGCCCCTGCTTGTTTGCGCACTTCTCAGCTCCCGGAGTCCGATTGCCTTTGTCAATGTCCACGTTTCTAATTCCGCGACCGTGTAACTAAGGCGTTCAGCGTTTAACAATTCTCCGTGTCGTCGTTTACACTTTACATAAAATAAAGTCTTGGTTTCCGCATCGGCGGCAACTGCAGGTGCTAGCAGAAGACATCACGGTGACGTTAATGGCTTTGACCTCGATGACTTCTCGACCTTAACCTACGAACGGCATCGCCGTGCGTAGCGACATTGCGGTCCGCACGTCGAGGCCTCGATGACGCGGCCAACTGCTACGAAGCGGCCGTTTATCATTCCAAACCAATTGTTCTCAATTCAATCATTCCAATCCACCTCACGAGGCGGCGCCAGCTGGCGGGCATCAGCGACGTGGCAACGCACCGACGCTCAGACTACGGAGCGATGTTTAAGCTCGCGACATTGCAGGAGCTCGTACCGATCTCTTTCGCCTCGTATTTGCTGCGGTTGTTTCTTCGTCGTGTCCTCTGCAGCCACCAGAGGCCGCTACAATCACGATAACAAAAAATGTTATCGTTGAGGCGAATCGCGAGACTGAATCGTGAAGATTAATTGAATTGCGAGGCAGGGATGAGTCCTTCCACTGCCAGTGGGGATGTACTCTTCATTCTTTTGACAACCGGCGCCTTCTATAAGCACGCGGAATTTCACTTACGTTCAAAGCCTGTGTGCGAAAAACCAACCAGTGATCAATCCTTTTTGAAAATCTCGTCCCCCTGCCACAGGAATGTGGAATCTCACGCATAGATCAAGGCCGGCGCAAGGGAGGCGAGCGCCGTTGTCGGTCGCAGGCTCGTTTGAGCGAGGAGGGAAAAAAAAAAAGTCAGGGACGTCACTCTCGCCTTTGAATTCCCGATTGATCCACTGCGGAGTCAGGGGCTCACGCGAGCGAGCGAATTCGGCGCTGGGCGCGGGAGCGAGCGCACGGCACCTGCCTCTGACATGGACACAAAGGGGGGGGGGGGGGGGCAAGTCTGGAAGGTCACGACAGCGCTGACATTTTTCCCTGGCAGGCCCCCGTGAAAAAGCATAAAAAGGACGTTGCGTGACACCCTTTCTCCCTCGAAGGCTTTTGTTGCAATTTAGCGGCCCGGGGGAGATGCTCGCGGGCAGGTGCCAAGGGGGAAGCGGGGGATGGTGTGGGGGGGGGGGTTGGAGGGGGCGTAAGGGGTACTGGGGTGGTAAGCGAGGTAAGGGAGGTGGCAGCGATGGGCACAGCGTCTGTCCCCTCCCCGCGTCTCAAGGCAATGCAATGACCCACGCCAAAAAGCCCCAGCGATAATTCTGTCAACCCTGAATTAATGTGCATGCCCAAGTTTAACTAGCGGCCAGCTGCACCACCACCACCTCTTCTGCAACGGCGTGGCAAGGCAGGGGGCACCCTGCAGCAACCCGCGGCCCCCACGCTGCAAGGCATCCGGACGAACATTCCCAGTGGCTTTATTTTTATTTATTTCAACCGCCACCCCCCCTCACCCCCTCCACCATCTTCTTGCGACGGCAGCAAAAATAAATACTCTGCCGGAAATCAACGAGAGGACAAAAACGGCAAACGGGCGAACGCATCTGAGCAATCGGAGCGCGCTCGCTCCGAGCCAAGGTTTGATTTAAGGAGCGGCGGTTGACTCGGCGGCCTTTTCGGCAAAAACGGAAACAATTCCCCAACGGGCGACGGCGTTGGGGCGCGCGGCAGAGCTAACGAACTGTGCCACGTTGAGCAGGCAGCGTCACGCACGCCGGTCTCTTCGCTTCTCTTTCCGTCTACGTCTTTGAGCAGCTCGCGGAGTGTTTAAGGGTTAACGCGCAGCGAACCGCGTATAGCGGGCGAGAGACACTTTGATGAATGCCGCAAGCCACTAGGAAAAAAATCAATTTGGCGCAGTTAAGGAGGGACAAAGAAAAAAAAAATCTATTTATAACGCCCTGCTTTGAAAAAAAAAACAATGGGGAGTCACTTTCGGAATACGGAAAATTATTGGCCACGTTTGAAATATTACGGCGGAGCAGTGGTCTCTCTACGAGCCGTAACCATTTGATTGTGCGAGCGAGCGAGCGTTTAAGCGGATTCGGAAGCGTCCCCTCGCTCTCTGACGAGCACGCCTACGCGCAACCGTGCGTCCCGTCTGCGCGAATTTTCGTAACGCCGCGACAGGTCGCAAAAATGTACCCGTTGACTCGTGTTTTTTTGTTCCCGCCGTCGCCCGTACGGCTGTCCCAACAGTTGCTGTCAACGCCGCGTGTTTTCGCTTAAGTGAAAGAAAAAATAAATAAAACTGGACGTACATTTTCACTCAAATACTTTTTTTCCTGTTCTTCCGTGCACTGGCCAAATTAACGGAAAATTTGCCAAGCAGAAACTTTTTTCCCTTTTGAAACGCGAGCAAAACATAACGCCAAAAACGTGGGAGAACTTCCCATTACAGCCGCGCTGCATCGCAGAGCCCACAGAAATATAATCACTGCCAAGATTCAAACGAAAGTGCTGCACGCTAGAAGCTAATTAAAGAGCACAAGTGACACGATAGGGTTCAATACCACACCTGGTATTTCGCTGCGCAACAAAGCAATAACTGTGTGCCGTTATACAAGACGTGGATGCTGCCACAGTGGTGGAACGGTCAGCGCACTGGACTGCCGAGGTTGCCGGTTCGATTCCATCTCCCCCACCTCCCCCCGCCCCTCCAACACCACCGGCAGGTGCCGTGTGGTGGGGTAAAGTGTCGGCAACTCCAACCTCTTCCAAAAGGCTGCGTCAATTAATTGGCCAAAAAATTACCCACGAGTGCAGGCAAACTTTCCGCCAGCATTGGCGTGTGCAAGACATTGCAGGGGCTGCTCCTTTGTCTCGGTCACCTACAGAAGCGATGCGAGCTCTCCGGGCTCAGGCACAATTAAATAACCCCCCAGCGGCCAGCTGTCAAAGCAAGCAAAGCCATGTCCCCCCTTGCCTCAAGTCGCTATTGCTTCCCCGCCCCCCCACCCCCCCACCAATGCGAGATGCACATGATCAGCCCTCACAGCTTGGTTTTACGCAATTATTCCAAACCGGACAGGAGACATTTCGAACTTCGATAGTAGGCGTGTAGCAGTTCAATCGCGACCCCCTCCACCCCCCTGGCCACCCCCGCCCACGCCCCAGCACGCCCCACCCACCCACCCAGCAATTTGATCAATTGTCACAATTCAGGGGTGAACAATTCGATGGCAGAGTCAATTCTCTCGCTCGTTTCGCGACATCTCGTTTGCACCGTTTTTTCCGTGCGTTTTTGTTGTTATTTTCTTGAGAATCCAGTTCCGTAACGTTTCGTTCACCCGCACCGAGCCGAAACGAAGCGGTGACCGGTGCAGATCTGCAGCCTTCGGCTCACTCTACCACACTGGCAATATGTCTTGGAAGAGAAGGAGGGAGCACCCACACTTCACCCCACCACGCACGACCCGCCAATCGACTAACTGCGGCGTAAACATTTATACCGCTGGGAGGGACAGACGGACAAACGGACAGACGGACGGACGCACGGACGGACGGAGGCAGTGAAGAGGATTTAAGAACGTAACTAATTTGCACGAGGTTCCAATTGCCGTGCGGGCGGATCGAACCGGCGACCTCTGACCTCTCGAGTACGGTGCCCTGACCGCCACACCGCCGTCGCAGCGCCGAATGTATTTGTAGATATTGGAAACGATTGGCTATCTCGCACGGACAATTAGCGCACCTGATTAATGATCGTAATTGACGAATCGATGCGTCGCTAACATTTATATTATTTACGCGCTTGGAGCGAGTCGCGAGTGCATGCTACG
This sequence comes from Lampetra planeri, assembly GCF_965212315.1. Classification (NCBI taxonomy): domain Eukaryota; kingdom Metazoa; phylum Chordata; class Hyperoartia; order Petromyzontiformes; family Petromyzontidae; genus Lampetra; species Lampetra planeri. Next base: position 13,109,089 of record NC_136122.1, on the reverse strand, counting down.
CCCAATTAAAGCTGCTGAACGCAACATTAGTGTTGGGGCGTAAGTGTTCTCGAGTCTTAACGATGATTCATGCAGAAAACGTCAGAACAAGCCACAAACCCTACCAAACTCCAACAACTGCAAATACATCATTTGTTTGTACATATTATATACTCTCTCACATATTTCCCGCAAATTACACAGGCCGACAGCCAGCGAACGCCGAGCAATGAGCGCGTTCGGCAAAAAACTTAATAGATTACGCGACGGAGATGCGGAGAGCGAGCAAGTGGAGCAAGATTTATCAAATGTAGCACGCGGCGGCAGCAGCGGCAGCAACAGCAACAATAATATATATTTATTTTTAAATCGCAGATCCACTTGGGAGCTGGAAATCATAATGCGCCGTGATTAATCACCCGTTCCTACAGGCGTCACCATCTGCAACTGTTCGGATCGCACTTCCGTCGGCGACGCCACCGCTGTTCGGGGCAAATCCCCGATCGGGAAGCTAATGCGGAGGCTGCGCGAGCACGGGCGCGCGGGCATGCGCGTAAGAGTGATTGGCAGAAATTCCTCTCGGCACTCGGCGCAGAGCACACACCGTTCTCGTTTGTTGTGCTGCTCCGCATTACGACCGTGCCACTCGGAGCAAACTTGTCATTGCCGTCGCCGCCGCCACCGCCGCCGCTCAAATGACCCGGAGATTTATTTTGTTAACCCTTAACCCCGTTCGCGAACGGTAGGGGTGACCAGGGGGAGGACAGGGTGGGGATGGAGGGGGGGAAGCGGGCCACAAGCGGTCGGCGCTTGCTCTGTGAACCCACCATCCCGAGTTCGATTCCCGCTCGCAGCACTACATCGGTGACAAATAGCTCAACCAGTCGTGGGCCTCTCCTAGGTCGACTCTGCCTGAAACGAGTAGCTGGTGCGATGCGGTGTGTGAACATCAGCAACTGGTGAGACAAAGGCGGCCGGGTGAGATGTTGGCCACCCGCCCACTTGCGTGCTCGTTTTGCGAAACGGGTATAAAACATGCGTCTGCAAAAGAAGGTTTTTTGCTTCTCGATGGATTATCATGACCTGATATGTTACTATTGTCATCAATCGTTTTCAAATTATCGATCCCACAGTCCAGATGGGGCAGTCGTGATGCAACGGTTTGAGCGCTATGCTGATGACGTCTGGAGATCTAATTTTGATTCCCAGCCACGGCTGACATCAGCGGCGAGCGGCAACCACAGCGGTCTTGATTCAGCGTGGCGCAATATGGTCAAACACAACCCCAATAGCTTGGCATGACATCAGCATGCCGTCAAGCAGCAGTGGATTGACCGATAACTTAAAATTATTTTAAGTTGCATTTTTATTAATTTACTTACAAGGGACATTTCAACCCAAATGCCACCCATGCATTATTAAAATCCATGTTAATATTAGCAAGCCGACAAACCGTTTACTGTAATACAGACATTTAAATGTAACGCAGGCTGACAATACCACTTAGCACTGGGAGAGCCAAGCTATGTGTGTGTGTGAGAAAAAAAGAATCGACATTGGGAATACAGGTGTGGAGAATCGTCGTCAACAGGTAAGGGATGATGGGACCAGGCGTTGACACTCACGACACAACGGTAGCCGCCAAAAGAGGGGAGAACGTGCCCGAGAGAGAGAGAGCACGTCCAGCGCAGAGACGGAGCGATGCCATCCGCTCACATCCTCGCTCCTACGATGAGGCGACTCCTTCCCCCCCGCACCTCCGGTTAGCACGGTCGGCTACGTACGGTGCGAAAGAAGTTCAACGCACGGACGTGCAATCCGTTGCCTATCGCTCATCTACAAACACGGACGCAAGGATGTGAAAATCCCAGCGAGGCTGCGGCGACAAGACAAGTGGGAACTAATTCTTGAATATAACCGGGGCCACGCTAGCGGTGGGGTAATAATTAAATGTATAACATAATAAAATAAAAATATGGTGAGAGTAAATATATAGAGATATAAACTGAGTTAATGAGGCTCCGTTTATGCTTTTTAATATCCCATCCCTTGACTTTTACAGCCCTCCTACTGCATGCACACGCACACACACACATATATAAAAAAATACATATTTACCAAAATGACAGCTCAATTCTGTCTCCAACATAACACTTAACGGAAGTAAACGCGAGCTGATAGATAGCGGCTTAATTTTCCCGGCGGCCGGCGCACGTACATTTTAATTCGGCGTTCTCCTCCACGAAATAAAATATAATTTTTTTACGTCTCGACGCCAGAAAACGACGGCAAGTGCTGCTGCAGAGAACATCCTCTCTCGGCAAAGCTTCCTTGACAGCATGGCATCGTGCCACGTAAACAGCCAGGGGGAAACAAAATCAGAATTAACATATTCCTCTGCCTCTCCCTATGGCCCAACTGGTATTTGCAAGATGTTACCTCCGAGCGAAATAGGCACGTCCCTTGTGGTAAAGTTTGCACGGTTTTATTTATTTATTTCTTGCGGGGGGGGGGGGGGGGGAGAGTTGTATTTTTTTGCGGAGAGAATTAGATTTCTTTAATTTGCCAACCGGCACGGCTGTACGTGGCGAGTGCTGCCTGTCCCCGTAAGATAAATCAGCGGTGGTATTTGCGGCGGTGGACTCCGCTTCCCAACGGTGTCGCCCGGCGATTATAAATAAACCCGCCTCCACACAATAGGTGAACAGAGCCCCGTGGCAACGAACGGTGAGGGGTGGGGGATGGGGGGGGATGGGGATGGGGCGGTGGAAGGGGGGGTTTGCGTCAGCACCGCATGCATTTTTATCTAAAGGTCTGCCCAGTGATGAACTTGCTGGCCCCCGCTTAATTATTAAGTTGCACTAAAACGTTCCTTCCCTCTGAACCAAACGCGCTGGAGGTAACGCTCCGTGTAAATCGGTGCAACGAACGACATCACAGCCGCCACCGCTCTCCCGCCACGGCAAGGGATCGGGGGGGGGGGCGATGCGGCACCGAGCTACGACCGATGCCACGCGAATTATCATCCGCGGGCACCGCGCCGTCGCGACGCTCCGCGTGGGCACGGCGGGGGCGGGGGACGGCGGCTGGGCGCCCCGTGCGGTCGGCACGTCCGACGGGGAGGCGGAGAGCGCCGCCGACGCTGCCGTGCTCTTCCCGCCGTCGCCGCTCGTTGCCGACGACGACGCCGTCCGCCGCGGCGGCGTTGCGAGACCCCCGCGCGGCGCGTCGCAAGAGGAGGCGGCGGCAATCGCCGCGCTGGCGTCGTAGTGGCCCGATGGTGCAGCAGTTGGCGTGGTGCGGCGATGAGTATCGCGGTTCATCGGGATCCCCCCCCTTGCAAAAACAGGCGACGCAGTCAGCTTTCTCTCGCTTGCGCTCGGAGAAGCGACGGCGGCGTTTGTTGCTCTCCTGGCACCGTTTTGTTTTAATGCAGCTCGTTTGCAGGTCTCAGATGAACTACGGTCACGGCTTGGGGAAGCTTTCTTCCAGCAGTGTATTGATCATGGCTGACGATGTTGCTTTTATAATTTAAATTTTCCTACAATTTATATTTCTACCGAGCCTTTGGAATGCTCACAGTAAGCAGTGCATCACCCTGTGTCAGAGAACGGCGCGTTAGATAACGTTACGTATACTCTGCAAGTGACTTTCACCAATTAGAGTGTTCATCACACGGCAAAACCAAAGTGTTATTTCGTCTTATTTTATCTCCACTGAAATAAGCGGTGTAAATCCACATCTTTACGATGGCTTGTTCGTGCGGCCATGATTACCGACGCGCTGAGATCATCGACTCGAGACCCTCACTGAACCACCTGATACTCAACACAATCACCAGCGACACCTCGGCGTCTTTAACAATATATATATTAAGACTCGTCTTTTACCCGTCCAAGGACGGGTGTATTGCAGTAAATCTGAAACTCACAAGCGAAAAGCAGACCGCGACGTGATCTTCATTGCATCAATGCGTGTGCAATTAGTAAGGCTGCGGTGACACAGACCTATTTCATTTAAATGTTATAATCCCTTGTTCATCATGACGTCCTTTTTACGTCTATGTCTCAATAGCGTTATGGAGATCACGTGACGTGAGGGTCCTGCCTTTGTAGTAGTGAGGGTTGTAAGGTGATGCTGAGGAGGGGGGAGCAGGCGCCCCCCCCCCCCCCCCATGTGGAGTGACGTCACCCACATATTAATATTAATGTCTGGGGGGGGGTGTCCATTTGGAAGACGTCACCTCCTCATGATTATTAATGAGGGGGGCTGCTCGATGTGGAGTGACGTCACCTGTTCATGATTATTAATGAGGGGGGCTGGTCGACGTGGGAGTGACGTCACTTTGCGGGACATTCTTGGCTCATTACAGTAGAGTATATGTGAAAAATATGGATGATCGGTGACGTTACGGGCAATCGCCCCTTCTGCATAGCAGGTGAATGCATTATTTTATACATATAAACAGGATTCTTCAAAAGAATGTTAACACTTATATGGGACTATCGTTTTTAATGGAAAAAGAACGGATAATACACTGTAACATGATAACAAATGTATGTTAATAGCTTCAAAAAGTCATCATTGTCAACGTGCGCCTGGAATCTTCTCCAGGTAGTCTCCAGAGCCTGGAGGGCTTGTTGCAAATTCTCAGAAGCGTTAACATGTTTTAAGCACCCTGGACTTACATGAAAGAGAAAGCGCCCTGTACTTAAAGCCCGAAATGTTGGCGTGGCAGAAACGAGGATTTGAAGGCAGGATCTCAACCACGTTGGCTCCCCACGCGCCCCCTGCATCACACAGCCACCTTTCACATTACAGCCTAATAGGATGTTACCCGGTTAATTAAAATACATTTGGGCGTGTAAGTTTGAATAAAGTGCATTATTATTATTTAATACCGCCGTATACGCACAAGCATACCAAATAATTAATCACATTTGTAACTGAAAATGAACAAAGCGCCAAACGGCTTAATTAACAATGAGATGCAACAGAAAAGGCTAGGTTTTTGTTCTAATCGTTATATAGATGTAAATAAAATAAACAATCTGTTTCAAGAGTTGAATTGTTAAAAATAAACGGGTCTCAGAATATTAAACATCGCAGAGCACGAACGAAGTGTGCGTGAAAATATGCATCCAGTATTGTGAGTAATGACGGCAAACAGCAGCGACGAGTGCTTTTTAATTACTACGGTAATAACGATGATTATCATTATCGGTCTTCTTTGTCACATCACTGCTGGAGAAAGGTCACCCCCCCCCCCTCGTGTTGAGGGTTGTTTGACCATACTTCACCACCCAACGCGTCAAATGGTTTTGCTTTTCTTTACGCAGGCGGGTCGTGAAAAAAAACGCGACAATTCCATGCGACGCTTCACTGGAGATAACAAACGGCATTGTGGGGCGTTGGTAACGAGCCATCGCGAGCGGAAAGAGCTACGTGAAACATTGAAGACACAGTCACAGTCGTCGTAGTAGTGCGATCGAGGCCATGCAACCTGAACCATGGATCATACAAATAGAGCCATAGAGACCCATCCAGATAAATAAAGACACGTAAGAAATACAACGAGAGACATTAAAGACAAGCCACAGTAGTGCGCTTGTGGCCGTGCAGCCCAAACTTGTAGACCATATCGTGAACCACTGTAGCCTGCGCTCCTTCAATGGAGGAGAATTACAAAACTACACAAATTATCTGCTGAAGCCCTCTCGTCATGGCCAGCAGACCGCAACATCGGCATCTTGTGCTCCTGAACACCACGCTGCTTCCATACGCGAGAAAATATAGCGAGGGCTTGAGATCCGAGCTCTTGCTGATGGCTGACGTATGCGCTGGAGGGTCATGGTGCTCATCAACGTCGCAACTACGGCTTGGTGAAGAAGTGGGGGGGGCCATGACCGGTTTAGACCGGTCATCGACGTCACAGTCGTAGCGCCATCACCGTTACAGTCGTAGAAGTACCCCGCAAATCGAGCCCAAGCTGCTGGGTTGGCCGACAAGGTGGGCAAACCACTGCACCAACGCTCCACTCCCAATACAAATGAACATGATGATATCGATTTTTTTACGTGCAATGTAATTAGAGTACCGTGTGTTGTTGTCTTTCTTTGGGACTGTTGTTGTTTTTCTGCCTTGACAAAGCTTGCATTTGGTGTTGAAAAATCGGCACAAATTGATCAATTGTACTTCTGTACTTTATTTATGGATATTTATAAAATTATTTATATTGACTTGCTTACATTTTCTCTATCTTGCTCTTCTCATATCGTTGTTCGTGTTTATTTGTTTGTTGATGTAACTGGCCGACCCCATGCCCCAACTGGACATCGTTGAAAAAGAGCTTCATAGCTCATCGGATTTCTCCTCCTGTTCCAGTCTAAGTAAAGATTCTGAACGTGATTCTGAAGGAACATGGACCGGCGTTACGTAATGCGAGTAGAGGAACAAAAAAATAAATAAAAAATCCCGACTCCCCAGCGCAATCGTTAAATAATACCGGTAAGTTAAACACCCTGAGAGTGCAATGGCAGATAAGTAGCCTTTAAAAAGGAGGAAAAACGTAATCGCTTGATTTTATTTTTATTTCTTCAACCGTATCGCTGTGACCTACATCCCATCCGTTTGTTAATCTCCGCGAGCGCGCGGGCGCACGCGGAGATGGATTGGAATTGAAAGCAGCAGTCACTCACTCACTCATCCACCGCCGCACGTCGTCGCATTTAAGGGTTTTAATTTCCCACCCCCCGAGCAACGCGCCGGTGATTCGGCAACGGTGGCTCGAGCTGGAGGCCCAGCTCCCAAAGAGAGATGATCCACACTGTTATCATTGTCTATTTTTTTTTTAATAAATGATAACGGAGTGGCTGCCGAGGATTTTAATGCATCAGCCAGGGTGTACACTTGTAGAGATGGAGTGATGAAATCCGTCCGTGTGCGGGTGCTGGATACGTTTGCTGCATCGCAGGATCATGAGATGTGGAGGCGGCGGCTTGGGGAGTGATTACGGCTGATTATTTACGATGACGATGATGATGACGATAATGATGACGATGATGATGACGATGAAAAAAGAAACCATGACGCAACCCACTCCTTCGTCGGCGCGGCCAGGAGCGGGAATCGAACTCGGGTCGCCGGTTTCGTAGCGCAGCGCACTTACCGCTGTGCCACCGCTCACACACACACACACGCACACGCACGCACACACGCAACAACAACCGCTGTTCGCCACTAAGTGGCAGTGACGCCAATACGGCGCTTATGCCAGGTCAGGTGTCGAAGGCCCACTGGCAGGACGTCACGGAACAGACCCATGTGCCATGGGTTTGGCTAACTTGAGACGACTGGCAGATGCACCACGCGCGCACCCACGCATGCACTCACCCACGCATGCACTCACCCGCACTGCGGACGGGTAGAAGACCTCGTTCTTGTGGAGACCCCCGTGGTCCGACATGTCCAGGTACTGGCTGAGGGCGGTGCGCGTGCAGAAGGTGAGCGGCAGGCAGCCCTTGAGGCTGCGGCGCGTCGTGTAGCCCATCACGGCCGTCTCCACGTCCAGGAGGTGCTCCGAGCGGTGGTGGTTCGAGATCTTCATGCTGCCCATCAGCCTGGACACGCGGTCGCACGTACATCGCCGGATGTCACCGTCCTGAGCGGGTCTCACTTCACCGCGGCGGTGGCGAGTCTATTGCGTCGAAGGAGCACGGCCGACTTCCCCGCGTTGTTTGTCTCACAGCGACGATGGGCCGAGTCAACCCCCAGCCAGAACTTGAACCCGTAACCTTCGCATTGCGAGCCGCCCACTCAAATGCCGAGCCACCTGGCCAGTCAAAGGCGCAGCCCTGCAAGTGCTCGCTGACACCACTGCTGGCGGATAGGCCTCCAGCGACAGGAAGGCTCGGTGTATTTTGGTCTACTCTTCCGCACTGGCAAGGCGTCTAGTGCAGGGTGGGGTTGGCGGGGGCTTGGTAATCATTCCTCGTCAGAACGGAAAAGGTTAAGGGATGGGCGTGCGCAACGAGGCAAGTTTAAGGCTGTTTATACGACCGCGTAAATATCTGCACGGTGCCGCACCTCGTTCGGATTAGCCAGCGGAGCTGGGAGTGAGAATTGCAAAATATAAATATATATATAAATGCAAGAGATTATCCCATTTCGTCGGCTGTAACGAGAGCCTAAAGAATACAGCCCGTGCCAAAATAAAATTGACTAGTGAAAGCCCGGTTAAAAATTTATGTATATGAAAGTGGCAAGGTGGCTTAGGGAACTAAATCCAGGGCAGTGTCACTAAGCCGGTGCCTCTCTCTGACATCGCCGGTTTAACCGCGAGACGGGGGGAGAAGAGAAAAATATCCACGGCAGTAGCCGCCCCCCTCCCCTCCCGACCCTCCTTTCTCTCTTTGTCCAGGGGTTTTGTGTCAACACTTGGGCAGCGGTGGCCTTAGCCGGGGCCAGCGACGACAGCGACGCGACCACACGAGAGAGAGATGGAGAGAGAAATATGCCTCGGGGCGACGCGCGCGGCGCTTCAGGATTCCGCGTCGCCGGTGGACGGGATCACGACAGCGCGCGATCGGCGTGGTGCCAAACCGTGACCCGCCCCGGGTGGCAGGCGCGTGCCGTCGGCGTGCTGGCGCTCGCGAGGAGAATCCGAGCATACTCGGCTTCAAGTCCCAACGTTGGGGTCGCCAGAGCGAGGCGTGAAATTTGGAAATTATTTCACACGGAGGCTTTGGCGACCGGTATATTATCCGGGTGGTGGCGGGTTAACGACACATTTACATTCATGCCATCTAAACCCCAAAATAACTTTATTTTGGGAACGGTTATTGTCGTCGCGATGCTCCTGGGTAGGTGGTGGAATAACGCCGCCACGGACGTCATCGGCAGGGGCCCCAGCCGCCAGGGTGAACAAGCACCGAGGAGAAAACTTTTAAAGACTGATTTTAATCTCCACGGTTTGGGCAGAGCATTGATCAGCTTAGCTGTTCTTTTACGGGCTAAGTCCATCGTAGAGAATCACGACGTAATACTGAAGTTTAATTCGTACCGGGACAATCTTTGCAAGTTCAAATCCCGTTTCCGGGTGGGCACTCGCTCCATCTTTCCCCTGGGGTGACAAAACGATGACCGCTTTGTGGGGTAAGTCAACTGCGGCTGTCCTCCGGATAGGACTCGCCCCTGACGTGGGAAAGCAGAATCTCCACTGCCGGCTCGGCGGGGCTGCTCACAGGTAGACAGCGGCACCGCCTCGATGATCATTTAAGCAGGAAATCACTTTGAGTCCGAGACAGCTGGAAGGAAATAAAACCGCAGGTATTATTAACAGGTGAGGGCGACCGCTTTCTCATCCCTGTGCAGCGGTCCACGACCAATACCACGGGCAGCGGTGCATGTCAAAAACTATAAACACGCATCAAGCAGGCCGGGGCCGGTTGACCTACACGCGTTACCGCGCCGACGCGCGCACGCAAAGCGTGCGATTTTCCTTGCTGAACGATCGCCCACCCCCCCCAACCCCCCCACCCCTCTCCTCACTTTGCCACCGACCGAGCCGGCCGCTCGATCTGCGCCGCAGCCCGTTATACTTTGCGTGACGTTATTTCCGATAACGCGATTCGCCCGACACGAGCGCGCCCCTCGGCCGTGAAGTGCCGGCGGTTTGAAGATCCCCGCGCCGCCGGCGTCTGAGAGCGGCAGCGGCCGACCGCGAGCTCGCCGCCCCGACTCCATACAGAACGCGTACTTGCTAGGTAGAGGCCTTCGTCTCTCCACTGCTGGATGAAGGCCTCGAGCCCACCCTCTACACCCCCCCCCACCAGCCACCCAAAGCCATGTCGGTCGTGTGGGTCGTTTGACCATACTTCACCGTGTGTATCGGTGTGGATTGGGGAAGGCAAAGGGGGGGGGGGGAGGGGGTGCCAGGACTGGGTTTCAGATCTCGCTTGCAACTTGACGTTAGCCGTGGATGGCAATTAACAATTAAGGTCAGCGGGCTCACGGTGCAGTGCGCTCACCACTCCTCCTGAGGTACGGTCAAACAATCACATGTGACCAAAATTATATCAATCAGCCATGAACAATCCACTGCTGCACGAAGGCCTACTTTGACCATCGCCATCTCTCATGGTGCTGCGATGCATCAAATCTCCCAAGCGGGGTCCCCGCCGCTTGCTTTTGCTCAACGGCTGACGCACCCACCCCCCCCTCCCCCCCCCCCAATTCCGCGCGTCATCGTCGCTCTCTTGCGTACGAAACCTCGCCGCGCCACGACGATGACAACGGAACCGCGACGTCGACGACGGAAACCGGATGCCGATGATCCAAGAACGGGGCTAATCCAAAAGTTTTCCCCGTCACGGATTGTTTAAAGATCCGATTCGATGCCCTGCGATCACGGCGGCCCGCGGCGAGAGTGGCCCGGCCACGTAATTAAGTCCTAATCCCGGCCCCTGTCCCTTGGCCGGGTTCTCGCCGCCAGCTGCTCCGTATTCGAAATAGCGTCGCGCGCCCGAGACTTCCCGCAACCCTCTCTCCTCTCGACTCCCCCAGGTCCCTCACCTCTCCTAAAACATAATAATCCAGTAAGCCGCCATGACCGCCGCCACCGCAAGACTGCTCGCTACGCGGCTGTGAGCGAGACCACGTCACCTCGATCCTCAGACCCCGTCGGCGGCTCCCGATGCAGTCCCAGATTAACAACAAGATCGCACTCACCATCTTCAAAATCCTGTTTGGACTCACCCCTGCTTACTTTTCCTCCCCTCTCATCTCACTCTACTCCCCTCCACGCACTCTCCTGCCTCTCCCCTCTCATCTCACTCCCCTCCACGCACTCTCCTGCCTCTCCCCTCTCATCTCACTCCACTCTCCTCCACGCACTCTCCCCTCTCATCTCACTCCACTCCCCTCCACGCACTCTCCTGCCTCTCCCCTCTCATCTCACTCTACTCCCCTCCACACACTCTCCTGCCTCTCATCTCACTCTACTCCCCTCCACGTACTCTCCTACCTCTCCCCTCTCATCTCAATCTACTCCACTCCACGCACTCTCCTACCTCTCATCTCAATCTATTCCCCTCCACACACTCTCCTGCCTCTCATCTCAATCTACTCCCCTCCACGCACTCTCCTGCCTCTCCCCTCTCATCTCAATCTATTCCCCTCCACACACTCTCCTGCCTCTCATCTCACTCCACTCCCCTCCACGCACTCTCCTACCTCTCCCCTCTCATCTCACTCCACTCCCCTCCACGCACTCTCCTGCCTCTCATCTCACTCCACTCCCCTCCACGCACTCTCCTGCCTCTCCCCTCATCTCACTCTTCTCTCTACGCACTCTCCTGCCTCTCCCCTCTCATCTCACTCTACTCCACTCCAGGCACTCTCCTGCCTCTCTCCTCTCATCTCACTCTACTCCCCTCCACGCACTCTCCTGCCTCTCCCCTCATCTCACTCTTCTCTCTACGCACTCTCCTGCCTCTCCCCTCTCATCTCACTCTATTCACCTCCACGCACTCTCCTGCCTCTCTCCTCTCATCTCACTCTACTCCACTCCAGGCACTCTCCTGCCTCTCTCCTCTCATCTCACTCTACTCCCCTCCACGCACTCTCCTACCTCTCCCCTCATCTCACTCTTCTCTCTACGCACTCTCCTACCTCTCCCTTCTACACGCACTCTCCCACCTACTGGTCATGGGCAGGAATCGAATTGGGGTGGTCGGGTCCATAGCGCAGTGCGCTCACCACTACGCCACCGCTCCCCAGGCGACAAACTGCTTACGTTAATTACAACCTTTGAAAACAGCCTTCATTGCAGATCAGCCTTTTTTTACCTGTCACCATTAGCATTTTGGCATGCACTTGGATTCCAAAGTTAACTGTTGAAGAGAAGACGTGAGTGTCATCCCGCTAGCGACGGTGCATAAATAAGGCATGAGCTCCGCGTATAAACGAGCTCGCTAATGGCACGATGTACAGAGGGGGGGTGGCGGGGGGGGGGATTTGCGATTATGAACGTGTGATTATTAATCAAGTGATGTCGGGAGCAGCAGTGCAGTGGTTAGAGCACAATACATCATCATCAGACGTCGCAAGACAAGCAAGGGTTGGGCCTGGACGGTGTCTTGGCTGGACGACTACCGTGCATAACAGATGCTACGGGCATCGTGGTCAACCGCTCGCTACCGGTTGCAGAAATGTCCAACGTGGAAGCGATTCACTCGAGTTGCGACGAAGCCGAGTCGCGCAGCTGAGCTCGCTAAGATCTTCGCGGCGAAAGGTACGATGCAAAATAGATGCTTGTGTTAGGTCACCATGTGATGATCCGGCCAAACCTATGTCGCAAGACCCTCCACCGTCGCAAGACGGCTAAACAAATGAAAACTGTCATGCTGGCGGTGCCCAAATATTTATCGGGCCGATTTGTTATCTTTTCACAACATATTAAGAAGTTGCCCGACATTAGTCGAGTGAAACAGCGCCTTCTCCGATTGCTGCTGAACGAGGTTGTGAGAATCGTTCAACACGTGAGTTTAAATTATAAAATAATAATAGTAATAAAAAATAATCGGCCCGTCACGATGGCTCTGTCAGATGCTACAATAGGGTCCTTCCCGACAGAAATCTGGCTGGATCTTTAAGTTGCCGAGCTCAAAAAACATCATTTTGACGAATCTGCAACACAATACTATTTGGCGCGATGGTCATCCCTGTGCGTTTAAGGTCACCGACCAATGCGACACCATCTTTAAAAACCACTGGAATTAAACCGCAACGTTCGCCTTCCTGCCAAACGCCGTCGTGCCGTCTGAAAGCACCTCCGCTTGCTCGCAAAAGTCCCACGTTTCGCGTGCCATCCCGTCGTCGGTCTAATTATTCTGCTTCATGCCAATTCAACTTTTATTCCCACGCACCGCTGCAATCCTAACGGCGCTTTGTTAACGGGGGGCTCGACTGTGCCGTACGGCTGCCAAAGCCGATACGGCGAGCGCCCTATTAGCATCCATTACACCACGGGAAGCCGCTGGGCTGTAATGGTGAAGCCACACTGGGATTGCAATCCAGGGCTCGCCGCGTGGGATCGATTCGATTTCCCGGCGTGACAGTTGAAACAACGCCCCCCCACGACCGTGTCCACCGGGCAGTATGAATCGGGTTCGTCACGGCCAGTTGGTCAGCAGGCCTGGTGCGGAGGGGCACATTGTGGCTTGGTGGCAGTTCTTAATTTGTTTGTTCATTTTTTTATTTACCTGGGAGTAGAGTTTTCACTTGCTTGGTAGTGGCTGCATATGGGAGTTGGTCCTTATATAGAATTAACAGACAGCGTTGCGGGATGCTATTAGCACGAATGGCGCAATATGAAATTAAAGTAATATTAAAATGAAGGTATTGTATTACTCCAACCTCCGTCCAGAACATCTGGCGAGCACGGAAGCGTAGGCCCTCTCTCTCTCCCTCTCGCAGGAGCAGCAGCAGGAGGCACTCCTTAGCGGCGACAGTGCGAGCATCGCAAGTCTACACCTTCACCCTCACCTGCTCGCCATTGTCGGTCGATACGAGCGGCGAGTTTATTTCCGTAAACGTTAAAAACCGACGCGCGCGAAGCACGCCGCTGAATGTAAAGCGAGCGATCGAGAGGCAGCGGCGGGGGGGGGGGCGACGGCAAATTGACCCCCGCGTTGCGCCGAAGCTCGATCTGGGCTTCGTCTGTCGGTTCGCTGAGCTCGCAGCGCTGATAGAGAGACGCGGGGAAAACCTCGCTCGCTCACTCGCTCGCGTTAAGAGGCTCCGAGCGGGTTCACGCGAGGTCAACGATCCGGCGCGCGGCGAGGTTATTCCAGCGCCGCCGTCGCCGCACATTCGCTCTCGTCGTGGGGGGGGGGGGGGGGAACCTTCACGCGCTATCCTGCAGTGTGGCTCCGTTGGTTAAATGCCTTCTAATGCCACCGCCACTCATTGTCACGCATCGAATTACCCAAACATCACGCCGCAACGCTGCTGCCCCACCCCCTCCACCGTCCCCACCTCCTCCCCATCTTCGGCTCGCTGAGGGGAACCGCTTCCCATCTCGCCGGCAAGACACCTCATTCGCGTGAGCAAACGTCCTAAAAAATAACAACCTTCCCGCTCGCGTTGTAACGCTGCACGGTGAGTGTGTGTGAGTGCATGCATGCGGGTGCATGCGGGCGCACGCGCGCGCCTGTGTGTGTGTGTGTGTTTGAGTGCGCGTGTGCGGGCGTGCAAGTGCGTGGGCGTGTGTGTGTGCTAGCGTGCGTACGCGTGGTACGGGCCACACCATCCCCCCTCGTGTGCCGTGTCGGCGGCCTTCACAGTCCGTTGAGGCTACACGGAGGATCGTTGTGCTCGCCTTTGTGCGCAGGTGGGGAAGTGCAAGCGGTGAACGCTGCACTACGCTACAAATCCAGGGACCCGAGTTCGATTCCCACTCACGACGGGCAACAGTGACGATTAACTGAACCGGTCCAGGGCCTTCCCCCAATTCGAGTCGGGCTCAAACGGGTACCCGGTGCCGTGCGTGAACATCAGTATTGGGGAGACAAAGGTGGCCGGGCATCTCCCTTCATAGGTGCTCACCGACAGCCCCTTGTAGCTCCACGCGATGTCTCCAGCACACATCTCCTCCTCCTGCCTCTCCCGCGTGAATTCCGAGCGTGCGGAATCAGACGTAGATTTCGTTTCTTTTTTCGGATTGAACGTTAAACGCAGTCGATTAATAAGAGTGTTATTAATATTATGATTGTTTCAGAGTTTTGTTCTACAGTGCGGGCAAGGCGGATTCATTACTTTGGGTTTGCTTAAGAATAATTACAGTAATTAGCACGACGGGTACAACATTTATACAAGTGCCCACGAGGCGTCAGCGCGTAACCCCGATCGCGCCCGTCGCAATGCGTAAAAAAAACAACAACGCCGGGCGGAAATAAATCCGATAGATCGCTACGGACAAGCTGCCTTCTCTCGACAACACGGCCACCAAAATATTCGACAACAAACGCCCAAGACAACGATGGGGTCGGGGGAGGGGGGTGGAGTGAGGTGGTGGGGGGGGGAAGGTGAAAATACTGGCAGAGACGCAAAATCACGAAGGCCCCCAAAACGAACGACAAAACTCAAGGCAAGACGACAAACTGTCGCTTCGGGTAACGCGTCACGGGGCTGACAGTTATTAGATTAGGACGTGTTTGTCCATACGTCGCCTGTCAGCTATGCCACGAGCGCAGGGGGGGGGGTGGAAAATTAATAGAAATTGATTTCAATAAAGCGGTAAAAACAACATACCTCCCCGAACAAACACGCCGCTGACGGACAGGTTTAATCGTTTCCCCATTTTGAAGGTGTTTTTTTTAGTTCTCTTTTTGATATCGGGTGCCACGCGTGCATGCGTGTGTGTACACGTGTGTGTACACGTGTGTGCGTGTGAGCGGTGGTGTCGCGGTTTGCGCACTGCGGTACAAATCCGGCGATCAGAGTTCGATTCCCGCTCACGACCAACACAGGTGGCGATTTTATGAACGAGTCCTGGGCCCTCCCTAGGTCTACTCAGCCTCAAATGAGCACCTGATGCGGTGTGTAAACATCGCCACTGGGGAGACAAAGGCGGCCAGGCGTGTTGCTAGCCACCCACCCCCTCGTGTGCCGTTCCGGCTTTCAGCACTTGCTCCAACAGTCTGTTAAGGTTTTACGGGGAATCTTTGCCTTTGTGCGTGTGTGAATAAAAATGTACATATTGGGAGCGGTGGGGTCAGTGGTCGGCGCACTGTACTACGGACCCGGCGATCTGCGTTCGATAATGGTGGCGAAAATCTGAACGGGTCCAGGTCTTCCCCTAGGTTGACTCAACCTCAAATGAATTCCTGGTGCTACGGGAAACATCGCCACTCGCGAGACAAAGGCAGCCATGCATGGTGCTGGCCACCCAACCCCTTGTGTACGGTGCTTGTCTTAATAGGTGCTCGCTAACAGCACTTGCCCTAATATTCTGTTTAGCCTTTCCGAGGGATTAATTGTGTTTGTTACACGTACATACAAAGACAACAATCATCCCGCTGTATGCGTACAGAACTGTGGGTCAACAGCTGTTAGCAGGCACCTGTGATGGCCGGCATGGTGCACGAGGGGGTCGGTGTGGTAAGTACCACACCCGGCCGCCTTTGTCTCCCCAGTTCTGATGTTTAAAGCCGGGTTTCCGGGTTCAAGGAGCAGTGCACTCATCTCTACGCCACAGCTCCACCCAAATCACATGCAATATCCTCAACCCCTTCAGCTCCAGGAAGCCACGCAGGATTTGAGCCTGGCTAGAGCTCGGACGGGCGACCACCGCCACGCATAAACTTGCTATTTTAGGCACGGTGCTCCAACAAATGGCCGCGCGTGTTTGTACGGGAACACATTCACACCATTCATAATAACGTCGGATTCACACGGTCCGGCTCTATTCAGATTGCCACTCCGTACCGACGCTCGTCTTGTTTTGAGCGGCGGTATCACGCCTCCCCCACTTCATGTGCCGACCCCCCACGAATGTTGTGGCTGCGGTGGTGGCGGCGGCGGCGGCGGTTTGTGGTGGTGGTCGCGTTGGCGGCGCAGGTGGGGGTGATGGTGGCGGTGATGGCAGCGGCCAGTTATGGCGCGGGTGATGGTTGTGGCTGTGGCAATTGGCAGCGACGCCGGTGGTGGTGATGGTGATGGCAGTGGCAGTGATGGTGCTCATCACGGTGGTGGTGCGGGGAGGATTTGGCTTATATCGGTTCACAGCTACAGGTACGGTGTGTCGCCACACAGCGAAAGGGGGGGGGGGGCAGGGGGGTTGTCTGGGTGGCGAGAAAGGTGATAGAATTGAAACCTTGGTAGGATCAATTCCAATCATTGCATTTCATCTCTCCGCCGCTCGCTTCATTACACGTGCCCCTAAACGGAAGCCAAAATCCATTCTGACCCTGTTTATCTTGTGCTGTTATCTGCAGCCGGTTTTTTTTTACATGCTGGGCCCCTGACAGACCCCCACCCCACCTCCGATTACCTTCCCTAAGCCACGTATCTAACGAACGCACGACCAGACGGCAAGCCAGATAATTTCCTCCCCGTCTCGTCGTTTGCTTCGGACGCTGCGGATGTTGGCAGCGTCGTTTTTTTTACTCACTCCTGGTTTTTTTTGTCTTCTCCTTTTAACGCTTTCCAACGAAGGGTGAAAAGGCGTGGAACGCGTTCACCCCCTCGCCGGTCCGTCGGTGCTGCCGACGCATGATGGCGTCTCGTGAAAAAAAACCATCAAAAAAGGAATGACGCTGGAGAAATGAGAACCTGCGTTGCTTGCTGGGACTTGCCCCCCCCCTCTCCGTGCAAGAGAAAACTGGGCGATTTGATGGAAGCACGGCCTGAAAGTTGACGATAATAAACCGGCAAGAGAACGGCGTCTATCGACGCACGAATAACTTCCCGCGTGACGTGTCACGCGTCACGTATCACGAGCGCATCTCGCCTTCCCTCCCGGTTACGTCGTCACGCGCCTCGTCGCGCGCCTCGTAATGTCGGAAAGCGTCCGGGGCATCCACGCGTGCGAGTAATTTTTCTTTACCCCGGGTTTTGTCGACGTCGACGCTCGAGAGCTCGTTTGCAGCCAATGCGGCTGCCCCCTCTCTCCCTTCGGTGACCGTCACACGAAAGTCTCCCCGCCGTGCCGCCAACGTGCAGCCTCGGCGGAAGACCACGTCGAAGGCGCGGGAGCCGCCCCCGACGCCGCTCGCGAGTTTCAAACCGCGACGATTATTTTCATTTGTTTTGGGAATCCCGGCTGAGATTTCACGGGGCCCGTTGTGCGAAGACACGGGCGGGTGGGCGAGCGGGATTTGTTGCTCGGAGCGGCGGGCGTAAACGTTCCTTCGACTGAACAAAGCGGCGACAGACATCAAGCCCCGGCTGTCAAAGCGTCCGCGCTAATTATCGGCAGAGGCGGTGGCCGCGTGCCGACGTTTTTTATTTCTCCTCTGGCCATGCGCCGAAAAACTTTCCCGCGGTTCTCCACGTCGGCCCCTTTTCACGAGCTCTGACAATCGTAACCATTACTTTTTGATATTGAGCCATTTTTTTTCTAAGGGTATATTTGCCCAATCTCTTTTCAGAGACACATTTTATGGTGTTCTCATCTTTTTTTTTATGAAGGTGCTTTGTCTTGAATATGAGAATTATATTCCGATTCAAAAACCCCAAAGCTGAGTAATGCTTCTAAGATTCGGAAGTCGGGAGAGAGAGGAAAAAAGAATTACGGACAATTAGAGCTGTGAAATGGTAAAACAGAGGCTCGCTTCTTCCTTCACCCATTGGCCAAGTTTTAATGAAGCTCCATTAGGCTTCGAATTAATTAGCGTAAACGTACGGCGTACACAATTCGCTAATTTTTCCAAAATGCTAAAACACATGTCCGCCGCCGATAATGCACAACGGTATCTCACGCTGAATTATTCATGACAAATAGTTAATAATAGATTTTCCCAGTGTTTATAACAAGGACATTCATTTGGGGTAGAATGGTATCCCCCCCCGTTACAAATCACCACGTCACCTTCATTCGCTCCGACGCGCGCCTGAAATATTGCGCCTCTTCGTTCCGGGGGAATTTCTCCCCGACCTTTAGTTATTTCAGATTAAGAGAAATAAACCGAGGTGGGCGCGTAAAGCATGGCGTAATAAAAGAACAGAGATGTGTTTAAGGCAACGCAATAAAATAAAAATAAATAATACTACCGACGGAATTGAAAACAGAGCACGGGGGGCAGCAGTGGAGGAGGAGGAGGAGGTGGTGGGGATGGGGGAAGGGGGGCACGCGCAGAAAGGTGAATAGATGACTGTGCCGACACCGATTCTCATCAGCTGCTCCTCGACAGTCACGGCGCTGGATATTAAAACAAAATAAAAAAAGCGCCTCTCATTCATTCATTTTTATTCAGCGCGCCCTCCCCTTCATTAGCGCTGTCCGTCTCTCGGCCTCGTCGCACCACGCCGATTCTCACGACGGCAGGAGGCGACGAGCGCTTCAGGGGCTCGCGAAACGCACGGGGGGCCCACTAGCGCCACCGCCGCCACCATGAATGAGCCATCAGAACGAGCGACCTCGCCGGCGTCGCGACCTCGCCGACGTCGCGACCTCGTCGGTGGCGCGACGGTGGCGGCGGGCGTCAGATCCACGTCCCTTTGCCTTGCCTCGCCCGTCCCATCGCCCGTGCTGGCGGACGGGCGAGCGGGCGGCGGCGACCGGTGCGATCGCGCCGGAAATTTCCATCGCTCTGGTCGTCAAGCCTCCGAGAGACAGCGCAGGCAATTCGTACCCCCCCACAACCCCCACCGCCCCCGCCCCCCACCCTGCCGGGCCTCCAGACCAGAACCAGCGTGTTTGTCATCGTCAGCGGTGCGCACATTATTGAGCTCAAAAGTCCATCGCGCAACGAACTGCTCCTTAGCCGTTTCAAGAGCATTGTGTTCGGCTCACGGCGAGCGGTGCCTGCCGCCCAAGATTAATCAGCCAAGGGTCGCTCCACAATTGGGCGATTAATAACGCGTCCACTCATAGGCGTTGATGTGTTCCCCACACGCCGACCCGCAAATGCCTCCCTCTCCAATTCCCGTTGGGAGAAAATGAAATCCTCATTTCTGCCTCCAGACAAGATGAGAACAATGATTGGTAAACCTGCGCTGTCAGACTTCAAAAGGAGCACAAACCTCCGGTCATTTTATTTTGAAAATTGCGGCAAGGTTCAATCATAGCTTCGGCCCTCCAACCCTCCGCACACTCCTCTCGTGCCACCCCTAAAACCCGCAGCCCCCCCCCGCCCTCCCCCCACTCGGAGGGCATCGCAAACGCCACACTGCTTTGTGCGGCACTCGAAGCTGGCAACGGACGCCCCACAAAGGCTGATCCACTTAATTTATCTTTCCGCGGTGCTTTTTGAGATGAGTTATTTATAAACTCATCTCCCCCAAGCCTTCGTACAAAAAGTATAAACGACGACGACGCCGTCTAAATGACGGTAACCGTTTAGTGGCTTTGGTATCGGCGGCGCGGTCGTTCTCACAGCGCGGCGCTCTCGCGACGGAAGGCGCGCGTGTGGTTTTGCAGACGCGGTCTCCACGACGTCTGAGTAACCGGCGGATATTTTCCAAAATTTATATCGGGACGACGGTGCGCAGGATGTCCCTGCTCTGTTCGAATGACGTCACGAGGGCAAGGTCTTACTGCGAAGCTGACGGCGGCGTATTTGCACGGCTAATGGCGCACGCCGCGATTATGACCGGGGCGGCCTGCCGCGGTTGGAACCACGGAAACCTCGGAGGCGAGCGGCGCCGCCGCCCCAAACGCGGCGGGCTTTCGCCGCGTGAGATCCGCATTTATCGCGGCACGTCCGCTCCGCTGAGCGTTGCGATGTACAAGCCCAATATCATAAGCGGGGGGAGAAGGGGGGGTGGGGGCGGTGGGGGGTGGAATTGAAGAAGAAAAAACGCAGCGCGGCTAATTCCGGAAGAGAGAACAATTTCACCATCTCGCACACTCTTCAAGGCAGCATCGCTTCCCTTTTTCTGTCAAAGCCCTTAATTAAAAGCTAATGTAAGTGTCATCGATTTAGAACCACATGACTAAATATCTGAAGGGCAAAAGAAATAATACGTCACGTTGCGGGTGTGCGGGTGTGCGTGCGTGCACGCGTGCGTGGATGCGCACGGGCGGGGGGTATTATTTTTGTAACACTTTTTTTCTTGGTGGCGTATTGTTTTTTTGCTTGACGGGCCGTTACGCTTTGCCGCATTATAATAGCGCGACCGCGTTCCAAAAAAACACCGGCGGTTCCACACGCCCCCAACGGTGGCGACGCCCCACCCCCCCCAACCAACAAATAAGTAAACAAAATAATTTTTACACGGAGGTTCGGGGAGACAGCCGATAATGGAAATTTTTACGTCGGATTTTCTGGCACTGTTTGTTTTCCTTACGGGGGCGAATCAATTCAAAGTCATCCGTGATGACAAATATGGGGAATGCACGTGCCCTTTGTGCTTGAACACGAGATGAGAGAAGAGAGACAGGAGGGCGGCAACGGTAGGGCCAGCAGAGTCGTTACGCCTGCTGTGTCGGTGGTGGTGGTGGGGAGGGTGGGGGCAAGGGGGGGGAGGGTGGGGGCAAGGGGGGGAGGGTGGGGGCAAGGGGGGGAGGGTGGGGGCAAGGGGGGGGGGCACGTGGCAGGGGGTGGAGGGGAGACCGTTAATGCTGTCCCTAATAAGTTGCTAAGCACATGCATCACGGGCAGGTAAATATCATCACGCATGTGCAAATGAAAAATGCTGGCCAGTGTGCAGTGGCATTACATTCTAACCTCCCTGCGGCCTCCTATTTACCCCCGAGAAGACGACGGAACGAACGAACGAAGAAAAAATGTAAAAGGAAAAAGATACGAGAGGCGAGAGCTCTGACCGAGAAAATGCTAAATCCTGAGGTGGGAAGGAAGGCGCGGAGACGTCGGGAGAGAGAGCGAGAGCGGCAGGCGTGACCGTCCGAAAACTGCCGCTATAAAATTCACGAGCGCGCGATACGAACACATCTTTTTGGTGAACATCGTAGCCGAGGTATTCGCACGAAACGAAGAAATGCTGCCGGTTCTGCGTGGGGGTGCGTCAGCCGCAGCCTCGGAGACGGCGTTTGTCTGTATAGCCGAGCGAAACGCAGGAACAGATTAAGCACCGAATTACCCCGTAATGCAACGTTTTAAAAATAAGAAAAATCGGGCTGTGATGTTTAAATTTGAAAATTTGCTTAATCCCAGCTGGAAAATATATATATAACACAATAATTTCGAGAAAATAAATGAACAAATCTATTTCTATTCATCGGAACTCTTGACTCAAACGCAGCTACTGTACCCACACAATTCCTTACGGCCTCGTGACCAATAGCAAGCCTTTTAATTTTTCCCCGGGTGAAGCGAGAGGGATTTTAATCAGGATCTCAAGGCAGTATTTTTAGCGGAGTAATGTGCATATTTTCACAGCTCCAAACATCTGCCGGTGTCACGCAGCAAGTTATTTTGGCCCCGATTTCACACCTTTTTTAACATCCGTTAAAACTGTAAATTGCCTTCACCCGTTTCATCACTCGAAGATAGAAGAGAGAGAATGAAAGAAACCACCCCCACCACGACCGCAAGGCTATAATAATAATAAGAAGAATAAGGCAGAGTCAATCAAAGACCACGCGAGTGCGAGCCCCGCACGCACGTTATATTTTAAACGAAAGTAGAAAGAAAAAAGAACACCTTACGGTCCAATGTTATTTCCGTAAATTATGCCGCGGTAATTTTACAGCGGGGTCGTCGAGTAAAACTGGTTTACACTCAAGGCGTGATTCACTGGGGCGCGCGCGCGAAATCACGGCAACTCCAGCCGCTCGATACGCGGAGCACAAAAAAAACAATGGAGAGGTTTTTGCGGTTTAATTGGCGAGCGGAATATTGGGAGAGCTTCCGTATTGAGTGCGCTTTATCACTTAGCCGTTTCCAGAGTGTACGCTAATGCAGTGAGCTGCGATAAAGCATTTACCGGATCTATCGAATTGACCGCGCGGAGGATCGGATGGGCATTCAGCCCTGGGACAGACGCGCGCGTGTGCGGTGTGGGTTTTTTTGTTTGTTGCCAATTCAGAATATTGAAGAAAACCCCAAGCACAACCGCGACGAGACGATGCCGCCTTTTCTTCAGGCCCCACACTCCTTTCAAAGTGTACGCGCAGATGCTCAGACACATCACGCCCTGGGAAATCAAGGTTTTTTTTTGTAAGACGGGGAGGGTAGCGGTGGAAAGAGCCTAAAGTAGCCGGACCACAGCCATTAGATGCAAAATGGCCCTCCTCTGAACAAGGCAATTACCATAATGAAGACACCCACCACGCGAGCGCTTGTAATCATAGTAATTAAGCTAATTACAGAAGTGCTTCTGACAAGGCCCCGAGGAAGGGAAGAGAGAGGATGCACCACTCGCTGGCAGATGCAGCCGGCACTTGATCCTGGTCAACAGGTACCTGGGTTTGTGAAGGAGTGTGGCGAGTAGGGGAGCGAGCTGTGAGCACGTGGGGAGCAGGGAGCGAGCTGTGAGCTCGACGCAGCCAGGATCCCCCCCCCCCACTTCTCTAAGCACTGCAGTCGCCTGCTCGCTGGTGGTCAGTCTACTTCTCGTCACTGTTCTACCGCTACAGCGATGGGGACTGTTCCCGTGAACTTCACTTGTCGATCCCTCCTCCTACTCTTTGGGTCTTTCGGTAAAGTCACGTGGAGAGAACAATAATACAAAAGTCACGACGTTTCGATCGCAACAAAAGCAATCGTCTTGGTTTATTTTTATTTTCCTATCTACGTGACTTTACCGAAAGACCCAAAGCGTATGATTTCCTGCAGTCACGAAAGCTTTAAGTCAAGATTCCTCCTCCTCTCATGTTGTGGACTCAGGCTCTACCAGACACTGACTGTTTCGTTTCATCCACCACACTGCAGGCCACAACCACCACACTGTAGGCCACAGAAACACTCAACCACTCATCTACTCACTCACCCACCCAAACTCACTTACCATTGCAGGTCAAAACAACATTCACTCACCCAGTCACTCACCACACAACAACACTCGCCACACTGCAAGTGACAACAACACTCACTCAATCACCCCACTGCAGTTCAGGACACACTCACCCACTCACTCACTATGATGCAGATAACAACACACTCACTCACCACACTGCAGGTCACAACACACTCACCCACTCACCACACTGCAGGTCACAACAACTCACTCACCACACCGCAGGTCACAACAACACACTCACCCACTCACCACACTGCAGGTCACCCACTCACTCACCACACCGCAGGTCACATCAACACACTCACCCAATCACCACACTGCAGATCACAACAACACACTCACTCACTCACCACACTGCAGGTCACCCACTCACTCACCACACCGCAGGTCACATCAACACACTCACCCAATCACCACACTGCAGATCACAACAACACACTCACTCACTCACCACACTGCAGGTCACCCACTCACTCACCACACCGCAGGTCACATCAACACACTCACCCAATCACCACACTGCAGATCACAACAACACCCTCACCCACTCACCACACTGCAGGTCACAACAACACACTCACCCACTCACCACACCGTAGGTCACATCAACACACTCACCCACTCATCACACTGTAGGTCACATCAACACACTCACTCACCACACTGCAGGTCACAACAACACACTCACCCACTCACTCACCACACTGCAGGTCTCAACAACACTCACCCAATCACCACACCGCAGGTCACAACAACACACTCACCCAGTCACCACACCGCAGGTCACATCAACACACTCACCCACTCACCACACTGCAGGTCACATCACACTCACCCACTCACCACACCGTAGGTCACATCAACACACTCACCCAGTCACCACACCGCAGGTCACATCAACACACTCACCCACTCACCACACTGCAGGTCACAACAACACACTCACTCACCACACTGCAGGTCTCAACAACACTCACCCAGTCACCACACCGCAGGTCACATCAACACACTCACCCACTCACCACACTGCAGGTCACAACAACACACTCACCCACTCACCACACTGCAGGTCACAACAACACACTCACTCACTCACCACACTGCAGGTCACCCACTCACTCACCACACCGCAGGTCACATCAACACACTCACCCAATCACCACACTGCAGATCACAACAACACCCTCACCCACTCACCACACTGCAGGTCACAACAACACACTCACCCACTCACCACACCGTAGGTCACATCAACACACTCACCCACTCATCACACTGTAGGTCACATCAACACACTCACTCACCACACTGCAGGTCACAACAACACACTCACCCACTCACTCACCACACTGCAGGTCTCAACAACACTCACCCAATCACCACACCGCAGGTCACAACAACACACTCACCCAGTCACCACACCGCAGGTCACATCAACACACTCACCCACTCACCACACTGCAGGTCACAACAACACACTCACCCACTCACTCACCACACTGCAGGTCTCAACAACACTCACCCAATCACCACACCGCAGGTCACAACAACACACTCACCCAGTCACCACACCGCAGGTCACATCAACACACTCACCCACTCAC
The DNA here is from genome assembly GCF_965212315.1 of Lampetra planeri. Lineage (NCBI taxonomy): Eukaryota > Metazoa > Chordata > Hyperoartia > Petromyzontiformes > Petromyzontidae > Lampetra > Lampetra planeri. Next base: position 13,083,860 of record NC_136122.1, on the reverse strand, counting down.
CACACTGCAGGTCACATCACACTCACCCACTCACCACACCGTAGGTCACATCAACACACTCACCCAGTCACCACACCGCAGGTCACATCAACACACTCACCCACTCACCACACTGCAGGTCACAACAACACACTCACCCACTCACTCACCACACTGCAGGTCTCAACAACACTCACCCAGTCACCACACCGCAGGTCACATCAACACACTCACCCACTCACCACACTGCAGGTCACAACAACACACTCACCCACTCACCACACTGCAGGTCACAACAACACACTCACACACTCACCACACTGCAGGTCACATCAACACACTCACCCACTCATCACACTGTAGGTCACATCAACACACTCACTCACCACACTGCAGGTCACAACAACACACTCACCCACTCACTCACCACACTGCAGGTCTCAACAACACTCACCCAATCACCACACCGCAGGTCACAACAACACACTCACCCAGTCACCACACCGCAGGTCACATCAACACACTCACCCACTCACCACACTGCAGGTCACATCACACTCACCCACTCACCACACCGTAGGTCACATCAACACACTCACCCAGTCACCACACCGCAGGTCACATCAACACACTCACCCACTCACCACACTGCAGGTCACAACAACACACTCACCCACTCACTCACCACACTGCAGGTCTCAACAACACTCACCCAGTCACCACACCGCAGGTCACATCAACACACTCACCCACTCACCACACTGCAGGTCACAACAACACACTCACCCACTCACCACACTGCAGGTCACAACAACACACTCACACACTCACCACACTGCAGGTCACAACCCGTACATTTCTGCTTCTACCCTCGCTGACTGCTTCACTCTTGAACTCCCTCCCATCGCCCCCCTGCATCCTAAATCTATTTAATAGCCTCGCTCAATGTCAAGAAACAGATGTGACAGTGTTGCATGTTGGTGGCCGCTTGATGTTGTTGGTCTATGTATTGTTTTACTAAAAAAAAAAAACTTGGTGTTGCGACGCGATCGAGCGGCAGCAACAGACGATCCATTTATAGACACCCGACGAAATATATTGGGCCCAAGTTTGAGAGAATCCCACAGTCTATGCTACACGTCTCCCAACAACCTCAGTGCACTTATTAAATCGTTCACCTCTCTCCTGGCACTACACTTCGTCCTACACAGCAGGCGTAATTTGCTTCCAGCAATCAATGATACCTAAGCCGGAGTCATTGATATCTTGCGATTTTTGTCGCGTACTGAGACAAAGACCCCCCCCCCCCACGTAGCCTTTGGGAGGCTGTTGGGGAAAGTGGCGTTCACGAGCACCTACGAATGCCCAGCACGGCACACGAGGGGGTGGGTGGGCAGGCAACATCACGCCAGGCCACCTTTGTCTTCCCAGTGCTGACGCTTACACAACATCACACCAGGAGCTCGTCTAAGTCTGAGTCGACTTAGGGGAGGGCCCAGCATCAGTTCGGACATTCGTCACCGGTGTTGGCTGCGAGCGGGATTCGAACCCGGGTCACCGGGGTTCGTAGCGCGGCGCTCTAACTGCCACGCTGCCGTTCCCAACACACACACACACAACCCTTACATGCGCGTGCACTAGCACGCGCGATCTTCCATGTAAACACTCAGTCGGGGGGCCATGTCAGGTGAATGTGGGGGCCACATGACTGTTCCACCTCGGCTCGATCCAACACAGAGAGGCCCCCCCCTGTAACCAATCACGCGCCGCACGTGCCCACGGACATTATAAATCACTGGGGTATCTATAATTGGATCACCATGCACTATTACAATGCAGTTGACTCTCGATTCTCCGTGGGCAGATCACCGGGCTTGCGGGTTTAAATGTGCTTGCAAAAAAGTTAATAAAGTATCTCTACGTGCAGGCTGGTGACAATGAGTCGCGTCACTAATCACTTGTCCAGGTCGGTGACTGTGCAATGTATCGGCAACAAACACAAAGACTATAGCAGCTGTTATGCACAGTGGTGGTGGTTGGCCATCCAAACACTCTCCAGGCTCGACCTTGCTTAGCTTCCCAAGCCTGACGAGGCTGAGCACATTCCGGATGATATGGTCAATGGTGCTGAACTATATCATCATAAAGCGTTATGTGAACAAGCATGTTGTCCGTGTTATGTACGTATGCTGAACTTCTTTCACACCGTACGTAGCCAGCTGTGGTAAAAATGATCGCAGGTGCGGAATCAAACTTGGGTCACTGGGTTCGTAGTGCAGCGCGCTAACCACTGCGCCACCGCTCCCCGCAAAGACAAAGCTCTCCCGTATAGATTTAACAAACTGTTGGGGCAAGTGCTATTAGCGAGCACGTATGAAGGCCGGCACGGCACACATGGGGGTGGGGGTAGCTGAGTCGACCTAGGGGAGGCCAGGACCGGTTCAGATAATTGTCACTGGTGTTGGCCGTGAGCGGGAATCGAACTCGGGTGGCCAGGTTCGTAGCGCAGCGTGCCAACCGCTGCGCCGCCGCTCCCCACACACGCGCACACGTGCACAGGCAGCGCGCGCGCGTATGTCGTAACAAATTAAACATTTATCTTTTTAATGACGGGCCAGATATTTTATCTCAGCGTGACAACATGACTACAGGCCCCTAGCATAATGCATCGTCTCTTATTAAACTAAACACACAAATAATTAATTATTTCCTTAAATTGCACCGTTAAACACACAAGAAAACCACGCACACACACGCACACCACCAGCACCGCTGCCGCCACCATCGGCGCCGCGCGATTTCCGCCCTCCCCGCGATGACAGATTATGAATGAGTAATGATAACAACCCGCGCAATATCTGCGGTATCGAGGGGGTTAACCTCCCTCATTGTGAGACTTCCGAACTGCAAAATTAAAGCTGTCAGGTTATCATAAAGTTGCAAATGTTTAAATTGAACAAAGCGCAATTGGAATAAAGAGTGTCACCTGGCCTGTCAGAGTGCCGGGAGACAGCACTCTGTCACAATAACGACCCGAGGGCTGTCACGCGGTGGCTGTTAACGCGAGACCCAGCGCGGCGCGCCAACCCATCGCCCGGCTTCTTTAGTTCATCGGCGGCACGCCGCCTTTAACCAGCGGCGGCTGCCGCTGTCCGCACGCGCGCCTCAACCTCCTCGTTAGGAGCTGTGACTGGGAAAATTGTGGAACGGAAAAAATGAATAGATTCTTTCAACAAACGAGCCACGAGTTTCAAAAGCGTCTTCATTCGTTTGCCGAATTTATACATTTCTGTTTGTTTCTTTTGAAGTCCGTGGGGGAGATCAAAACAAGTATCGCGAGTGACGCGCTGGGGAAAAACAAAAAAACACGAATCGTCCTAACGTACGACACACGTTGTAAAGGTACGATGATGTGGTGGAAAGGTGGCGTGGTGATTAGCTCGCTGTACCTAGTTACCCGTTTTCAAATGGGCTTTGCCCCCCCCCCCCCCGCTCCCCACCAAACCACACGAACTAGTGTGGTGGAGTGATTGAGACCTGGAACCTATTAAGTTATATCATGTACACTATAACAAAACAATGACAGCGATGTATCGGAATACACTTCCAAGGAAGCTCATATCCTGTGTACAGCTCTATGCGCTTTAAATTAATGTCAGAAAACAGGAATAGGGTAAAACTAAACTATTTTAATTTGACCAGCTAAGGCCCGATGAGCTTTACCTGGTCACAAATGATAGCTCAACGAAGTAGCTTATACTCAAAACACTTGTTGATTCTACATGTGGAGGGAAAAACCAGTGGACCCGCGGAAAAATCCACGCGACCGCAGGGAGAACACGCATCCTCCAAATATACAGGCGACATGGTCGAAAATCTAATCGACGACCTCCTGTATACCACGTGAGGTAGTCAACATCTTGCGACCCTGGCGAGATGTTCAAATCTGATACCTGTTGCCTAAAACAACACGCGCCACAAACAGCGGCGGTACGCGATGCACACCTTCAGCAGATGGAATTTTCACAGCGAGTTATCGGGGCAGATGCTCCACGCAGTCCGGGAGTCTCGGTTAAAGCGCTTCCGCGAGTGGCCTGTTCTGGATTGCCTTTTTTTTTACGGTTGCAAACCATCGAGTTAAATAGGCATTAATTGACAGGATAAGCTCCGCTGGATCCTGCGTTAAGCTTAATTACACTCACGCGTGAATAATTAAGTCACCTGCCATACCGCTGAACCCACTGGCACATTGTGCAGTCGGGCGAAAATTCATCATACTCGACACGGCTAATCCGGCTAAAGAGGCATCCAAGAAGCTTGAGCCCATCGGTCTCACGCCAAAGCCTTCTTCACCTCCGATCGGTCACGACCGCAGAACAGAGCAGTCCAGCCGATGCAGAAGCACCGGGGTCGCATCGCCAGGGCGGAGGTTCAATCTTGCGACACGACGCTGCTCAACGGCATCCCGAACTCTACGCAGTTTTGCTTCACCGCTGCTCGCTTGCTCGCTCCTCCGCTCACCGATTTCCTGCAGTTGCTCTCTCGCCACACCGTACAGCCGCTCCACCCTCACTCTTTTATGGCTACTATGAATGTGAACGTTGCTATGAGCTTCGTGATAACTGATACCGTCACCGATAGCCAAAGGTCTCGTTGTACCGGAATTGACTGTGTCCTGCCGGACACAATTCTGCTCAGCCAGCACACTTGCAGGACACTTAACTAAACTAACATAGTTTGTATTTTACCAGGTAAGGCCCGCTGCGCTATATAACCCTTTTTCATAATCGACCTGGCCACAAATGATAGCTCAACGAAGTGGCTGATCACGTGGAAATGTCATACAGCCAAATACTATAAAAAGCGTGACGTTGACTCTAAATATAGAGGGAACAACCGGAGGACCCAGAGTAAAATCCACGCGACCGCGGGGAGAACACGCAAACTCCAAATATACAGCAGCAGGCATCAGGGTCGGGATCGAACCCACGACCTCCTGTATACCAGGCGAGGTAGTTAACATCTCATAGCCACCGTGATGATGATGATGATGATGATGGTGAGAGAGGGAGAGACACGCAAACTCCAAATATACAGCAGGCGTCAGGGTCGGGATCGAACCCATGACCTCCTGTATACCAGGCGATGTAGTTAACATCTCATAGCCACCATGATGATGATGATGAGAGAGGGAGAGACACGCAAACTCCAAATATACAGCAGGCGTCAGGGTCGGGATCGAACCCACGACCTCCTGTATACCAGGCGAGGTAGTTAACATCTCATAGCCACCGAAGCACCCTAATAGTTTGCATCCTCCTCCTTGCTTCGCAGGCTGTGGAGTTTTTTTTTTATATCAACTTACTCTAATTGCAATCCCGGTCTCCGTGTAAATGAGAAACCGCTATCTCAATAGACTCTTGACTCGGTTAAATGAAGGGCAACATGGAACTGATAATCACGTGCGCTCGGTGTGACATGACAGAGGACCCCTGGTGGATTATTAGGGTGATAGAACCGGGCATTCCGTCTAAATGTCGCTCGTTCAGGGTCTCCGCCTGGTCACATAATTGAAGCCCTAAATTCAGTTCTTGCACTTAATTTTGTAATTTTACAGCTCCGAGATTTCAAAATTTCGGTTTAATGATAATAGTATTAATGATAGGAATAACTTCAACTTGTAACGGTCCGCCGTGAAGTACTCGCTCACTCCCAAAGAGGTGCGGGGAACCACAGGCAGCGGTCAGGTGGCCGAGTTGATGGCAAATTTCCCCAAAGTTCTGCGATCCTCTACACGTGGTGTTTTTTTTATGACAATTACTTCATGTTTATACTCGTGTGGGAGGGAAACCGGAGCAACCGGGGAAAGCCCACACGTGCGAGGGGAAAACACTCGATCCCATGCAGCCGACATTCGCTGTACCGCCTCCTCCTGGCAAGTCGTAGTGCGGCTCACCAGGAGGAGGGAGCTTCACACAGCATTCGCCAAACCCTCGCCCGCTGCCTCCACAGCGGCCGATGACAAGAGGCAGCCACATGCAACGGAGCCACCGCCGGCCAGGTTCGAGTATCACGCGAAAAACGATCTCGCAGCGGAGCGTATGGGAGGGCGCGCCCCCCACCGTGTAGAGGCCCGGACGGGCACTTGGAAGGATTTCTTCAGGAAAGGTGCCGCAGCGAGATTATTTCGGATGCAACAGGGATTTCAAAAGAATGCAAAAAAATGTTTTTGAAGAACAGCCGTCCTTCAAAATTTCCGAATGGCACGATGTTGTGCGCGCATTCGAAAATTGCTAGCAAAAAACCGCATGCCGCATGGCAAGAGAGCACAGCTGCGAGCGGGTACGAGATAATATCTTTGCCCCTAGGACTCTGTACAGAAATGCGTTTCCACCCATTCAAATATAAATCACCTCCGTTGTTTTCCAATGAAGCCAATTATGCAAATTAGATAATTCCGTTGTATCCAAACGAGCCCTAATGAGGTGAAATACGGATTATATATATAAATAAAATTATATTTACTATGTGTGCACCGCACTGCGTCCGGCTCTCTGTTGCATGAGGGATTGGTGGGAGGGGGGGGTACAGAAGAGAGGAATTGTAGAGAAGGAATGCATAAGAGAGGTGGGGAGGAGGGAGAGGAGAGAAGAGAAAGACGGGAAAGGAGGAGGGATGATCGAGATGGAGAGAGTTGAGACAGAGCGCGTGTTGAGATTTACCCGTGTCCCAAAAATTTCTCCCCGTCGTGGATGCGCAGCGAGCAGCGGAAGTCGTTCGGGAACTGTATCCCGACCTGAGCCTCCAGCGAATCCAGCACGCTCTCCAAAATCCCATCTGCGGAGGCACCACACAGCGCCGGCTCGTCAGCAGCGCACAGGGTCACGTGACAAAACTGGCGGCGGCAACAGCAACGATGTTCAGCGAGATGATCCAACCAGTTGAGTGTCAACGCTGTCTTTCTGACAGACCTGTTCTTCACCTGAGGATGGCTGCTTGCGTTGTGGCCGAAACGTCGTGAGAATAATTTTATTATGTTTTATTTTTATTATTTTATTATTTCCATTCTACGTGACTTTACCGAAAGAACCAAGAAGACAGAGAGGCAGTTAAGAAGACCAATCGACAGATCGAAAGGCACGGATGGTAAAGGCAGCTACGTGCACAGACAAACAGATCAGCGATGCATAGATAGCGAGACAGGCAGGCAGAGAGACAGGTTTGGTGGAAAACCACCCAAATGGAGAGACGCAATAAGACAGATAGATAACAAGACTGATAGAGGCAGAACGAGAGACAGAGACAGATAATCTTCTATAAAAAAAAGAGACAGATAAACCGATAGAGGCAGATATACACAAAGATAAATATGGATAGCCAGGAGACAGAGAGACAGATAAATTAGACTAAGAAAAGGTCGGATAGTAAGAGACGACATAAATTAAAAGAGAGACAGGATGGAAGGAAGCCAGACAGGGAGAGTTTCTTAATTTGCAAGGCAATGAGAACAATTGTTGGTTAAGCCTCGCTTATCTACATTGCACCTGAAAAATTTCATCACCATTACTATATTGCCAGAATCAAGAACTCCGAGTGAGACATTGTTAATCAGTTTAAATATTCAAGAGATGCTCCAAAAGGCGCATTTTTTTGTTGTTGCCCTCAATTACTTTTTTTCTCGAACCAATACAAAAGTTTTTAGGCGTTAATTTGTTGAAATGTCACGAACTATTTGGCCGGTTTTCAATGCAGCCTGCATCGTTTTTGCCACGTGTCACCAGGGCCAGAATCACATCCCCAGCCTGACGAGATGTGAACTTCCTCGCCTAGTATACAGGAGCGGATTGACACAAATTACGCAAATTATTACCGTCATCACAATTATACGATTAAGGGCATACGTGTTCGTACAGGCCACACACAAAGCGCGAGAGACACGCTCCACATCGGCGTGTCTCTCGCGGGATTTCAAAACGAAAATAAACGTTAAAAATAAAACGCCGTGCAGTGAGGCAGCGTGCTGCACAGAGGGTGGGCGAAGCACCCAATGCAATGTACAGGAGCTCAGCAGCGGGCACCGCTATTTATTGTTTGATTCTTTATTTTTGCTTAGAAATTTCATCCCGTAATTCTGCTGCTGGATGAAGGCCTTCTTCCGACACCGTACTAGTCATGGGGGATGCCTGACCATACTTCACCAGGCTCGTCAATGAGTTGTGGTGGACCAAAACCCGCAATAACCAAGGATTAATTTCAACCGGCTCCATCTGGGCCAGCGATCCGAAAATATGTCTGCGCCCGGCAAACCACATCCAGTATGCCTCTCGCTATGGCGACTACTAGTGGGTCACGTGCCACCTACTCCAATCTGCCAGCGACCCAGAAAATATGCGCACTCCCGGCACACCACATCCAGTATGGGCTGCGGCCCACGAGCACACGCGCCAGCCACCGCACGCACGACTACAGCGCGCCAGCGACTCGGACCGTACTCTCTGACAAAATCAAGCGTCGCTCGCGACAACTGGACCACCTCCCCGGACGATCCGACCCATCGGCACCTTCCTCGGGCGGGGGTGGCGTGGCGCTGCCTGCTGCTGCTGCCATGAATGCGCGGGGGGAGACGACCCGAGGGATTAAACAGCGACGCTGGAAGCAGGAGCAGCAGCAGCAGCGGAGGCAGAAGGAAACCGACACGAGGCAGCAACAGCGTCCGACCTGTTTAGTCTCACGGCGCGCGTCGGTAAGCTCATCGCCGGTTCAATTTAACCGGGACAAGGGGATGGGGGTTCCCACCCAGCTCTCCCACCACCACCGCCACCGCCCCGCCCCGCCGTAACCCACGCCACCATCCGCCGGCCACGGGTTTGTCCGCTGAACCCGGGATGTCAGAGCCGTCCAATACGGTTAATTGAATGACCGATCGTTTTCCACTGGATTCGCATTAAATCTATCGTCGGCCGTCCGCGGCGTGTCGGCGCCTTTGGAAAACGAAGAGCCGGCTCGTCGCGCGGAGCGGTTTACCGTTCTAATCGAGCGGCGAAATTACCGGTGAGAGACAGGAGATTCGACGCCCGGCTGCCGCTCGTCCAACCATCGCCCCCCCCACTCCCACTCCCTCCCCCACTCCACCCCCCACTCCCCTCCCCCCACCCTGGCCCCCCGCCCCCTTTCAGAGAAAGGACGATGATTTTACGCGCCCCGCGTTCTATTTTCGCGCGCACAGCGCGCTGCGGTTTGTAAATGAGCAGCGAAATTAGCGGTGAGCGACAGGGCAGGGTTGCTCAACGAGTGGCCGCCTTAGAAGTGCGACTGTTCCCGCAAATAGAAGTTTGTTTGGTTTTACCGGGTGAGAAGGCAGGAGACTGGAGATAAGTCTCATTGGCAGGAGCCACCTGGGTCACCCAAACGACGAAAGCAATCGCATGCAAGCAACTTCCCAACAACGGAGCAGATACGAATCGTAAATAAAAACAACGGCGTTACGCACGAAATCTAACGCAGCGATTTTTTAAAAGAGGGAGCATGCAGAACAATCACCAGGAGGTGGGGGCGCGTCACGGTCAACGGTAAACGTTCAACGAACGCTGAGCGCGGAACGAGTGACGATGCGATCCGCTCGCGCCTCTCGCACTGCTCTCGCTCCCGCTCCCACCCTCTGTGAAAAACGAAATTCTGCCAAGCCCGTCGCTTAATTGTCCTCATTGTTGCACCGTTTGTTGACTTGAGTACCACACATTGACGGTGGGAGTGCGGGGGGGGGGGCTTCATCTCATGCCGCTGCAGGTCCACCCCGACCGCGGTCGCTCGTGCGAGCCGCGTTGGAGAGAAGGCGACTCGCGCCGCCCGCTATCGCCGTGCGCGAGCTGCAAGTGGCCGACTCGCCAATAGGTGGCAGCAGTTTGGGGCGGCCGTCTGGCAAACCGCGCGCGCTATACGGCACCCCCCGTGCATGTGCCGTATTTCAACGGGTAGGTTTCAAGGAGGTTCCAACCGTCCCCCCCAAAACCTTCCAATGAATCCCGCACCATCACACACGCCGCAACGGGGTGACACGCGCCGACGGTTTTGCCGAGCGCGTTCCCAGCGCACGCCATATACACAAACACGCATGCAAACACACACGCACGCCACGCACACACGCACGTCGCTCCTGCACGTCAACTCCAGTCGCGCGCGTTTATTACGCAAACCGCGGGCGGAGTGCCTCGCGCGCTACACACGTTCTCATCTCAACGGTAACAACCGTCGCAATAAATACAATGACGACCTCAGGTGAAATGTTAACCGTGTAAATAATTTCCGCTCCTGTTAGTTTCCACTCTCGCTCCACCCTGCGATGTCCCGTGACTTTCGCCCCTCCAGGTGTACGTGAACTTTGGTCAATGAGTCTCTTTGTAACTCTTTGGATCTCAGAAAATCCATGGAACTCCACGTAAACTTGTATATCTGTTTATCTCTATGTAACTCTATGGATCTCTTTGTAACTCTCTAAATCTCGATCAACACTTCTTGTACAAGCTGCTGCTTTTGATGCTGCTGCTGCTGCTTCTTGTTATTTTGCTGCTTCTGATATTATTGCTGCGACTGTTGATTTTCTTATTTTGCTGTTGCTCCTACTCCCACTGCTGCTGCTACTTAGGCCGCTTCTCCTCCTGCTCCTCCTGCTATCGCAGCTCTCATCCTCACAATCGCACCCACACGGGCGATCAGCAGGACTACGCTAAATGAGCCTCGCACCAAGCTCGAACTCACGGTGATATCAAAGTGAACCTGGCGGGCAAACAAAACGGAAGCCGCGACGGCCGGAGCGCCTGGCGCGCTCGCGCAACGCGGATATCTTTTGGAGAGGGGGGGCAATAAAAACCCCGAAAATCCCAGCGACTGCCGGAGAGGCATTGGTGTCGCGGGAGCGCTTGTGTCCCGCGAGCAGATGGAAAAGCCAGTTTTAAACCTTCCACTACACCCCTCCGCCCCGCGCCCCCCGCGACCCCCCACCCACTCCCACAGCGAGCCACGCGCTTCCTCGTCCTGCCGTCTGCCACATGGCACACGCAGCCGGGATCGGCGCCCCGCGCGCGTTCAAAGTGGGGGGGGGGGGGGAGTGACGGCGAGTTCATCAGTTATCGTTTATTTTTTTCTTAAATAATATTCGCCGTTCGGAATCCGTGACCCGGAATCCGCGTTCACCTGCCATCTATCTGCCTTAACCATCGATCCGATCCATCGAGCTGACCCTCCTTAAGTAAAAAAAAAATCTAAAAATATCAACGCGTGGCCTTTGCCGGCGATCGGTGCAATATTTATATACGAGCCGGTGCACACGTGCCATATCGATAGGCCGGCGAACGCTGATTTATAGCTGATAAGTGATTGATTATTGATTGCTGATGGATGACGATGGCGGAACCATAAGCGTGAATGTGCAGAGGAGCGGTAAAACACTCTGAATTTTTATCTGAATTTGCATTAAAAACAATATATAACGCTCACAAAGACAAAGAACCCTCCCCTTCACAGTATAGCCTTCGATGACTCTTTGGGCAAGTGCTGTAAGCGAGCAGCTATTAAGGCCAGCACGGCGCACGAGTCGAGTGCTATGGCCAGAACCATGCGCTGCAGGCCTTCACCTTCACAGCCGTGATGTTCACTCAGCGTACCTTGTAAGCACTTAAGTCTAAGTTGACCTAGGGGAGGCTCACGAGTTCAGATGTCCGTCACTGACGTTGGGAATCGAACTGAGGGCGCCGTGTTCAGTAGTGCGGTGCGCGACCCACTGCGCTACCGCTCCACACATGCGGCACACGTCTGTGCACATTCACACACACACCGAATCAAACAAAATGGCAGAATGAGCAAATATGAAAACACTGCAGCTACTACCCAGGCAATAACCACTTAAAAAAAAATCAACAAAGAATGCCGCCGAATCGTTTTAAACATACAGCACCGGTATCTCCCAACACAAATAGCTTTTAGAGTTTCCTCCGTGCACACTGTGCATAACACATCACAATTACCAAGTCCGTGCAATTATTAACAATGCAATTTCCATGAACCAGCGATTAGAAAACAAATTAAAGTAATTTTTTTTACAAGCACAAAACAAGTTTTTTTTTTTTGGGTGGGGGGGGGTGAGAGGGTGGGGGTAGCGGTATGTTTCTGTCTTCCTTCGCCCCATTGTCCACCTTCCTTTAACACGAAGTGGATTCCGATTGGCCGGCGACGCCGCGGCGCTATTTAGTCGCACGGCAAAGCCCGGGTTTTTGTAATTTACATGTGGGCGCGTGTGATTAGCGCCGTATACCTTGCAAGCGAGATAAAGCAGCCAATTACAGGCTTGCACCGTCCGGTATAAAGGCGACAATGGAGGCCTGCTCAGGCTCGCTGACCCTCCCTTCCACGAGCGCCCGACCGCCCTGCAGCCCGGAAAGGGCATTTTATTATATTTTTATTTAGCGCAAGACAGTCCCGCGAGCGCGCAAAGATAAGGAATGAAGGAAGCGCGTTTCATGCCAATGCGGTTGTCTCTTCACCGCACCCGCCATCGCCACCGAATTAGCAGCCGTCGGGGAGATGGGGCAGGTGAAACAATTACGGTACGGCAGGGTTTGGAAAGTGACCTCACGGTCCGTGGGTTTGTCCGGAGGCGGGTGGGTGGGTGGGTGTGTGGGGGGGAACTTTTTGGACAGCGACGTTGAAGACCGACGGTACCGCGGCTCGCAGGGGTTCACGGTTCGAATCTGACAGGCCGCCCTGGTTATTACTCCGGCGTGGCATGAACCGCAATGGTACACGGCGCCCGCTTCACGCCATACGCTTGGAGATCGCCTGATGTCCTGAAAAACGAGCGGGGCACCGTTCAGGTCCAAATTTTCCAAAAAATGTATGAAATTGCCTTTTGCCGCGGCGCACGGACAGCTGCCACCGGGGGCGCCCTTTGAATGTCTGAGATGAGACGTGGCACGGCTGGCTCACCACCGCGTGTAACGCGCTGTGAACATGCTCCGGCGACAAGGGGCGCGCTTTAAAAAACAAACGCTTGCTCGTCTTATTTTTAGCGCTCGGCTGAGTGGACCCACAGTGAGTGAGCACTCTCAAGGCTCGGAGGCAGCCTGCTTGAACAGCCGCTTGGACATTTCCAGGAGGATTTGCCAAAGTATGCCATCCTGCCCGAGCGTAGAGCAAGCGGTTGCCTACCCTGTGGTACGCAAACCCCATACCCCCCAAGGAGCACCCGCAATGTCTCCAGGGCCTACGCAAGACAAATCACGCGCTGGCAGATCTCTCCATCGTTTCACGTCCAGCGAACCTCACCATACCCCCCCTGCTGTTGCACGGCGATGATGAGCGACCGAGCCTCTACTCTCCAGCAGAAATTGCCTTTATAACAATTTAAGTGGCAATAATGAATTGCACTTTGTCGTTATTAAGTCATTCATTTGATTGCAGAAAGCAACAACCCCAGTGTGCCTCAAGAAAAAGAGTTCAAGTCCAATGTTTTTCAATCGGCGCCCGTAACCTGCAATGAAACGTCGATCACAAACCCAGGAACTGAATCAAATGTCATTGTGCCAAAAGCTTAAAAGTGTGCAAAGCAGCACGCTGAGAGGCAGTCAGAGGAACACACACGCATCACATTGGCTGTTAAGAAGAGTGAACTAGTCTCTGGGTAGATCATACCACGAGAAGAAACGGTGGCCAGTGGTCGAGATGAACAACAGAAGGGCATTCAACGGAGGGAACGCGCCTCAGAGTAACGCAACCGCAGCAGTGATGGATTGACTGGAGAGGGGTTTCACCCAGCGGTGGATAGACCATGGCTGATATTGGCGTAATGAAAGATTACGATGAAACAACAAAAGTCCCGGCGGACCCACTTCATAGACGAGATAATGAAACGAAAACGGCTCCCATCCGATGAGATAAAAGACGCTGATTTTAATGCGCAATCTCTGCTTTATCGTTTGTGAATGCCGGCGTTGTAAATGACGCACGGACCGAGCACCGGGCGAGAGGGGTGGGGACGACGTCGCCCTGAGGTTGTCGCGCACAGCCACGTCGTAGCCCGGATTCGCCAAACTGCGGAAGTGGCCGACCGGCCAAACGAGACGCGGGGCAAAAAAATAATAAAACAAACTAAAGAACAAACACGACCGACCGTTCACCCGTCCGCACCGCCGCACCGCGCTCCGTCGTCGTCAACAGTGTCTGTCATGCTTATAGGTCACGCGGCGGCGGCGGCGTCGGCAGCAGCAACAACTCCTAAGTGCAGCTGTGGCAGCTCTGGTTGTCACTGCCAAAAGGAGGTAAAGGAGGGGGGGGTGTGGAGTTAAAAAAAAAAATCCGGCATGTTTGAGCGTTTGTTACACGTCTCGATGTATCTCCGTCGCGCTCTATGTTCGGCATGACAGCCTTGTTATTTTGTCTCATTAGGGCCTCCTTAGTTTGCCTCTCCGTGGCAAACCTCGAGCAGAGGGGACGTCGGGCCACGGAGCGCAGGGCTATTTCTTTCTCACATTTAAAAACCTTCCTCCGCCAGCCTCGGCCACCCCCACCCCCACGGCCCCCCGACCCCTCCCCCCATCCCCCCGGCACCCCCCAGCACCCCCAGCTCGAAAGCGGCAGCGAGAACCGCCCTGCTCCGAGGGCCAAATTGACGTTAAATTGTCAGGATGGGCAAACAAGCGGCCGCACGTTCCCCGCTGTCCGACCAATTCAAAAAGCACCTCGGCCCCTGCCCAACAACACAATCAGACCACGAGCCGCATCTGTCACACGCCGCTTGCTCCGCTCGCTTTATTTACCGAGTGAACATCCTCCACGCCGATAAAAAGGAAGAGAAGTATTTTAGCGTTGGCGGAGGCGGCCCGGAAGCAAAGCGGGCTGGCTAAGCTCAACCGGAATACCTCAAATAATTTGTGGTGAAAATGAACCCCATTACGCGGTACCGTTATAGCGGACCTGTCACGTGATAGCGGAAGGGTAACGTGATAACAGACTGGTAACGTGATAGCGATCTTTCTTGGACCCGATGTGAAGAATGGCTCTAAAGCGGCAACTCAAGAGAATGAAGTGATTCTCTTAAAAGTATAAGAAAATATATATTGCAAATAGGATATTTTGAATGTTAGAAAATCAATAATGGGGTGCATAAAACAGTAGCAGCTGCTGTTATAACCATCATGTTCACAATCACAGAGTTTTAAATCACAGTGGTATACAGTTGGGTCGTGGGCGAATGTGCACATTCAATTAAATCATGGGGAATTAATCCGTAATATAACTGTATTTTTAAAATAGGCGACTCTCCAGATAACAGGCCCTTCTTGTTGCACGGAGGATTTGTTAAAGGCTTTCTCTTTTGGCGTTAATGACGAATCTGTTGAGTGTATGTCATTTCGTGATTGTGGACCACTGCCAGTGCAGCAGCAGCAGCAGCGTCACAAAAACATCCAACACAAGTACGACGAGAATTGTCATTGCGCGGCAGCCGACTCAAGCACAGCGGAGTTTCCTCATCGTGTGGGCGGACCTCAGCAGTTTAAACACCTCCCAATGAACGGCGAGCCCCCCAACTGCGAAGAATTCTGCTGCGAACCAAAAAAAAATCCGGCATGAGCAAAGGCGTCGGAAATTCCTGCACGGATGTGTAAATGAGCTACATAGAACGCCGACTACCGATTTGTGTGTGTGTGCGCGCGTGCCGCTTCCGAGCATCGATGGGGCATCGTAGTGCTACGAGGCGGCCCCGCTGTGTGAATGCACGGAGCAGGAGACCGTGGCTCGGACATCGTCTCCGGGTGTGAAGTCAGTCAGAGCGTGCCGGACGCTACTGGTTGTTGTAGCTGGAGGAGGAGTAGGAGGAGGCCGTCACATGGCTCTGTGGCTATGTGGGGGGGGGGGGGGGGGCTGACGTCCACTCACGGAACATCGACATAGATGTGAAGCTAATTATTTAATTATTTAGTTATTTCCCCTGTGTATTTGGTGTTCTGTGTAAAAAGTCACGTGTGAAAGCCTTCGCTAAATAAACAATAATCCCCCAGTGTTTTTTCACACGAATTTTTACTCATTTTTATTTAAACACAAGCGGCCACTAATTGAGTGTAACATTCTACAGCAGGGGTGAAGAAAACATTTCTATTCTCCACCCACCGCTACAATACTTTGTTCTGCCAGTGATCCTAAAAACTCTATTAGTGGCACACATTTACAAATGCCACAGTTTAAACAGGGGATGTTTTTTTCTACCTTCTAGTGAAAGAAATAGGGTAATAAAATAATCATAAATATTGTAAGGCGTTCATTAAGAAGAAAAAACGCGGAATTGAAAGTGAAATTTACATTTTTCATCGAGGAATCTAATTTAGCTAAAGTTAAATTCACAATAAATGTTTCGTAACGTCTTAGCTTTGTATCAAGCTGCTTAAGCGCAGTGACTCCGCGGAGCTGTGCGAACCGAGCGGGCAGCTCCCGTTTATTTGGCGACCGCTGATATCTGAACTTGGCTGGGCAATCTGAGAGTTAAGGTACAAAAAAAAATCACAGCACTTGGGCACAACATCTTAACGGTCAATTTATGGAACGTTAGCAATTTCATTCAAAAATGGACCGCGGCTGTTAACGGGTTCTCCTCTCTCCCTCTCTGGAATTTTATGGCATCTTAGCACGCTCAACTGGAAATCAGAGGGCCTAACTACGCGCCACCGCGTAAAGCAGTTTACGGACGTAAAACTAACGGCGTGTGCGGCGCGCTTTGCCGTGCGGTTGTTTGCGGACTCCCGCGGGGAGCGTCCTGGTAGGACCCGGACACCGCTGGCGCGACCGTGCCACTTGCCAAGCTCCCCCGCGGCCAGCGATCCTCCGTCACGTCCGTCGCGGCCGTCGCAAGCCAAACCCCAATCAGCCGTCACGAAGGAAAATCTGCGGCTCTAAATATTAAGTGATCCCTTGCCAAACGCGAGGGTTAGGTTCCTGAAAACTGCCGCGGTTGGAACTTCAGACCTCGTGGTGAAAACAGGGTTGGGGGGACCGAGATCACGAGCGAACCTACGTCTTGCGGGAGTCCGCGAGAGATCACGGCGGACGCCACGCGGCAGCGCCAATTTTAATTTCACGACTCGCGCATGAAAAAACTAGATGCTCGCGACTGATAAACAGAAGTCAATCCGCGTATACTCGAATGTGGAGGTTGGTAGATTCGTGGTTAGCAAGGGATTATTGTACTTGCTGGCGCAAGGCCCTCCCCCATCAGAGACAGGATCTAGAGAGCCTCTGAAGCTCTTGCCACTCTTCCGGAATGGCGATACATCTTGGACAGTGTGGGAGCACCTCGCACTTTACCCCACCGCACACAACCTGCCGCATTGCTGGGTGGATAGAGGCTGAGTGGGGGGAGGGGGTAATTTAAGGAACCTACCCCCCCCCACTGTTTTAACTCAAGTGACGCGCGGGACAGAATACGAACCGGCGACCTCTCGGATTGCAAAGTCGAGCGAGCGTGCCGCTAACCGACACACCGCGGCAGCCTCCCCGAAGCTTTCACGGCGGCCACACAAACGTCGCGGCAGCCTGCAAAGGGCATCTTGACGAATGAACGCGGGCGGGGCATTAGGAATGAGCGCGCGTACCCGGACGGCTTTAAAACATGTATCTTTACAACCGGCTACAAAATATTATTCCTGAACAACGCCGAGACCGAGATTTATTATCGACCAGGACGTCAGCGTTTTATACTTTGGCCTCCCCTCGATTTCACACCGCGCTTTAAGCACCGAGCACCGCAACTCGGCAGCGCCGCGGCATTTTCAATTCATCGCCGCGAGGACGAGAAAGTAGCCCTGACTCAACGCCGCCAACCCTCTCGCAAGTAGATGCTAATGTTGCCATAGTTACGAATCTATTTCAAATATGGATGAACGGAGCTTTCTGCCATCACACCGTCATCTCCGTGCCACTCTCACCCCCACCCCCCAACCCCTCCCCCACCCCCCGACACGGATTGTCCCCTGCCCGTCGAGATCCAGCAGTGCGCACCGGCGGTGCAGGGAGCATTAATTCCGCGACCGTGCACCTCCGGGGGGGGGGGGGGGGGCGGGAACCAAATTTCACAATTTGAGTGTGAATGAATTGTACATCGATTTTAAACTATTTTAATGGATTCCGAGCTATTACGGCCAATTGCAATTGATTGCACCGGAGCCTCTCTTTGGGTGCGTGCATTTGCTAAGTGTGATTTGAATGAGGCACCCCGATCACTCGTATTACCGCATTTGAAAAGGGGAGAGATATTTCGATAAATTGAGATTTTTTCTGTAGGCGAAATTAAAACATTCCGTTTGCGGTCAAGCAGTGGGGGGGGGTGGGGGGGGTGGGGGGGGGTGTGGTTTTTCTTTTTTATTTCTGGCCACGCGCGAGAGAGCTTGGTGATTTTTCAGTGTTAAGCCTGCTCCCCGGCAATTGGGTGTTAAAGGAAGGGCCCTCGCACACAGATCAATTAACGCACACCTGACCGTTCAATAAGACGCAAAAGGGCAAAGCGTTCGCCTCGAGATGAATCAACTCCCACTGTGAGCACGGACACTGGGATGCACTATTTAGTTTCCCAAACGTTTGATGAAAAAGCGACAATGCGACGCGGTTAATTTCGTTAATTACTTTAATTGCCATTCCGCGCACCAATCGGAAAAAGGGAACGTTCCGTGGAGCATTTTGCGGTCCGGTAGATTTTTTTATTCGTAAAGTTGTGCGTAATTTAAACGTGTTATTTTACGACGGCCCTGTTGTCAGTCTCAACGCCGTTTGACCATACTTCACCACCCAGGGTTCAGCGTGGGATGGCCAAGCGAGGAGGGCCCAACACCGGCGTGAGATACGGCACCGGCCGCCGACGCTAGCCGTGGCCACGAGTCGAACGAGGTCGCTCGGTTCATCACGCAGAATGCACCAACCAATGAAACCTAACCCTCCGGGCACATGTTATTTGGAAAACTTAAAAAAAACACAAACACATTCTGTCTGTATCCGAGTATGACATTCCTTAGTTCTGGCCACAAATACCTGACCTTTTCGTCCACGCTCGAAATAAAAAAATAAAGAATAAAAAAAACCCGACCCCCAAATGCAAGAAAGGAGCGAGCAGGAACGGGAACAAAGGCATCCATCACGGTGCGCAAAACAAGACGGTGTGTGGCGCGGCGCGATCCATCACCTCTCACGTTGCCGAGGAGCGCCGGGCAGTTCTCGCCGAGGAATTTCTCCAGGTCATTCCAGGCCCCCTTAATCTCGGCGTAGCAGCCGACGTAGCGGCCCAAGTCGCGGAACATCTCGCGGAAGCACTCCCTCCACGACGCCACGCCCGCGGGGAGCCTGCGTCGCCGTCGGATTGCAGGGTGCGGGCGAGAGCACAACACATCAGGGCAGCGAATGTTAACCTGCTCCCTGTGACGTACATATGCGTACATCATCGGTTTTGCTCTTGCGGTTGCATTCCGATGGCGTACATGTACGGTAGGTGTGTGACATACGTGTATGTAAGTGCACGTACGTGTACGCCGTCGGAGCAAAACTGCAAGAAAAACTGAAATACAATAACTTTGTGGATACTGAAGCTCCCACAAGGCCATGCGGGAGGGCGTGTGGCACAATTTGGCGCTGGCTATCGTAGAGTGCAGCGGTCTTGTCACTACGGTTCTCTGCGGTGAGAACGTCTTTAAAAAGAACGGCGCTGCTACGTCTCTCTAAATACAATTAACGCCGAACCGCTTGCGTGTTCCGAGAATCAGCGGTGAACGGGGAACACCCACTCCGCAACTTGCAGGCGTCTCGGGAAGGGAAAGGGTTAATCCGGTCGGTGCGTTTAAAGTCTTGATTCGTAATTGATTTTTGGTTTGGTGCCACGTTAACGATCTGTAAAATGTTTAGCGGCACGACCCTTCCCACCGACGCGACACAACCGAACAAACCGAGCTGTGGCCTGGGCAGACGCGCCGATCGGCACAAAAAAAAAACCGTGGTTTTGTTACGAAAAGCAAGCTGAAACGTTGGCGATTTCATGCGGAATTTCGCCGGAGGTCAAGGCCGACATCGGGCGAGGTTCTTGGTAAAAGAGCACCAAATTAAATTGTCTCGACCGAATTTTGTTTCCGATTGCTGAAATCCGGTCGTGAGAATTGTCCTCCGAGTTACCGGCAAGCTGAGATGGCGATAATCGGTGCGTTAAAACGTTTCGTTGAGCGGCTGGTTAGGGGGGGGTTACAAAACCATAAATTTGGCCAGATCGTGACGTCGCCTAATCCAGTAATGTCGTCTCAGGCCACCTGAGCACATTTTAATTCTTCGTGGTCTTAAGTCTACACGTCGGCAACCTGCGGAATTTTAGTCGACTCTTATTCCATTGATTTCATTTAGCGATCAAAATATTAGCAAAAATTTAATCTGCAAAGACTTGTGGTAGATTAGACGACAACAAAATAAACAACAATTATGGGGGGAAGAGGGGGGGTTAAACAATAATTCTTCATGTATATTTAATTTATAGTCATTTATTATGCATTTAATATGTAAAATGACATTTAATATTACAGAATGAGAAAGTGATCCGAGTCCGATTCCTGGACACCACGGCCAGCATGGTGAGGAATGGATGAAAAAAATACCCCTGAAAAGCCTTCATCCACTGGCTGATTGAGAATGGTTGAGAGGGTGATTTTATGCTAATTTACGATAACTTCATTTGTACAAAATCTATTTCATTTGCCGAAATGATTTGTCCTCCTGCCAAGATTTGTTATCCGGGCGAGCCACCGAGTCTGTAACCGGGAAAAAAGAAAAAAAATTGGCTGTAATTTATTTATATTTTAAACCAGGTGAAGCCCACTGAGCTACGAGCTTTTTTTTTTCAGAGGCGACCTGGCCACACACGATAGCTCATCGAAGTGGCTGATATCATCGTCACCTGCGGGAATTTATATTACCGTTCAAAATAATCTAAATACATGCTTACAAACGTGCGAGGGGGGGTGCGAAACCGGAGGAATCTGGAAAAAAAATTCACGACCACCACGGGGAGAGAGAGAGGGAGGGAGGGAGAGAACGCGTCTGCTCCAAATACATGCCAGGCATTGTCAGGGTTCGGGATCGAACCCACGACCTCCTGCGTACCAGGCGCGGGAGAAAAGCGTTGCTTGGATTTTTTTGTTCACGTATATAAATGAAAAAAATCCGGCGACCATTTGCCCAACTGACCCGGTGTTAAACGCCGATGTTAATCACGTATGAACCTCAGAATTGCGAGTGGGTTATTACGAATTATTGCGCAGGACTTGCGCTTTGATGAACATTTTATGAATTAAGCAAAGCAGAGCCCACACAAGGGGTCCCTCGCATAAAAATATATTATTATTATTCCAAGCCTCGTTTATAGTCGGGAGGGGGAAGATTTAAAAACCCCCACGGAGCCGTGTGAGAATACGAGCAAAGTCTTCGGCTGCCAAGCCGAGTGAGCATCACCGGCTACGGCAAAGTGTCGGCCCCGTGTCACTTGTGAACCGGGCCAAACGCTTATCCTAATGAATAAATAATCGGCCCGTTGCTACCAAGGGAGGGAGATCAGTGCTACACTGTACAGCGTACGTTCACAATCTGCGGGGTGAGAACGCGCACAACTAAAAAACACGCGTACAGCCCCTCGTGCTCAATCCGCAGCTGGATAAGGGCGGCCCCCCCACCCCCCTACGGCGTCGTGCGGGTGGCGGTAAGGTTGTGACCATACTTCACCACGCTGGCGAGCGAAGGTGGGGAAAGGAAAGAACATTGCAAGTTGCTGCGCTGCCCTCTATCATTCACGACATCCACAACACCTGGCTTGCGCGCACAGTGGTCGCCCAGAGGAGCGCGACCCAGGCCCAGCCCCTGCTTGGCTTCCAAAGTCGGGATGATAAAAATATGTTCGTCTTGTAACGCAATGCCGCGAGGCATTTGCTCGCTCTCGAAGAAAGAAAATTACTCGGAGGCGTGCGGGAAAAAAAGCCAATTTCCCACCAAGGTGCATCGCCCAATTTTCATCTGGGAGGATACTGGATCACCCGGAGATAACCCACCCAGATGTAACAGATGGAGTTGACCATTCGCTGTACTTCCATCTCCTGTCGCACCATGGTATGGCATCTCGTTAATGCCCACGGGGGGTCTGAGATCTGTGTGCGTGATCCACCAACCCACGCTGCTGCCTCCACAGCGCCGGAGTGCAGGCAGCTACGTGCAGCGGAGCCACCACGATCTAGGATCAGGCGCAAACGATGGCCTGGCGTGTGTGTGGTCATACGAGGGGAGCGGTAGTGTAGCGGTTAGCGCGCTGCGCTATGAACCCGGCGACCCGAGTTCGATTCCCGCTCACGGCCAACACCAGTGACGATTATCTGAACCGGTCCAGTGCCTCCCCTAGGTCGACTCAGCCTCGAATGAGTACCTGGTGCGGTGTGTAAACATCACCACGAGAGAGACAAAGGCGGTCGGGCGTGGTGCTGGCCACCCACCCCCTCGTGTGCCGTTGCGGCCTTCATAGGTGCTCGCTAACAGCACTTGCCCCTACAGTCTGTTAAGGCTATACGGGGGATCTTTGTCTTTTGTGGTCATACGAGCGTGATGCTTTATATACGTGGGTTCTGGCTGGGAGCGCTGATTATTTTACAACATCAAAAACACTCCCGGAAAAGGAAATGGTCATATATGCTCACGTAGGATCGATCAAATCCATCTAAACTTCATTTCTTTAACGGCGCCTTTCTTAAACCAAGGCACCCAAACGTAAATTATCATTCTCCAATAAAACCTTTCAAACCATGCAATAATAATGATCAGGTTAATCGAAACAGTAACTTTGGAGACACTGTTCATCCTCGTCTATATGTGCCAGGCTGAACATGGAATGGTTTCAGTAATGTGTCCAATCTTGCCAAATCTGGGAAGCTAAGCAGAGTTGAGTCTGGATTTTGCTTGGATGGCGGTGACTCCCATGCCCACCAGGCTGCCACGGGTGACTCGAAGGCTCTTGCTACGTCACGGTCATCTGCAGACAAATCCCTCGATTCTACGCTCCCACGTCCGTGGCTCGTCACTTTGAGTGACCCGCCCTGCGCTGACCAGCGTGGTGAAGTATGGTGAAACAACGGCCAGGACCCACGCAGTGCGGGGGAGGGGCCCACATGCAGCAGTGGATCGGCAAAAGAGGCTCATACTATACATGCTAATGTGCAAATAATTCACGACATGACCGCATGTTTCGAGTTCTGTTAGATAAAACCTGCACAAAAGACTGTAATTTCACATGTGTATGCACGGTGTTCAGGTCTTATTGATTACGTGAAATTGCTGAATAATTGCGAAGCGGTATTGGGTCTTTGTGAACGTGACGATAATAAGTAAACAAACAGACACGAGTTATTATTATTACGACGATAACAATATTTATATAACATTTCCGAATTAAATTCACACCGCTCTTTCCCCAAATACATTTGCAAAAACACTGGCTTACTAACGCAAAAACACTGGCTTACTAACGCAAAAACACTGGCTTACTCACGGGGAAAAAATTACCGTAAAAAAATACATGGGCCTGCTCCGGCAAATACAGGACGCTGCCTGAAACACGGGCTCAGAATTTTGTTATGAACGCGACGAGAGTATAGGCGCTTTTGATGCTGCGATGGAAGCACGACGATGCCGAGACTAGGATGCAGCACCAGAAAGATTATGAACAAAGAAGTTTTAAAAACCACGGGATTGCAAGAGAACGACGCTGGATTGAGTGGGACAGAGGAATGTGGGATGCACTGTGGAACACGCCGTGTTAAAATCCTCCTACTGCCATGCCGCACTCCTTGGGAACAATGGAAGTTAGCTAGGGGACAAGAGGAAAACAAAGACTGACGTGGTGGTGGTGGTGATGGTGATATCAAGCAGTGGGGCCAGCTCAGTGAACGTCGTGTGCAGCAAGGAAGCGCTGGTGTACGTGACAGTCGACCTTCGAAAAAATCCAGAGTTGACACCGGTGGAGAAAAAATACCATCACAGACTCCCTTCTGTTTCACCAGCGACACGGCAAGCAGTGCCTGGACAGGTGGCTCAGCGGCAGAGCGAGAGGTTCGCAATCCGAAGGTCGCGAGTTCAAATCCCGCTTGGGGGTCGACTCAGCCTATCAGTTGATAATCGAGTACCGCTTTGTGGGAAAGCCAACAGCGGTAGTAATATGGATAGACTCGCCACCGTCATAGGAATGTGGAATTTCTACAACTAGCTCTGCAGGGCTGTGAACAAGAGATGAGCACCAGCGCCTCAATGTTCCTTTGAGAAGGCAATCACTTTGCCTTCTCGCTGAGCAACTGTTTAAGCAGGCAACCCTCTGAACCAGTTTTGACTTTCTGGGTCTCGCCAGCAGTCAGGCCTGTTAAACAATCCCTGCTGGGTTGTCAGGCACCTTCGTCTTTAGGATGGGGGCCTATAACATTCAGCGTAAAACCGAAAGATGGTAAAGTGGGGAGACCCAGTTGCCGTTTGGATATCGCTTGCCACTGGTGTTAGCCGTGGCCGGGAATCGAACTCGGATCGCCTGGCTCATAGGGCAGTCTGCTTTCGCCACACATTCCATTCTATTCTTGCGCACGATGGTAATACGTTCTGGAGCTAAACGCTAATGTTGAGGTCTGCTGGCCACGACGGGAGGGATTCAGGAGAGAGCTCGGATAGTCTTGCTGTTGCTCCATTGAAGAAGTGCAGAATGCTCCCGCTTTATACGTAATCAGTATGAATAAATGTACATATTCATAAAGACTCATGAAGCAGTGTTTTTTTTCTTGACATTGATGATCCAATAACGGTGCACCCTCCCCCATTACAGGTCGCTGGGTGGGTAACTACGCATTGTTAAAGTAAGAAGAAAAAGAAGCGCTTTTACTACCTTGTTATAAAGTGAGATCTTTCCAGCTCCGATTACGATCAAGGATCATCGTTCACAGAGCTAAGCCCACGCCCCCCCCCCATACTCCACATCTTAGCGTCTCGGAAAATCTCTACGAAAATCAATGTAATGCAAAGGTTGGGGGAAATCGATAGCAAATTCACTGACTTTAAAAACAAACAGCGCAATGAACTTAACAACGTATGACAAGCTCAAACCCTAACAAACAACCCGGCTGAATAATTAGCATGAGTCTGTGTGGTTGATTTATCTTTAGGGATTTGTTTTCCCTTACATTGCATCAGATTTTTTTTATATTTTAATAATTCTGTAATATTGCTTTTGCAAAAACTAAAGGGAGATAAATAAGTCACCCCTGAAACCCATGCAAAGCTCTCGGATTCTTTACAAGCTGCCCCCTTTCCCACAAATACACAGGTCCCCCGTGTAGCCCACACAAGCTACCGAGGCAAGAGCTGTTAAGCGATCACCTATGAAGGCGGACACGGCGCCCGAGATGGTTTGGCCAGCACCACTCCCAGGCCGCCTTTGTCCCGCCGAGTGCTACCGTTTACTACACACCGCACCAGGTATTCATTAAGGCAGAGTCAACCTAGGTGATAATTACATGAACAAAGGAATGGTATCAGAGAATCACCACCGATGTTAACCGAGGCCGGGAATGGAACTCGGGCTGCCGGGTTTGTAGCGTGGTACGCTAACCGCTGTATACCGCTCGCTACTTTCCCACACGTGCGCACACACACACAGGGGTTGATTAAAGCAATTATTAAAAAACAAGCACACCGTTTGTGTTAACGCAACCGTGGTTTATCACTCGGAGAGAGTTGTGGACATTTGCAACGGGCTAATGATTGCACGGTCGTCGATCTCTCAGATTTACGACTCTGATTAACTTTAATGAGCACTAGGGTCTGGCGGTTATTTTAAATCCGAGGCTAAAATCCACCTTCCGTTTTGATGGTGGCAGCAACAACAAAAAACTGAACACAGCTCTGTGGGGCCACTTAATTATAATATCGCCGCCTCTGCCGAATGTGGCATTTATGAAGTTAATTATCACGTTCATTGTGATATCAAGAGAAAAAAAAAAGATTTGTCCAGGCATCTAATATGTCTTTGTGCACGTATTAAAGCTGTCCTCGGGGCCAAATGCTCCGACTCCTACACAAATGTCACATGCCAAATGTTTTGGTTTTCATTAAACTTGAGAAGGTGGCAAGCTCCTCCTCCTCCTCCTCAATATTATGAAATATTTATACCCCGCACGCGAAGTCACGTAGGTGTGCAGCATGTTAAAATGACAAAGCCTATAATTGCACAGTCAATATTTTCTCGAAATTAATTCGCAGGTAAACTTTGGGTGCGAATGAGGGCTATTTGAATAAAAGACACACACTATAAAAAGACCCCGGGTGTATAGGTCTCAAAAGATTGTAGGAGCATGTCCTGTTAGCGGAGTAGCACCTCTCTCGTGTGCCGGTACAGCGCACGAATGGGTGGCCAACAACACGCCCGGCCGCCTTTGTCTCTCCAGTGTTGATATTTACACACTGCACCAGGAAGTCATTGAAGTGGACCTAGGGGAGGCCCAGTTTAAATGTTTGCCACTGTTGTTGGTCGTGAGAGGGAATCTAACTCGGGTAGACATAAGCGTGGTGGGGTTTAATAAACTTGGACTATTGCTTGAACCGCCACGCATTCAGGGTCCTGGGTGCGATCACTCCACGGCAAGCATCGCTTTTGTATATTTAACTTGCGGGGAAAAAAAAAAAACACTCGCTCGCGAAAAGAGTGCACGTTCAAGCCAAAACCTCTCCGAGCGTGCCGCACACAACAGACTCTCGGCGATACCGACGGGACATGAGCGAGCGGCCGCACGGTCGAGGGGGGGACGGGTAGGGGCCGGTGGGGAGGGCGGGTGGTGGAGGGGGGGTAGTGCCAGTTGGCGGCTCACCGTCGCACGAGCCAGTAGCGGCGACACTGCGCCTTCCACAGTGCGTCGTGTTCCACCAGTTGCCGCAGCCGCCTGCACACCATGCCGCAGCTGAGACGCACAAACGACACGGCCACGGGGGGGGGGGGGGGGGGGTTGCGGGGGTTAACGGAGATAACGACGCTAACGTTACAGACAATTAAAGATAATAGCGACGCGCCCGCCCCGCCCCCCTCCCCGACATTTTGGGGCAGTGCTCGTTTTGCCAAAGCGTCGGTGCGCTTGGCAGCCCGCTAATTGTCTAACGGTACCGCGGGGGGGGGAGTGGAGGGGGGGGATCCGTCGTTGTTCGAGCCAGGATAAGCGGAGGCGGTCGGATGAGCGGCTCGCAAACTACCGGCCACGCCACCAAGAAGACAGCCACCCACCCCACCTCCCACCGGCCAGCCGGCAACGGGGTCGTTGATAATTGCCGTAATTTTCACTTGTGGGGCCGAGAGCGGGTGGCGTGGAACGGGGAGGTCGCCCGTAATTCACAACGTGTCACGTGCCGCGTTTATAAAGGGAGATAAAACGGTGACACCGTGACACGCAATTTTGTCATATTTTACGGAGACGACCATCGCATGAAGTGGGATCGATGAGCCGCGAGATTAGTCTTCGTAAGGATGTGACAACTATCGCGATGCACTTTGCTCGTGACTACAATCGGATTTCTAAAAAAAAATACAACTCAATTTTACCAGTTCACTTTTCCAAAATGCAATTAGTGGCACAATTAATGTACAAAAAAATTTAGGAAAAAATATATTAAACAAATTTCATTTTATACACATATACACACATAGTCATTGTCTGAGGTTTTTGCTCTCACACACTGCCATTGCTCCCTTCCTTCTGCCAGATATTACTCCATGCAATGAAAAACGACATACAATATAATGGGAATGCTGTGAGATATTAACTAAAATAGAAGATGATACCAAATGGAAATTCATGCAGCGCACCATAAAAGTAAGTTACCTCGCAAAATTTTTTAAATGCCAGGTGGTTTTATTATCACCTAAAAAAAACTTCTCAATAAGGCTGCGGTTGGAGGCTATTATTCCTGTGTCAGCAATAGTTACAGAAGAGATTAATTAGTTTTCAATTACAATGTTACAACTTCAACGACCAGGCCCGCATGTACGCGCCTGAACTTTATTTCTAAGTGGGTAGAGAACTCGCAAAGATGAAAGTCTCTTTGAGCACGGGAAATGCAAAATGGTGCAAGAAGCATACGGTTACCAATATCTCGGTGGGGAAAAAACGAGCGCTAAAATTTCAGATGTGAAAAAAATGTCCCCAAGTTTGAGTGTTGAGTTTTTTTTAATTTGTTAAATTGATGATGGTCCCGTGTAGCCAGCTGCTTGGCTGTTTTACACAGGAGATCTAAAATAGACGCTAGAAAAAACAAACATATGATACAAAGAAACGTAATTTCAGCTTTATATTGCTGCACGAAACTTTCAAACCCTTTTTCTGTTCAATGTTTATATAACTTAAATTCTAATATCGTATGATCAGTGTAAACAAATATCTGCACAAGCCGCCTCGTGCCACAGGGAATGTATTACTGAACATTGATGAATGTTTGTGAAAAATGTATATTTCCAATGCGACACAGTTCTTTTTTAATGGATTGCTATTCGCTTCAGTACTGTCCTTTAGTTTCTTTAGCTTTAGTCATTTTGATCACCCCGGGGTCACTATTGCAAACGAGACCCATCCTGGATCTCTCGTTTTCTCACTTGGTGAAAATAAACTTGACTTGACGGGACCAGATACAGATTTGGTACAGGTGAAATGCGTCAATGTAGTCTCCAGGTTATAAGACGCTCCAACAGAGAAAGATGCAATCCCAAAACCTGGGGCGAGTGTCAATCATGTTCGACAGGCCTGGTCGCGCACGCTAATCTTCGGTCCTATGTTGGTAGTGGGAGTAATGTGAATTCCTTACAATGTTTGAAGCTCAACGGGTGTTGACGTGTAAAGAATAGCGCATGTGGCAGAGGTAAATTGACGTGCGCTGTTAAATATTCATGTGAACTTATATCGCCCAACACTACACTTTTACTTCCAATCAGCTTTGTTTTGCACATCTCCTTACACTTACCAAAAAGAAATTGCTATTTTTTATCTCAAAAAGTAGTTTAAAATGCATTAGAAATTAAAGGAAAACGTACCATAACGTGTGCCGCATTGCTTTTGATTTATATTTTTAATACAATTTTTTAAATGCGAAAAACACATTGGCAGGCTTATGAATACGTAAACAGAAGGGCCATATGCTACACCAACTGGGGCCAGGTCTACGATACCAAAAATAAATCGGGCCTGGTACAAAGTGCCGCTCATCGCGATGACGCATACATTTTTGTCTGGCAACGTAAAACGTTTTCTCTTAAATTAAGCGTGCGGAAATTAACAGGCGGCGTGAATGTGCACTTGTTAATTGCAACTTCAAATTAAAGTCGAACGTTTCCTTGCGCCCGTAGATGCAGACAAAACTTATTTGTTTAATGCTAAACAGCTGAGGTGGGAGCATTGGCACTGTGGTTTGCTCGTGCCGATTCTGACACTAACCTTATTATAAACGATGCCTATGCAATCAGCGGCAAGTCTGTTTATTGCCGATGAGACACCGTCATTTCGAAACCGGTCCAGAGTTTGCTTGTATCTGAACAAACGCTGCTGAAATGTTATACTCCCATGAAGCAAGTGCGCCCGATAGGATGCGTAAGAAATGCTTTTCTTTTTTGTTGTGGAGAGACGGATTTGTGAAGGACAGTTGTCTGCCAAATTATTGTATTTATATTCTCCCCAAAACCAATGGTTACATTATGTAACACAATTTTTGTTCCTGGGTAATAAGCGTTATTTCGTTCTTGCATTATTGCTTATGCCTAAAAAGTAAAGAAAATGGCTATTATGCCCCACAAACTTTGCTTTTGTGACCAGGGCAGTGATATTTTGCAATGTACCTATTTTCAATGAGAAAAAAGGAGAATTTGTTAATTTTCGTTCACATAAAGGCAGAAAAACAACAACATATGAATACAAATAAACAGGTATTTAGGTAGAAGTAATACAAAAATGACTACAAAAGGTTTAGAAGTGAGTAGTTTTTTGAGATTTACGACTATACCGTAAATCAATTTCACGAATCAGCCCCCATCATGTTCTAGTTATACTGTCCTTGGTAGCGGCATTCAAAGTCCAGTATATCCTGGTGGAAGCGCTCGCATTGCTCCTCCGAGTACGCTCCCATGTTCTCCTTGAATTGATCAAAATGGGCAACAAGGATATGGACTTTGAGGGGCATCCTACAGCCAATTGTGCCGTAGTTCTTCACCAGAGTCTCAACCAGCTCCACAAAGTTTCGTGATTGCCCAGGAAGCCATGAACCACTGCGACAAAGCTGTCCCAAGCCGTTTTCTCCTTACAAGTGAGTTTCTTGGGGAATTCATTGCACTCCAGGATCTTCTTTATCTGTAGTCCGACGAAGACACCGGCTTTGACCTTTGCCTCAGACAGCTTAGGGAAGCCTTGAACGTACTCGACTCCTTATCTACAGATCTGACAAATTGTTTCATAAGGCCCAATTTGATGTGCAGTGGTGGCATCAGCACCTTCCGGGGGTCCACCAGTGGCTCCCAATTGACGTTGTTCCTCCCCACAGAGAACTCGGTCCACTGTGGCCAGTCCCGCCTGTGGTAATGCGCCTTGGTGTCCCTGCTGTTCCAAGGACAAAGATAGCAGGGAAACTTGGTAAAACCACCTTGGAGACCCATCAGGAATTCCACCATTTTGAAGTCTCCGATGACCTCCCAGCCGTACTCATCAAACTTCAAGGCATCCAGCAAGGTCTTGATGCTGTTGTAATCCTCTTTGAGGTGCACCGAGTGAGCCAGGGGAAGAGATGGGTACTTGTTACCATTATGGAGCAGCACGGCTTTGAGGCTCCTGGATGAGCTGTCAATGAATAGGCGCCACTCATTCTGGTTACAGGCAATTCCGATTGCCTCGAACAGACTAGTCACATTGTGGCAGAAGCAGAACCCATATTGACGGGTGAAGAAGCTGCAAAAAGGTTAGTGACGCTTTCTCTGATCTGCAACTTGCACACTTTCATCCAACAAGTTCCACTGCTTGAGCCTAGACGTCAAAAGCTCAGCAATGGACTTGGTGAGACCAAGATCTCTGATCAAGTCATTGAGGTACTTTGGTTGGGGTAGTATGGGTTTCTCTCCTCAGCTCCACCTCTGAAATTGTCATCTGGATCTACGTCTTCCTCGCTCTCTGACTTGCTGCTCTCTTCTAAAGATGGCTGCACTCTCTGCGGAGGAGTGGGTATGGGGAACTCATGGCAGTGTGGCACGATGGATGAAGGAAGGTCCGGATACGTGACAGCAGGTGCATTCTTGCCAGTCCGACGTTTGGAAGGGTCCACCAAGCAGAAGTAGCAGTTGCTTGAGTGGTCAGTGGGTTTCCACCAAATTCTTGGGATAGCTCTCTTTCAGCCTCTTAATGCCATCTCAGCAAAATGCAGATATGTATCCACTTAGGCAGCTGGAACTAAACTGAACTGGTGGGCGGGACACAGCCAAGAATGTCTGTCCCCCGCACGTGATGTCACTACACGTCGACCACCCCCCCTCATCAATAATCATGAACAGGTGACGTCCCCAACATGGACCACCCCCCCTCATCAATAATCATGAAGAGGCGACGTCCTCCAATGGACACCCCCCACCATTAACAATAATTAGCGGCTGACGTCACTCCACATGGGGGGGGGCGAGGCGCCTCCTTCCCCCTCCTCAGCGTCAACTTACAACCCTCACTACGCGTCACGTGATCTCCGTAACGCTATTGAGACATAGAAGTAAAAAGGACGTCATGATGAACAAGGGATTATAACATTTAAATGAAATAGGTCTGTGTCACCGCGGCATTACAAACTGCACACGAATTGTTGCAATGAATATATCACGTCGATGTCTGCTTTTTTTGCTTGCAAGTTTCAGATTTATCGAAATACACCCGTCCTTGGACGGGCAAAAGGCTAGTTTGTAATGTTTAAATCACTAAAATCCCTGTTATTGGAAATACGAATGATTGAGAATATTACTTCATGATTGAAGTATTAATTGCAGCAAAAACTATTTAGCAAATGGGTCAGATAATTTCGTTCCAACAATTGGTGCTACTTATGTGACAATTTCGATTTAAAGCTTTCGTGACTGCAGGAATTCATATTCTTGGTTATTTCGGTAAAGTCACGTAGAAGAGAAATAATAAAATAAAAATAATAAAATAATTAAAATAAAACAATTAATTATCACGATGATTGCTTGTGTCGCAATCGAAACGTCGTGAGAATTGTATTGTTTTATTTTTATTATTTCCCTTCTACGTGATTTTACCGAAAGAACCAATAATATTATTTGACAATGTGCAGTTATTATTCCATCTGCCCTGGAAGAGTTTCCCTTTGCCTACTGCGAAGGGCAGAGTTTAACGCATCAAGTGTGACATCTGGACATTGCATCGCTGCATCTGAAACACGGTTAGATTCCTGAGTCATGGAATACATTTCGCCCTAGATAACTGTACAATATTCCTGCACGAACATAACAATTCCATGTCTGTGTATATTATGATTGTGCCTTTCTCACTAGATAAAAAATTATCATTTAGGTGCATTGTGTTGCTCTCCATTATCAATATAACAGATGGGTATCATATGCATACATACAAACATACATACAAACATGCACACAAAACAAAGATCCCCCGTGTAGCCTTAGCAGACTGTAGGAGCAAGTGCTGTTGGCGAGTACATATAAAGCCCGGCACGGCACACGAGGAGGTGGGTGGCCAGCACCACGCCCGGCCGCCTTTGTCTCCCCAGTGGCGATGTTTACACACCGCACCGGTTCAGATAATCGTCACCGGTGTTGGCCGTGAGCGGGAATCGAACTTGGGTCGCCGGGTTCGAAGCGCAGCGTTAATCGAACCGTACCTCGCAGACACACAACACTTTCAAAATCACTCGCAAACAACCCCCCCTCGACTCACACGTGAAGTGTCAAAGGCTCGCTGACAAGAGGTAAACACACAGAGCTGATAGTGTGCACAGGTAGGGTGAGTGCGTGCAGTCCCATACACTCGGGGACACTGGTAACCGCTTGCACAGACGGGCACAACAAACTCAAGACACACACACAATATGCTCACAAATACAACCATGCCACAGCATCACTCAGACTTTTGGGGCGTCTCGCACCTACGAAGGCCGGCACGGTACACGCGGAAGTGGTGGGTAGCACCACACGCGACCGCCTTTGTCTCCCCAAATTGCACACCGCATCACAGTTTACTCGTTTCAGGAGACTAGTACGCGGACTCGCTCTTACACAGCAAAGATCCCCCGTGTAGTCTACACATACTGTTTGGGGCAAGTGCTGTTAGCTACACGCACACTCTCGCAGTCATCATGAACCCCACAACAGCGACATTCACACACACACACCATGGGCCGTGCAGTGTGACACCAATGATGATGGTGCTGTTCATCGGTGACTCTACGATCACTCTCAATGTATGCCGATGACAACATCAACATCGGCCACAACAACAACAACAAGAACGTGAAACGACACCAGCCACGCGAGGCTTGTAAACTACAAGTGGGCAGACCGCAGCAGATCCGTGTAGTCCAGCATCCCGAGCACGAGAAGGAGCGGGTCTCCGGGCATCGCGTCCAGTCGCCTCCACCCCCCGCCATCACCTCCATCGCCTCCTTCTCCACCCCCTTCATCACAAACATCACCACCATCATCACCACCTCCTGCTGCTATAACATCCTGGGAAGCCATGCTACCCGGCCGCACGCACTGCGCATGCGCCAACCGAACCCCCCTCTCCCACCAACACCACCGCGGCGGCGGCGATGGGCGAACGAGCCGCGATCCCATTGGTCGTGGCTGCAATCACGAGAAAGTTGCAGCCAATCGCGTCGCGACCTCTCCCCCCCCCCCCCGTGATGCAGGGCGGGGTATTGTGCTTATGTGGATTGGGGAATGTAAAGGCTATCTTAAGCCAGGCTTATCAAGTGTACTGAATATAAATATGGGTATTTAACAGTTGCCGATGTGAACTATGAAATATAAATTCAACTTTAAATATGCCTATGTGAACTTTTAAATGTAAAAAGTGTGTGTATGTATACCCACTTGTGAATTTTTACATATAAATGCATCACGTGAAGTCACGGTGGTATAATTTATTTTATTTTATACCTACGTGACTTTACCGAAAGAACCAAAGAGTATGGATTTCAGTTTCATTTTCATTTATTTGGTATAGCTCTGTGAGCAATTCGGCTCTTGAATGGGTTGCAACCGCAACAAACAAAAAACAAAAACATGAACAAGAAAACATCTTAAAGTGACTATGTGCAAACAGAAAATCCAGGAAAAAACAGCAAAAAAATATTCCAGAAAAAGCACCGTACACCAACGCTGTGTGCAAAAATCCCAGTGGGATGCAAGTCAAACAACAACAACCACAAGACAACTTAGATTAAGGCCATCAGTCTAACTCCGTACTACAACAAACAAACATGGCCAAACCAAAAAACTTTCAAAATCACCAAAATAAAACCATAAAAGCAATGTAACAGTGATCATAGGAACTGTGACCGAATTTTCACAATAAAATGGATTCCTGCAGTCACGAAAGCTCCAAATCAAGATTGCATCATGCACTTTTAACATTCCATATGCACTGGGCAATGTAAATGTGGGCTTGAAAACACATCCATCCCATGTTACACTAAACATGTGATTTGGTGATGCTGCTGCTGCAGTGGAAATAGCTCACTGGCACAATTTGTTTTAGATTTAATATTAATTTCTTAAGAACTGCTGTTTGTCTTTAGTTTGTTGTTCTTACCCCGCTCCTCCGATCAGCATGGTTGGTTACGTACGGTGCGAAAGAATTTCAACATACATTAACAAAAACACCCAATATTCGTCAATAAAACTACATCTTTGGCCTCTCTGTGTGCTGTGAAGAAGGGCCGTTGCCCGAAACGTCGCCTATCATATACGATATGAACTAAGATATGTGAAGTGCTCGTGTCGTTGTACCAAGAACAAAAAACTACTTATATTGGTCTACATCATTCTCTGTTAATACCCCAAACTTCTGGAATTATATCTCTTCAAGTAGACTATTAGAGAGACCATAGACTCACATGTATACACATTAATACAAGTCAGATATATATTCGTACAATCGTCACCCTACAACTGTTTAATGTTTCTATAACCTAATTTGTAATTGTGTTATGATCAAATTTCGATTTAAAGCTTTCGTGACTGCAGGGATTCATCTTCTTGGTTCTTTCGGTAAAGTCACGTAGAAGGGAAATAATAAATTAATAAAAATAAAACAATAAAATTCTCACGACGTTTCGATTGCAAGACAAGCAATCATCATCAGGTGTGAAAACCACAGCAAGATGATTGCTTGTGTTGCAATCGAAACATCGTGATAATTGTATTGTTTATTATTATTTTATTATTTCCCTTCTACGTGACTTTATCAAAATTAACTTAACTTAATATAAATTTGCCCACGTGGACTAGGAGTGGAAACGTGTATTTAAATCACTTCATATGGAATCAGAGTTATTGATTTGCTTAAAAGAGCATTCATTACTGCTATTTTTATTTTATCATATAGAACCCACGAATAATTAGCTCTTTTTCAGTAGCGACTTGGCCACAAATAATAGCTTAACAAAGTGGCTTATCAAGTGGAAATTTATAGAAGCCAAATACTGTAAACGCACCTTTCGAAATGTGGAGTGAAAATCCGGAGGACCCAGAGAAAAATCCACGTGACCACGGGGAAAACATGCAAACTCCAAATATACAAGTGTCAGGGTCGGGATCGAACCCACGGTCTCCTGTATGCCACGTGAGGAAGTGAACATCTCGCCACCGCGGCGCCGCTGCGCCCTTTTTCGTGGTGATTGTCGCCTGTTTAAAGCCAAGGGCCAGTTGCCGAAATTCCACCTTCATCTATAAGACAACCACCGTTGGCTTGAGGGATGACGGGCTGAGTCAACCCCCAACCAAGATTTGAACTTCTAACCTTCTAATTGCGAGTTACTCGCTGTACCGCTGAGCCACTTGGCAAGATTTGATGTTGGAAAGCTGTAAACGTGCGTTTGTGAACTCCGGGGCTATACTGTGAGCAACAGCAGGGGGCAGTGCGGCAAAATCAATTGTTGTACTGTGCTATGCTCCGACGTCTATGCTCCCAGCTTTCACCGATCCGAACTGCCCAGCGTGATTAAGTATGATCAATCAATGCCCCCCCCCCCCAATCTACACGGTGTGAGGAGAGGCCTTCATCCAGCCGTGAATTGACAAAGAGGACAGCGTGTCTACACTTCGCTGATGAATCCTGATCAGTGTGTGACCCGCTTTAATACAGCTGTATCACGGGTTGTCGTTGTTTTGGGTGTGATTAGCCTTCTTAACGATTCTTGCCTTGCTCTCATCGCAATTAGCAACGTTGCGATTTAACCAATGGACTCATTAAATATTTATATCACCAAATGAGAAGCGCCAAAACCCGTCTCTCTCGCACTGGAAAACACGTGTGGAGAAAACCGAATTGGTGAACAACAATAAATGATTATACAAATTTAAACCCCAGCATAGGAATGTGGAAAATCCACCACTGGCTGGAGGACGGTGAACAGGAGATTGATTAACATCGCTCCACACTCATTGGAGCAAAACTCTATTTTGACTCGTTTGACTTTTATTCAATATATTATTGGCACTGCGCAATCACATGAGGCCGAGGCTACGCCAAGCTAAGTAATAGAACACCCATATTTTTTCTATCATGTTCGAAGAGTCGTGTTCATACGTCTACAGGAGTTGTTGGTTAAGCGGGGTGCTGAATTGGACAGCTCCTCTGCTCGACATCGAGCCGCGTGCAAATTAGCGATCAAAGGCAAAGATTCCCCCTATAGCCTTCACAGACGTTTGAGGCATGTGCTGTTAGCGACCACTTTTGAAAGCCGGTACGGAACACGAGGGGGTTTTGTGGACAGCCCTAGTCCCGGCAGCCTTTGTCTCCCAAATGCTGAATATTTACACACCGCACCAGGTACTTGGCCTAGGTATGGGCCTGGGACCGGTTCAGCTTTCACTCATAGAACTCGGGTTGGTAGCACAGTGCGCTAACCACTGTGCCACCCCCCCCCCCCCATTAAACACACATAAACAGACACTCGCACATATAGATGTCTGGTTTACAAGTCACGTTATTATTCGCATGCATACCCACACCTGCTCACATGATCTATTATAACATTCCACGTGTGCGCAGACATACACACACAGTAGCGCGGTCAATACGGGCTCAATAATGATAATAACGATAAATTAACCGAAATGCAGCACGGCGCTACAAACAGGGACAGATGTAACTAATATTAATGGCAAACTTTAAAATCGATACACTATTATGAGGGCAGCAATGGAAAATAGATGCTCTGTGTAAAAACACAGTATACTAATGCGGCGATAACATATGGGCTGCTGTATGTGTGCGTGATGAATACATCACCTTCACTTCTCGTATCTGCACATAAAGCAAAACTAATAGTTTGAAGAAAATCAGTACGTACATCGGTTGGTTAGCCATTCTGCAGCAGCATTAAAACTGGCCGAATCGAGACCGGTTTCGCCTTTACTGTGGCTCATCAGCAGACAGTTGGTTTATCAGATGTTATTGGTAAGTGGCTTCCATATACGCCATGGGTTGTCAGCGCAAAAACAGGAATGTTTCATAATAGTGCCATAGAGGACCATTTTGTGCAATTAATAATTATCCACCATCCGTTCCTGATTTCAATATATATCTTTTCAACATATTTTAGGCTATTGGCCTTCCAAAAATATTCTACGCAACAGAATGCTTTAAAACATCAAGATTTTGGATGAGCCACAGAATGGCGGATGGGTTCCGTCTTTCTGTCACTCATCAGCAGTGGCATGCGTGCTATATAAATATTGATGGTTTATCAGCTGTTATTGATACAATAATTCCATCTCGACCATATATGGTCGACTGAATACTGGCTCCGTGCAATTTACCAAAGCTTCCTTCACTAATCCATCACTAACCCCGATTTAATCATCTGTCGTGGTTGTTGGCACGAAGAAACTCATTCACATTACAAAATACATAAACACACAACATCTTTTGGCGTCATCTGGTCCAATCCATGTGAGACTAGGCTCTAAGGAAAGCTGTCTCGGGTGTGGACCAATCAACTTCACGGACAGTGCACATTATCAGAGTTATGTCTTTTGTTTGTATTATGACTGCAGGTATTGCGGTCTATGCAAACATGACTCCTTGTAAAAAGGTGTCAGTTTTGTTGCCAGATAGAAGGGTAAAAAACCAATTATCACACAACATCTTGTTTTCATCTTACTCAGTAAATCGCTAAATGCAAGACCCGCTTTTGTCCGTGTGCAACAGCATCATTGCGTGTGTGGTGTGAATCGTGTGTGTGTCGTGTGCGTGTGCTGATATTAATTAGCCGATAACAAGCAATTGGGCTGCAGCCCCAAGTCTTAATGTCTCCACAAGGAGCACTTGTATGGGCTACTGCATGTAGCACCAGAACAAGATTTACACAAACATGCAGATAAACGTCGACATACACTTACATCATGACAAAGACAAAGATCACCCGTATTGCCTTAACACACTGTCGGGGCAAGTGCTGTTAGCGAGCGCCAATGAAGGCCGGCACGAAACACGAGGGGGTGGGTGGTCAGCACCACGCACACATGCACCTAAAGATAAGCCGCCTATTCTAAACTCAGTGGGCTTTACCTGGTAAAATACAACAAATATATAGTTTAGTTTTAGATTAAGTCTTCAGTCACCAATCACAATGTGTATGCCATTGAATATGGTGAGGCACGATTCTGCTTTTGTTTCAATATATAATAGACGACGTTTTAGGCAATGACCCTTCTTCATGAAGTGCAATTTTAAGGTCACAATGTTATTGGCAAATGTTGAGGGTTATTTATGTTGATTGTGCTTGTGTGCATCACTACCAACGCAGCATCACCACGTCTAGAGCCATGCCCCATTCTTCTTAGAGAGACGTCAGCCTATTAACGATGACAGAATCGTTGTGATTGTTGGCTGAAGACAGCATCCCTGACGGATGAATCATATATACACACACACACACATTGCACACTCAAATAACGAAACACAATTAAACCGCTAACTTTCAATGGGATGTTTTCGTTAACCTGCCAACAAACGTCCCTTCAGCCTCAGTTAGAATGACGTTGAAGGGCAATTATCTGAAATAATCTTCACATATTTTTTGCAGCATGCTACTGCTGCTGCTGCTATCTTTCCAATAAAACACAACTTTTTTGGCAGGTTAACACTTGAGAAGTGACGCTTTTTTATGTACTTGGAATGTTAAAATGACATCTGCCAGAAGGGGGATACAGAACGAATCTCAACAAGCGGCCAAGGCCACTGACCGCGGGCGTGCACATTCACGCTGCTGGAGTGGACTGAGCTAGGGCTGTGGGACCTGCGGAGCTTGCCCATGTATGTCCGTGTGTTCGACTTCTCTCGCACCGTACGTAGCCAACCGTGCTGATCGATTGAAATCGGTGACGTCTGTATTATAAGCCCAGTGTGGCTTATCCATTTACACACCACGGCAGCATCTGTGGGATGTAATACTAATAATTATTATTGTTAACTCTGGCCAACTGACTCGCTAATGGCAGCACAGGCGTGGATGTCATTTGAAGGCAAGACTGGTTACCGTTGTTGTTTTTGTTGTTGTCAATACGTCGTGGCGTTCTCGTTTAAACACGCGATTTTAACACAAGCAGTGACCACGCCACTACGAAGGGCTGCCCTTCTGTGCTATTCGGTCACGTTCATTTGACCCTGCTCGCACGCAAGGCGTGGGGGATGTTGTCTTCCCGTGCTCCGCTTTCCTCCTCCCCACGTGAATAATAATAATGAACACAACTCATCACTAATTGGGGCTGAAAACGTCTTACAAATAAACACTGCATAATGTAGCAGAAGCAGCAGAAGTACTCTCCGGAAATAAAAAAATAAAATCCGATTACTCAGTGTGGCTCTCTTGGATAGTTAAATAGACTTCGTTCAAATGTGTGAAACCAATGTGTTCTTTAAAAGTGTTATTTGCGATGTCACCTCTTTGCCGACGGAAATCTCGCCGAATTTCAAGGCTTCGTTTTACGGAAGGGCCCTGCTACATTGCCATGTTTGACCAATTCATTTTGAATCAATAATTATTATAAAATGACTTAATTAAGCACGAAAACCTCACTGCGTTTCAATTCCTTTCTGATCAATTTCTAATTAATGTTTTGCACGTGGGAGTAAAAAAACCAGAGTGTCCGGAGAAAGCTCCGCGAGTGGGTGATGGAGCTGCACACACAAACGGATTCACGAACCAACTTGCTGTGCTGCCATCATTCAGCCACCTCGCAGACGAGCACGTTTATTGCTTAATGTAATAATATAAATGTGAACACGTAATATCAACTAGGCAACATGTATCCTGCACATCTGTGTCTCCACGTGAACATGAAAGTGATTCTCAGACGGCCTTCTGGGAGTGCATTATTTCGGCAGCATTGATTCAAGGCAAGCAAAGCCTGCTCCGGTTTCGACACGCCGTGTCTCATCGCAGAGTCAGGCTCGCTTGAATCAATGCTGGTGAACTGCCAGATGTTATTGTCAAGGACCTTCTCTCCAAGATACGGGTCCTCATGTATTTTACGACAAAAGTAATGTGCAGCCATTTTCAATCCACTGCTGGATGACGGGGAATTCTTACGCCGAGTCGGGCATAGGCGTTGCCTGACCATACTTCACCACGCTGGTCAGTGCGGGTTGGTGAAGGCGATCGGGGAAGGGGAGGGTCCCAGGATCCGTTCAAATGAATCCGGACGCA
This sequence comes from Lampetra planeri, assembly GCF_965212315.1. NCBI lineage: Eukaryota > Metazoa > Chordata > Hyperoartia > Petromyzontiformes > Petromyzontidae > Lampetra > Lampetra planeri. The sequence goes on along the minus strand of NC_136122.1, from coordinate 13,042,838 downwards.
ATATTTCCCGGAGCTCCGGCATGAAATAAACCCCTGCAGACAACCCCGGCACAAATCAAATAAAGTTCTTAGTTCGGCCCAGTTTGTTTTTCTACTAATTAATTGTTGCTAGACGTAGCTGCCTGTGTGTGTGTGCGTGCGTGCGCTCCACGCGCCTTGTACAAACAGTAAAGGCGAATTCTTCAGCGGTGCAAATTGGTGCCGATGCGATGACGGTACAGCGAGCAAGGTGATGTTTACAGCGAAGCAATTATTCTCCTGGATAGTACGCGGATACCCCCCCCCCCCCCACCACAGGAGACACACACAGTGTGGGCATGTGCTCTGCTCGTGCCCTTACAGAGAGCAGACGTGCCCTTGCACGCAATCGCCAATGTGTTTTTTTAAGTCGTTATTTTGTATTTGTTCACAACTAGCACGGCCCTCCCTCCCTCCGTTGTTTTCGATCAGAAGGAACAAAAAGAAATGCTCGGTTATTCGGCAAAATTTGTGTCTGCTACAGTATGATACTACTGCCGCTCACAGGGTAAGTCTTGGCACGCCACGTGGAGGCGGGATATGTCAGTACACATTGCTCAGGTCGAGGGAAGTCAGCGCTGCTCCCCTCTCCCCGTCCGCCTTTGCCTTCCCTCCTTTTATCTCCTCTCTCGTCTCGCGTTACCCTCCGCTGTCATCGCTCGCCGCTCTTCTCGCTCTCTTCGTCTCTCTCCCTCTCTCGCTTTCCCCTGTTCGTGCTCCCCTCTCCGCGTCTCCCTTAACGTTGTTTGCTGTTGCCCTCTCTAACCTCACCGCCTGCCTATGCCCACACCTCTCCCAGCCCACCCCATATCCATGCTCACCCCTCACCCCCACAACACTCGCCTAGCTCCAGACCTCACCGCCCGTGCCCGACGCACTTTCACCAACCTCACTCCGTCGACAGCGGTGTGCACGCGGACTCCCCGCTGAGTCTCCTCGCCTCCGTTATTGCGCTATTTTTTGTTATTTACTCTTTAAAAAAAGCAACGTTGAGTGCCAGCCCCGCGGTGATGGATGCCTCCGACTGCCGCCCGCTCCGCGCATACCGCTGGCCCCGGGGCGCGACTCCCGGGGGATGAGAGTAGCCTCGACCCTCCTGCCTACCTCCCTCTCTCGGTCTCTCTCTCTCTACAACTACCTCTCTCTATCTCGCCCCCCCCCCCCCCATCCGTCCGTCTCTCTCAACTGCTCTCTCCTCATCTTCCCATCCTCACGTCTTCCCCCTTTCTCCCACTCTCTCTCTCTCCCATCTGCCCATCCTTCTCTCTCGCCTCATTTCGTTTCAGTTCATTTATTTACTTATTTTGCCCATCAGGCTGAAACTTCGTTTGTAATTTTTTCAACATTAAATCGTTCACCGTATATCACCTGGAGTTGTTGTTGTTGTTGTGTTGAATGGCTGCACCATGACATACACAAACCGTGATGTCGGATTGACGACAATGCATGTCTGTCCGCCGGGCCGACACGAGATAAGGCTATGGGGGTTTTTTTTCCCGACGGGATAGGCTTGGGTGTTTTTGGGTTTGGGATCGAGTGATGGTTTTGATGAGGACTCGTTTAGAGTCAGGGTTACGGTCGCGTCAGGGATACAGTTACGAGCCATAGGACTGAAGTTTAAAATGTGGATTAGGGTTGGAACGAAGGTTAGAGTCAGAATATGGTTAGAGTTAGGTCCGGGTTAGGGTTAGAGTTAGGTCCGCATTAGAGTAGCATTAGATTGAGGTCCGTGTTAGCGTTAGGGTTCGTGTAAGGTCCGGGTTAGGACCGGGTTCCGAGGCTCATTATGAATAGAGCGCCCGCATATCCACGGAGCGCGTGGCCTCCTCCTCCGCCTCCTCCTCTCCCGCACGCTGCTCCCGAAACGCCGCGACGTCTCCCGCTCGTTGAGCGAGCGGAACTCGATCCTCTCTCTCTCTATCATCCTCCTCCCCTAACATCATCTCTCCCGATCCCTCTCCCATCTCTTCCCCCCCCTGTCTCCCCCCGTCTCCCCCTGTCTCTCGCCGCCTCCCCCTGTCTCTCGCTGTCTCTCTCTGTCTCTCGCTGTCTCTCTCTGTCCGTCTCTCGTCCGCGTGCCTCTGCGCCCTCGCGTCCCTGCGCGCTTCTTCCTCCATCATCGCAGTCCTGGAATCTGCGCGCGCGCGCATTTTGTTTCGGCTTCCATGGCAACGCTGAGAACAGCAGCAGCAGGAGGAGGAGGAGGTGATGCGAGAGGGGAGGGGAGAGGCGGTGGGTGGGAGTCGGGGGAGTGTGTGGTGGGGAGGAGGGTGGTGGGGTGCACGGGAGGTGGTTGCAGGACGTGAATGAGCGGTGGGTGGGGGAGTGGGGGTGCGGTGAGGTGACGGCGCGTAGCGGACCCCGTGTGCATATCCATGGCAACATGAGCGCCTCTGTTTGATAATGATGATGATGCAGATGATGGTGATGATGATGATGACAAGAACGACGATGACACCACGTGTGAAGAAGCCCTTTTACGCACTCCTCTGATCTCTCCTCTGCCATCTTCCACGGCTCATCCGCACGTCTCTATTGCTCGACTCGTCCATCCTCCTCTTCCCCGCTCTCTCTCTTTTCTATTCTCCCTCCTCCCACCACCACCACATGCCCGCCTCGCCGCCATCTTTCGGGGCGGGTCCCACGGATGCGCCGTCACCACGCTGCCCGCTCCCCGCTCCGTCTCCCGCGCAGCGAGCGCCGCGCACTTCTCACGCAGCGCGCACGCACAGCCACACACGCACGCGCACACACAGCCAGCCAGCCAGCCAGCACCGCGCCGCCCTTTCTTAGCCTCCTGTCTCTTTGCCTGTCACACGAGCGAGGCCGGTCCCGGCGCAACTCCATCAGCACTTCCCAGCCCAGCCACATCCCAGCCCAGCCACATCCCAGCCCAGCCCGGTCCGGCACCCTCGTAGCAGCCACCCGAGCCGGTTTGGCGTGGCGTCAAAACCCAGCCCGTGCCATCTCCCCCCCCACCCCGAGTCGCCACCGCCGTCGCCGCGAGCACCGCGCGCTGCGCGCGTTCACACGGAACAGCTCCCGGCAGTCGCTGGTTTTTTGTTGTGGTGCCTCCTGCGGTCCCCCCCGGGCGTCGGGAAGAGAACAACAACAACAACAACAAAACCACCCGGAACGGGCGCACACGCCAACGTTACTACTCCTGCTGCTGCTGCAGCTGCAAGTGAGTGTCTCGTCCGCCGCACTGTGTGTGCACATCTCCGTTCGCGTGCGCGCTCTCTCTCTCTCCCCGTGCGCACTGAGAACGCGCGCGCGCGATCTGCGAGGTTTGATTTTGCCGGTTTCATTGTTTAGCCGGTCGCTCTTTCGCCAGACAGGTTGATCATGCTGCTGCTGCTGCTGCTGTTATTGTTGTGTGTGTGCGTGTTTAGGTGCTACTCGCTAACAGCACTTGCCCCAACAGTCTGTTAAGGCTATCCAGGGGGCGGGGTGGGGGCGTCTTTGTCTTTGTGTGCAGCATCGCTCTCGTGCGTGGTGCCGGCCTTCGTAGGTTGCTACTCGCTAACAGCACTTGGCCCCAACAGTCTGTTTCAGCCGACAGGCGGACTGGTCCGCGTGCTGCGCGCTGCGTGGCGAGAGATTCGTCCGCGTCGCTCCTCGGCGTGGCGTGCGTCGCAAGCGTCCGCTCCTCCTTTGCCCGTGTTTAGCGAGCTCGTGAAGCGAGCATTTGCATTGGTGGAGAGGGGGGGGGTACCTGCTTTGTGGGGTTGGGTTGGTGGGGGCGGCGGTAGAGTGTGGATGAAGTGGTGACATCTGTGAAACTACTGGACGTCTGTGGAAAAAGAGCTTTATAGCTCATCGGATTCCTCCAGTAGAGCAAAAAAATTATCATTTTGTTGGGAGGGTTAGGGTTGCGGCGTTGTTTGGAGAATGAAATTGACGGACAGCGATCGCAGCGAGCGGAGGAGCTGAGCGCTCCCCGTCCCTTCATTGATGCCCCGGCCACCACTCACTCATTCACTAATTCATTCACTCACTCACTCATCCACTCATTCACTCACTCACGCATTCACTCATTCACTCACCAGTTCACTCACTTATTCATTCATGCACTCACTCATTCACTCACTCATTTACTTACTCATTCACTCAATCATTCACTCACTCACTCTCTCGTTCACTCGCTCATTAACGCCCCAACGGTCACTCACTCACTCTTTGACGCCCCGAAGACCACTCACTCATTCACTAATTCATTCACTCACTCACTCATCCACTCACTCACTCACGCATTCACTCGCCAGTTCACTCACTCATTCAATCACTCACTCGTTCACTCGCTCATTAACGCCCCGACGGTCACTCACTCGCTCTTTGACGCCCCGAAGACCACTCACTCATTCACTCTCTCACTCACTTACTCATTCACTCATTCATTCATTGACCAGTCTCGAGGCCGGGTCGCTTCCCGAGTTGTCAATTGCGCACGTGTGGGACAGCCATTAAATGTAGAGAGTAGCAGCAGCAGTAGCAGCAACGTCGCCAGTAAAAAACACAAGCAGCAGTACCAGCAGCAGTAGCAAACAGCACGAGCAGTAGCAGTAACCTCACCTTTAGTTTGTTGTCGTTGCCCCGCACCTCCAATGAGCGCGGATGGCTACGTACGGTGCGAAAGAAGTTCAACAGACATACAAGTAGCAGCGGCACCGACAACAGCACCAGTAGTAGCAGCAGTAGTAGCACCCGCAGCTGCAGCACAAGCAGCAGCAACACCAGCAGAAGTAGCACAAGCAGCAGCAGCAGCAGTAGACGTGGCAACACCAGTAGACGTGGCACAAGCAGCAACAGCAGCAGTAGACGTGGCACAAGAAGCAGCAACAGTAAAAGTGGCACAAGCAGTAGTAGAAGTGGCACAAGTAGCAGCAATAGCAGTAGACGTGGCACAAGAAGCAGCACCAGTAGAAGTGGCACAAGCAGCAGCAGCAGTAGATTTGGCAACACCAGTAAAAGTGGCACCAGCAGCAGTAAAAGTGGCGCAAGCAGCAGCAGTAGACGTAGCACAAGCACCAGTAGAAGTAGCACAAGCAGCAGTAGAAGTGGCACAAGCAGGGGCAGCAGCAGTCGAGTTGGCAGCGAGGGAGTTTGCCGCGTGCCCCGTCAGATTGTGATCCCATCTCTGTCGCTTCTTCACCAGACGTGTTCTGCCCTTCCGAACTCGCGTTGTGAAGGCCACGAGTTCCGGGACCAGAGGTGCTTCGCGCGCGTCTCCGCACCACGAGAGGCGAAGCGGCGCCAATTTCCCGACGTGGTCAAATAAGCGGCGATCGTGCGATAACCATTTGCAATGAGTACGGGTTATTATCTGGTAATTCACTGCCAATGGTCGCGCTGATAAATCGGTACGAATAAAGTTTGGCTACCTTGGGTGGTACTGATTTGTGGCCAGTGGATTATGCGCGGGACACGTGTCTGTGTGTGTTCGTGTGTGTGCGTTCGTGTGTGTTCGTGTGTGTGTGTTCGTGTGTGCGTATGTGCGGTCATTGTGTGTGTGTGTTCGATTCAGTGCGTGTACAAATGTATTGAACTATGTGTGTGTGTGTGTTCGTGTGTGTTTGTGTTCGTGTGTGCGTAGTGTGGAGCGGTAGAGGTGCTCGCTAACAGCACTTGCCCCTACAGTCTGTTAAGGCTATACGGTGGATCTTCGTCTTTATCTATGATCTTTGTTTGTGTTCATGTGTGTGTGTTCGTGTGTGCGTAGTGGGGAGCGGTAGTGTAGCGGTTAGCGCGCTGCGCTATGAACCCAACGACCGGGGATCGATTCCCACTCACGGCCAACACGAGTGACAATTATCTGAACCGGTCCTCGGCATCCCCTAGGTCGACTCAGCCTCAAATGAGTTCCTGGTGCGGTGTGTAAACATCGCCACTGGGGAGACAAAGGCGGCCGGGCGTGGTGCTGGCCACCCACTCCCTCGTGCACGGCGCCGCCTTTCATTGGAGGTGCTCGCTAACGGCGCTTGCCCCAACAGTCTGTGCAATGCTTTTGTTATCACCCATCGTGTGTTATCGCGGTTCAATTTCCACCTCGACCTTGTAAGTTTCCTAGCCCTGATTTTGGGCACTTGAATGCGGACTTTGCATGAGAAGTCAATGTGCTGGGAGCGACATGGCCTTCTCACGCCGTGTGGGTTGTATCCTGGGGGCAGGGAGGTGGGGGGGGGGATTGGGGTGTTGACCATACTTCACCACTTTGGTCAGTGCGGGTATCCGGGTGACCCAGGGCGGTTGTGTGGACTCGCCAGCTTCGGAACGCGAGCGTGCTAACCGCTACGCTACTGCTCCTGCTTTGATGTCTTATGCGTATTTTATTGTGTGTGTGTGTGTACGCGTGTATGTGTGTGTGTACGCGTGTATGTGTGTGTGTGTGCGCGTGTATGTGTGTGTGTGCGTGTGTGTGTGTACGCGTGTATGTGTGTGTATGTGTGTGTGTGCGCGTGTGTGTGTACGCGTGTATGTGTGTGTGTGCGCGTGTATGTGAGGTGTGTAAACATCGTCACTGGGGAGACAAAGGCGGTCGGGCGTGGTGCTGGCCACCCACCCCCTCGTGTACCGTTCTGGCCTTCATAGGTGCTCGCTAACAGCACTTGCCCCTACAGTCTGTTAAGGCTATACGGGGGATCTTTGTCTTGATCTTTGTGTATGTGTGTGTGTACGCGTGTATGTGTGTGTGTATGTGTGTGTGTGTGCGTGTATGTGTTTGTGTGTGTGTGCGTGTATGTGTGTGTGTATGTGTGTGTGTGTATGTGTGTGTATGTGTGTGTGGTACAGCGCTTCTATTATGAGCTCGATTCATCTCTTGAGTTTACAAATCTCAGTTGTGAAACATCGTGTTCTCGTGTTCCTGCGGCGTTTTTTGTATGTGTGACTCGCGTGAGTGCGTGTTTTACGTGTGTGTCTGTGCATGTATGATGTGTGCATGTGTTTGTGTGTGTGTCTATGCATGTATGATGTGTGCATGTGTTTGTGTGTGTGTTTATGCGTGGGATTCTGTGTTCCTGTTTAATTTGTATGATGCTGTGTGTGTTGTTTGTGCATGTACGCATTTGTCTTTTGTGTGTATGTTTGTAGTTTTGTTTTTGTCTATGTGTCTGATTATGTGTGTATGTGTGTGTATGATGCTGTGTGTATGATTCTGTGTGTATGTGTGTGTGTGATTCTGTGGGTGCGTGTGTGTGATTCTGTGTGTGCGTGTGTCTGATTCTGTATGTGTGTGTGTCTGATTCTGTATGTGTGTGTGTATGATTATGTGTGTATGTGTGTGTATGATGCTGTGTGTATGTGTGTGCGTTAGTTGGCTTTTAGTGCTTGCTCCATAAAGCAATCAGTGATGTGCGCCTTATGATGTTTCATGTGAGAATGTGTGTCTGCAAGCATGTATGCGTGTGTGTATCTGAATTTGTCTCTATGTATGTGTCTCTGTGTTGTATGTGCCTGTGTATGTGTGTGTGTTGTATGTGTGTTGTATGTGTCTGCATGTATGCATGTGTGTGTTGTATGTGTCTGTGTGTATGTGTGGTGCTAGCCACTCACCCTCACGTGTGCCGTGCCGGCCTTCATAGGTCCTCCTCACTAACAGCACTTGCCCCAACACTCTGTTAAAGCTATACGGGGGATCTTTGTATTTTATATGTGCGTGTATGTATGTTGTGTGTATGTATATTTGAGTGTGTGTGTGTGTATATATATATTTTGTGTATTTTTCATTGTGGCTATTACTAGCGCAAGATCACTCTCCACCGAACATCATCATCATCATCGCAATATCACGCAGAGATCCTAATGAACACCGCTTCCCATATAACGTATACGAATAACTTACAACTCACATCCTATATAGACTCCTGCGCACTCAATTACAACTAACATCTCAACACAGCCGGCAATAACACCCGTGGCCTTGGAAGGACAACAAAACATAGCATAGGCGACGTTTCGGGCAACGGCCCTTGTTCAGATCACATCAATAGCCCCGTATTAATTTCAATTGCCCTTCATGCAAATGTAGCGTATTTTATTCGTCATAGCGCATCAGTGTGAATACAATTCACATTATCATCATCATCATCTACACTACAACGCAGATGCCCCCTCTACCGATACCGTGCACGTTTCTATAAGACACCGTGATAAGTGCGTTTGCCGACTCATCCACCCACGAGGAAGCTTAGCGGCAGATCAAACACTCGGGGCTGCACCGTGATAAACACACACGCACACACACGCACACAAACACACACGCACACAAACACACACGCACACAAACACACACGCACACATACGCACACACACACACGCACACAAACACACACGCACACATATACACACACACGCACACACGCACGCACACACATACGTACACACACACGCACACACACACACGCGCGCGGCACATTTAGACGCGAATGCTTTGGTTTGCCGAGCGGCGCTGTAAAGGCGACTCGCGGTGATGGTGATGTCCTAACAAACTCTCGTTGACTCTAACGTGCGAATTAAGTGCGAAATTATATTGACTGTTGTTTTTATTCATTCCGAATGTAAAGTTCCCCCCCCCGCCCGCCCACCAACCATACATATGACGGCGTGGAGGGTAATTTGGTTTCACGCGACAGGCATGCTCAGACTAAAGTTCTATCATTGCTGCAAAGTCTCGTGGTACACCCTGACGAACAGCACGCCCTTCCTCGTCGTCGTCATCATCGTCACCGGCGATACAATCCGCAGCGTCGTCATCATCGTCACCGGTGGAGTGTGACGCTGAGGCGCGTAAAAAGCGCACCCAGCCACCCCGCTTGAGTGTGACATTCGTGGCCGTATCCTCTGCTGCTGCTGCTGTGATGATGATGGGGTCCTTTGATGTAACGCGACAATGCGCGGTGTCCGATGGAGAGAGAGAGAGAGAGAGGCAGAGCCAACGAGTGTCACACTGGGCTGCTGGCGACAGTTGCCGACGATTGTACGAATAGATCAATGAATGGGTGAATGGGCTGGCGAGTTAATTAATTCGTGAGTGAGTGAGCGAGTGAATGGGCCAGTGAATTAATACGTGAGCGAATGAGTGAATGGGTGAGCGGTCGCGTGAGTGAATGAATCAACGAGTAAAATGAGTTCGTGAACGAGTGAACGCATTCAATCAGTGAGCGACTGAATGAGCTAACGATTGAATGAGCGAGCGAGTATATGAATGAGTGAGGGACTAAATTAGAGCGATTGAATGAATGAATAAAGATGCGAGGGTATGGGGGGTGGGGGGGTGTGCCGCCAGCCTGCCTTCCCTGCTGCCGCTGCACGATCTCCAGGCGCGCGCCCTCGCAAAGGCGACGTCAAAGTGTGTGGGTGGGGGATGAGTTCATTTCGTGGCCAGGGCGACAGAGCGAGTGAGTTAGTGAATGATCCCTCTCGCTCATTACGGCCGCGCTCGCTGTGATCGTGCGCCTGTGTCTGCGTGTGTGTCTGCGTGTGTGTTTGCGTGTGTGTCTGCGTGTGTGTTTGCGTGTATCGGCTCAGCTTTAAATGAGTACCTGGTGCGGTGTGTAAACATCGCCACTCGGGAGACAAAGGCGGCTCGGCGCGGAGCTGGCCACCCCCTCCCCGACCCGTGTGCCGTGTCGGCCTTCATAGGTGCTCGCCAACAGCACTTGCCCTATCAGTTTGTTACGGCTATACGGGGGATCTTTGTCTTCATGTGTGTATGTGCGCGCGTGTGTATGTATGTGTGTGCATGTGTTTGTGTGGGGAGCGGTGGTGTAGCGGTTAGCGCCCTGCGCTACGAACCCGGCGACCTGGGTTCGATTACCGCTCACGACCACCAACGGCAGTGACGATTATTTGAACCGGCCCTGAGCCTCGCCTAAGTCGACTCAGCCTCAAATGAGTACCTGGTGCAGCATATAAACCTCGGCATTGGGAAGACAAAGATGACCGGGCGTGGTGCTGGCCACACACCCCCTCATGTATTGTCCTTGCCTTCATAAGGTACTCGCTCACAGCACTTGCCCCAACAGACTGCTGAAGCCTACACGGGGGATCTTTGTCTGTAGCTCGCGGGAAGCGGTGGCGCATTCCGTTCGCTCACTGCGCTATGAACCCGGCGACCTGTGTTCAATTTCCGGCCACGGCTACCATCAGTGGCGAAGGATAATCTCTACATCGACCCAAGCCTTGCGCGGTTCGTAAACAATCAGCACTGGGTTGATAACCAAACCACCTCCTCGTGCGCCGTGCCGACATTAATAGGTGCTCGCTAACAGAACATTCCCCAATTGTCTATACGGGGAGGGTGTGTGGGGGGGGTGAGTGTGAGATTGCAAGTGTTATATTTGTTGATCAATGCAACTAAAAGTTTATTATTCGCGTCGGTCAAACTTTTTTGTTCGTGTTTATTTGAGACGTGGCCAGGGCAGAGATATTCTCGTCCGTTGATTGACGCACGCACACTGCACTGCTGTTTACATGGCCCTGCGAGTGTGAGTTTGTGTGTGCGAGTTTGTGTGTGCGCGTGTGAGCGAATGTGAGTTTGTGTCTCCGTGTGTGCGCGAGTGTGAGTTTGTGTGTGCGTGTGTGCGCGAGTGTGAGTTTGTGTGGGCGAGTGTGAGCGAATGTTAGTTTGTGTGGGCGAGTGCGTGAGCGAGTGTGAGCATGAGTGTGAGTGAACCTGAGTGTGTGAGTGTGGATTCCGAGTGTGAGTATGTGTGTGTGAAGATATTGCAGTATGTGTGTGATCTCTGGCCAAATTAGCACGCCATGCGCCGTACTCTCACTTACCCCAACGGTCTATTGGAAAAGCGACACGGGGGCTGGGTTATCCAGGGGTCTTTGTCTTTGTATGTGTGAGTGTCACAATGGGGCCAGTGTGTGTGTGTTCATTTGTGTGTCCGTGTGTTTGGTCGCGTGTGTATGTGTATGATATATGTCAGTGCGTGTCCACGTGTACACGTTGGAGTGTGCTTGTATGTAGGTATGTATGGGTATCTGAATAGGTGAGCGTTGGTGTAGCGGTGAGCGTGCTGCAATCCCAACCTGACGACCCGCGTTCGATACCTACACACAGGCAAACACCGGCCCTGGGCCTCCCTCACGTCGGCTCAGTCTCAAATGAGTGCCTGGTGTGGTGTGTAAACATATGGGGAGACAAAGGCGGCCGGGCATGGCGCTGGCCACCCACTCCATATTGTGCCGTAACGGAATTCATGGGTGCTCGCTAACATCACTTGCCCCAAAAGTCTGTTAAGGCTACACGGGGGGTGGGTCTTTGTCTTTATATGTATGTGTCAGTGTGTGTCCTAACGGGAGTGTGTTTGTGCGTATCTGTGGGTGTATATGGCAGTCCGTATGTGAGTCTGTGTGTGGGTGGGTGAGTGTGCATGCCTATGCATGTCATATACGGTGCATTGGAAAAGCTGCGCACATCATCATCAGCAGCAGCAGGAGCTAAGCTTCCCTCTCTCTTCGGAAGCTCGCTGGCCAATATTCTTTTCCCGACGGCTCGAAATGAGCCTGAGAATGTAAGCGCCGCTCGTGACATATCATCAGATAACCCTTAATCAGCCGTGATTCAGGAATACAGATAGTGCGTGTACAAAGACGCATGCAAAGGTGCCCCGTGTAGCCTCCGTAAATAATTGCTGGGGGAGGCAAGCAGGCGCTATGAGCACTCTAACGTGGTTGGCCAGCAAAGAGCCCGGCCGCCTTTGTTTCCCGTGGAGTAGCAATTACACTCAGGGATCGGTTCCGAGGATCGCCATTGACGTTAGCCGTGGCCGGGAATCGAACTCAAGTGGCCGGGGTTGGTGGCACAGTGCTCGGAGCCGCGACGTCACTCGGCATGCGTGTACCTGGACAATTACAAAATTATCTCGTGAAGCCTTCAACAGATTGTTGGGGCAAGTGCTGTGAGCGGGCACCTATTACGCACCATCTACACACAGACACTCACATAATACGCACGCACACACATATGCACAGACGTACACGGAATCATATATTGACACACGTACACAACGTATACATCAACACACGAACGGTATACTTATACAACGTTATTACCATTACCACCGCCCTATATAGACAGAAGAAAAAAAAACTTCAAAGGCTAAAGTTTCGGGTAACGACCCTTCTTCAATGACTGAGTTTCCAACCAATGAATATAGGTAATTGCAACAGGGCAATCAATGCCTGTGATGCATGTCCGGGGTTACAACAACACGCATGGTACATGTGCTAGACCACCGCTGCCAAACTCAGTTGTCTGAATCTTAGTTGTAAACATTCGATTTTGAACCACATATCTTCTTCATCACCGCTGTCATTTCTTCCGAACGCGCCGCGGTCAACGGACGAGTTGCATGCAACGCAATCGCAATTACACGTGGACCTTTCTGCAATCGGTTACGAGCAGTTGCGGGAGGAGTTGCGCGCAATCCGGTTGCTTCGCAGGCAGGAGATTTGTTTGCGCGGACAGGTCGGGCAGCACTTGGAGCCGAGGTCACGTGCACAGCTGCCTCGCTCGCCTTCCGAGCCGTGGGCTCAAAGCCACGCGACCGACATCATCGCAATGTTCGATACTTCTCACGCAGCGGGTTCCTCGCGACCTCCGATTGTTGTGATCACTCGCCCAGAGGCTGCGAACGCACGAGAGAGAGAGAGAGAGAGGGGGTGGGGGGGCTATGAACGCACGAGAGAGAGAGAGAGGGGTGGGGGGGCTATGAACGCACGAGAAAGAGAGAGGGGGGGTGGGGGGGCTATGAACGCACGAGAGAGAGAGGGGGTGGGGGGGCTGTGAACGCACGAGAGAGAGAGAGGGGGGGTGGGGGGGCTGCGAACGCACGAGAGAGAGAGAGGGGGGGCTATGAACGCACGAGAGAGAGAGAGAGGGGTGGGGGGGCTATGAACGCACGAGAAAGAGAGAGGGGGGGTGGGGGGGCTATGAACGCACGAGAGAGAGAGGGGGTGGGGGGGCTGTGAACGCACGAGAGAGAGAGAGGGGGGGGTGGGGGGGCTGCGAACGCACGAGAGAGAGAGAGGGGGGGCTATGAACGCACGAGAGAGAGAGAGAGGGGGTGGGGGGGCTGTGAACGCACGAGAGAGAGAGAGAGGGGGGGTGGGGGGGCTGCGAACGCACGAGAGAGAGAGAGAGGGGGGGTGGGGGGGGCTGCGAACGCACGAGAGAGAGAGAGAGGGGGGGTGGGGGGGCTGCGAACGCACGAGAGAGAGAGAGGGGGGGCTATGAACGCACGAGAGAGAGAGAGAGAGAGGGGGCTATGAACACACGAGAGAGAGAGAGGGGGTGGGGGGGCTATGAACGCACGAGAGAGAGAGGGGGGGGTGTGGACGCGCTGCGCTACTAACCCGGCGTAGAGTCGAGTTCGATTGCCGCTCGAGGCCACCAACAGCAGTGACGATTATCTGAACCATTTGTGGGCCTCCCCTAAGTCGACTCAGCCTTAAACGCGTATCTGTTGCTGTGCGTAGTAAACATCAGCATTGGGGAGACAAAGGCGGCCGGGAGTGGTCTATGGCAACTCATCCCCTCGTCGTGTGCCGTGCCGGCCTTCGTAGGTTGCTCACGAACAGCACTTGCCCCCAATAGTCTGTTAAGGCTGTTGGGGGAATCTTTGTCTTGTGTGTGTGTGTGTGTTGGCGCTCGTCAATAGCACTCCCCCCAACCGCCTGTGTCGGCTACGCGGGGGGCGTTTGTCTTTTGTGCGTGGAATTATAACAGCGGCGCAGTGGTTCGCGCAAGATGTCACGAACCCGCAGGCGATCCGGGTTCGATATCCCGGCCACGCAGAGCATCGGCGGTGAACGTCTGAAGCGGTTCCCCTGCGTCTCCCCGGGTTCCACTCGGCCTTAACTCAGCAACCGATCGGGGTGTTTAAGGCTCACCAGACAAAGGAAACAAAGGCTGGCGGGCGTAGTGTTGGCCCACCGCAAGGCTCGTGATAAGGTGCTCGCTGACAGAAGGGGACTTTGCTCCCAACAGTCTAGAAATGGGCTACACGGGGATTGGTCCTTGTCTGTATCTGCGCGTGTAATGCCAGAAATATGCACGCGAACACACGCACGTTGTGGGGTTTTTTTTCGGCGCAAAGAATGAATGGATATTTATGAGCGGGTGATAGAATCGAGGATGTGTCACACGCCACGCATGATGTATGGGGCGGTCCCCATTCAAAATTGCCACCGTAGATCGATCCTCCTCGGCGAGCGTAAGCCCATCCACCCAGCAAAGACAAAGATCCCCCGTGTAGCCTTCACAGGCGGTTGGGGCAAGTGCTGTTAGCCAGCACCTATGAACGCCGGCACGGTACACGATGGGGTGGGTGGGTGGCCACCACCACCAAGCCCGCCCGCCCGCCTTTGTTTCCCCGCTGGCGACGCTTCCACACCGCACCAGGTACCTACTCGAGGCTCAATCGACCCAGGGGAAGCCCACGAGGTGCGGACAATCGTCACTGGTGTTGGTGGCCCTGAGCGAGAATCGAACTCGGTTCGTCGGGTTCGCAGCGCAGCGCTAACCACTCTGCCACCGCTGTTTGGTACACAAGCGCACGGGGCCTTTGATGTAAGAGGGGGGGGCGGGGGGGCTACACAACACATCAACCTCGGCACACGCACGCCCCCTGCAACCAATCACGAAGGTGCGCGGGACTGGGGCCGTCGAGCCGGTACCCCCACCCCGAGCGATCGATCAATCGGTCGCGCACACAACCAAATCGCGAAACTTTGACGATCGCCTGCAACTGCTTTGTCCGCCTCCTAGCGAGCGGTTGCGCAACGATGGGGATATCACGCCGCGTGCTGTTCAGGATCGTGCCGACCAATCAGGGTCGCGCACGTGCGGTCAAGCACGTGGCGACGAAACGCGTGGCGACAAATCGCCGTGCGGATTGCGCAACCGCTCGCAATCGGTTGCGGAGACGCCGGCGTTTGCGCGCGGTTTTGGGTCGCAACGCGCAACCAAGCGCGCCTGGGATCAATTGCTCGGGCTTGGAGGCGGCGCTAAGACATCGGTGGGAATTCTCTGAATGGATCGGCCACCGTCGTCGGGAGCGATATTCACATTCCGCGTGGTCACCCCGCGGGGAGCGACGTCACGCGACCAGGGCCGTGCCTCTGACCGCACATCTTGCCAGCAGCGCCTCGTCCTATACGCATCGGTCACGTTAGGGTCGTTTGACCATACTTCACCATTTCATGGGTGCTCGCGAACTTGCCGCCCAGCAGTCTGATAGACTATTACACAGGGAGATCTTCATCCGGACGGGTGGTGGGGACGGTGGTGATGGCGGTGGTGGCGGTGGTGGTGGCGGTGGTGGTGGTGGTGGTGGTGGTGGCGGTGGTGGTGGTGGTGGCTACATTGCACGTGGCCTGCAATTCAGCGCTGCGAAGGCAGCAGCGAGGGTTGGTGGGTCACACACAGATGGTTGTGAAACTCCCGTCGACGTCGGGGAGATGTCGTACCCCTAAGCTCGCCAGGTGAATGCGGCACAGCAAAGTGTGGACTAATCGCCGTATTTTTCCATCTCTACGGGGATAGTGTGTTTCGCCCTCGCGCCAGGCGTGGGGTTTACTCCAGATGCGCTGGTTTTCTCCTCCGACGTGAATAATAATAATAATAAACGCGACTCATCACTAATTGGGCTGAACACATAACAAATAAAACGCCAATGTAGCAGCGGCAGGACCCTCCTGAACAGTACTGTTCCAGTGCGTCTTTCCTGGATATATTTTGTGTGTTTTAAAGAGGTCTTTATATTGGTGCCTAGCTTAACACGTAGACTTTCGCGAGCAACATTATTCATAAAATAATTTGCTCGATGATCCACCACCCTCGCGTAAATCGCCCGAGTGAAGGCAAGCGAGAGACAGAGAGAGACAGAGAGGTTTAGAGACAGAGAGAGACAGACAGAGAGACAGTGAGACAGAGAGACAGTGAGACAGAGAGAGAGAGACAGAGATACAGTGAGACAGAGAGAGACAGAGAGACAGAGAGACAGAGAGACAGTAAGACAGAGAGACAGAGAGACAGAGAAACAGAGAGACAGTGAGACAGAGAGAGAGAGAGACGGACAGAGAGACAGAACAACGGAGAGACAGAGAGACAGAGAGACAGAACAACGGAGAGACAGAGAGACAGAGAGACAGAACAACGGAGAGACAGAGAGACAGAGAAACCGAGCAACGGAGAGTCTTGACTCCTCCTCGTGTCTTTGTGCCGTGGTCGCGACCGTGGTAGTCGAAGCGGCTGCGGGTTTAGTTGTTGCCGTTGTCGCGGTGCGCCTGAAGGTGCTGCAGTTTGCTCCCCACGACCAGAGACACCTTCTTACGGGCAAGAAACACGGCGCGTGCGCACGCAGCGTGCTGCCGTCAGATTCCCCGGGAAGGCAAAGCAGTAGCAGGGGGGGTTGGGGGTGTGGGTTGGGGGGGGGGGGTTAGTGAACCGGGTTGGTACTTGAATATTAGGACACCTGCTTGGGGAATCGCGTTAAAGTAACACGCATGAAACGGCAAAAAAATAACAATTAAAGTTCTAAATGAATGCAGTCACACAGGGCATCATATCTCCGCGTCAGCCCACGCTCGCTCCGAATTGAATTGAAGAAGCAGCAGAAGGGAAAAAAACCCGCCAGGAGGCCGTAATTGACTTGAAACGCGGGCGCCTCTGTCACGGCTCTGGGCTCGTTATGCGCCTCTAATTGGACATGGGGGGTGCGAGGCAGGGCACAGAGGACTCTCACCTGAACGGGCCCGCACCACCCCCCACCCACCCCCCACCCACCACCTCCCCACCGGCTCTCACTGACTCAACTCGCGATGCCGCGGCTCGCGCCGATGACGGCGACGATACGGAGTCACGGATTGTTGCAGTTGTTGTTGTTGCTGCTTCCTTCAAATACTCGTCACACGCACCCACGCAACCCGTGCCAGCTGCAGCGCCTACTGCTGGCTCGTTTGCTCGATCCACCGCTGGATGAGCGAGGCCCTTCCGTCCCACCACGCCGTGCGTGAGTGGATTTCGTGACCGTTGTTTTTGTTGTTGTTGTTTTGAGTAAAGACTTGAGCGCTCTGGGAAGAGTGCGGTATGATTGAAAAATGACGGCACAGGGCGGCCTCGGGGGTTCAGATGTCAAATCGCCCCTCGTGTTAGCCGTGGACGGGACTCGAACTCAGGTCGGGCTGTGTGTGTGGGGGTGTGTTGATAACCACCACGCCACAACCCCCACGTGCATGCGATGGCCGTGTTTATAGATATACGGGGTGAATGCATTCGATTGTTAAGTAGCAAGCGTAATGTTGGCTCGTGTTATCATCATCATCAGCTATGTTCTATCTAGCGATATACGAAGGCGTCCTTGTAACATACCTTGTGCATTGACGCTTCGCTGAAGTCTCGATATATAAATGAAAGGGTGTATTATCTTAACGAAATATAAAGTCACTGAAATTAATGCTTAGACCTTTTCTCCTTTATAAAACATGAACAATGTTAAGGTCAAGTTGTTATGAGTTTTTTTAACTTTCATAGATTGACGCAACCTTTACTGAGAGCTAAAACGATTAAATATCTCTATTTGAGATTTTTGTAATTTACTAGGTAAGCAGTAGTTCTCGAGAGCCTATTACCGTTCACCTGGCACACACGTGGTGGTGGTGGTGGGGGGGGGGGTGGTGGTGGTGGGGGTGGTGGTGGTGGGGGTGGTGGTGGTGGTGGTGGGGGGGGGGGGGTGGTGGTGGTGGGGGTGGTGGTGGTGGGGTGGGGGGGGGTGGTGGTGGTGGGGGTGGTGGTGGTGGGGTGGTGGGGGTGGTGGTGGTGGTGGTGGGGTGGTGGGGGTGGTGGTGGTGGGGGGGGGGGGTGGTAGTGGTGGTGGGGGTGGTGGTTGTGGTGGTGGTGGTGGGGGGGGGGGTGGTGGGGGTGGTGGTGGTGGTGGTGGGGGTGGTGGTGGGGGTGGTGGTGGTGGTGGTGGTGGGGGGGGGTGGTGGTGGTGGTGGTGGGGGGGGGGTGGTGGTGGTGGGGTGGTGGTGGTGGGGGGGGGGGGGTGGTGGTGGTGGTGGTGGGGGTGGTGGGGTGGTGGTGGGGTGGTGGGGGTGGTGGGGTGGTGGTGGTGGTGGTGGTGGGGGTGGTGGTGGTGGTGGTGGTGGGGGTGGTGGTGGGGGTGGTGGTGGTGGTGGGGGGGGGGGTGGTGGTGGTGGTGGTGGGGGTGGTGGTGGTGGTGGGGGTGGTGGTGGTGGGGGTGATGGTGGTGGGGGTGGTGGGGGTGGTGGTGGTGGTGGTGGGGGTGGTGGTGGGGGTGGTGGTGGTGGTGGTGGGGGTGGTGGTGGTGGGGTGGTGGGGGTGGTGGTGGTGGTGGTGGGGGGGGTGTGGTGGTGGTGGGGGGGAGGGTGGTGGTGGTGGTGGGGGTGGTGGTGTTGGTGGGGGTGGTGGTGGTGGTGGTGGTGGGGGTGGTGGTGGTGGGGGGGGGGATGGTGATATTGTGCCGACGCACGCCCGGCCGTCTTTGTCTCTCTATTAGTGACCATCCATTAAGGTCGGCGCTGCACATACGCGGGTGGAGTGGCTCTCACTCCACTGCAGCGCCTTCAGTGTCCCAAGCGCTGTTCAACATCGCGCCGCGGTTAGCTCATTACGCAGTGAACCCTGCCAGCTGAGTTCGATTCTCGGCCACGGCTGCCACTCGACCGACCTGGTTGCACCTTCCCCTCCCCGAAGAGCGCTGACCAGCATGCTGATGTGTGCTCAAATGACCGCCAACGACTGACACGGCATGTGGAGGTCTTCATTCATCAGTGGCTTGACAGAGTATTGCATTGTTACGTTTTGTTTGTGCGTGTGTTTATGTAGCCTCAAATGAGTACCTGGTGCGGTGTGTAAACATCACCACCGGGGAGGATCTTTGTCTTGTGTTTGTATCAGCGTGTACGCGTGCGTTTTTGTGTAAGTGTGTGTTCAATATTGGTGAATGTATTACGCTACAAACCGGGCCAATACGAGTCCGAATCCCGCTCGAAGACAATCAATAACAGTCGCAGCGGATATCTGAACCGATCCTGTGCCTCCCTTAGGGTAGACTCGGCCTTAAATAAGTACCTGGTGCGGCGTGTAAGAATCAGCACTGGGGAGACGAAGGCGGCCGAACGTGGCGGTGCTGGCCACCCACCTCCACGTGCGCCGTGGCGGCCTCAATAGGTGCTCGCTAACAGCACTTGCCCCAACAGCCTGTTAAGGCCACAGGGAGAGGAGGGGGATCTTTACCTGAACCTTTGTCTTTGTATCGACTAAAGGGTTGCACATATAATAATATTATTGTCCTAACTGCCGATGCAGTATTGTGTAGTCTGTTGTATTATATAATGGTCCTTTGTAAAAAAAAAAAATTATGTGGGGTGAATCTTAAGGGCACGTGACGCACATGGCTGAACATTTCCTTTAGGGCCAATTGTCAAGACGGATTAATGCCCCGTCTCTCGTGCACGCGCGCGCGTGTGTGAGTGTGTGTATATCTGGGTGTGTGCTGTGTGTGTGTGTAGTGGGGAGCGGTAGTGTAGCGGTTAGCGCGCTGCGCTACGAACCTGGCGACCCGGGTTCGATTCCATGCTCACGAACAATTGCAGTGACGCCGAACATATGAACCGGTCCTGTGCCTCCCCTAGGTCGACTCGGCCTGAAATGAGTCCCTGGTGATACGGTGTGCTGGCCACCTCCCCCTCGTGTGCCATGCCGGCCTTCATCGGCGTTACTCGTTACCAGCACTTTCCCCAACAGTCTGGTTAAGGCGAGACGAGAGATATTTTGCCATTGTTAAAGCGTAAGGGTCTGCGTTAGTTTTACGCACACACACACAGGTGCAGCCCCTGCAATTACCCGCCCCCCACACTCCTGGCGAAGGAGCCCCTCTAGACTCGAGAGGATGCATCGTGGAAGAAACCCGGGGAGTAGCGCAGCGCCCTCACCGCTACACGGCCGCTCCCCACCTCTACGCAAGCGTGGCCGCACACACAAAGACAAATATCCCCCTTATAGCCTTAACAGACTTTTGGGGCAAGTGCTGTTAGCGAGGACGTTAATTAGATAGAAATTCCCTCCCTCTTGAAGGCCAGTGTTGTTGACGATGTGTGACGAGGTATTTGATACCTGTGCACCACAGCCACCGCAGTATAGCGCTTGTCTCTGTTAACCCGGGGATCACAGGTGTTCATTTACCCACGATGATGGGTGGTGATGATGATGATGATGGGTGGTGATGATGATGATGGGTGGTGATGCGTGAGGATGATGGGTGGTGATTATGGGTGACGATGGGTGGTGATGATAGTTGATGATCGGTGATGATGGGTGATGATGGGTGGTGATGATAGTTGATGATAGTTGGTGATAGGTGATTATGGGTGTATGTGACCTTTATTGGCATTTGTCAGTGGTGCTCCCAGACCACGGGACAACGCTTTGCCTTTGCTAATAAGACAATCAGAGTCGTGAGAGCTATTTAAGTCTGTCTTGAAAACTCACCTCTTTAAAGTGGCCTTTACCACCCACTCGTCCTGGCCGTGTGCCCTGCAGGTCACATCTATAACCCGCTTTACAGACACGGTGGCGCATTGGGATGTCAGGATGAAATGCGCCTTTAAAATTTTAATTATTATTCTTAACCTTGCATGATACTAGTCACAAGTCAAAGTGATTTTCGGCTCAAATGAGCATCGAGGCACTGCTTCTCCTCTCCTGTTTAACAGCCCCACAGAGCCACTAGCGGTGACTTCACGTTCGTGTGGCGGCAGCGAGTCAACGCGTAAGCAAGCCAGCATTAACTCTCCCCACACGGTGGTATCCACTTTATCGACCCTCCCTCCTCCCCGGGAGGAATGATGGGCCGAGAGTGAGCCACCAAGCCAAGTGTAAAATTCGCAAGGCTCCAATTCTAAGCCGCTGGCTCTGCCCGCTGAGCCAAGCGGCCCAATTGTATGGCCGTTGGGAACGCGGGACTCCCGTGTAAGATCGTGATGATGTGATGATGATGGATAAATGGATGCCTTTTATAAAACGGTAACCACATCAGAGCCCCTTTTGAGGCCAGTTATTTTTTTCTTTTGCTTGCCTTAAGGGAGACCAAGATGACGATGGGACTGCTGTCAACCTTGATGATGGATAAATCGAGATATAAATGGAGGTGACCTGTGCAATCCGGGCAGGTCAGGTCAGAGACCTTGAAAGGGAAGTCATCGTTGTTCAAGGAGCAGGTGATAATGGTGTGAATATGTTAGATTGACAGATAGGTGGTCTCTATGACCACGTGAGCACCAATTGAGATTGAAACCAGCCGTCTCTTATTTAAGAGAAAATACGACGTTTGTTGATGGTGCAGATGATGGATTGACAGGTTACCCTTTCTTTCAATGAGGTAGGAGCCGATTAAGATCAGAAGTTTATTTCTGAATAGAAACATGATGACAGATTGATAGATAGGTGACCACAAAGGCTGATTGATGGTTTTTATAAGCAGAAAACAACCCATTGATATATGAAGACCATGATGATTGTGATGGTGATTGAAGTGAATTGATGATGGTGATGGATTGATAGACGACCTCGTGCATAGATTGACTGGTCTTCTTTATAACCGGTCAAGAGCCAATTGTGACCTTGGAAATCGGATGAGAATGATGATTCAAGGGAGATACGAGATGATGAGATGATGAAGATGGATTCATAGTTGGCCAGATAGATTGGCAGATGTAATTTGAGCCTAATGAGACCACAGAGCCATGCTATGAGTGATGATTGATGATGACAGATTATCAGACCAATAGTGATTCTTTAGAAAATGGTAAGATGGCAATATAATGGTGATGTTATGATAATTCACTGTGTAACAAAAAAATATATTTTTTTTGTTCCTGGGTAGTAAATATTATTTTCTAATTTCTTATGCCTCAAAAGTACAGAAAATTGCTATTATTCCCCACAAACTTAGCTTTTGTGACCAGGACATTGATATTTTTAAACTTACCTATTTTCAATGAGAAAACGTGTGCATTTGTGTCATTCCTTCACATAAAGTCATCGTCATCATCATTTAATCATTATAATGATTACATGATGATGACGATGATTCAAAGGAGATGATGATGACCAGATATACGTATTGATTGATAGACATGCCTTAAACACAATTAAACATTCAGACCATGGAGACCTAATGCTATTAATAACGATGATTCAAGTGAAATATGAGACGATGGTGATGATGATAATTTAAAGGAGATACGAGATGTCATTGCTGATGCTGATGATGATTTAGTTGTGATTTTGTGGGATGGATGGGATGGGCGTGGTGTTGGCCACCCACCTTTTGCGGGCATTCATAGGTGTTCGCTAACAGCACTTGCCCCAATAGTCTGTTAAAGGCCACACGGGGTATCTTTGTATTTCTTTGTCTGGTATGTGTGTGTCCGCCCTGACACGGTTCTGCCACTGATTTCCTTCGGCCACAGCTGACAGCATAATTAATTCAGCTCAGTGTGCCAGGTCGCTGAATGCGATGTTAATTTGTTTAAGTAAGATGGACAGGCAAGGAGGCAGGGAGGCATGCAGGCACACATAGACACACAAACTCGCATGCGTTCTTAAACACACACAAGACATATATGGATACCTCCATTTCAACATTTTACAGCTGGGGCAAGTGCTGTTGGCGAGCACCTGTTAAGGCTGGCAAGGCGACCGAGGAGGTAGTTTGACCAACACCACGTCCGGCCACCTTTGTCTTCCCAAGCGCTAATGTTTCAGATATCACTGGCTACTAATGTTAGCTGTGACCCGTAATCTAGCTCTTTGCGGCCTCGTTCGAAGCGCATGATGTGGGCTAACCAACGATAGCTCGCGCCGTTAGGGAGCACCTAATAAGGCCGCACGAACGCCTCACAGGAGTCGTGGCCTCGTCCCCGTGTCCGCGTGATCCGCAGACGCTGCGCTCCGCGGATTCCGAGCCCCGGTTGAGGGTGAATGGCCGTGGGGCGGACGCAATTAGCGGAAATTACAAGCGACGGGATTGATGCCCTGAACTATCGGCCGCGTCAGAGCGGGGAAGGGGGGCTGCTACCGCCCCCCCCCAGGCCCTCTCGGCACTGTTAGAGGGGGGTAGCACCCGCTCCCCCCCCTCTCTCTAACCAGGGACTCCCTCTATAGGCATGTTATGGGGGTAACGCCCGCTCCCCTTTCTAACCAGGGACCACCTCTCCTCGCCGCCCCCCCCACCCCATCAACACCCCAACACAGTGGAGCACAAAGCCCATCGTACGTCAGTCGTGTCGATTGAACCCCCCCCCCCCCCCCCCGCTAGTCCCACCTTACCCCGGGCCGTAGTAGGGGGGGCGGTTACTGGACGATACTTTTCAGCACCTTGGACAGCGCGCGAGGGGCAGGTGGGGGGGAAGAGGAGGGGTTGACGTCGTCTCGCGTTCACAGCTCACGCGCCCTCCTCCCCACCCCCCACACCCCACCCCCCACACCCCCCCCCCCCCCCAGAGTGCGCCCATCAGCACACACGGCGCGCGCTCTTTCCTTGCATGCGATTTGCATCGATCGAAAAGACCGTGGCTCGTTCTCACGCGCGCCCGCGGTTCTGGCGAGCGCTCCACAATCCAATGTTAGTCGATAGCTTCAATGCTTCGTAACAAGCTGGGATTAATTTCCCGCCGAGTTTCCTTGTGGTGTCGTAATTTATATGCGGATATTAACCCTCCCCACCACCCACCCACCCACCTCTGGACTTCGCACGTGATTGGCTCACAAGTGACGGCATCACATTTATTTTAGAACGGGGCAGGAGGATTTCTCTACCAATCTGGCTGATGATGGTAGTTGTAATTACTGGCGAAACGTCGTACTCGAATTGTACATTTTGTGGGTTTACTCTCCAACACACCGGTGTGCTGAACTAGTAACGAATTGGCCCGTTTAGTTGACGTGTCGGGTGGTGACGGGTTTAACGACACATTTATGTATTCTTGGTTCTTTCGGTAAAGTCACGTAGAAAGGAAATAATAAAATAATACAAATATAAAACAATAAGAATATGTTTTTCTTGCTGTGGATTTCACACCTGATGATGATTGCTTGTGTTGCAGTCGAAACGTCGTGAGAATTTTTATTGTTTAATATTTTTATTATTTCATTATTTCCCTTCTACGTGACTTTACCGAAAGAACCAAGAATATGAATCCCTGCAGTCACGAAAGCTTTAAATCAAGACACATTTATGCTTACGCAATCTGACCCATATCTCCCGCCGCCCTTAGACTGGAGTTTAAGCTACGAACGTGGGTTTATGTAGCCACAGCGAAAGGTGCACTTAGGTGCGCCGTTCCGGATGGTGGAAATATTTTCTGGATCACGAGTGGCCTGAACAGCAGGCGGCGTGTTACCAGTAGCCACAGCGATCGCGAAAGGTATACTGGATGCGGTGTGCCGGCTGAAGCGATGCCCCCTGGCTTTCCCGTCGGATGTGACGTCTGCTCACAGAGCTGTGGCCGTGGGTGCAGCTCTCGGCATTTCGGGTTGGAGGCGAGCTTCATCCAAGGCGAGTCTGTTGCTTCTTATGAATTGTATGCACTTAATGTTGTGTTTGCGTATCTTTCTTAAACACGACATCAAATCAACCTCGGCTGGTAGAGAGCAGCCCCCGCCCCCTCCCACCCCACACAAAAATCTCCGAATGCATTCGCCGTGGCTAATGAGGTGGTTTCAGCAGTCGCTGCTGTCACCGACTCTTGTAATCATCTCGGCGCCACTGAGAGGAGGAGGCTGACACACACACACACACACCCTCTCAGCTGTAGGAGTAATAACCACACGGCGCTTCTCCCCGTTGATGTCCTCCTCTGTAGAGGGCTTGGCGACACGACGCGATGATCGTTCACACCGCTTCCAATAGTCTTGCTCCTCTTGAATCAATGGCTGCTGAAGTTGCGCCCCCTACCAAAAGCGAGGTCATGGTGGTGCAGGCGAGATGTCAAATAAACACTTTCATTGGTTTTCATCTGGAGAGACGGAATTGGCTACTTTTTTTTCCTCGATTAAATTATTTATTCTATTCTTCTTTTAAACGTTCTGTGTGATGTAGCGGCCTCTAGTGGCTGCAGGGATCACATCAATGCAACGGCTTCGCCTAATTCATGTACGGGCTACACGACTGACAATACAGTCACCTACAGCCACATTGTCAATCCACTGCTGGATGAAGGCCTCCCTACGCCATATCCGACGTAGGGGGTTATCTGATCATACTTCACCATGCTGGTATGTGCGGGTTGTCTGGCCATACTTCACCATGCTGGTACGTGGGGGTTTGTGAAGAGGGTCACGTCGATGGCGAGTAATATCCCCAACCGGTTTTTATTAATCTGAAAAAAAAGGGATATTTTTGTGTGTAAATATTGGGCCTAGATATGAAATGTTCGATGGTCGTGACGTTATTTTCTGATACGTGACGTCGCTTATGCTTAAGGCCTTAATATAAATAACACATGTTTACACGAAAAATGTAGTTTTGCCTATGGATAACAATGCAGTGATTTATATTTCAAATTATCTAAATGCTTCAAATTTAATACATAAATAAACAAATAATATATGCAAAGTTTATTAATTTAAATTCGAAAAAAAACATTCCGAAGTTGGGCCTTAAAATGCCACAAAATGTCAGACCTGATAATATTTCGGCAAGAGCTCCCCTCTGATAAATCAAAGACAAAGCCCACCCAGGTAGGAAGGGCAAGTGCTGTGATCGAGCATCTATCAGGCCGGATAGTGCTGCTGGGTGGCCAGCAGCACGCCCGGCCGCCTTTGTATCCCTAGTGGCGATATTTACACGCTGTCCATAATACAGGTTTTTTTGTGTTAGATCGCGTAAATATATAAATGTGTCGTTAAAGCCGGTGATGAAGCTAGTTGTAATTACTGGCGAAACGTCGTACTCAGATTCTAAATGTTGTGGCTTGGCTCTCCAACACACCGGTTAGTGCTGTACTCGTGACGAATTGGCCACGTTCTGTTTACGTGACAACCCTTACTAGTTGGCTGTGTCGGGTGGTGGCGGGCTTAACGACACATTTATATATTTACGCAATCTAACCCAAAAAAACCTGCATTATGGATGACATTGGTCGCCAAAGCCTCCCCCGTGTTAAACTTACACACCGGAGCAGGCACTCATTTGTCCAGGACCAGTTCAAATATTGGTCACCGACGGTGGCCGTGACCGGGAGTAGAACTCGGGTCGCCGGGTTCGTAGCTAAACCGCTATACTAACCGCTCATTGACATTTACACCCACTCCATATCAGCCAAAATTGTCCCATCTACGAGTCTAAACGTCAGTCGATCCGCATGCCCGTAACGGGAAGGCAGTGTCGTGAAGATGTCCGAACATGAACGAAACTCTGGCACGGAGTGTTGCTGCTGTTGGGGTCTCACCCCGTCGACGAGCAGCCAACGTTGATCAAAGCTTTGCCTAATACTCAGTGACGCGGAGCGGAGCTAAAAAGGACACACTGCTAATACGCAAATGTGTATGTGCACCGACGGCTACCTGTCGCCTCCAGACCGCTCACAAAATGCTTGGCAAGGCGAAGAGGGCGCGCGTGAAATCGTTGCGTAATCCGCGCGTACGCACTGTTTTTTGCGGACTCGTATCTGTGGTGCACTGACAGTTCAGCTGAGAGACCTCGTTGCAAATTCGCTCAAGCGCTGTACCGCATTAGACTCGTCATGTTCACGCAGCGCCTCCCTCTTCAAAGCCATCGCTGGCGACGCTGCCGCCGCTTCCTTCCTTCTGCCAGATCGCACAGTGCTCAAAGGCTCCGGCCACGACACCACCCCCTCGTGCGCTGTGCCGGTCTCGATGAGCGCTCGCTGATGGTGCGTTCCCTAATAGTCCATGTAGACTCCACGTAGGGGGGTAGGTTTCGGCGCGTCTGTACGCACGTGTCGATCTGCGGGAAGGCTGTGTGTGTGTCTACGTATGGCGTGGGGGAGCACAAGTGTGGCGATTCGCGCTACGCTGCACTACGAACCTGGCGACCCGAGTTCGATTCGGGTCGGCAACACCGGTGACGATTATCTGAACCGGTCCTGAGCCTCCCCTAGGTCGACTCAGCCTCAAAATGAGTACTTCGTGCGATGTCTACACATCGCTACTGGGGAGACAAAGGCGACCGGGCGTGGTGCTGGCTACCCACCCCCGCATGTGCCGTCCTAGCCTTCATGGGTGCTCGCTAACAGCACTTTCCCCAACAGTCTGGTTAGGCTATACGGGGGATCTTTGTATTTGTATAAGTGTGAGTGTATGTGTGCATTGGGGAGGAGTGGCCTAGTGGTTAGCGTGCTACCCTACAAACCCGCTAACGGCCAACACCAGTGACAATTATCTAAACCGATCCTGGACTTCCCCTAGGTAGACTCAGCCGCAAATGAGAACATCGTGGCGGCCGGGCGTGGTGCTGGCCACCTACCCCCTCGTGCGCCGTGTCGGCCTTCATAGTTGCTACTCGCTAACGGCACTTGCACCTAACGGTCTGTTCAAGGCTATAGGGGGGATCTTTGCCTTTCAGTGCGCGCGTGCCCTTCGCGCACTGCGCTACGAACGCGGGCGCCCACGACGCACGCGCAACCAGGCAAGAGACGGGAGCTGACTATTCCATTCAGCCGCGCTCATTACGGTAGAATTATTCAAATAGATGCACATCCGAGCGTTCCCTTTGAGCAGCCAGCCTCAGGACTAGTCATCAAATATTAAACATCCCCCGCCCCCCGTTCAAAGTCTGACCCGACCACCTGCCTCGCTTGCGTGGGAGAATGGGCAACAGCTGAACGCTTTAACCCGGAGGCCACCCTGCTTGCAACATGCTCCGGCCCTCCGGACCGTGAGCCCGAGGCCTCTCTCCCCGTACGCACTAAAGGCCGCTGCTGTGAGTGGACGGCAGGGGCGGGTTGCCGGGAACCGTTTGTAAACGGGGTGTTGAACGCGCAGGCCGTGTCCCCATGGGCAGCGTTTGTACGAGGAGACCCAGGAAATGTGCATCATTATTATTATGTATTTGAACAAAAAAATATTTGCACCAATTTTTTTTATTCATCCGAATGGTGTTGAAGTTTCCATTCGTAACTCTGGGAGGAGATATGCGACCGTTCGTGTGTGTTTGTCGGGTCGTGCAGCGCGATATTGTTCGGCACGATGTTCGACGTTTCGCTCCACATGCTCGGGGAGCTTCTTCTTTTTGAGCAGCTCACTTCTCCAGAGACAGAGAGAGAGAAAGATGTAGAAATAGACCGGTATGGATAGAGACACGAAACAGAGAGAGACGCAGTGAGACATGGAACTTAGACACAAAGACAACCATGGGCTGACGGGCATGAAGATAGACGTAGAGATATCCGTAAAGGAACAAGAGGGATACACAGTCAGACACATTAGAGGGACACACGCAGAAAAAGACACGAAGAGATGTGGAGTGAGACAGACTGAGCGTGACGAAGAATTGCGGGGGCCGCATTGGAGAGCTACGCAGAGAGAGACGCAGATAAATACACAGCGAGAGACACAGAGAGACACGAAAGAGACACAGGGAAAATCAAGCACAGAGAGACAGAGACGGAGAGACTTAAATAAATTATAGGGAACCCGCAAGCATCGGAGACCACGTCTACACACACAAAGACAAATATCCCTCGTATAGCCTGAGCAGATGGCAGGGGCAAGTGCTGTTAACGAGCACCTATGAATACCGACACGATGCACGAGGGGCGGTGGCCAGCACCACGCCCGGCCGCCTTTGTCTCCCCAGTGACGATGTTTACACACCGCACAAGGCACTCATTTGAGGCTGAATCGACCTATGGGAGGCCCAGAACCGGTTCAGATAAACATCGACGGTCTCGACCGTGAGCGGGAATCGAGCTCGGATTTCGTGTTGGTAGCGCAGCGCGCTCACCACTGCACCACCGCTCCCTACACGTGCACACACGCGCACGCGCGCACCCATACACACCGCACGCTCTGGGCACACAAAGGTGACACCGCTGATGCGTCACATGAATGACGATCTCCTCGCACGCGGTCTGTGAACGCGGTGGTGGCGGCGGCGGCGGTGGTGGTGGTGGTGGTGGCGGCGGCGGCGGTGGTGGTGGTGGTGGTGGCGGCGGCGGCGGTGGTGGTGGTGGTGGTGGCAGTGCACTAACGACGGCGTCGATGACGGTGATGTATCGCTATTTTTTTATTGCGAGGAACAAGGAAGAACACAAATCGCTTTTTCCATGGTTCACGTTTCACCTTCTCGGGACTCGCTCTCTGTGCGCGCGCGCGCGCGTGCTCGTGCGCGCGCACGCGTGCGTGTGCGTGTGTATGTGTGTGTATGTGGGGGGCGGTGGTGCAACGGTTAGCGCGCTGCGCTACGAATTCGGACTCCCAAGTTCGACTCCCGCTCGCGGCCAGCACCAGTGACGATTATAAGAACCGGTCCTGGGCCTCCCCTAGGTCGACTCAACCTCAAATGAGTACTTGGAGCGGTGTGTAAACATCGTCACTAGGGAGACAAAGGCGGTCGAGCGTGGTGTTTGCCATCCACCCCTCGTGTGCCGTGCCAGCCTTCATCGGTGCTCGCTAACAACACTTGCCCCAACAGTCGAAGGCTATAGGGGTGATCCTTGTATTTGCGTGTGTGTACGTGTGCGCGCGTATGTACACGCACACACAAGTTCCCACGCACACACGCACTCACGCACACACGCGCGCACACACGCACACACACGCACACACACGCGCACACACGTACACACACGCACACACACTTTAATGTGGTGCGACAGCATTGGCACCCCCCCTCTAGCCCCCCCTCCCTTCACCCCTCAAACCCCCGTGACCCCCCCCCCACCGCCTCCATTCGCAACCCTCAGGGCCCCCCCCCACCCCACCCCCCGCGTATAAAATAAATAATGAAAGAGTGCTCCAGTGGGGAGCACCAAACACCTGAAGCGCAATGCACCACAACAACAACAATCACCACAACAACAACAACAAAATGAAAGGCAGCGAGCGCTCTTGTTCGGGGCAGCGTGCTACGCGTGAAATCTTCCTTTTGTCGTCGTTTCATTTCACCGTCGCTTGCCTTGAGCCCCAGAAGCTAAAGCTAAGGGCCACCCAAGCAGCTGAAGGGGCCACCGGATTTATTGTTGTCCGCAGTGGGGAAAACAATAATAATACTAATAATGATTGCTCGTCTTCATCATAGTTATCGTCGTGTCTCCGTGTCTCCATGTCGCATTGTTTCTCTGTGTCTCTCAATGTGCGTCTCTCTCTCTCTGTGTGTCTCTTTATGTCACTCTGTGTGTGCGTGTCGCGTCTGTGTCTATTTCTCTCTGCCTGTCGCTCTGCGTGTCTCTCGGTGTCTCTGTCGTGTCATTAAAACATCGGCTCGAAATCAAATCCTGCTAAACATAACGAGATTATGATTAACTTAAAAGAGCAAATCATCTTTCTCATTCTCTATCTTGTCTGCATCTCTCTTTTTCCATCTCGCTACATCTCCATTTGTGTCTACATTTTTCTTAACTCACTACATCTCGAGTCTGCGTCTCTCCTTTCATCTCACGAGGGGTCTATGAGTTGAAAGGGTTGGCCTCCTCAAATATAATTTCTGCTTCGGGCCTACAATGGGCGAGCATCCTTCACTGGGTCTATGAGAGATGGGCGGAGGGCGCAGACGTGAGAGGGAGCTTCTGTGGTGACAATAGAAGCTCCGTGGAGCAGAGGGGCAGCATTGCTTGAGAGGCTGGTGCGGTGGAAGGCGGGGAGGCTGGTTTCGAATTGCACCACGTGGTACGACGCGGGCAACGCATCGGAGAAGAGTCGCGACCCGGCTACGTGGAGCCCGCGTGCCTCACCTGCACCGCGTGCCTCACCTGCACCCCGTGCCTCACTTCCACCCCGTGCCTCACTTCCACCCGTGCCTCACTTCCACCCCGTGCCTCACTTCCACCCCGTGCCTCACTTCCACCCCGTGCCTCACTTCCACCCCGTGCCTCACTTCCACCCCGTGCCTCACTTCCACCCCGTGCCTCACTTCCACCCCGTGCCTCACCTGCACCCCGTGCCTCACTTCCACCCCGTGCCTCACTTCCACCCCGTGCCTCACTTCCACCCCGTGCCTCACTTACACCCCGTACCTCACCTGCACCGCGTGCCTCACCTCCACCCCTTGTCTCACCTCCACCACGTGCCTCACCTGCACCCCGTGCCTCACTTCCACCCCGTGCCTCACTTCCACCCCGTGCCTCACCTGCACCGCGTGCCTCACCTCCACCCCTTGTCTCACCTCCACCACGTGCCTCACCTGCACCCCGTGCCTCACCTCCACCCCTTGTCTCACCTGCACCGCGTGCCTCACCTGCACCCCGTGCCTCACCTGCACTGCGGCGGCGATAACATTTGGATGTGCAAAGCGTCTTCCAAATACGCGGGTGTCTCGAGACGTTGTGCACACAGAGAAGACAAGCCCGCATCGAGGGTGTGAAGGGCGTCTCCCTTGTCTCCGGCTGGGAATGAGCGATGGAATGACTCCGCACAGATAAATTAAAGTATTGGTGGAGCGGCGGCTCGCACTGCC
Source organism: Lampetra planeri (assembly GCF_965212315.1). Classification (NCBI taxonomy): domain Eukaryota; kingdom Metazoa; phylum Chordata; class Hyperoartia; order Petromyzontiformes; family Petromyzontidae; genus Lampetra; species Lampetra planeri. The sequence goes on along the minus strand of NC_136122.1, from coordinate 13,011,147 downwards.
TCGTTCGGGAAAAATAAAAAAAACCTCAGATCGACTCCCAGCCACGGCAAACATCAGAACCGGTCGTGGTTGTGCCGCCTCTCCACCGAATCCGCACCGACCGGCGTCGTGTTGAAGGCATCCTCCAACAACCCCTGCGACCCGCACGGCGTAGCGAGGCGTTCGTGGATTTCCAGCGGTCGGGCTGATGAAGTGGGGGTGGAGGGAGGGAGGGAGGGTGGGTGGGGGGCGAGGCATGTAATGTTTCTGGCCCGAGGAATAATTGAGGCGACATTGTAGTCGTAGTGGTAGTGGTGGACGCCTGCGTGGTGCTTACGTGCGTGTAAAGACGATATCGCAGAGACAGACGGGCAGACGAGGATGTTCTTGCTGCTGGAGATTCGTCTTATGGGATGGCGATCTTGGGAGGGTGCCGTCGCGTTAATGTCACATCCTGCTGGAGGAGGGGGGGTGGGCGAGGGGAGGGGAGGGGTCTAATTCGTTGCCTTCCTGAGAGTCGTCTTGGCTGAACGGACTTCGCCATCTTCGCCCTTGCACGGGGCCAGACATTGGCAGTGGGAAGGGATCGACGTTCATTGGCTGGGGTTGAGGGAGAGTGAGGGCGGCACGAGGAGGGCGGGAGGGCGGGGCTAAATTACGTCACAATGGGGTTGGGGGGTGGGGTAATGAGCCGCGGGGGGGGGGGGGCAACATATATGCTAAGTGGGGGCAGGGGGGGGTATCAGCGTCTGCTGTGCGGAGCAGTTCTCGTCGAAGAGACGAGACAACAGGCGAATAGCAATGTCGACTTTCTTTTAAATAATAAATATCTCACTTGACTGCTGGACATGGAATTTGAGTGGGGGTTAGAATCTAGTAATGTCGATCGTTCACCACCCCGCATTTGCCAAGTAGTGGGGTTTGGAGGGGATAAAACGTGTTATTATATTATTCATTATAACGCTTGTTTGCCGAGAACATTTTTCAGGCTTGACGATTGCCTTATATTTCCAAATTGAGTTATTTGTGGTGTAATGTTTCTGATTAAAATGACGCGGGAGAACGATGGTCTACGGTCCTTCGAATTACGTCACATCACACCACGGCGGTTCGTAGATGTTAACTCCCTCGCCTGGGATACAGGAGGTCGTGGGTTCGATCCCGACCATGACGCCTGCTGCTGTATATTTGGAGTTTGCGGTGTTTTTCTTCCTCTCTCATCATCATCATCATCACGGTGGCTCGGAGATGTTAACTCCCTCGCCTGGGATACAGGAGGTCGTGGGTTCGATCCCGACCATGACGCCTGCTGCTGTATATTTGGAGTTTGCGGTGTTTTTCTTCCTCTCTCATCATCATCATCATCACGGTGGCTCGGAGATGTTAACTCCCTCGCCTGGGATACAGGAGGTCGTGGGTTCGATCCCGACCATGACGCCTGCTGCTGTATATTTGGAGTTTGCGGTGTCTTTCTTCCTCTCTCATCATCATCATTACCACGGTGGCTCGGAGATGTTAACTCCCTCGCCTGGTATACAGGAGGTCGTGGGTTCGATCCCGGCCCTGGTGCCTGCTGCTGTATATTTGGTGTTTGCGTATCTCTCTCCCCATGGTGGCGTGGTTTTTTTTCTCCAGGCCCTCCGGTATTTCCCTCCACATTTAGAAACATGTGTTTAGAGCATTTGGCTGCTACAGATTTCCACGTGATAAGCCAATTCGTTGGGCTATTTGTGGCCAGGTCGCTTCTGAAAAAGAGCTAACATAGCTCAGTGGGCCTTACCTGGTAAAAAAAAAATTACAGTTTAAATACATTTTAATTACTTTTTCATAGTTTTATTTTCACGGCACATATACCCGCAGTATTGACCAGGGCTGCCTGTCGGTTTCGAACCTCGAACTTCTTCACTACATCTGGGGGTCATGTCACCGCCCCAACACAGCGTCTGCTGCCTCTTATTTTTTTTACACCACGGACGAAAGATGTGGGCGGGGGGGTGAGGGTAGTAGGGGGGGGTGGGGCAGTGTGCAAGGTCAATCTGTCCCCGTGACCCCGAAGCTGTCGGCTTCAGCGACACCCCCCCTCCCCACCATCCATCTGCCATCGTGAGAAGCCCTTCACCCGATCGGGGGGACCGGCGGCGATCCGCGGGTTGTGGCGAAGACGACGCCACCGCTGCCACCACCGTGGCCACCGCCACCACCGAATTTCAATCCAGGGCGCGCCGCTCTCTCCGCGCGCGGATCCCCCAATTAAAGGCACCGCACGTCCCCAATCGCGGTCCCGTCGAGGTGCGTTAGGAGCCCAGTTATTATTTCCCCGAGGCAATTTGCTCGAACGACACGGAGCCTTGTATCTCGAGCTCCGTGTTATTTAGTGCATCATCTTGGCTCGTCGTGGGCGCGTGTGTGTGTGTATATCTGTGTGTGTGTGTGCATCTGTGTGTGTGTGTGCATCTGTGTGTGTGTGTGTGAGAGTGGGGAGCGATAGTGTAGCGGTTAGCACGCTGTTCTATGAGCATGGCGACCCGGGTTCGATTCCCGCTCACGGCAAACACCAGTGACGATTATCTGAACCGGTTCTGGGCCTCCCCTATGTCGACGCAGCCTTAAATTAGTACCTGGTGTCATATGTAAACATCGCCACTATGGAGACATAGGCGGCCGGGCGTGGTGTTGACCACACACCCCCTCGTGTGCCGTGCCGCCCTTTATAGGTGCTCGCTAGCAGCACTTGCCCCAACAGTCTGTTGAAGCCTACATGGGGGATCTTTGTCTTTGTTTTGTCTTGTGTAGTGACGGCGCAGCCATTGGCGCACCGTGCTAAACATCCGGTGACCAGAGTTCGGCTCCCGTCCGTGGATAATTGCATCAGAACCAGTCCTGGGTTGACTCATCCTGAGCATGAGCAACTCGTTTGCGTGTGAAAGCGTCAGCGTCGTCGTTGTTGTTGTTGTTGTTGTTCAGTGCAGGCGGCATCACCCACCCACCCACCTGGTGCGCTACGCGCTAGCCCTGCTTAATAGGTGCTCACAAACCGCACTTGGCACGACACCGTGGCTGGCACACCCCTGAGCAATGACATCGGCCCGTTGTGCAGGTGTCAGATGGAGGTTCACGTCGCGGGGATGGCGAGTGGGGAGGGGGGAGGTGGTCATATTCATCCAGCAGTGGAGAGAGTTGATTACTTACAGTGTGCGGATGCTTCTGACGCAGCCGTGCCCAGATTGCTGCGAGAATAACCGATTGCCGGATGACCCAGATTTGTGGATTACGCGCCCCCCCCCCACCACTACTCTCCCCCCTCTCCACCCATTTATATTTTACAAGTGTGAAATTAGCGAGCACAGTGGACTTTGTGGCGGTGTCTGCAGCGTAGCAAGCTATCACTCACACAGTGTAATTTATTGTCATATAATTGTGAGCGAATTTCGCATCACACACTCGTGGGGTTGGCTATGCCCTCTGCCCGGAGCCAACATATTTTCTCAATTACAGGGGGCTCCATTAATTTATTTAATATCTTCATAATTGGAACCCCCCTCGCCCACCCCCTCGGGAAGGCAGATCGGTGACTGACAGACAGATCCTTTATTGAAACCAGGGTGAGATCCCGTTGGTAATGAAAGATTTCAGAGGTGTGCAATATTTGTTTTATTTATTATTAACGAGAGAGACTTGGATTTACAATAGCCGTGCAGGAGACCAAATATCACATCACAACATCGATATCATCATCAGCCATTATCTATCCACTGCTATATGAAAGCCTCCCCAAGCCATCGTCGTATCTCACACTTCTGCACACGAGTTGGATTCAACGCACAATCTCCATACTTGGACGTCCTCATGGGTGTCTTTTATATATTTTGTTTTATTATTTATTATCGCCCGACCTCTCCACATCGTCCCTTCTAGCGATGACGCGTCCTGCCCAATTCCATTGACTATCGCTAACGGCCAGTGTGATGATAATGATGATAATAATGTCTCTAACCCGCGGATATTTTCTGTTACAAGTGTTTCTCTTTGCCTTACTCGGTGTGAAATGACAAAGCTCACGGCCAAATGTCAGAATCAGAATATTATGTTTATACTGGAGGAATCCGATGAGCTGCAAAGCTCTCTTTCACAGATGTCCAGGAGTGCAAAGTATACGAATGGTACACAAATCACCCAAACACATCGAAATCAAATTAAACCATCCCCATCCTACCAGGCAAAGCCCACTAAGTTAATAATTTATTTTACAATAGCGACCTGGTTACAACAAAGTGGCCCATCGTTTGGACATTGATGACATCAACATAATCTAAGTGCATGTTTCTAAATGTATTTTCAACACATTTTAGCGGACACATTTTTGCTGCATGTAAAAAAATAAACCCTCCAGTAAACACGTTACAAATGCCAAACATTCAGCAGACAAAGGCGATCCGTCAATCTGCATGAAGCTTGAAACTGGTCGTACATTTGGGGAGTGGGACGGTTTAAAATGTCGAGTGAGGTGGTGCGGTGGTCCCGTTGACAACATCATCATCATCACCATCATCATCACCATCATCATCACCATCATCATCACCATCATCATCATCCTCACCACGTTTGAGAACCCGGTTTGTGTCACGGGAGTCGAATCCAGGGACTCAACAACAGTGGCCAGTCCTCGTTACGGAGGTCGAAACAATGGCCACTTATCAAACAACAAAACAACAACACCGAGCCAAATGCAAAACCAGGTCCAGACTTCTTCACGGATGTAACGTGAGCAGATTTATAAACCCACGTCGCCGAAATCAATAGCTGGCGAGAAGACAGCAGCAACAAGTTGTGAGCTGCGCGGTTAATTAGAAGGGTGATTAATTTCCGTGGGATACAAAACCAACAACAACCGTAACTTGTTTTTAAATTTCTAATTAAAACTTCAAAGTTCTTGGCATCGAACTTGGCACGCAGACAGAGGGAGAGGGAGAGAGAGAGAGAGAGATAGGGTGTCCGCTCGCTGCCCGACTGTCGCCCAACGACCGATGACGGTGGTGCGAACGCCACCCTAGTCGACAGCACCTCCCGGGATAATTGGAGTTAAATCGCGGCGCGTGCACTCCGACTGGACCCGCGTGGGCCGCTGTCCAAGGCGCTGGTACGTTTAGCAGCCAGAGAGTGGCTTGACGAGACCCCATGAGAGATCGGTGGATGCCGCGCTGCTTGAGCATTTTGGCACAAGACGGAGGGAAGTGGAAACAAATGACGACATGTGCAGTGGACACTCACGCGGGGCTATCTGCCCATGGATCGTGATGGTGGTGATGGTGGTGGTGGTGATGGTGGTGGTGGTGATGGTGGTGGTGGCGATGGTGGTGGTGGTGGTGGTGATCTACTCGACGAGGCCCTTCGGCTGCTGCCCAAGGTCCTGCGGCGTACCGTGTTCTACGTCCCAGGTTGTCGCCAGCGCCCCCCCCACTCCCATGTGTAGGCTTAACAGAGTTTTGGGGCAAGTGCTATTAGCGAGCACCTATGAAGGCGCACACGGGGCGACGGTGTGGCCGGCACCACGCTGGGCCGCCCCACTCATTGTCCCACACGCTCCGTGTGTGACGTTAATTTGCACGGGCACAGTTTCACAGATTCTATTTTATACAAAGGCACACGAATAGTATTAAATTACAAATGCACAACTTTATTTATTTGCGCTTTTGTGTTGTGTGTTTGTTTATTTATCTTAATTCATAATTTATTTAACGCGTTTATTTATTTATCCTGATATATTTTTTTGTTTTATGTGACACTCCCCCCCGCCGCCTCCCCGTTTACTCCCGAGACCGAGCATCATGTTCGTATGCGCGGTGGCTGTGACAGCACATTTGCGTTACAAAGGTTACACAAAACAAAAAACAAAAAAACACAAAGTTGCGTGTAAAACGCTGCGATCGTCGGTCCGTCCGTCCGTCCGTGCGTGCGTCCGTCCGTCCGGCAGTGCGCGCGGGCCCGGAGTGAAAGGCGTGATGGAGTGTGCGACAAAAATCGCAGAGCGTTCGCTGAAATTGAACGACATTACAAGTTAGGCTTCGGGAGGTTGCGACTTTTAAACTTTTTTCTTTCTCTTTTTTTGCTTCTGCTGCTGCTGCTGCCGCCTTAGCGTTGCACGGTTTATCTGTGTCCGTTAGCCTCGGCAGTCGCTGCTGATTGGTTCGCTATCGCTGTTTGGGACCTCGCTCGAGCGCCGTGGTCGAAGCCCGGCCTCTTCCCCTGGCGCGCGCCCCGTGCCCTCCTTTGTTTATTCATCAGCTGGCAGGGGGAGTGTGTAATCGTTCGCACGCCGCTTCCCCCCCCCCCACCACCCCTCATCCATACCACCGCCAAGCGCCACCAACCCCCTCTCTCCCGGGATTTGATGAATTATCACGATTCGCGGGACCGATTCAGGGATTGTTCATCCCATTTGACGGGCGCAGCGGCTTAGCCGCCGAACAAAGCCGGTGGTCACCGCGTCGAGCGCTTTCAGATGCTCTTCTCTGGCCATCTGGAACGCTCTCCCTTCCGATGTTAGGAAGCCACTGGACTGAAAACTCATTTCTTTAGAACTGATTTTTGTGTTTAGTTTGTTTTCCTTCGCCCGCACCTCCGATTAGAACGGTTGGCTACATCGGGTGAAAAATAAGTTGAACATACAGATAGAGTGTGCGTGTTTGCAACATAACCCATGCCACAGCTTCGTTGGAACACTGCAATCCACACTCGACATTTATTATTGCTTAATATCCCCACAGATGGCCACGCAACGAATGTAACAATTAACTAGTTTTTTTTGCATCCAATTAATGTATCAAACAATTTGCATGCGATTTGCATAAATTGTAAAGGCTCAGTGTTTCGATGCCCGGTTTGATTCGTGTATTGCCAGCGTCGTATCGCGAGAAGTTTGCTCGATTTTATCAAAAGAAAGCAGAATATGAATTGACAATACCATCACACTGGTAATTATTTACCCAGAGAAGCCTCCTCGAGTCTCGTGAGTCAATCTTCAGGAGGCTCCTGCTACACTGGAGAGTTTGGCCATGCGTTCCATTCATGAGCGGATTAATGTGGGAGGAGACCTGAGAATCATGGTCAAACCCCAGTACCGTGCCACTGCTGCTGCTGTATGCGAGGTGAGTGGCGCTCAACACTGCCACCTCCTGGACACACCTCGCAGCCGCGCGCCTACGACACCTGGCAAGCCTCTGGTGGTGCTGCTGGTGGTGGTAGTCACGCACCAAGCAGTCTCCACCACGCTTGGCTTCTGAGATCTGATGATGAGATCTCATGAGATCTGACGATAAATCTCATGAGATCTGATGTTGAGATCTGATCTGAACTGATGATGAGATTTTGATAACAACTGATGATGAGATCTGATGTTGAGATCTGATGAGATCTGATGACAACTGATGATGAGATCTGTTGAATTCTGATGAGAACTGATAATGAGATCTGATGATATTGAGGGAATTCCGAGTGATTAGTGGCTAGGCGGTGGGCACCATTGCCCGCGTGTTAATGGAGTGGCATCTGCTGCGGTGGTTTGTTTATCTTGTTGCCTTCCATTGAGCTCTGATCACCCCCCCCCCTCCTCCTCTCAATCTCTGCTCGGGCGTGTGGCAGTTTCTGGCCATGCGTCTCTGACAAATGCAATCCGATTGGCCGCAATGGAGCCATGTCTTCGCTCTCTCGGTGTGTTGTGCTCTCGGGTGCTTTGCAATAAAAATACTCAAGGAGTCATTGCCCAATCAATCCCGCTTTAGGAAGAGCTAACTCAAGCAAATATGTTTTAGAATTCGATTTTAAAAGATTTTATCGCAGCAGCATTTATCCGAATTGGGATGAAGTTCAAGCTGCGGGGAGCAGACACAGATGGGCCTTCGCCTCGACTGATTCGAGACGACTTTTGTGAACCAGGCACTGGTGGAGCCAATGGGGGGGGGGGTCGCACGTGCCCCCCCCCCCAATGATCCGATCAAAATCCCTAATTTAGATAGGATCATTGGGGTTTATTAGTAATAAATCGGCATTTAGCGACCCCCACTGCCACTGTGTAGCATATTATTATTAGGTGCCAGGGACTCTATGAGATGATAGGACAATAGTTCATGATTGGCAATAAGTAACGGCGAAGCAGTTTTAAGTGACGCAGAATTGTGCGCAGTTGCGTATACAGTACACGACTTCCCTGAAGGCATTCACATTCAGCGATGCCGATCACACAACGCGGTTCGAATTCGACCCTCGATCGATGGCTGCGCCATCGCCGCACACGCGTCGAATAAAAAGCAAGGGGACAAGTCCTTACTTACTAACAACTCCTTACTTGCGAACAACTCCTATCATTTCTCATCGCTGGAGGGGTTGCCCCCCCCCCCCTACCTGAAAATCCTGGCTCCGCCACTGGAACCAGGGTCTCCTTGGCTGATGCTGGTAACGTGACGGTCGCGCGATATTAAAAACCACGACAATGATCGCATCGCCCGTCTGGCAAATATCGATCACGTCGTAATTATCGATGCTCATTTAATTTAACCTCAAATACTCAGTGTTACTTCCTGACAACATGTTAAAGTTGCAAAACGCACAGCTATTCTCAATTTAATGCGTAAGTCATGGACGACATGGTCATCATTATCCGTAGACGAGGTGGTTGTCATGCGCGCTGGTTTGTAAAGTTGCGACTATTTAGAAGGATGCGTGGCAGGCCCACGTCGAGTGATCTGCCGATGTAGAACTTGAATAGCCTTCATCCCTCCTTTGAAGTTACAGCAAGGAACCAAACACAGTCGGAGAAACATTCTGAAAAAACAATGACAACGTTACGTAAAATCGGTATAAATCTTGACACCGGCTCCTCTCGCCTAGAGGGGCCCCCGGTGAAGGTTGCTCAGCTGCCTCTGCTCCCTGGTCGCCTTGGCTCACCGGCTCCTGTTGGCCAGAGACACCGCGTGGGTGCCAGAGACCGACGGCCCTCTGCCCTGCGAGCACATTGACAGTTGCTGTGGACGGGAGCTCAGCTCGCTTGAGGCGTGGTGGGGGCGGGCGGGGGGGAGTCCCCTTGGGTCTGCATCAGACGGTGGGTGGATGATGTCCAGGCAGCGCGGGGGCTGTCACGTTCGACTCCCTCTCCAGCCCGCGCTGCGTTCATCCACTGAAAGTCTCTGGCCGCGCCTTTCGTGCCGTCTCGCCGGCGCAGCCTTGTCCGACGTTTCGCGCCACGTGCCCGGAGCTTCATCGGTTCCTGAAGCAGTTCCTGGAGAAGTTCCCGGCATGTGGTGCGAAATGTAGGGCATGGTATATGTGATGTGTAAAGAAGGTGTTGTGGATGTAATGGGGAATTTCGGAGGTTCTGGAGTACACATGCAGGACGGTGGAGGATAGGGTAAGCAACTTGGAAGATCACGTGGGATGCAAAGTGTGGCAAATGTAATTAGCAGGATGAGGTTGTGATGGATGAGATCGGTTTGCGAGGATGCACCTTCGTGTCACGAGTGGCAGCATCGGATAAGCAACAAGGGATACTGCGGTGGCTAAGAGATGTTAACTGCCTCGCCTGGTATACAGGATGTCGTGGGTTTGATCCCAACGCTGGCGCTTGCTGTATATTTGGAGTTTGCATGTCTCTCTCTCTCTCTCTTCCCGTGTTCGCATGGTATTTTTCTGCGGGCCCTCCGATGTTTCCCTCCACATTTAGAGTGACCATCACGCGTTTAGAGCAGTGGTTCTTAACCTGGGGTGCACGCACTCCCTGGGGGTGCGAGATGCCCTCTCTGAGAACCAAAAGGGTGCAGTCTGCAGTAAAGGTTAAGCACCACTGGTTTAGAGTATTTGATTGCGATGAATCGACACACGATGACGACTTGCCACTCCGTTGAGCTATCATTTGTGGCCAAGTCGCTTCTGAAAAAGTAGCTATGGAGCCCAGCGAGCCTTACCTGCTAAGAAAAAAAAAGTAGTCAAACAAATAACGAAAATAAATCGGAATTTCAGATTTGAACGAGGCGAGAGAGAACGTCGCTCGCTTGCTCGCTCGCTCGCTCGGACTGTGCCACTCGCCCCATCGAGACGCTGAGGCTGCCGCGCAGAACACGAGGAGGGGAGGGGAGGGCGACCGGCCTGGAGCCTCGCAGCCCACGACTACGCCGCCACCGCCACCGCTGCTGCCGCTGCTGCTGCTGCCGCTGCTGCTGCTGCTGCTGCCACTGCTGCTGCTGCCGCTGCTGCTGCCGCTGTCGATGCCGCCCGCTGCCACCTTCATGAATGTGGACAGGGATATTTGTCTTACGTTCACATTTGTTAATTGTCACCTTTACTGCCGCCGCAGCTTGCGTTTGTTAAATAATACAATTAAAATCATGTGGGGTAGGTTGCAGGCCGGTGGGGGAGCTGAGGGGAGGAGGTGGGGGGCAGGGAGAGGGGGTGCGGATGATAATTAATGAAGGGGCTTAATGTCGCATCGCGGGTTACCGGCGCCGTCCGCATCCGGGGAACGTGAAGCCGCTGTCTCGGGTCACGGGTGCATGGTGGCGGGGGGAGGCGAGGAGGAGCGGTGGCGCAGTGGTTAGCGCGCACAGCTCTATAGACACGGCGAATCTGTGAATATCAGTGGCGAATATCTGAACCGGTCCTGGGCCTCGACTAGATCAGCTCAGCCTTAAAATGAGTACCTGGTGATACGGTGCGTTAACATCAGCACTGGGGAGACAAAGGCGGTCGGGCGGGCGTGCGTGGTGCTTGGCCACCCACCCCACCCACCTTACGTGCCGTGCCGGCCATCATAGGTGCTTGCTGATAGCACTTGCCCCAGCAGGCTGTTAATGGCTACACGGGGTGCCTTTGTCTTTGGGGTTGCAGCGGAAATATTTCGCGGTGTAGTAAAAAAAAAGAATCGCATCAATAAGTTAGCGCGTACATAAATTAATGCATTAGCGAATTAATTAATGCATGAATTAAGTACGGAATTTGATGAATAAATAAACGCGGCGACGTTTAATAATTCCTTTCTGCTTCAGAGTGTTGGCTAAAAGCCTATTGTTATTTAAGAGTTAAAGAACGTGATTATGATGATTCCATTTCGTTGTCGTGCCAACGAAATGTTGGCTGCAACGTTTCCTGAGCTGTGGTTGTCATCCTCCAGGACTTAGTTTCTCTGCCTCTGTACGTGTGTCTGTGTGTGTGCGTGCAATCTCATCGCGAACATGTGTGCGTCTTGTTTATGTGTGTGTGTGTTTTACGATTACCTGAACCGGTGCTGGGCCTCCCCTAGGTCGACTCAGCGCCAACTTCGTATCTGTTGCGAAGAGATCAGTTCATGCACTGGTGCCAGCTGGTGCATTGCATTGTAGGATTGCTTGAGAAGGCGTTCATCCAGCAGTGGGTTGACCGCTTCGAATAATGATGATGATGATTATTTCATATAAACTTTTAAGCAGAAAAGAATGTTACGATAAAAATGTTATCAAACTACTCAGCGGTAGATGGAGCAGCTCGCAATCGGAGGGCCGCGAGTTCGTCCCTGGTTGGGGTCGGGCAGGAGGGCAGTCTATTCAGCCCATCATCATCACCATCCCTCCGAGGCGGACAAAATAAGCACAACTTTATCGGGTAAAGTCAACAGCGCTTGTCCCGCGAGTAGACTCGCTCTGGTCATAGTAACGTGGAATTACCACCACTGGCTCAGAGCCGTAAGCGGGAGACAAACACCGATGCGCCAACGCTCATTTGAGCAGAAAATCACTTTGACCGTTGACACCACCGCCGCTCCAAAAATAATATCAAATCGTGGCCCTGAAATTTGACGATTCCGCAAATTATTGGGGGTGGGTGGGGTCGGGGGGAGAATCATTTAACCCCCTGCGAGGCTTCCGCTCTGCGTTGCCCATGGCGCCCAAGCGTACGTGCGCTGGTCGGGGTACAAAATGAAGTGATGCAATTCCCTACGTGAGGTCGCCCTTGAGAGTTGTTGGCCATCCCCGGAGCCTGCAGGTCAGTCTGTCTGTCCCCGTCTCTCCTCTCTCTCTCTCTCTCAACGCTCACCTCGCCACCTGAATCTTAAGGGTTTGGCTTTGCGGTGTCATCCATCAACCTGGCAGAATCTCTAAACCCGCGTGTCTCACAAGTGTGTGCGCGCGCGTGTGTGCAAGTACACGCGTGTCTTTGTACCTCAAAGGCGGACAAGAGTGGGGGGGGGGGGGGGTTGGGGTGGGAGGCGTTGGGGATGTGACCTGGCGCGGCTCATCAGCATGGCACGGGTGTCCGCCGGCCGTCCCGACGGAGCGGGTTCACCTTGCGGGGAGGGTGGCTGTAGGCGGCGGCGTCACGCGAAGCTTTCCGCTGATGCGGCTCGTGAGCGACGGCGGCTGAAAAGCGGGGAGCGATTCTCGATTGAGAAACTCACTTGTTTGGAACGGCTTCTCATTGCGTTTCGTTCGCCGTCCGTCCCCCGCACCTCCGATTAGCGCGGTTGGCTACGTGCAGTGCGAAAGAAGTTCAACATACAAACATGCACATACATACGTTCACACATGTATACACACATACACGTATACATACACACATACACATGCATACACACACATACATTCTGTGTGACGCTCAAACTCAGGTTTATGATTCATGTTTATAAATAAATATTTCGCGGGTCGTTTTTCAGAACACGCCCAAAGGCCCCGCAACGCTAAGCGGCCAGTAACAAATAGCACTGATCACAGTTGTAATTGATACGAGTGTGACGCGTTTGTTGAACTGAGAAAGGTTATAATTATTGATTGTTAGCTCTTGGGGAAAAGTGACGATGATGGGAGGAGCGGATTTCAGAGTGGAGCAGTGCGAGGGAAGACTCAGAAAGAGAAGTGTGGTGGGTGAGGCAGTGAATGAATGAGTTAGTGAGTGGGTGGGTGAGTGAGTGAGTGGGTGGGTGGGTGAGGCAGTGAATGAATGAGTGAGTGAGTGGGTGAGGCAGTGAATGAATGAGTTAGTGAGTGGGTGGGTGAGTGAGTGAGTGAGTGGGTGGGTGAGGCAGTGAATGAATGAGTTAGTGAGTGGGTGGGTGAGGCAGTGAATGAATGAGTTAGTGAGTGGGTGGGTGAGTGAGTGAGCGAGTGACCAAGTAAGCGAGTGTGTGGGTGAGTGTGTTGTTGTGAAACGCAGCGTGGCGGTGGTGGATGAGACGAAACTGCCAGTGACTGGTACAGAGCGAGTCCTCAACACTGCGAGAGGAATAAACGGGTGACGTTCACGGGAACGGTATCCACGGTAGTAGACACAGTAGAGTGATAAGGAGGAGGCTTATCGCCGTTGGAGCAAGTGACTGGATTAGGAAGCTTTGCCATATATCAATCCACTGCTGGACGAAGCTGCTACCGCCCTCGACATCTCTCGCCATCCATATCGAGTGACATTGGACACGACGTTACTCGCGCAGACGCATCGAGTAGCGGATGTAGGGATGCAGTGAGTCGTGCGCTTTGACGGCTCTTTAGAGGCACGTGGAGCACGCTGAGAGGTATGTGGGGAGGGGGCGGGGGGGGGGGTTCGTGGGTGAGCGGAGGCATTGCGAACTGACCTTGAGAAGGAATAAAGAGGAATGAAAAAACGCTGCGGCGTGAACGCATTTGCCACGGTGAGAATACAAAAACTCGTGGCGCATTGTGGCCGATAAAATTAAAAATAAGCATGTTTCCGTCCCTCTATTCACGTACAAAACATTGAAATCGTCGCTTTGACTGTTGGCCTTCAAAGAGAGGCAAAAGTTCGGACCGTTTTTGACCTTTTGGGTCTCGTCAGCACCGAGTCTGAAATGCGTGTGACAACAAAGATACTGCTCAACGATAGCATAATGCGAGTTGTATGCATATACAAACATAAATACGTAATATTTTACGTTTCATATAAATATAGAATGTCGATGCTTACAGTGAGTTTGAGCCCTGCCATGTAGATTGAGTGCTCCTGCCAATAAACACTGCGGGAAACGCAGCAGTGTTTTACGTCACGAACTTCATTATGATAAAACTACTGATGAGCTCCAAACATTGTGAAGACAAAAACCCACAGCTTGCTTGAGGTTATATTTGGTCGGTCGAAACCTTTGGAAGGTGGACTCTCCGGATGGCTCCGTCACGCAGCGCAAGCGACATGAGCAGCTGGCAGTGGCGAATTAGTGAGTGTGCAGGCGGTGCAACTGCACCGTGGGAGAGGCGGGGGGGGGGGCAAAGCTGTGAGGGGCCCAGGCGCTGGGCTACAAGGAGTTGGGGCGAGGTGGGAAGGATCGGACAGGGCCTATTTCCCCATTAAATTACTCTGCCCCTCCCCCCCACATTACTTGCAAATCGGGGCACCGCGACACTGTCCGCTGTCCATGGTAGCCGAGCGCAACGGGCGTGGCTTTAGGGCACAGGGCACACCTCCTCCTCCTCCACAAGTGGGGAATTAGAGACGACCCACGGTGTGACTGCGGCCACCCGAACCAGACAATGGACCGCATTGCGAGCATCCGCATCCTCCGCCCGCTCTCCGGCGGGACTGAGCAGTATAAGTCGCGCTACTCCTGAAGCTATCGCGTTGCTTACAGACTTCAACTTGAACAGTCGCCACACGCTAGAGAGAGAGAGGGCGCAGGGTCGTAGCGAGGGTGAGCTAGGGGTGGGGCAAGGCGGGATCGGTGGGGTACCCCCTCCCCGGGGAGGGGTGGAAGGATGGGGGTTGAAGGTTGTGGGGGACCTGCATGGGTAGCCAAATTATCTCAAACGCAATCGAGCCGTGGGTGGCTCCAGTTTGCTGGTGCGGCGCCCTGGAATAAACCTATCCAGCTCTGTCGCTCTCAGCCTGAGAAGTAGCAGCCAAGAAGACGATAATGCAAGCCCCAGTGAACTCTACGCCCAGTGTTTCCTTCCCGGGTAGTCTAATGTTACTTAGCATCCCGGCTCACGGTTGACTTCCTTAATGTTTCATGATTGTAATGCTTTACCTACTGTTCAGTCTGCCCCAAATTCCACCGCCGAGAGCCGGGGAGAGAGCGTTGGGGGGGAGATGACGGCGGTGGGGGAGGAAACACGAGCGAGGTGCAGGGTGGTAAGAGCCGTCGAGCGGAGAAGGAAGGGATTGCGGCGAGAGATGGGACAAACACTTCACGTCGGAGATAAGAGACATAAAATATATGGAAGACGGTGGAGATAGAGTGGCCGCGGGAGGTGTAAAACAGACGGGGAGGGAAAGCCTACGAAGCCTGCGAGAGAACGCGGGAGAGTGGCGAGAGAGAAGAGAGGACACTAAAACGCACTCAGCGCCGAGCCGAGGCGAGCTCGGCTGCCGAATAATTGATGACGTTCATTTGCCGGAGCCGCGCGCAGACCGCGGACTAAGACGCCGTTCCTTGGGAGCGGGTCCGGTCCGCTGCCCCCCCCCTCCTCTCCCCGAGTCCGTCACGTGACCCACGAAGTGCGCCCGGGGGTCTCCGCGGGGTCTCGGTAAGCTGCGCGAGACGGGGACAAAGAGAGCGGCGACAACGAGGGGAGGACACGCGGCTGGCGTCTTGGGCACGGCTCTGGCAACTCCCTCGCCGCGCGCGCGAGACATCTCCCTGCCGACAAAAAACCGAAAAAAAATCGCGTCGAATTTTGCCCGAGTTCGTTACATCTCGGGGAGGCTGAGTAGCAGGGGTGAGGTTCGTGCTCGAGTGGGACACCGCCGCGCCGCGGGATGCAGGTGTAGGGCTGCGTGGTGGCGAGCGGGTGGTAGTGCTGAGTGTCAGACCCCTATACGGGCTTTTCTCCGGGTCCGCTTGTTGATTTCCACATGTAAACTGAGATTTTTAATTGACCGATAACAACTTAATAAGGAGAGGATTGCCGAGCTTGGGCCATTGCTGGTTGCGCCTGCATACCCCCCTGGTTGCTGTCCGTGGTTTCTCCTCCTCGCGCCTCTGAGTCGTCCTCGGTCTACAAGAGCGAGCGGACATGTTTAGGCAGCGCTTTACAAGTTGACACGATTCTTATTCTTATTACATTATACAATTCCCAGCCAAGCATCCCAATGCGTGACTCTCATGAACATGTCCGGTCAATGTGGGTTGGCGGATCAGATGTCACTCACCACTGAAGTATGCCGGGAACCAGAATACGCTTCGCCGAGTGGACTGCTCAGTTTGCTTGTTATCCAGGGATTATGATTTGCAATACTTATATTTCGATGTGTGATGAATAACATTTTTCTACGTAGGCGTTTTCAGAACAAACAAGAAATCCGGTGGAGTATAGTGGCTTGATTAAGAGCAGGGTCCACGATTGACCCCTTTGAAGTCCCCGGTGGTGGTATACAAAATAGATGTGTATGCTTACCATGATGACACATGCAGAGATTCGCTTGTTTTAGAATCAATGTTGTCATTCTAGATTTGAAGTTTTCGTGACTGCAAGGATCCATACTCTTTGGTTCTTTTGGTAAAGTCACGTAGGTGAAAAAAATAGAAAAAAAAGAAAAAATAGAAATATATAAATCACGACGTTTCGATTGCCACACAAGCAATCATCATCAGGTGTGACAACCACAGCAAGGACATTTTTACTGAAGTGGGAGAGAAGCCAGGGTTAGGTCAGTTCACACGATTGCTACAGCCACTTAAGTGCCCGCTATATTAACCGCAATGTTAATAAAAAAAAACATTTGATACTTGATTTGAAAAATGTTTTACGTCGTTGTATTTCATGTACGTTGAACTTCTTCTGCACCGCACGTAACCAACCGCACTAATCGGAGGTGCGATTGGATCACGGCTGCGCGCGCGTATGTGTGTTCGCGTGCACGTGTGAGAATTGTCAGCGGCGCACCGATTTAACATTCACAAATCTAAATACCATTCGAGAATACAGAACGATAGTGTACAAAAAAGCCAAAAAAAATGTCATGCGTTGCCGGGGAAGGGAAAAAACGGATGTAATTTTTCTCTGCCCTAGCCTTTGCCGCAGTCAATTAATTACGGCTAATTATTGCCGCAATAAACGAGCGGATTAAACAGTCAAGTTTCTTGGTGCTGCCCCGGGCACCAGCGGAAGGAACGCGTCGTGAGCCGAGCCAACATTTTTTTAAAATCTTTTTTTAGGATTCCCTGAGAGCGTTCATATTTTATTTAACGTTTAAAGGCATAAAAGCGCGGAATTAAATGGTTTTAATCATGACCCACCATATTCACACAAACCATTTAGCCTGCATTGAAATCCCGGAATGATTGTACGATAATGAGTAATGAAGTGAAGTAGTGCGTAGAGGTTATGTTGTTATAATGGCAATGGTTATAGTGATAATATTAATAATTATAACAGCGCCCTGTGTTTACCCGGCTAAAGCCGAAGTGGGCCTCAAGCAGAGTCGCGCAGACACGTCGTGGGTTGTCTCTCAGCCACATCTTGAACACATTTATAGCTCCTGCTGTCAAGAGTCACTTTCAGCGGGGCCCTGACACTTCGATGCGGGACGTTTGGCCAAATCTACAGTGCTTTCGAGTTTTTTTTGGCTTCGTGTGGGAGAAAACCAGAGAACCACAAGGTAATCCCAAATCGTGGGAGTCGTACGAGAGGTGTAACGCTCCAAGCCCCACACAGATGGATTCAGCAACCCTCCAGCCATACCGCCCTCATCTGGCGGCCGACTCGCGGTGACGTTGCCGGCGTTTTTAAGTCCCGCTCTCCGCTCGTCTCATTCTCGACGTAATACCCGGGCTTTGCGGAAACGTTGCATCGCTCATCGTTGAGTCCGTGCGTTTGTGGCATCTCCCCCCCGGCGGGTTGGCAGGGACGGGCGGAGCGACGGATCGTGCCGGCCGACTGCTCTCACGCGGCGTGCGCTCGTGAAGACGCCTCTCGGCGCGCCGCGTCCTCCCACCCTGCCGAGCAAACGAACCTCTCTCCTCTCCGATGTGGTTCTTTGTCGGCTTGAATACCGCGTTGTTGTTGTTGTTTGTTATTGTTGTTCGAGCTAACGGCCGAGTGACTGGGCGCTTCTTCGGGAACACGTCGTATCGAACAGCGACTCGAAAACACATCAGAGAGCTGTGCGGAACATTCGCGCTAAACCTGCGCATCGGTATTAAAGCTGCACCGTCAACTCGAGTTGGCTTCTTGCCATCCTCTGTCTGCGTTATGAGCGCTCTTTCCCGAATCATGCCGAACGCAACCCCCCTCAAACTATCATTGTCGGTATCGTATCATTTGATTGAATGGTGTTACTACGTTTGAAAAGAGAAGACAATTGTTAACCTTTTAAAAAAATTTTTTTACAAAAATCGCATTGCAATTTCAGCAGTCTTATGTTACGAGAGTGTACGCGAAAGGGCCGTCAGCTGTCCCTGCCCCAATTGTCTAATCAAACGCAATCGGGCGTGGTCTGCCAGCCTCCTCTGTTGGGTGCACCTTGTAAATGTGCCACCCTGCCAGGACTGCATACGCATGCCATCTCCTAGCCCCTTTCAATTTATATGTATTGTCTCCCTGGTGGTACAATTGCATCGCCACAGCCCCTTTAAGCGAGGGGTTTTCTACCCATGAAATGAGGTCAGCGCTCGGTTGGCACGATTAAGCTTCGCAATAACGACACAGCCCCAACAAAAACATAAAATAAAAATAAAACAGCAGGCTGCCCACCCTTCGCCTCTAATCAGGCACGATGCTGCAAGTGCTGATGTGTGCAAGAGGCGACAGATCGGCGACCGCGGGACACCACAATCCCATGAGCTCCCATGTAAAATAAGCGATTATCAATAAACGGGAAATTACCGGACTGTGTGGGGGCGTGCCACGTGATGCCGGGAAGGGGGGGGGGCACGCGTGCCGGGCGTTCTGTGGGGGAGCAGTGGTTCGCGCACTGCGCACTGAACCCGACGTGATTCAACGTTTTTTTTTTATTTATTGTGAGTGTAAGACGTGAATCGATGAAGCCGTGGTGTATCATTGCACCCTTCTATTAGACTCTAGTATATGTGTGCACTGCGGTGTATTGTGGGGGCGGAGTGGTGGCGCAGCGGTTAGCGCGCATCGAGCTATGAACCGGGGCCCACCTGAATTCGATTCACGACCACGGCTCACGTCGGGTCGGTGTGGCGCGTGACATCCTTCACCGACCCGCGCTTCACACCGGCGTGGTGAAGTATGGTCAAGCAGCCGACAGAACCACATACATCAAAAACACGGCTGAACCCCCCCCCATATGACACAAAGGTGAGCACGGTGTTGTAACGGTGCGCACTATCGCTCACTCTTCTGTTGCGTATCGTGAAAGTCGCGTCCCAGTTGTTACGCGTGGTGTCTCCATTAATTATATAAGTGATCTATTTTTGGTTTCGCCGAGAGAATTTCGAGCGAGAGGGAGCGAAAGTGGGGGGGGGGGGTGGTGAAAGCAGAATGCCCCCCCACCCACCCACCACCATCCCCTTAATTCTCCCTACCCCCCAACTCACTGCACCCCCCCCCCACGCACCCACCGCCATCCCCTTCATTCCCCCCACCCCCCAACTCACTGCCCCCCCACCCACAACCATCCCCTTAATTCTCCCTACCCCCCAACTCACCCCCCCCCCACGCACCCACCACCATCCCTTTCATTCCCCCCACCCCTCAACTCACTGCCCCCCTCCCACCCACCACCATCCCCTTCATTCCCCCCACCCCTCAACTCACTGCCCCCCTCCCACCCACCACTATCCCCTTCATTCTCCCCACCCCTCAACTCACTGCTCCCCCCCCCCCCCACGCGCATGTTTCAGCCATGGAGAGTAGGAGGAGGAGGGCAGCAGTGGGATTAACGTTGGCAACATTCCCCGCTTTGTGAGAGCGTTCCTGGGCAACGCGCTCCCTACTCCCCCCCCCTCCCCCCATCGTGAAGCGTCCCACATTGTTGCGTTGGAAGCTTCTTGAAAGGAGGGGAGGGGGGAACAATGAGACACGCGAGCTACAACACAGAGAAACGACGGATACAAAATGCGCGTTGTGAATGTCTCTCGCGCCGTAGCCAGGGGACACGGCCGCCCTATGGACGGGAAGTCGCCGCGGTGGCTAGGAGATGTTAACCACCTCGCCCGGTGTGCTGGAGGTCGTGGGTTCGATCGCGACCCTAACGCCTGCTGCTGTATATTTGGAGTTTGCGTGTCTCTCTCACCATCATCATCATCAGCACGGTGGCAGGGAGATGTTAACCACCTCGCCCGGTGTACAGGAGGGTTCGTGGGTTCGATCCCGACCCTGACGCCTGCTGCTGTATATTTGGATTTTGCGTCTCTCTCTCACCATCATCATCATCACGGTGGCTAGGAAATGTTAACCACCTCGTCTGGGGTGCAGGAGGTCGTGGGTTAGATCCCGACCCTGACGCCTGCTGCTGTATATTTTGAGTTTGCGTGTCTCTCTCACCGTCATCATCATCACGGTGGCTAGGAGATGTTAACCTCCTCGCCCGGTGTGCAGGAGGTCGTGGGTTCGATCCCGACCCTGATGCCTGCTGCTGTATATTTTGAGTTTGCGTGTCTCTCCCTCTCTCATCATCATCATCACGGTGTCTAGGAGATGTTAACCACCTCGCCCGGTGTGCAGGTGGTCGTGAGTTTGATCCCGACCCTGACGCCTGCTGCATATTTGGAGTTTGCGTGTCTCTCTCTCCTCTCTCCCCCCGTGATCGCGTGGATTTTTCTCCGGGTCCTGCAGTTTTCTCTCCTTCCACATTTAGAATCAACATCACACGATAAGCCACTTTGTTGAGCTATCAATTGTGACACAGATCGATTGTGAAAAAGAGCTACATAGCTCAGTGGACCTTACCTGGTATACCTGGTAAAATAATTTTTAATTTTAATAGTTTAAGATGGGGGTGGGGGGGGGGGCAGAGAGGGGGGGGTGTCCCTGTTTAGCAAACGGTTCAAGGTGGTGACCGGGTCGATTACAGACAGGGCCTGCGAAGCCCCCTCCACCCCTACGCCCCCCCCCGCCCCCTCCTCTTCGTCACGGGTTTAGAGGAGGTGGAGTTCTATCGCCGCGCTGTAATTGTATTAAATCCACCCAGTTACTGGCTACTGGCTCCTCGGTGCTGAGCCGACTTCTCACCACCAACTGTGCATCTCGGTCGAGCTCAAGTTGGTTGTGGGGAGTCGTTCTCCAACTCAGGCGGTGTTAATCAGACAATAATAATCGCAACCACGTTAAGCGCTTTCTAACACCGCGTGACTTTACTTTGTTTGGCTGCGACGGGTGGTGGAGGGTATTACGGCAAATATACAAAAAAACCCAGGCCAGTTCATTACGTAGCCAAAACCCCAAAATCTACACTATTATGAATCAAGAAAAGAGCTGTTTAGCAGGGCCGATGGGCTGTTTGTGTTTACGCGCGGAGAAATATTCTGTCTGTCGTTCCTGTGTCCATCCATGAGTCTCCTATCGTCTTCCGTGAAAGCTAGGAAACCCGGGAACCGATCAGAATCAGAATATGTATTCATACTGGAGGAATCCGATGAGCTATAAAGCTCGTTGTCACAGCTGCCCATTAAATCGCTACGGAACTCGACACAACACCACGGCCCTTATCTCTCTCTCTCGCGCGCGCTGGCCAAATACCGTCGACGCGACCCTCTCAAAGAAGCACCGCCACTGTGCTTTTTTTCAAACCTCAGAGTAATTATCGCGCCCACACGTGGCAGTCCGAGCTCGGGCGCGGCACGCGACGCGCGCGGCCCGTACGCGCGTCCGCGAGTCATAACGCGCGGCGCGGCTCATTTATTTTGCCAACGTCGAATGTCTTCCCCTAACACCACCCTCATCCCCCAAATAAACCGAGGCTCCCATTATGGACCGGCTTGGACAGCTTGTACATTATTATTTTTTTCTCTCCCTTTAGAGAGACCTTTGCAGCGACCGAGTGGCTTGGAACACGAGTACATTGCGGAAGCAGGGTGTCTGCCGCACCTGTATCTTAGCTCGTGGAATGAGCAAAGTCCCCTGTGTGGGTCACAGGGAGGACGAGCTGCCCTTTAATTAAAGCCACGACCACGCCGGTGCCTGTGTGTGCCTGTGTGTGCCGTGAGAGTAGCAGCGGTTAACGCTACACTGCGCTACGAACCCGCCTACCCGAGTTTGATTCCCGCTCACGACCACCAACATCAGTGACGATTATCTGACCGTGTCCTGAACGGAGAACGATCTCTTTGTCTTTTGTTTTCTCTTTCTCTGTGATGCTCTACTATTTTTCATTGGCCGCTATTGCTTGTCATGGCGTACGGAATCAGGAACGCCGAGCATTGACAAGTGAAACTCAATTAAAGAAGATTGCATTCAGAGTCGAGCGGTCTCAACGTCAGCTCCGAGTTGTCGTTGTGCGTGCCGGGCCGAGCGAGCCGAGAGCTTTGCGTTCGGAGTCGAGACATCGTTCCCGTAGTCTGTGCCGAGTCGTGAGAGCCTCGTTGGGATTGGAGTGATGGCTTCTGTCTTCGGCAATGAAGCCTCCTGTCCCTGGGGTGCTGCTGCTGCTGGTAGTGGTGGTGGTCATGGCAGAGTTGTGCCTGCTACCCACGACGCTCCCTGACTGCATCGCGTGGCGCTTTTAGATGCGCTTCTGTGGCCGTCTGGAACGCTCTTCCGATATTAGGAAGCCACTGTAGCTATGCACTTGAAAATCATCTAAATTGAAAGCTCATTTCCTAAACACAGTTTTTTGTGTTTAGTTTGTTGTCTTTTCCCCCGCACCTCCGATTAGCACAGTTGGCTACATACAGTGCGAAAGACATTCAACATACATATATACTTCCGAAAGAAGTTACATATACAAACATACAAGAAGCCACGGAGCCACTGGCCTGAAAATAAGCTCCGCCTCAGCAACACAAATCGTCCTCCTATCTCACCGCTACGCCACGCGTTCCGGGCCCTCCAATCATGCTGGACATCACGCAAAATACAATCCAGTCCAATGCATGGTCTTCCACCCAGCAGTACCTCAATCTCCCTGCTTGGAGACTGAGGTGTGCTTAGCTTTTGGTCGTGGTGGTGCCTGCGGTGGTGATGATGGTTATGGTTGGTGGTCATGCTTGTCGTCGTGGTGGTGATGATGGTGGTGGGTTGGCCCTGGTGGTGATGATCATGGTGGCATTGCTGGTGACCGTATTGGTGGCGATGTTGGTGCTGGTGGGAGGTCACGCTGATCGCCGTGAAGGTGGACGATCATCCTGGTGGGCCAAAGTGTGGGTGTCCCACCCCTCCACATCTCCGCATCCCCAAATTCCCAACCTGTTTACCCAGCGTGGAACAGTAAGCTGGGGCTTAGCGCCACTTTAATAAGAATTCCTTCCCTCCATCTGCGACCCACCCCTCCCTACTTCCAATCTGGGTCGCCGGCACGTCGGCATTACCTGCCACAGCCTGTGCTCTAAATCCTCCTGGATAAATTGATAGCGCGATGCCATTGGAAAATGAAAAGGTATCAATTAGATATCCCATTACTGCATCGGAGGGCATTAACGGCCAGTCGGCTCAGGCGGACATGTGGGGCGGTACGATTAGCGGAAAGCCGGAACTCCGCGGGTGTGAAATCCGTAGTCCGCACACGTGGACATGGATTAGAATAGCTACCGCTCATCGAACACCGAATTGGCGAAATATTTACGGTGCCGGGCCCGCTTATTTTGTTTTCCTGCATGGTGCAGGTAAAGTCCCCGTTGATTTTGTTTGTTCGGGGGGCAACCAGACTCACTGCTTGGTAGCTATACGTGTGCGAGTGTTTCAGATCGTGTACCTGTGTGTGCGTACCGGTGACGATTATCCGAACCTGTCCTGGGCCTCCCCTAGGTCGACTCAGCCTCAAATGAGTACCTGGTGCGGTGTGTAAACATCGCCACTCGGGAGACAAAGGCGGCCCGTTGTGACGCTGGCCACCCACCCCCTCGTGTGCCGTGCCGGCCTTCATAGGTGCTCGCTAACAGCACTTGCCCCACCAGTCGGCTCAGGCTTTACGACGGATCTTTGTCGTTGTATACCTGTGTGTGTGTATATGTGTGTCTGTATATCTTTGTGTGTGTATACATGTGTGTGTGTGCTTGTGTGCGCGTGTGTGTGTGTGCTGTCACCGATTGAGGGCACCATCGCTGATGAGTCAGGACACCTTCCTGGCCCGCAAACACAGCGTGCGAGCTTGGCAGCCTTTCCCATCAGTGTGGCCCTGAGTTCTCGGCAGGGGGGCACTAAGCCCCCCCTACCCCCCCCCCCCCTCCCAGGGCCAGACCCCAATGGCGTGGTGGCAGACCTGACATTTCGGTCAATTCAGGCATGCGAGATGGATTTCGCGCGTGGTGGAGCGGTGGCGCAGTGGTGAGCGCACTGCACCGAAAACCCCGGTGGGCCTGAGATGGACGATTCTCCACCTAGGGCCAACAC
The DNA here is from genome assembly GCF_965212315.1 of Lampetra planeri. Taxonomy (NCBI): domain Eukaryota; kingdom Metazoa; phylum Chordata; class Hyperoartia; order Petromyzontiformes; family Petromyzontidae; genus Lampetra; species Lampetra planeri. Next base: position 12,986,752 of record NC_136122.1, on the reverse strand, counting down.
CAGTGACAACTATCCGAACCGGTCCTGGGATTCCGCCTAGGTCGGCTCGGCCTTCAATGGGCACTCGGTGCGTTGTGTAAAAAAAAAATCGCCACTGGGAGAGACAAAGGCGGCCGTGCGTGTGTAGCGCTGGCAGTGACACCCGCTCGCGAGCAGTGTGGTCCTGCGTAGTTACTCGCTCAGTGTACTTGCCCACACAGCGTGCGTGGGCTACACGGGGCACCTTTGTGTGCGCGTGTGTGTGTGCAAGCGGAATCGTGTGCGTTGCGGCTGATATGAATTCACTCAACATTGAGACAGTGCAGACGCAGTACCAACGTCCTGTACTCGCGTGACGTGAGGGTATATATAGAGCCCCGGTGGGTAAATTTACTGCTGGATGAGGGCCTTGCCGTGCCGCAGACACATTTGCCCTATCCTTACAAGCTAAGCAGGCTCAAACTGGCTTAGCTTGCAGGAACTATCGAGCGATATTGCCAAATACATTTAGTTCGTATCGTATAATTTAAAAAATAACGTTTGCACTTCGAGATTATTCGGAAGCATGAAAAACTCATGACATTCGTCAACCACACTGTGGCCTTAAAAGGAAAAAGAAAGAAACATATGTTGAGCGACGTTTCGGGCATTGACCCTTCTTCGTAGCGCATTACAATGTAAACACAAACGCGTCGCTTTGCTTTCTCCGTGTTTACACGCGCGCGTCTGTAGGCGCGCGCGTGTGTGTGTGTGTGTGCTCGTGTGAATCCCCCTAATGGAGCATCTTCGCCGGTTAGAAAGATTTAGGCTGGCCTGCCTACAATCCATCCTGGGTTTAACCAGGCTGGATTGTGTGAGGAGCTCACAAATCCTTGAAAGATCTGGGCAAAGTCCCATCGGTGAGCTCCTCCGCCAGGCAAGGCTGCGTTGGCTGGGTCATGTAGCCCGCATGCCCAGCTACCGCATGCCTAAACAGCTTTTGTTCGGCCGGATCGAGGGGGCTAAACGGGCGCGGCACGGGCTGGAGAAGAGATGGAGTGATGTGGTACAGGAGGACGTGGAGCTGAGGGGACTTGCCGATGACTGGTACCAGCGGTGTCAAGATCGGCCTCTGTGGAGGAGGCTCGTGAAGGACGCTACTGGGCAGTTTGAGGCAGTCGCCCTCCAACAACAACGGAGGGCGGAGGAGCGACGCTCACAGCAAGTTGGCACAGTAGGGGGCACAGGTGGTGCATCAGCCAGTCATCTCGTTCATCTCAGTCAGTCGACCCGTGGCACCTGGGTCTGCCCCGTGACCTCCTGCCAGCAGGCCTCAAGGTGCACATGGCCTGGCACAAGCGTCGTGGTGACGTCACCGCCACTTAGTGGCGAATGGCGGTTGTTGTTGTGTGTCTGCTCATGTGTGTGTGACACTGTGTGTGTACTCGTGTGTGTGTGCTCGTGTGTGCGTGTGTGCGTGTGTGTGTGTGCGTGTGTGCTCCTGTGTGTGTGCTCGTGCCTGTGTGTGTGTGCTCGTGCCTGTGTGTGTGTGTGCTCGTGTGTGTGTGCTCGTGTGTGTGTGCTCGTGTGTGCGTGTGTGCGTGTGTGTGTGCGTGTGTGCTCCTGTGTGTGTGTGTGCTCGTGCCTGTGTGTGTGTGCTCGTGCCTGTGTGTGTGCTCGTGTGGTGTGCTCGTGTGTGTGCTCGTGTGTGTGTGTGCTCGTGTGTGCTCGTGTGTGTGCGTGTGTGTGTGCTCGTGTGTGTGCTCGTGTGTGCTCGTGTGTGTGTGTGTGCTCGTGTGTGCTCGTGTGTGTGTGTGTGCGTGTGTGTGTGTGCTCGTGTGTGCTCGTGTGTGTGTGTATGTGCGTGTAGTGTGTGTGTGCTCGTGTGTGCTCGTGTGTGTGTGTGTGCACGTGTGTGCGCGTGTGCGTGTGTGTGTGAGTGCTCGTGTGTGTGCACCGTGTGTGCTCGTGTGTGCGTGTGTGAGCCGGCGCGTGATGTGTAACGAGGCGAGGTTAACCCCTTGCCACCCATCGAATCGCTTTGATAGCGGCGTCGTTGGTCGCGCGTGTCTCTAGGGACTAAATGAAGGGACCGTTAGAAAAGATAATTTCCGTTCGGGTGCAGGGCAACGTGGTCTTTTCTACATCGTCGCTGCGGGTGACTGATTAGCTCCGCCAAAATATATAAATATATATAAATATATAAGCGGCCCGATAGAACCTGGGGGTAATTAAATTCCATTCCTGTGTCCGGGGCATTGTGGGTGAAATGGTTACCACGGCAACTGAGTGTCAACTGCCCCCCCCCCCCATTTCCCTCCCAACCAAATGTGGGGGGTGGGGGATGAAATCAATGAGCGAGCACTTCCCAAAGAGACGGAGATAATGCACGCGGGGGGCGCGCGCGCGCGCACTCACGGAGCGCGCTCGGGCCAAATGAAACACAACGCGAACGCGCCCAGAACGAACCCGCGCAGCGCGTCAACACGGAGATTCAAACAGCGCGTTTCTGGAATACAGCAGCAGCAGCAGCATTAGCGTGCGCGTTTTACTCTACCACCCCATGTGTGTGTTAGTGTGCGTGCGTTCATGCGTGCGGGTGGGTAGGGGTTGTGCGTGTGTGTATTCGAGTGGGTGGGGGTAGTGGTGTTTGTGTGTGTTCGCGTGTGTGGGGAGCGGTAGCGCAGCGGTTCCTGGCGACACAGGTTCGATTCCCGCTCACGACCAACACCAGTGACGATTATCTGAAACGGTCCTGGGCCTCCCCTATGTCGATTCAGCTTAAAATGAGTACCTGGTGCGGTGTATAAACATCACCACGAGGAAGACAAAGAGGGCCGGGCGTGGTGCTGTCCACCCACCCCCTCGTGTGCCGTGCCGGCCTACATAGGTGCTCGCTAACAGCACTAAAGGTGATACGGAGGGTCTGTGTCTTTGTTCGTTGACAAAGGCGGCCAGGCGTGGTGCCCGCATGCCCACTCCATCGAGCGCTGGTGCAATATCCTGAATGTCTGCTCGCTAACAGCAGTTACCATCACAGTCTATGGAGGTTATACAGGGGATCTTAGCCCGTGGTCTATGCATGGAACATGAACACCCATGGGTCCTTGCTAACAACACTTGCCCCATCAGCCTGAAAAGGTTATACGGGGGGCATCTTTTTGTTGTGTGTGTTGGGCGTGTGTGTTGTTGTGTGTCCGTGTGAAGTCCCGTTCCTTGAAAAAGAAGGGGAGGTGAGAGGGAATAGAGAGAGAGAGGCATAGTTGGAGAGCGGGTGAGAAGGCGGGAGTAGAAGATGAATGGTTAGAGAGAGAGAGAGAGGTGAAGGGAAGGAGGACTTGATAGCGTGGGGGGGGCATGCAGATTCAGGGGGGGCACGCCCTAATGTGAACGCAGCTTCTTGCACCAGTGATAGCACATTGTAGTATCACGGTTGGGGTTACGGGGCTGGCGAGGGGGTAGGCAGGTAGGGAAGGCGAGAGGGAGAAGGAGGAGACGGGGGGGGGGAGATAGATGGGTTTGGAGGGAGGGAAAGGAGCTGGGAGTAAACAATGGATTATATTTTATTAGAGGGAGGGAGGGGGGGAGAAGGGAGACCGGAGAGAGACTGAGATGGGATTAGAGCAGAGTGGGGAGAAAGGCAGGATGAGAGTAAGAGATGGATTATTGGGAAGCAGAATTGGAGAGAGTGAGCGTTGGGAGTCACGCAGCGGAGGAGGGGGAGGGGAGTCGGGGCAGGGAGAGCTGGCGGGGAGCACGGTGTGGGGAAGAAGCGGCCCCGGTTCACGCCACTGCCTCGTGCCTCGATGGGTTTTTATCTGCCTGCGACAACCCTGATGTCGTTACCGCTTTGCTATTTACAGTGTATTTTTTTTTCACGTATTTTCGCCTCCTCCTACTCCTCCTACTGTCAGACTGTCGCCCTCCCCCACCCCCCTCAATTGCGGGCTCAACAGCGAGCGGTGCGTGGCGGTGGCGTGGGGGGAGCCGCGCGGCCCACCCGACCCCCTAAGGCGCTGTCCACCGCGGGGAGGGTGCTGAGTTCATCCCGCGCAAGGAGTTCGCAGAGGTAGCCGCTCCGAGCGATGCGCGTGGCAAGGTCTGGAAGCGTTTTGCTTCGAACCGCTGAGGTTCATGGCGCTCGCTAACAGCACTTGCCCTAAAAGTGTGTTCAGGCTATACGGGGGATCTTTGTCTTTGTTGGTTGACAAAGGCAGCAGGGCGCGGTGCTGAACACCCAGCCTTTCGAGCGCCTGTGATATCGCCGTTCGAGGTGCTCGCTAAAAGCACTTGTCATAACAGTCTATGGAGGCTATACAGAGGTTAACGGACAAGGGTAGGAACGAGCGTTAAAACGTGAGATGAATATTCGCTACTCTGAATGGTCGTGAGCGGGTTTTGAACTCGGGTCACCGAGTTTGTAGCGTAGTGCTCTAACCACTACACTAGCGACATCCCCAAACGTGGATACAATTGCACACACATGTGCCATCGTACGCACACACACGTGTCATCGTGCACACACACACACGTGCCATCGTGCACACACACACACACGTGTAATCGTGTATACACACACGTGTCATCGTGCACACACACGTGTCATCGTGCACACACACACGTGTAATCGTGTACACACACACGTGTAATCGTGTACACACACACGTGTAATCGTGCACACACACACACGTGTCATCGTGCACACACACACACACACGTGCCATCGTGCACACACACACACACACGTGCCATCGTGCACACACACACACACACGTGCCATCGTGCACACACACACACACACACGTGCCATCGTGCACACACACACACACACACGTGTAATCGTGTATACACACACGTGTCATCGTGCACACACACACACGTGTCATCGTGTACACACACACGTGTCATCGTGTACACACACACGTGTAATCGTGTACACACACACGTGTAATCGTGCACACACACACACGTGTCATCGTGCACACACACACACACACGTGTCATCGTGCACACACACATACACGTACCATAGTGCACACACACACACACACACGTACCATAGTGCACACACACGTGTCATCGTGCACACACACACACGTGTCATCGTGCACACACACACACGTGTCATCGTGCACACACACATACACGTACCATAGTGCACACACACACACACACACGTACCATAGTGCACACACACGTGTCATCGTGCACACACACACACGTGTCATCGTGCACACACACACACGTGTAATCGTGTACACACACACACGTGTCATCGTGCACACACACACGTGTCATCGTGTACACACACACACACGTGTCATCGTGTACACACACACACGTGTCATCGTGCACACACACACGTGTAATCGTGTACACACACACACACACACGTGTAATCGTGTACACACACACACGTGTCATCGTGCACACACACACGTGTAATCGTGTACACACACACACACACGTGTAATCGTGTACACACACGTGTCATCGTGCACACACACACGTGTAATCGTGTACACACACACACACGTGTCATCGTGCACACACACACACGTGTCATCGTATACACACACACACACATGTGTCATCGTGCACACACACACGCACGTACCATAGTGCACACACACGGGCGTGCATGCATACAGACACCTATGCGAGTGCACACTGACGATCACATGCAAATATGTTTTGCTTATGATGATAAAATTATTACAAACAGAACTGAAATCAAATGGAAATCCCTTTGTAAGAGAAATCGAGAGAGAGAGAGAGGACACGAGGAAAACAAACACCCACCATACAAAGATAATACAGCAGTGAGTGCAAGCTCCACATTTTACGAAAAAATTGTTGAATCACAAACTTTGAAATATTTTTTGTCGTAGGGGCGACGTTTTTTGAGAGGACTAAAACCTTCATTATGAATATTATGATTTAATATTTCAGGTTAGCCTCTTACAACCCCTGTAACCTCCAGACGTTTTTACAATTTTAATTCAAAGCTAGAGCCAGTGATGAATTCATTATTATCGGATTTTATTTTTCATTCCGGTGCACACATACAATGACAAAGATGCCCCCCAATAGCACAGTCTGTTGGGGCAAGTGCTGTTAACGAGGATGGGCGGGTGACCAGCACCACACCAGGCCGCCGTTGTCTCCTAAGTTGCGATGTTCACACATCCCACCAGGTACTCAATTGAGTTGGACCTCTGGGAGGCCTAGGACCGGTTCAGATAATCGTCTCTGGTGTTGGTGGCCCTGAGCGGAAATCGAACTCGGGTCGCCGGACTCCTAGCGCAGCGCGCTAACCACTGCGCCACCACTGCTCGATCACCCACACAGAGACACACACACACGCAACCACATGTGCAGATTGATGGAGCACCGCATAGGTGAGAGTGGTGCCTGATAGATTCTTTGCACTGTCATTCCGAGTCTGCTGTCTAATTCTCGGCCTATTCATTGCAGAAAACGAGAGATAACCTTTTCAACCCGAAACCCCATTCCCCCCTTCCCCCTCGCCCCCCCCCCCTTACCCCCCCCCCCCCACACCCTTAGGTTTGAGATTTCATTTCGGGCCACACACACACAATTCCGTTGCAAACTCTAAAGAAAAAAATATAAAATAATTGGAGCAAGAGAAGGAGGTTTGGAGGGGATGAGTAGCAGAGGCAATACAAACTAGGGTTGGTGGGGTTGATGGGTTGACCGGAAAAAAATAAAACAATGGATAGGTGGGGTGGGGAGGGGTGGGGTGATGTGGGAAGGGGAGGGGTGGGGAGGGGTGGGGTGATGTGGGAAGGGGAGGGGTGGGGAGGGGTGGGGTGGGGTGATGTGGGAAGGGGAGGGGTGGGGAGGGGTGGGATGAGGTGGGGAAGGGGTGGTGGGGTGAGGTGGGGAGGGGTGGGTGGGAAGGGGTGGAGTCTCAAGGGGACCGCAGCTTTCATCAGGTGCACATTTGGCGCAACGCAGGGGGGGGGGAGACGAGAATAAAACGAATAAAATGAATGAATTGAGAGTCATAATAAAGAGGTGTGATGTGAAATAGTTCTGGTGGGGGAGGGGCGGAGGCGTTGTAGCCAGACTGGGGGGGTAGGGGGAGGGGCGCGCGCGAAGGATAAAATAATTGAGGATCGTGTTCTGGTTGGCATTTTATTTTTGATCCGCTCTTCTGAAGATGCTTTTTAAAAGGCTGGAGGCAATAATGTAGACCAGATCGTGGCTTCTGTGAGCCTCCTCCCCTCCAACCACACACGCACCCCACAGCGCCCGGCTGCCGTGTCGTATGTCAACTTATTTACTTATCTGTTTATCATCCGTTCCGTTATTAATCCATTAATTATCGCCATAATTAATCTACGGATCATTCACTCGTTAATTAATCTCATCCCCCCCATATATATATATATATTTTTAGTTTTAATCTAAAATGTGCACCGGCGTCTTGATTTGAATTGACGGTGCGACACGACAACAGAGCACCGTCGTGACGCAATGTTCACTCCGTGCACAAACCGTGTGTCCCGGGAACCCCACGCAGACTGGTGGGGCACGTGCTGTCAGCGAGCACCTATTGAGGCCGCCACGGCACACGAGCCGCCACGTGGTGTGACCAGCACCACGACCGCCCGCTTTTATGCAACTCTGTTACCAAGGGCGAGTTGATTTCAGCCTGGCAATCCTCTCAACGGTGGCTTTGGCTGGGCCAACGAACAAAGACGGCCACTGCATCGCGCGCTTTCAAATGCGCTTCTGTGGCCGTCTGGAACGCTCTGCCTCCCGATATTAGGAAGCCACTTGGGCAGTGCACTTTTAAAGCTCGATTGAACACTCCTTTCTTTAGAACTACGTTTTGTACTTAGATTGTTGTCCTTCCCCCCGCAATTAGCACGGTTGGCTACGTACGGTGCAAAGGAAGTTTAGCATACATACATACAGCATACATCGTAAAAGCGAAAAATACATCAGGTGCTTGGAATAATTTGCAATATCGGAGGTGCGGGGGGAGTATTGTGAACCGCGGGAGGTGGGGGGTCATGTCACATCGCCTAGTCGGGACTCGCACGTGGCAGGGAGTTGACAGCACGGAATGGCTGGAGGGGAAGGGAGTTTCAGGCGGTGGGAGCAGCAGGGGAGAATGAGCGACCGCCCACTGAGCAAACGTTCCCTGCGGGGGATTCGACAGAAGGCCTTGGTTGCTGGAGCGGAGAGTGCGTGGAGGGGAGTAGAGTGAGATGAGAGGGGTGGGGTAGGAGAGTGCGTGGAGGGGAGTAGAGTGAGATGAGAAGGGAGGGGTAGGAGAGTGCGTGGAGGGGAGTAGAGTGAGATGAGAGGGGAGGGGTAGGAGAGTGCGTGGAGGGGAGTAGAGTGAGATGAGAGGGGTAGGAGAGTGCGTGGAGGGAAGTAGAGTGAGATGAGAGGGGAGGGGTAGGAGAGTGCGTGGAGGGGAGTAGAGTGAGATGAGAGGGGAGGGGTAGGAGAGTGCGTGGAGGGGAAGAGAGTGAGATGATAGGGGAGAGGTAGGAGAGTGCGTGGAGGGGAGGAAAGTGAGATGAGAGGGGAGATGTAGGAGAGTGTGTGGAGGGGAATAGAGTGAGATGAGAGGGGAGAGGTAGGAGAGTGCGTGGAGGGGAAGAGAGTGAGATGATAGGGGAGAGGTAGGAGAGTGCGTGGAGGGGAGGAAAGTGAGATGAGAGGGGAGAGGTAGGAGAGTGTGTGGAGGGGAATAGAGTGAGATGAGAGGAGAAAGGCAGGAGAGTGCGTGGAGGGGAGTAGAGTGAGATGAGAGGGGAGAGGTAGGAGAGTGTATGAGAGAGGTATGAATGAGAGTGCGTGGGGGGGGGGGGGCAGTCGAGGGCGATAAGAGGGGAGTCGGGGCTATGTATAACGTTATTTATAAATAAATGATTGTATTGAACGGGACCAGAGAGAGCCCCATTTAACTATTTGATGCAAAGCGGTGTTTCGCTTGTGAGCGACGCAATGCAGACTCACGCACAAGACTCACAGAGACTCACTTAGACTCACGCACTGAGACTCATACGGAGACTCACGCATTGAGACTCACGCACTGAGACTCACGCACCGAGACTCACGCACCGAGACTCACACACCGAGACTCACACACCGAGACTCACAGAGGCTCACGCTGAGACTCACGCACTGAGACTCACGCACTGAGACTCACGCACTGAGACTCACACTGAGACTCACACACTGAGACTCTAGCACTGAGACTCACGCACTGAGACTCACGCACCGAGACTCACGCACTGAGATTCACGCCCTGAGACCCACGCACTGAGACTCACACTGAGACTCACACACTGAGACTCACGCACTGAGACTCACGCACTGAGACTCACGCACCGAGACTCACGCACCGAGACTCACGCCCTGAGATTCACGCACTGAGACACGCCCTGAGACCCACGCACTGAGACTCACGCACCGAGACTCACGCACCGAGACTCACGCACTGAGACTCACGCACCGAGACTCACGCACCGAGACTCACGCACCGAGACTCACGCACCGAGACTCACGCACCGAGACTCACACACCGAGATTCACGCACTGAGACACGCCCTGAGACCCACGCACTGAGACTCACGCACTGAGACTCACGCACTGAGACTCACGCACCGAGACTCACGCACCGAGACTCACGCACCGAGACTCACACACCGAGATTCACGCACTGAGACACGCCCTGAGACCCACGCACTGAGACTCACGCACTGAGACTCACGCACTGAGACTCACGCACCGAGACTCACGCACCGAGACTCACGCACCGAGACACGCCCTGAGACCCACGCACTGAGACTCACGCACTGAGACTCACGCACTGAGACTCACGCACCGAGACTCACGCACCGAGACTCACGCCCTGAGACTCACGCACTGAGACCCACGCACTGAGACTCACGCACCGAGACTCACGCACCGAGACTCACGCACCGAGACTCACGCACCGAGACTCATGCACCGAGACTCACGCACTGAGAGGCGGGGGAGGGGGGGGGTCGAGTCGAGGCCAGGCAGACGCCTCTCCTCAAACTCTTGGCACCTGGGCGCCGCTCCCCGTCTGGATCCACCGCGTTAAACGATTTAACTTTTACTTCGCCAGCCTCGCGTTAATCAAGAGCCGGTGCCTCCACTAATCTCCAATCTCACAGTGCAAACCCACATTGGGGAGGCGGAGTAGAGGAAGCGAGGGCGAGATAAGACAGGGGCGGCTCCATGGAGGAGCTGATCTCCATGATTGCCTGCATGCCCTAAATCATAATGATCATCATGTCCTTTGAATCATCCAGGAAAGCCACACTCAGTCGCAGGACCCGTGTTCAGGGGGGTCCTGCTGCTGCTGCTCCAGCAGTGGGTTATGTTTTATTGTAAAATGTGTACAACCAATCGATGAGTTGCGTTTATGATTATTGATTATTCACGTGGGAGGAGGAAACCGGAGCAGCTGGAGGAGCCCACTCATTGCGCGCGAGGGGACAGCACTCCATCCCCGTACAGATGGAAACAGATGGCGATGAGTCCACTTGCTGCACCGCCTTCTCCTGGCGAGTCAGGGAACGGCCACCTCCTCCTCGACTCCCACGGGAGAGGAGATTCACAGTATCTGTGTGTGTGATCCACCTACCCTCGTTGTTGCCTCCACACAGACGGTGTTGGATTGCAGACAGCCGCGTGCAGAGTAGCCATCCCCGCCTACCCAGCGTGAACTTCGGCCTGGTCGTTGCGTTCGGCGAGCACCGCGGCGACCGGACGCTTAAATATTAAAACAAAAACAAAAATTCGTAATTCCACTCGTGGATTGGGATGGAATCAATGCGGCTGTGGTTTGCAACGCAGCTGCGTTGGCGGTATCGGTGATTAATCTGTCACTTCGCATCATTTGTCATTGGGAAACGCCCGTGGACTTTATATCTCATATACAATTCACGACACAACGCGTCTCTCTCTATCTTTATCTAAAACGTCTCCAGACGCCGTACGGACACGGCATTCATATATATATTTATATACAAAGAGAGCGAGAGAGGCAGGCAGTCGTAGGCAAAGGAAGAAAACAACAATACGGAGGGCTTGAGCCTGGATTTGAACAGGGCCAGGGAATTGACAGCACGGATGGCTGGTGAGAGGAGGGGGGAGTTCAAGGCCAGCAAGGGAAAATGAGCGACCCACCCACGAAATGAAGGTTGACATCGCTATTGGTTGGAACTTGACACTGTTGTAATAGATCATTGTACGATACTTTAGTTCAATACGGTGTGTGTGTGTATACATACACACACACATTTGTATAAAGAAAAAAACACATCTACGGAGCGATGAATGATGTATGTTGAACTTGTTTCGCGCCGTACATTGCCAGCCGTGCTAATGAGAGGTGCGACTTGAGCACGATGCTCCCAGTGAGGCCTGGTGGAGGAGGTGACTCCTTCAGGTGAGACTCATCCTCTTGAGTTCACGCCTGGGTTAAAATAAATAACCCGAACACTTCTTTATTCATGGCAGTGGCAGTATGTTAAAAATTAAACTGTTATACATTTTAATATGCCTGTTGTTTCATTATGTATGTTATTAAACATATATATATTCCCGCACCTCCGATTAGCACGGTTGGCTACGTACGGTGCGAAAGAAGTCAACCTGCATACATAATTGTAATTATTTATCTTGACTTTTAAGCGATGAATTCTTGGACCCGCATTGTATTTATTAGAAGTGCTGTCACGGATGTAATTCAGAGCTGGGAGATATTTTATTAAAATAGTGGAAAAATATGAAATAATGATATTTGTATCCTGCATTCACGTAATCATATTTTTTGGTTGTTATTTTTTTAATTAAAGCCCTTTGTCGATCCACTACTGGATGAAGGCCTCCCCACGTCATCTTAGCCAGCGAGGTTGTTTGACCATATTTCACCACACTGCTCAGTGTGGCTTGCTCCAAGTAGAGTGGACAGGAGCGGTTTAAATATCACTGCTTGCCATTGCCAGGAATCGAACTCAAGCCCGCAGGGTAAAATAACAGCCGGAGTGTGTCAACCACTGCCCCACCGCTCCACCGCCTTGCTCACAACACATTCATCCAACTGCGTATGAGCGCCTGTCATATTTACATTCACGTATGTTTGCGTAACGGTGATGCCACACTGTTAGGCCCTAGAAACTAAAAGCACTTCGGGGCGTGCACACGCACTACGGTGGACCAGGTAGGGCTGATTTCTTTAACCGAATCATTCACATCACCAAATCATGACTGAACGCCTCATGCCCCCCCCCCCCTCCTCCCGCCTACCAATTTGTGACAATGCTTAGAATCGCAGAGGTGGCAAATTGTGCGAAAAAAGAAACCCACGATACGGCTAGACGAATTTAACGTCAATAAAGCAAGCACAATTGCATAACTCCCCCAAAAAACATTGTTGTAATAAAACAGCAATAGCGTGGATTTTTTTTACGTGTTCATATGCGAGCGCACTACTGCTTCGCTTCATGACAATTCGCTGCAGCAGATCGCATTAAATAGGGCATCTTAACACAATCACGGAACACAATGAAACAAAATATGCGCATATGTTACACGCGGATTGTCGGACGCCGTTACCATTTGTCAAAGGCGGGCTGATTTTTTCTCCCCCCCCCCCCCCCCCCCCCCTAATATTTATTCAAACACTGCTTGCAGTGTCGTCATGAAGGGCTTATCGATGCAAATGTAAACGTGAGTAGCCGTGCGAGTCCCCCTAACCCATCGCGCCCCCGCAGTCGCATCTCGGGATACAATTAGCGGCCGTCGCGGTGAGACGCTTGCATTGAAGCAAGCGATGGACTCGTGGTGGGGGTGGGCGGGGTTGGGTGGGGGGTTGGGTGGGGGGGTTAGGGGGGGTTGGGTGAGGAGTTAGGGGGAGTTGGGTGGGGGGGTTGGGTGGGGGGTTGGGTGGGGGGTTGGGTGGGGGGGTTGAGGGGGGGGTTGGGTGGGTGGGTTGGGGGGGGTTGGGTGGTTGGGGTTGGGTGGGGGGGTCGGGTGGGCGGTCGGGTGGGGGGTTGGGTGGTTGGGGTTGGGTGGGGGGTCAGGTGGGGGTTTGGTGGGGGGTCGGGTGGGGGGTCGGGTGGGCAGAGTGCATCTCGCCGACTGGGGCGACCTTTCTCCCGTCGCGAGTTGTATCGCGAGGGGCCTTGCGGCGGGGATTCCACGTGGCGAGGGGGGCCCCTCGTACCTCGTGCGACCGCCGTTAGGAGAGGGGAGGGACCCTGCTGGTGGCTCTCCCCCTCCCCTCTCTCCCTCCCTCCCCAACTACGGCGTGGCATCAATGGCATCAAAGCAAACACATTCTTTTTTGGCCGTGAATTTTACGCGCTAGTTTGACACCGAGGTCAACGTGTGTTACGGGACATTTGATTTGATTTAAACGCTCGGAGGTGTTTCGTGCCCGTCCTTTTGATTGCTTTCATGTGGCGGGGTGGTTTCTGCTCGGCGTTTTGCGTCGATTGTCCGCGCTGCCTTATTAATTGTTGTTGTTGTCATTTTGGTGACCACCCATCCTTCGCGTCATATCACTCACAGAGTACCACCCAGTGTCACCTGGCGGCCCAGGTCCCTCTTAGCAAATGAGACTCCTATCCTGATCGTTTTGTGTTCCCACCCGGTCGCGCGAAATGAACCAAAGGGAAGTTAAGTAAGGCACAATGCAGTTGTTCCCAATCTCACACGTTTATTTAACAGTCAATGGACCAGGTTTCCACTGCCAACCCGATTGCATTCCACGTCGTTATTACTTGCTTGATTGGTCCTGTATGTACGATGAGCTGAGGTGACCCCTGACCTCGCTATTGAGCTGTACACTCCCTCCACTGCGGAGGCACCGCCACGTGCCGTGCGTACAATGCGTGCAGCACAAACAGATTTGAGGCGCGTGAACCATTCACTCGCACTGGCGATTCCATGAGCCAGCGTGAGAGATTAAATCCCACGTTTCTCTGGCGGGGGAGATGGTATCCATAGGACAACCAACTGTTAATTTTCTCACAAAGTGGTACTCGTTTTGTCGATCCCCGAAAGATGATGGGCTGAGTCGACCCCCCCCCCCCTGCCCTGAACGGGATGTGAACTCGCGACCTTCCGATTGCGTGCCGCTCGTTGGACCGCTGGGCCATCCGGCCGGATTGTTGTCTAATAATCCCAAAAATATTTGCATAAATATTCTATGATCGATTCTGACACGCACGATTTCATTCACGTATCGCGTGCCAAAAAAAATCGATTTTAATCTTTAAATACATTAAGTTACATGTCTACGGGGGTGGACCTACATATTACGTGAATACCGTATTCTCTGGATGAGAAGATGCTCCGGAAATTAAGACGAACAGCAAAAACGTGTTCCCGGTGTCAATCAAGTTCTGCAGATCTGGTTTCTCTCTCTCGCGCACACGCACGCGCACACCAACCGGGCTACAAGCCACATCCCAAGCTATTGCTTGATAATACAGGGGAAATGAGCGCGTCGTGTAACTCGTAGAACACGGTGGGTATATACATCTGAGTCAACATTCACTCGATTAAAGAGTGGACGACTGCGAGGTTAATCCATTGCTAAGCAAATTGGACATTATGGCACAGACAATTATTTAATGGCCTGCGTAATTAAAATTCTCCCTTGGCTAATTAGCTAGGCAAATTAAAGTCCTTCGTAGGCAGACACTTCCTTTGCTTAAATTGTAATCTTTATGTGTGCCTCATATACAGGAATTAAAATTAATATACTGCGTTATTTTATTGTTAAATAATTTAATACAATTGAAATTATGTGAGAATTCAAAGGACAAATTGCCCTCAATGCGCCCGACGTTTTCAGATCTCCGAAGCTAAGCAGGTTGTGAGCCTGTTTGGGAATAGGCATTGAGACTGCTTGGAAATACCAGGCGTTCTCGCTAGAAGTGTGATGTCTGAGGTTGCCAGGGGGGTTGTGGCACGGCAGTGGATTGCTGAATCCATTCGTGCAGAGTGCGACCGATATTGTTCTCCGTGGCAGAGCGGGCGAGAAGCTGCGTTCCCTCTCTATCGCCGTGTTGGACCAGCAGAGGTCACTGAGCCGTAGCTCTCTGACGTCCGCTTCCGTGGACCGTTCTCCTAACACGCAGGGAAGAGATGCACCGCCCTGCGAGAGATCCGAACCGAGTTCTCGTCTCGTTACGATGATGCCGAGGGCACAATCGGGGTGACATTTCGGGGGGGAAGGAGAGGATAGGGCTTGGGGGGGGGGTAAACACGAATTAAAATGACCGATGTGCGTGATGGGGGCATCTGCCACTTTGTACGGGAGCGGCGAGAAGGATACAGCGAGGGCTGCAGTGGCTTTGTTTGTTGTGTTCAGGGTGATGGCGAAGGGGTGGGGGGTCTGGCTTTCAGGGCAGAGAAAGAGAGAGAGGGACACAGGCTGCAGAAGAGGCTTCACCATCAGCTGCTTAACCAATTAAGCCCTCCCACTGGAGTCATATTTAACGGAGCGCAGCTGCCTCTTGTTTCATATCTGCCGCCGAGCTGCAGACGGACGTCTCAGAAATGCTGTTTGCGCGCGTTCCTAGCCGGGAGGGCAATTACCGCGAAATAATTGAAAGGTAAAAAAAAAAGGTCGCTTGAAGTCCTTGTGTTAATGATGATATTCGTATACATGAACACCACACTGCATGACTCTTGTGTGGAATTTTTAATTATTATTTTTGGGGGAGGGGGTGAGTTGGTGGGGGGGGCTAATATCACAATGTGTTTCACCGTCTTCGCCGTCGCTCCGTTAATGTTTCAGCTGCCCGCGTTTCGCGGCCAAACGTCGCGGGCTTTCTTGATCGCACGCAACGTAAATCGTCGATGA
Source organism: Lampetra planeri (assembly GCF_965212315.1). Taxonomy (NCBI): domain Eukaryota; kingdom Metazoa; phylum Chordata; class Hyperoartia; order Petromyzontiformes; family Petromyzontidae; genus Lampetra; species Lampetra planeri. The sequence goes on along the minus strand of NC_136122.1, from coordinate 12,970,893 downwards.
CGCCCGCAACTCTTGTCTCGTCTTTATTCGTCATCATTTACCTCCCGGTCGCCTTCGATCGTTAATCTCCTAACGTCATCTCTCTCTATCTATCTATCTTTCTCTCTCTCTCGATGGTCGTTGAAATTCGCTTGGGAGATGCGGGGGCTGGTGCACGCAATGCGGCGAGACGTTGCCGCTAGGGGGCAGTACAGCAAGTAGGCTCGTGAGATCAGTTTGATTTGGATAGAAACGCGTTGCACACACACGTGTGAGTGGGTGTTTCTTTTTTCTCGAGACGCTTTCGATTTTTTTTACCTCCCGTGACTATGCAGCAAAATTATTCGTGGCCAAAATGTTTGTGGGGCTTTTGTTTTTGGGGGGTGGGGGGTGAAGCAGACTCTCTCTGCAAAATGAATTGACTCACTGAGGGATTACTGATAAAATATCATCATCAGCAGCAGCAGCAGCATCGCCACCATCTGTCAAATGTGTGATGTCCCGAATGGCTTTTACTTAATCGTAACATCATCGCCATGACCACCACCATCATCATTGTAATCATCAATCGTAATTTTGTTTTATTGTTATTGCAATCAGAGACGTGCCGCAGTTGTTTGCTCACTGCACTATAAATCTCGCCATCGTTTGGGAATAATAATAATATATAGAATCCGCCCTGGCCTGGACCCCCACCCCCGCCTCCAACTTCACCAACGCACACTGACCCCTTGACCTTCACGGCATGGGGAGGCCTAATTACAGCAATGGAATCGAAACAAACATTACGATCGCCGCCGCGGTCGCTGCCCACCGCTTGCATTGGCGTTGGCTGCTGACATTTGGGCGATGCCCGTTTCAAACCTTTATAAGCAGTTGTCTTTAGAATCTAACCCCCTTTACCTGAAGACGACCGCTCGTGTTGCGATCTAAACGTCAAACATTTTTTAAATTATTTTTTCTGTCTACGTGGCTTTACCGAAAGACCCAAAGAACATTATCATTTTAGATTAAACTTTTTACATAAATACTGTACAGGATGCTAAACATACACGCAGAGAATGTAATTATGAGCGTACTAAATAAACACGCGCCATCAGAGACAGACGCCATCAGAGACACCGCTTGAGCCGGGAGAGGAAATTGGGACGCCTGCTATTAGCGAGCACAACGCAGGAGGGAGTGGTGCGGCCTCGCCCGGCCGTCTTTGTCTCCCCAGTCGTGATGTTTACACATAGCACCCGGTACTCATTTAATGCTGAGTCGACCTATGGAAGCCCCCAGACCGGTTGAGGTGTTCACCACCGATGCTGGTGGCCATGGCTGGGATTCGCACTCGGCCGGATTCACAGTCGTCGACGTCGTCGTCATGATCATCATCAGACAATGCGCTGACACACAGAACCTGCCTCCCTCTGTACTGTTGGGGCGCTGTTGTTTGCCGGCTCTGTCCCTCATTAGTGGTGACCTCTGCCCCCCCCCCTGCCCCCCCCCTCCCGCCCTCCCCCACGTGTGTGTGTGTGTGTTTGTGTTTACGCCCCCAGGTGTGAAATCGCCACGGGGACAGGGACAGCGCGTCCGCTTCGGCTAACGACTCCGGGACGGTACGCCGGCTGATGATGACTCGTGTGCACACTGATTTGCATGTCCCGACTTGGGTTGAAAGCGTTGATGCATCATCTCCGTCCGCTCGTCCGTCTGTAACTGGGGGAGGGGAGGCGATTGCTCTCGTAAAGACGATCCAATATTAACGACTGTTCAGTATAAAGTCGTCTTGCTATTCGGGACACTGCTACAATGGAGCAGCGACCTGATCGAGGTAAAGCAGACACATTGACGAGGCTGCATTCGTTGGCAGTGGCGCGTTAGCTGGCAACTATTCACGCGCCCAATTTATAAACTGGTCATCAGAAAGCATTTTCTTCAAATGTTGTTCTCATCAGGGCCCCACGAAGGCGTACAGCATCACGCACTCCATCTCTCTGCTGCTCTCTCTGTTCGTGTGCTGTGAAGAAACGTAACCTGATGCATGTATAGTCGCTGTCCTTTAAAGTCCACCGTGTTATTTCCGACTGTGTTCAATTTATCAAAAGGTTGCCAAACTATGTTTTGAAAGACAAAAGACCATCGCAAAAAAGGGGCAATTTGCTAATTTGCAAATGCATTTTGCCTCTGACAGCTACTTATTGGCTTCAATACTGCCAATTAAAAACTCCTGCGGAAAAAAACAAATCACGCGCGCACGTGACTTTTCACTACTTTGTATTTAAAATAAAAATGTGTCCTATATTTGAATGTAATTCGCCCCCGCTGTGACCACGTGTGCAAGGCATCGTGCCTGCGCTGATGTGGGTTCCCAAGTTAAACGCGCAATGACCGGCAAAAAAAACAACATCGTCACTGTCCGCAGGATGTCCATGATAAATCCGTAAGCAGTGTCGACCGATGATTTGAAATATATTGTATACCACCCACACCCTTCAATATCAGTGCACCCTTGCGAGTAGTCGCCACCACGCAATCGCTGCGTTAAACAGTTTCGCCCCCCGCTTTTCAGATCGACTCACGCTGGTGTTATACACGTCGTTGGGCCACTTTTGCCTCTTGAGCTATAAGCAGAATAAAAACACACACTTAAATTAATGTCATCGGAGCATGATTGTACCGTTGGTGCAATGCTGCGTGTGCTCAGAGAACCAATCGCGGATCCTACAGTCAAGTGTCAGCCAGTCTGTGTGTCCGCATGGCTCCAACCTGCCACGGCGCTGGCGGGACTTTGCTAGACAATTGCTGGACACAGAGCGAGGTCTCTGTGTGTGCGGCCATCCTCCACGGCCGGGGGTCTTCACGACAAGCCACACTGCGGACGCGGCGCCGTGCGAACAACGTCACGTCCGGGTGATTGCTGCCCACCGACGCAGCTCATTGGAGGGCTACGAAAGCGACCGCGTGGCTTTGGCGAATGCATTAAGAGACGAGTCCCGTGGAAGCAAATATCAAAGAACTACTTGTAAAATACCATCCCCATTCAAGAGACGTTTGTAAACAACATATCGGGGTGGGATGGTGGGAGGTACTTCACATTTCCTCATGCCTCGTTACGGAGGAAATATTCATGGCATGACGGCAACAACCGATATGTTTAATTTTCAGAGCTAGAAAACATTTTATTTTTTAAACCAAATGAAGTGAAACCCAAACTTAATGTGATTGTTTTGTGCAGTCAATCATGACCGGGCTGACACCATCAACTCGCTCCACTAGGGGACTCGGTTTAATCACTCGCGGCCAAAAAGCAGATCGTAGCCCAGGGTCGCAACGGTGCTGGCTCAGTGCGCCTGACCCCTGAGGCCACCTGGTCACTTCGCATTCGCGTGTGTGCGCGTGTGCGCGTGTGTGTTTGTCTTTGTGTTGTGGGGAGCGGTGGTGTAGCCGTTGGCGCTACGCTGCGCTACGAACCCGACGACCCGCATTCGATTCCCGCTCACGGCCAACACCAGTGACGATTATCTGAACCGGTCCTGGGCCTCCCCTAGGTCGATTCAGCCTGGTGCGGTGTGTAAACAAGGCGACCGGGCGTGGTGCTGACCACCCACCCTCTCGTGTGCCGTGCCAGCTTTCATCGGTGCTATTCGCTAGCAGCACTTGCCCCAACAGTCTGTTGCAGGTTATGCGGGGGATCTTTATCTTTGTGTGAGTGTGCACTTAAAGCCATTGCTTGCTACAGTGAGTCTGTTCTATGGAAATGGCTTATACGACGAATCTCAGCTGACAAATGGCCAAATTGGCACGGCATGCTGGGTGATTTGCCAGTTCCTCTCTGCCCAACATTGGCGGAAACTCAGTTTTACGCCAGAAAATGAATTAGGCTCAATATCTTCCCCTTGCATGTCTGTTCGGGGGGATTCATGGGGGAAATGTAAAACAAGTAAAAATGTGTAAAAATACTGACAATAATTTAACAATATCTGTGCCCCTGTTTTTACATAAACTCGCTCATGACAAGAAAGCAACGTGATTCTCGTTTGAGGGCGAATTCAACAATTTCGCGTGTGCGGCTAATTCCCACCGCATTTGTTGTTCTAATCGATCTTCAGCACCCGTCCGTTTGCAGGCACCGATGACCCATCGTGCCAGACTCTCGGCGTGGGTGGCACCACGATTCTCGAAGCTCGAGGGGAGGGAGAAGGATGGGGGCACTAAAAAGCGGAGAGACAGAGACAGGTTTGGGTGGGTGACATCAGAATTTTTACTTAGACTGGAGGAGGAATCCGATGAGTATCTGTGAAAAGATGTTCAGTATTGGCTGGTCAGCAAAACTGGGGGGGGGGGGGGGGAGGGTGGCATGAAGGCTGTGAGAGTGGCAAGGGGTGTGGAAGCCGGCTGTGAGCGCTGCGAGCTTCCACGAGATGTCCGTACGCCAGCGGGTTCGGTCCACGGTGAGGTTTTGTCCACTCGTGGGCTTGAGTCTATGGAGTGAATCCGCCTGTGCCGAGCTTCGAGTGTCCACGCTTGCGTGCTCGCGCTCCTCACTGCAGTTGCCGCTTCGAATCTACGTTCATTTTGTGACGGTTCGCTAAGCAGCAAATTATACAAATTAAAGTCACAGAGAGCATGATGGCAACGAAAATCTAAACGTGAGACTGCTGGCACAAACATGTGGACGACCATCATCAAACATCTGATACGGCCCTTATGGATGTATTACAGAGACACTCAGACCCAGAGCTCAACCCCAGGTTCGACCACACACATTATGAGCCTGTTACTGCCGTAATTAAACTGACGCGGCCATTGTGAACATAAGGCAAAGACACCCAGAACCAAGAACCACACCAGCACTGCCTCCGCTTTCTTGGCCACAACCCGTACGAACACTTAGGAGGACCCAATATCCTCTCAAATCAGAACCTCTCTCAGGCGCATCGAACGATGTGGATTTGGACCCAGCCAGCCGCCCCATTCTCTCCCAACGCCAACAACAACAGCAGCAGCAGCAGCATCAGCACAGGAGACGGAAGCAGAGCGAGGGGGGCGTGGGGGGTTGCTTTGTCTTGGCACGTTTTACTTTCTGGCCGCCGGCGTCGATGGCATTTCTCACCCACCTCTAATGGTCGTAATTAGCGGAAGCCAAACGGAGGCCCTCTGGCGTTGGCCAGTCTTGTGACTCTTCACCTGGATCGCCGTCAACCTGTTTCTGCGTGGGTTTTTTTTTCTACTGCAAAGGGCAAGAGAATGTATTCTTGTTCACGACTCTGACGAACAAACAAAACAGTTACGTTTTAAATTATGGGGTGCTTTCATCGTTGTCGTCGTCATCAGCAGCCATGGCTAATCCACTGCTGGACGAATGCCGCCGCAACCCGTTGCCATCGTGCACGGTCCTGCGTGAGCACTTGGGGCAAGTGCTGTTAGCGAGCACCTGTGAAGGCCGGGATGGGTTGGCCAGCACCGCACCCGACCGCCTTTGTCTCCCGAGTGGCGATGTTTACAACCCGCAACAGGGGAAGGCCCAGGACAGGTCCATATAATTTTCATTGGTGTTGGCCGTGAGAAGGGATCGAATCCGGGTCCAGCGATGTAACGATCCAATAACCACCTGCACACACACACACGCGCACGCTGATTTAATCGCTCGATCTCCCCGATGGACGTGCTCCCAGGTGCGTTCCCTCTTTGGCTTGTGAAGCCTTCCCGATGTGGTGGTAACCAAACTTAACCACGATGGGGATACAGGACTGGGTCGGATATTACTCGCCACCTATAATTCACTATGAAATACGATTTTTGGTCCTAGGTAGTAAGTGTGGTTTTCTAATTGTTTATGCCTCTAAAGTATAGAAAATGGCTATTATGCCCCACAAACGTTGATTTTGTGACCAGGACTTTGTGTGAAGGAATGACACAAATGCACACGTTTTCTCATTGAAAATAAGTACATTTCAAAATATCTGTGTTTCATGTTTGCAGTGGCTTGGGATCAAACTCGGGTCTTTAGGTTCGTCGCTCAGGATGTTACCTAACCGACTATTTATGCTATTAGGTAAGGCTCACCGAGATCTTTTTCAGAAGCGACCTGGCCACAAATGATAGATCAACCAAGTGGCTTATCACGTGGAAATAAATATCAGCCAAATACTCGAGATGCGTGTTGATTCTTAATGTGGAGGGAAACCCAGAGGACCCGGAGAAAAATCCACGCCACAATGGGGAATATATTCAAACTCCAGGTATACAGCAAGCGTCATAGTCGGGTTCGAACCCACGACCTCCTGTATACCAGGCGAGGTCGTTAACATTTCATCACCGTGGCACCACTGCATAACGGCTGCACTCCACGTGCATAATATGCAGCCATATATTCATGTATATGTATAGATAATGTCGGCACTGCACATAATGTGAGTGTATTTGTACATAAGCATGTATATCTCAAGACAATTTCCGCTGAGCGGACGAAAAAATAAGTGGCACACCCGCGCGGTGCGGGTTCTGGGATACGTTTGCGTGTAACACACTGAGCCGTTACGCACAAAATCAATCTCTCCAAATCTACCGGATTTCTCATTTTGCGTTTGAGAAAATCACCACGGGGGGTGGAGGAGTTGGGGGGAGGGGGCAGGTGGGGGGGGGCGGGTTGATGGGGGGGGGACCAAATCAAATTTCGCAGGAATCCGTGCATGGTAGCTGCTGGGAAATTACAGCGCACATGTGGAAGCGTTTAATGCGGCGGTGGTGGTTTGTGCTGGGGCGCTCGCTCGCTCTCTCTCTCGATGTGACGCGGCTTGGTGTGGCGGCCGTGCCGTCGGGAACCCCGCAGAGTGGCTTAACGAGCCAATTTGTTTCAGTTGCGCGCCCCACAATTGCGCCGAGGGTTTAGGGGGCATCGTCGGCGAAAGGAAGCCGCGGGCGCGTCGAGGTGAGAGTCATTTATTCGGCGCTCGCGGACCGGCGTAAGGGTCATTCTGTTCATCTGGGAACGGATTCATCCGACCTTTATGACTCCCCGTCTCTGCCCGCGCATCTTCCCATTCAACCCCCTCCTCCCAACCCCACCCCACCCCAACGACATTGCTCGGCCGTCCCAGAGACGCCCTTACAAAGCAACGGATGTCCCAGAATGCATTGAGCGGCTTTGCTCACAATCTCGGTTGGAGGGCGTTGATTGGGCCACGCGTCTGGGTTTTTTTTTGCCTTGATCCGAGCGCTATGAACGCGGCCACCCGGCCTCGCATGCCGCTAGGGTTGAGCTTGCTCCCTTTTGAGGTGGCACGGGAACGAAATGATCAAGAACATATCGCACTGACGGAGGGCGGGAGATCTCCGTGTCACAGCGAAGTGCGTTGTCCTGAGTGGATGTATTGGGGGCCTTGTTTTCATGGGATATGTTCTGCCCCGCCCCTAAGCTCCAACCCCCAGAGACACTGGGGTGGGGGCACGGGGGGGGGGGTGAAAACGTGTGGATAGATCTTCCGGAGCTCAGTCTCGGCCAACTCCAGGTAAAAGTAATCCCTGGGTGCACGTTACACAAATGACTAAACAACGACATTGACTGTCTCGGGGTGAAGAATTACAGATCCCCTGGGGCAGCCGCTACTACGCCCATCAACAACTAAGAGAACGATCCGCGTAGAACCAGGACAGGGGTGGCAACTACCCGGCAACCCGAATTCCCAGGCACGGCCAACATCGCTGGCGGACGACACCTGAAGCGGTCCTGCCCCGCCTGCTCCCCTCCCGCCCAGGCCGCCCACCACTCACGCAGCTCGCGGTGTCTGCGCCTGCGCCGCGGTTACCGCTGGTCGCGTCGTGCGGATGTCGAAGCCGTCGCACGCGGAGGGTACAAAATCGCGCCCTCGCTCACCGCGTTAAACGTAGCGCGGCGTGAGCGTGCGTGGTGGGTTGGAAAATAACATCGCGAGCATCTGAGCCCGAGCTCTTCACGCGCGCGGGATGCAAAGTGCCCGGAGCCTAAAGGGCAATGGCAGATTACCATATCGCTCATTTTGCACGGTTATTTATTTATTTCATTTCATTTCCCCCCGTTGTGACGTCTCATGTCCGCGCAAAAGATAAAGGGACACGGAGAAAGGCGCCCGTGCGCGACAAACGGAGCTGCGTTGCACGGGAAAAGATCCCCCGTATAGCCTGAACGGGCTGTGGGGCAAGTGATGCTAGCGAGTAGCGCTTATGAGGGCCGCAACAGCACTCGAGGGGGTGGGTGAGATCACGTAGAGACCCATAGGGCTCACATTGAGACAAAAAGAAACCCATAGACTTGTATAGAGACCCATAGACTCACATATAAAACCACATACTTACATAGAAACCCATTGGTCTTGAATAGAGACCAATATACTTACATAGATACCCACAGACTCACATAGGGACTCCTAGATTCACGTAGACTGGTGTAGACGCACATGCGGGCAGGGCATTGCGTGCCCAAGATGATCTTGGTGATCTCCACAGAGCGGAGATCACTTCGTGAGATATGTGCGGAGCCCACGGAGTGACGCGAACAGCGACGCGTCAGAGCCTGAGCAGTGAACATCGCATCAATAGAACCGCTCTATAAATAGAATTCCCCATCATAGATGTATTTTAAAATAAACTATACACGGACCGTCCTATCTATGGACAGGACAACGTGATTTTCAAATTATGGATCACTTACTGTATTGATGTTTCAGTTTGTTTCTGTATTTGCTCCAAAAATGGCCAAGGGGCTTCACATATCCATTTGGAAATCGTGAGCCAGTGGTGCAATTCCAAGTTTTTCTGCATGAGTCTATGGCTTTCCGTGAGTCTACGGGTCTTTATTTGAGTCTGTGGATCTCCATGAGTCTACAAGTGTCTATGTGAGTCTATGCGTTTCTATGCGAGTCTATGGATCATTTTGTAAGTCTATGAGTGTCTGTGTGAGTCTGGGTCTCTACGTGAGTGGATGGGTCTTCATGTGAGTTCATGGTTCTATATGTGAGTCTATGGGTCTCTGTGTGAGTCAGACAGCAAGGGGTGCAGGTCTGTACGTCTGTACGTAGAATTTCTTTGACAACGTAATTAGCCAACCGTGATAATCGGAGGTGCCAGGGAAGAACAACGAACGAAACGCCCCACGATGCTCTGTGGACTCTGGCATTACCCCCCCCCCCTCCCCGTACTCTCATTTGCCACAAAGCGGTACTAATTTTAACCACCCCAAACGGCGTCATCGGCTCCGTGGGACGTCCGACCGCGATTTGAACTCGCAAAAGCTGGCGGCTGTAGCCACTGCGATGATGGCACGTTTGAACCCCCCCCCACCCCCCCGAGTGTTTTCTGGCGTGAGCCCAGAGAGCAAATCCCTTCCCCTTGGCAACTCTCTCCGAGATGACGCAGTGGCCATGTCCGCGTGTGCATCTCCATATTAGCCCTTGTCTGGCTACAGCCCCGCAGTCTGCTACAAAATCTGCAGAACGTCCGTGCAGCGTGCTGCGTTGGGGGGCCCTAAGCACGGAATTATTTTTGGGGCAGTCGGCCCAATGTAAAAAATTCCCCACCCCCCCTAGTGAGATATACGTGCGTCGAACTTCTTTCGCACCGTACGTATACAACCGTGATAATTGGAGGTGCTGGGGAAGGACAACAAACTAAACACACATTTAAAAAAAATTTCAATCTAGATTTAAAACTTAATTCCAGTGGCTTCCAAATATAGTTCGTGTTAACTATGAAATTCGTACGATAATATTTTTTATGTAAAATCACTTAAATCTGAATGCGAGCTGATTTTTGGCAGGTTCCTAATTGTGTGCGCTTGGCCACCAACATATTTATTTAGTTTTCTTGTTCATACATCCGGGACCCCTTGAGCTGCTTGAGGCCCCCCCAGCTGTAGCTGAGTCGGCTTCGCGGCTCACACCGCTGCGCTGCTTGCGCGAGGGAAGCGAGCGCCACGCATGGACAAAGGCAAATGTTCCCCGTATAGCCTCGGACTTTTGAGGGCAAGTGCTGTTACCGGGCACCTATAAAGGCCTTTTTCTCCCAAGCGGCGAAGTTTTACATACGGCACCAGGTACTCATTTGAGACTGAGTCGACCGAGTATGGGAGCCCCAGGACCTATTCAGATAAATCGCTATCACAGCTATTGGTGGGCGTGAGCTGCAGTCAAACTCGGGACGTCGTGTTCGTAGCGCAGCGCGCTAACCGCTGCGCCACCGCTCCCCTACACACGCGGGCACTGGCGGCGGACATCCGAGGTGTCCCGACAAGAGGATTGCGTGGGATTTGAGAAATGTTCTTCATCCGGATTTGGCCGAGACAGGCGAGCGATAAGATGCGCTCCTCTCGTTTGGGATTCCTCTATTGCTTTCTTTTCGCGGGGAGACCGCAAAAGCTTTCCTCTCGTAATCGCCGTAAATCGGCTCCGCAAAGGGAGACGCGAGGGCGAGAGCGAAGCGTGTGAAGAGAGGAGGGGGCAGGTTGTGGGATGCGCGTTTCCGTTTGTTCATGGGCGTGTTTCTTGTTGTCAGTTTTGTAGATATATATTTCATTTATTTACTGCCCTTGATCAACCCACTGTTGAATGAAGGCCTCCTTCACATGACATTCTTTATAATATTGATAATTATAATAATACTTATCAAATTTCGACCACTTTTAGTCAATCCACTGCCGGATGAATTCCTACAAACGCCTCTAAAACAATATATAGGCCGTGGGTCAATGTTACTGCTTGAACATGCTTTCCTATGCTGTGTTGGTTAGGAGAATTGGTTCAACCATACTTCCCCAAGCTGGTCAATGCGGGTTGGTGAAAGGTGGTGGGGGTTGGACCCAGGACCACTCAACCATTCACCCACCCACTCCCTCACTCCGTCGCTCACCCACTCACTCACTCACCCACTCGCTCACCCACTCACTCACTCACCCACTCACTCACCCACTCGCTCACCCACTCACTCACTCACCCACTCACTCATCCACTCAACCACTCATGTGGACATGTACCGTCCAGGTCGCTGTACTGCACAGATCCGGCCGAAATCAAGGCCTGGGTAAGATACCAGATGGCATGGGAACGTTTATTTATTTATTTACAATCGTGTTGGCTGTGACGACCACGCTTCTGTGGCCACGAGCGGTGGATTGGAGAGGGCGAGACGGAGAGAAGGTGGAGGATGAGCGACACCACGAAGACTTCTCTCCTTGGGAGGGAGCCGCTGGTAGTGATGAGATGGGGGGGGGGAGTGGATTAGATGCAGCCTCGGTGACCCCCCGGAGTTCAGGGTGAGAGCCGCGGCCGTAACGAACGACCTCGGCTACATTAACGAGCGAATCAACAGCCAGCTGCCCCCCGTCGTGTTGCGATATCGCGATGAAGGCCGCTCCACCGTTAACCTCTCCTACCCCCCCTCCCCCCCCCCCCAGGGCAGTGGCAATCAATTTCGAGAATTTCATCTGGCTGGGTGAAAAAAAAATATTTGCCGTTCGCATTTGCAAACAATGACTTGTATTTATCATGGGTGGGATAGTTCCACACGGTGGTTGGTGCCAGCGGTGGCAAGATCGGCCTCTGCGGAGGAGGTTCGTGAAGGACGCTCATGGGGAGTTGGAGGCAGTCGCCCTCCAGCAGCAGCAGCAGCAACGGAGGTCGGAGGAGCGACGCTCACAACAGCGAGCGGAGCGCCGGGAGGCTAAAACGCAGAGTTGGCAAAGTGGAGCGCACAGCTGGTGCATCTGTAAGTCGTCGCGGTCAGCCAACCCATGGCACATGGGTCTGTTCCGTGACCTGCCAGCGGGCCTTCGACACTTCACTTGACCTCAAAGTGGACTTGGCCTGGCACAAGCGCCGTGGTGACGTCACCGCCACTTAGTGGCGAACGTCGGGTGTTGTGTGTGTATATATGGGGAGTGGTAGTAGGATTATCTGAACCTGGGGGTCCTCCCCTAGGTCGACTCAGCCTCAAATTAGTACCTAGTGCGATGTGTAAACATCGCCACTCGGGAGACGAAGGCGGCCGGCCGTGGTGATGACCACACACCACCTCGTGTACCCGTGCCGGCCTTCACAAGTGTTCGCTAACAACACTCGCCCTAACAGTCTGTTATATATCGAGTGATATCGAGTGCTTTCGCCCAGGCTCTTTGGTGCGCGGTTCTGAACATCACAACCTTCAGATCACAGAGCTTCCGCACGGAAGGCAAAAATGAGCGTCTGCTCACCGGAGTTTTGCTCCGTAAGGTCAAAGCGTGCCGTGAGCTGGAACGGGGTTTAAATCACAGCACCAGATGCGCCACTCTTGTTGCCGAGTCTACGTCTGTGCCTCTCTAAAGCAAACGACTCTTTAACGTATCTGCGCACAATTGATGGCTTATCGCGTCGACATTTATAGTGGCCAAACACTCTAAACGCGTGACGTTGATTCTAAATGTGGAGGGGAAAACCGGAGGACCCGGACAAAAATCCACGCGACCACGGGGAGAAAAATCCACGCGACCACGGGGAGAAAGACGCGCAAACTCCAAATATACAGCAGCAGGCGTCAGGGTCGGGAGCAAACTCATAACCTCCTGCATAGCAGGCGAGGGAGTTAACATCTCGTCACCGCGGCTTCCCTGGTTTATGCAATCCAGGAAAGCCTCGCTTCTCAGGTGGGTTCTGCTACCTACGAATTTCTGGCCGTTGACATCATCGGCCGTGCTCTATCCACTGCTGACGAAGGCTTCTTTAATCCAAAGCCATTCCTCGCAGGTTCGCGATGCTGTGGCCCGTCCTAGCTCATACACGCGAGCTGAATTAATCGCTCCAACTCTGCATTGTACGCACTTGTTGGCGTCTTGTATTAGAATACGGTCCTCTGTGTATGTGTTTAAATAATATGTTTGTCCTATAAAATAGTATATAGGCTCTGTGTAAATCTATGGGTCCTCATGTAATCTGTGGATCCTATGTAAGTGTATGGGTCTTAATGTATATATGTATGGATCCTAATGTAAATCCATGGGTCCTATTTAAATCTATGGGTCATCAGTAAGTCTACGAGTCCTCTGCACATATGTGGGTCCAAAGTCTGCCTGCGAATCCTATGTAAATCTACGGGTGCTATATATGAGCATTGACTTTGTGGCGTTGTGTTTTGTTTCTCAACGTACGCCAAGGTTGTGTTTTGACGATCCGTTGGTTGTATTCTGACCACTCGGCTGCTTCTGCTGCCGCTTCTGTGGGCCTCGTGGGGATGTCATTTACCAGCTGAGTCACAGCCCAGGGCGAGTTTTATTGATGTGGCGGTGGTGGTGGTGGTGGTGGTGGCGGTGGTGGTGGTGGCGGTGGTGGTGGTGGCGGTGGTGGTGGTGGCGGTGGTGGTGGTGGTGGCGGTGGTGGTGGTGGTGGTGGTGGTGGTGGCGGTGGTGGTGGTGGCGGTGGTGGTGGTGGCGGTGGTGGTGGTGGTGGCGGTGGTGGTGGTGGTGGCGGTGGTGGTGGTGGCGGTGGTGGTGGTGGCGGTGGTGGTGGTGGCGGTGGTGGTGGTGGCGGTGGTGGTGGTGGCGGTGGTGGTGGTGGTGGCGGTGGTGGTGGTGGTGGCGGTGGTGGTGGTGGCGGTGGTGGTGGTGGCGGTGGTGGTGGTGGTGGTGGTGGCGGTGGTGGTGGTGGTGGCGGTGGTGGTGGTGGCGGTGGTGGTGGTGGCGGCGGTGGCGGTGGTGGCGGTGGTGGTGGTGGTGGTGGTGGTGGTGGCGGTGGTGGCGGTGGTGGCGGTGGTGGCGGTGGTGGTGGTGGCGGTGGTGGTGGCGGTGGTGGCGGTGGTGGCGGTGGTGGTGGTGGTGGTGGTGGTGGCGGTGGCGGTGGCGGTGGTGGTGGTGGTGGTGGTGGTGGTGGTGGTGGTGGCGGTGGTGGTGGTGGTGGCGGTGGTGGTGGCGGTGGCGGTGGTGGTGGTGGTGGTGGTGGTGGTGGTGGTGGTGGTGGTGGTGGTGGTGGTGGTGGTGGTCTGCTGTCCGCTGGGTTGAGAGGGATCACGAGCGGCTGCAATGGGAGATTTGTGATATTGCTCGAGACCAACTGGCTCAGCGCGTGTACTTCATCACCATCGTCGTTATCGTCGTGGTCGGACGTGACCTATCCACTGCTCGATGAAGGCCCTCCCTCAAGCCATCGTCATCTCTCATGGTACTGCGATACAAACAGCGTATCATTCTATGTATATTTATGTTGAACTTATTTCGCACCGTACGTAGCCAAGCGTGCTCATGCTAGGTGCGCGGGAAGGACAGCAAACTCAACACAAAAAGCCGTTCTAAAGAAAGAGCCATCATCATCATCTGCCGTGGTCTATCTACTGCTGGATGAAGCCCTCCCGAAGCCCTCGCCATCACTCAACATCCTTCGATGGATCAATCCGTCAGAAAGCTGCGTCGCGAGCAGATTTCATCGCTCCGTCTCCACGGCGATCCGAGCGTCCTCTCGGGGCGCGTCCCCACTCCTTCGGTGCCACTCCGCCGTGAGTCTCGACCACGAGCCATCGTCGCCCCTCTCGCGAGCGACGCGACCTGCCCAAAGAGCGCTCTCAGTTTTCTGGACGTCCATCGCGACGTTTCCGACTTGCCCGGAAATGCTCCCCTCTCCCTCCTCTCTCTCTGTCTGTCTCCCAGTGTCATTCCAAGCGCGCTTCTCTGCACACTTTTCGGATTTTGCGACCCTTACGGCTCAACGGGACTGTGTTCAAACACCGGACTCGCATGGGCCATTGCACACACGTGAATGTAGATTCATCTCCGGAATATTTGCCTTGTGTTGTAAGTGCAGCGGTAAAGTTGTGCAACCGACTGCTGAGCATGGATGTGTGTGTGTGTGTGTGCGCGCGCTGTACAAACATCGCCACTGGGGAGACAAAGGCGGTCGGGCATGGTGCTGGCCACCCACACTATCGTGTACCGTTGCGGCCTTAATAGGTGCTCGCTCACAACACTTGCCTCAACAGTCTGTTAAGGCTCTCTGTAACAACAGTGGCTATCCAATCGCGCCACAAACCCAACGCCCTGAGTTTGATTCCTGGCCACGGCTAACACCGGCGATGATTGAACCGATCCTGTGCTTCCCCTGGGTCTACTCGGCCTCATTAGGCTACCCCTTGCATCAGTTGCCCCAAATAGCCCATGAGCGCGATACAATATACGGCGCATTGTTGTACGCACGTGTGCGCGGGGAGCGAGAGGACACGCGCTCGACTCGCTGTGTGTGCCTAGCGAGACAGCGAGCGGACACGTGCGCTTTAATCAACCGCTGCGCCTGCCTCTGTTTGCAGACGAGGTATTGGTTCGCGACGACGCATGGCTCATTTCGCTCGCGAATTATTACCCCCGGTGTAATACCTTTGCCGCGTCGCAGGATTGCACAGGGACATTGGAGCACCCGCGTATGTATGCGGGGTGTATGTGTACATGCCTCTGTGTGTGCCAGCGAAGGACCAGAGGAGCGACGTTCACACACACAAAAAAACGGAGATAGTTGACGCAGTGGGGAGCACAGGTGGTGCATCTGCCAGTCATCTCAGTCAGTCAACCCATGGCACCTCCCCTGTGTACCTGGAGTCGCCAATCTCAAACCATTGGACCACAGAGCCTTGCAGCTGCCCGTTTGATCATCCGTCCACCGTCTAACTCACCAGCAACCTTCCCGTCCGTCTCCCTCCACATATATAAACACAAGTACCGTATTTGTTTACACACTCCATCGGCCAACCGGCGTACTTTCATCAGCGCTGTTGTCAACACGAGGCACAATTGAAGCGGTTTCGACTTTTATTGTTTGTACGGTGGGAGAGATACGGGCAATGAGGTGGTGTATATTGTCTGCTTATCTCCTCCCTTACTCGCATTCTCCGCGGTGACGCAAGTGGTTGTTGTTGCATTGTAAAACGCGAGACCCGTAACTAACAGAGAGGCTCCTTGTCCCCACTAAAACGTCCGGCGATCCGCCAGCATTGGTGACATTTGTCAGAATCCGCCCGGCGTCCGCGTGACGAGTGTGCCGCTGCGCGGAGCGCGTCGATCAGTGGTGTGGCGTGTGAATGTGCTGTGGGTGTGCGCACGCGGGCGAGTCTTGCACTGGCTCTCGTTCGTGTTTAATGTGGACAGCGGCAGTAGCTGCAGTGGCGACACCATTGAGAAATAAAATGCCGTGTATATTATTATTATTATTGAATGAGACGGTCACAACCCTGTCAAAGCTGTTAGGGTCTTAAAAATGCTATGGGCTGCATCGCTCTACTCTGGGATTTCTGCACCACGTAATAATGTACTTATTATAATAAAAATAATTTATCCATACTCTTTGGTTCTTTCGGAAAAGTCACGTAGATAGAAAAAAATAAAAATATAAAATATTTTTTGGGTTAGATCGCGTAAATATAATTGTGTCGTTAAACCCGCCACCATCCAACACAGCCAACTAGTAAGGTGTGTCACGTGAACAAGGAATGCCAATTCGTTATTAGTTATTGATCGAGGAGAGCCACATTGAGCCGTATGACTCCTGTTCAGGATGGTTCTGCCGCCGCTACATTGGGGTATGATTTGTGAGATGTTTTCAGCCCCAATTAGTGACGAGTCACGGTTATTATTCACGTGGGAGGGAGGAAGCGGAGCACCCGGAGAAAACCCACCCGACACACTATCCCCGTACAGATGGGGACAGATGGCGATTCGTCCACTTGATGTTACTGCCTTCTCTTGGCTCGCCAGGGGTATGGCACGTTCACAGTGGAAGCTTGTACGTATGTTGAACTTCTTTCGCACCGTACGTAACACGTCCGATTAGCACGGTTGGCTATGTGTATCGTAGAATTGACATTTATTGTACGCACACTCATTGTACACTTGTGCACCGCCTTATCTCTCCACATACAAATACAACAATGTATATATATATCAGCCTGCTGGCATCCCAAGACAAATTTGTTTTGAGCAAGCACACAGTCTTCAACCTTCTGGGCCTCATCAGTTAGTGTCAGGCTTGTTAAACAAATCAACATCGTCAATTATCATCGGCAGCACGGCGAGGCCACGCTCAGCCGCGCCGTGGAGGTGGGAGACCTCTCAGCCGAGAGGTGAGGCCCGCGCCAAGAGCGCCCGTGGGCGGCTGATGTTATTGGCAGGAGCACTCCGTCTAAACTACGGGGCCCTGTTCGACGTACAGACATTAGCAAAAGTAGCATATGCCACGGGCCCCGCTCTTTCAAGGGCCCCGCGCTAAATGCTTTCAAGCTATCAATTCCGCTTCAGTGATTCTGCACTTGCTATTTGACTATAGTACGATACTGCCTTCAACTTTTACGAACGACTGGGTGTTTAAGGTTAGCGATTTGTCGTATTATCTGGCTGTATAGCAAATAACAAAAATACAATTACTTTACTATGCAAGTTAAACATTTGTGTTTTAATATTTAAGTGTGTTTATTTATTTAGGACCCCTTTATACCAAATGCCACATGCCCTGCACTCGCTTCATCCGGCACTGCGCACAGAAGAAGTGATGACGTTACGACTGCGACGATTGCCGCTTCCCCGACTTCCTCCAGGCCGTTCCCATAAACTCAGCACTTCTGTTGATGTTGTTGTTGTTGTTGACATTTGTGATTGTAGCGGCCACGAGTGGCTGCAGGGGTCACACGAAGCTATTGCACATGACGACCGTTTTGCTCATTCCTTTCCTAGACGAGGGCCTTCCTCGCACCGTGCAGGTCGTGGGGGGGGGGGCGGGGGTGTTATATGACCATACTTCACCCTTCTGACAAGTGCAGGTTGGTTGAAGGCGAGGCGGGGAGCGTAGAGGTACAGGACAACAGATGGATTTTTCTTCACTTTCCATCTTGCTCGCCTATGACACCCTGGCATGCACGACAGCCACCATCATGCAGACGCTGTCCAGGCTCGAGACCCTGCTAAGCTTCCGAGCTGGGTATCATAATCACCAGCGAAACGTCGCACTACTCAAATGATAAATGTTGTGGATTTACTCTCCAACACACCGGTGGGCTGAAGTAGTAACTATTTGGCGTTTTGTTTACGTGATAAATCCCTTACTAAGTGGCTGCGTCGGGTGGTGGAGGGTAACGACACATTTATACTTACGCGATAAAACCCAAAAACATTTATTATGAATAAAATTGGTCGCGAAAGCCGACCACGTGTTAAACCTTCCGAGCTCTGATGTGATGAATTCTGGGTGATATGGCAGCCGTTACACACGACGCACCGTGATTTGGCTCAGAATCAGTCTTTTTATTTGTATTGGAGGAATCCGATGAGCTATAAAGCTCTTTATCGCAGATGTCCAGTACGGGACACGGCGTCAGACCGTTACAACAACAAACAATACAGAAACACGACAGGAGTGCCAAGTAGAGGCAATGTACACAAACCACTAAACAAATATACAAATACAAGTTGACTATTATTTTTTAACAAGGTGAAGCGCACTGAGCTATTTTGTAGAAGCGACCTGTCCACAAATGATAGCTCAACGAAGTGGCTCATCGTGTGGAAATCTACAGCAGCCAAATACTCGAAATAATCTTCACGCACGTTTCGAGGGGGAAAACAAACCCGAGGACCCGGTCAGAGCACAGATCCCGACACCCCCCCCCGCACCCCCCACGCGATTTGACCAATGTAACGGTGAGAACATTTGCATATTGATCAATTAACCGATGCATCATTGGGGTCCCACGATACAGCACGGCGTAGGGCAAGGCGCACGCACGCACGCCGTAAAGCATCATCGCTTCCAGCTTGAAGGAGGAGGAGGAGGGGGGGTTCCTTTATGAATGCTCTGCGTTGTATTTGTATTAAACCAATTATGCAAATTGGACGCGCCATTGTATTACAATTAGACGGTAATGAAAACGTACGGCTCCACGTCGCTCCCGTGGCTCGCCCAGTAACATATCGTCCACTCCGTACCGCGGCGCCTAACGGTCACGTTGGTGGCGGTGGTGGCGGTGGCGGCGGCGGTGGGCGGCGGTGGTGGTGGCGGTGGTGGTGGCGGCGGTGGTGGTGGCGGTGGTGGTGGCGGCGGTGGTGGCGGCGGTGGTGGCGGCGGCGGCGGTGGTGGCGGCGGTGGCGGCGGCGGTGGTGGTGGTGGCGGTGGTAATAATCATTTTAATTTCAGCCATAAGTCAAAGTCAAAAGTGATTTCCGGCTAAAACAAGCGCCGAAGCATTGGTGCTCATCCGTTCACAGCTTTGTAAAGAGCCAGTGGTGGAAGTTCCACATTGCTATGGTGGCTACGAGAGAGTGGAGAGGGGGGATTCTATCCATGGGACAACCACTGTTGACTTACCCACAGAGTGGTACTGATTTAACTGACCCCACCCCCGCCCCCGGAGAGACGATGGGCTGAGCCCAACCAGGAGTTGAACTCTCGCAGGGTCGTCGGTTGCGAGCCGCTCACTCGACCGCTGAGAGATGCAAATTCGCTTCCGTGTACAGACGGCGACCGGCGCGCGCGCGCGCGTTTGCGCGTGATTGCGACTCCTGCACGTGACCACGGTCCCCCCGACGAGGGCTCGAAGCGCGGAAACGGAAGACGCGGAGGGCTCAAAAGGGCCCCGCATTTTCCCCGGCTCTTGTCACCGCTCGCGCGCAGACTCCCGACGCGCCCCGTGTCACGCCACGACACAGAAGGCACGGAGCGCGCTTCACGCGTGACAGCGTCGACTGTCAAACACGCGGCTCGCGACAACAGCTTTGTAAATCCCGGTCGCCGTGTAAATTGGAGAGGCCAATGCCCGGCCAGTATTCATACCCTGACGCCTGTCTTTCACTGTGTAACATCACCACGCGTGTCTATATATAACACCAACAACAACAACAAAATACAAGGCTGTTCATACAAAAAAAATTTAAATAAAAAAAATACCAAAAGAAATTACACATTAGTCAATTAATCTGTCGATGGGGCCTAATGGAGACCCTCTGGAAGCCTTGGCCATGACCCCAAGAATTCGCGGGAGTGATTTATGCCGCAATTTCTCCATGCTAAATCTGCCCGACGGCTGCAATTTCTGCTCGCCAGTTTCGCTCATGTAAATTCCGGAGAGTTATAAAAATTACCGCTTAAAACTCTCCTCCGCTTGCAACAACCGCTCATTAAAGCTCTATTTATAATCATCTCCACACGTAGACGCGAGCGGGCGAACGAAGCCACCCAGTGACACGCGGAGTTACAGATCTCACAGCCGCGGCCTGCCTCGGTTTCACCGAATGAAAATAATCTCCGAATAGCGATGGTTGGGGAAGTGCCCTGATTCTGCAACAAAATTAAAACTCTAAAATTTTTACGAAACAGATTGGCGAGAGGAGAGACAAAGACCGCTCCCGTCTCGTGTTGCCGATGGCTCTGCGGATCGAGCGCCGAGCCGGGAAACTTTGAGATGAGATCCTGGGTTCGAATCCCCGTGTCACCCCGTTACCCTCGGTAGTTAAACCCGGTTTTCAAGAGCGATGGATTGACGGTCTCACTCTGGTGACGAGGGATTTCACAAAAATAACGTCACGTAGAAATTGGACCGTGGTGGTTGTTGTATTCCCGTTTTGAAAATTGAACATTTTTGATAACCATGCGTGGAACAACGCTCTCTGCAGGACATGTATGCATTGCGACGCCTGTAGTGTGGATACAGAGGCCCACTGCAGTGATTTTAGAAGCAGTTCTACAACGTCACGTCACGTTGCAGGGACGTTCTCTGGCACAGGGTGATGCGCCGCTCACTGTGAGTGTTCCGAACGTGAATGCCTGCAGCTCATGACATGGCGTGAATTTAATCGCAATTTTAATTTAATAGTGGGGGGGGGGGGGGGGGAGGGGGGGACCCACATCGAGAGCAGCGACTCCCTCTTAGCCAGGCAGCCGCGCACACAGAGAGCGCATCATCATCGTCATCATCATCATCGTGATCATCGTCATCATCGTGATCATCATCATCGTGATCATCGTCATCATCGTGATCATCATCATCATTGTCGTCATCGTCATCGCGCCCGTTCGTCATCTCCCTGTGGAATACACTCCCGAATGCATAAAACATCTCTAACACCCAACAAACTAAATAATGAGACAATACACTTTCTTCAAATGTCTGTTCTGCCGTGTAAAAAATATATAATACATAGGTATATTTTACACATCCTATCAGCCACCACGGTCTTCTGGGAGCGCTTCATTTCAGAAGCATTGGCTCAGAATAATCGAACTCTGGGACCGGTTTCGACATGAAGTGTCTCATCAGCAGTCAGGCTTTAACCATTGCTGGTCCAATGCCAGATGTTTTCGGCAAGGCGCCTCTCTGTTAGATATGGCTTCCTAGTTCAGCACGAAACTATATATAATAAACAGCCACAAGCTTACCATTAGCACCATGGGGAATACAAAATAACGGAATAAATACATACATATCGCTCCTTGTTCCCATATCTGTCCCTCCGCGTAAAAAACAAAAATCAAAGCCCACACCAGTCCAGAGTGTTGCGACTGTTAAACCAATGCGGCTGACATTGTGTGCCCAGGCTCGTTAATGTGTAAGGTCACTCTATGACAATAAGACAAAAAACGATTTCGAATAAGTAGCGAAACGTAACAAAATAATGAAATAACCAAACTCGCGCAGAAGAAGAAAAAAAAAACACGCGAAATAAAAACAGCCGAGCCATAGGAATCGCCGATAGGTTAAGGAATATTGGATTCTCGTTCCGTGGTGGGGGGTCGAGGTGGGGTGGGTGGGTGGCGGGGGGGGGGCAGTCGAATAAATAGAAACGAAGCAGATTGACTGCCTCGGTTGTGGTTCTGCCGGTGCGGGAGGCGGTGTTCAAAAGGTCTCCTGTCAAAGGAAAAACATCCCACGGTGACGGAGAGGCTCGGCGGAGGGAACGCAAAGCGCTAAGATCACGGGGGCTACGGGCACCGCCGTGAAAGGTCAGCCACGGCGTTCCTAAAACCGTTACACAATAACAACCCCTTCGTAGCGGCCCTCGCCGCAGCCGCCAACCACAGCAGCCGCCCGCGACCCTGCGTCTCGTTGGCATTCCGTTTATTAAAAGTTCTTTCACCCCCCCCCCCCCCCCCCCCCCATTTACCTGCTCGGAAAAATTATTTTTCGAAGGATTTGATTCACGCCGCATGATGTCGAGAGGAGCGACCTTTCAGAATCCACATCGCGCGCCACGGAACCACCACGCCCCCGCGCCATCCCCACGCCGCCTTTCCTTCGTCCACTCGGCTCGTTTTATGGAATTTCTCGCCGTCTCCACGACAGCCACGGTGCCAAACGATGATTTCGTTTACCCACTCCGAATTTGCGATGCGAAGAAAGAAATAAAAGAGGGATGAGGCTGGCGCGGACGACGGCGTGGCCGGCAAAGGGAACGACCGGCGAGTTCCCGCCAGGGCCGTGTTTGTGCGCTCCGCGTGTCTGGGCTAATACCAATACCCCCACCACTCAACCACGCCAACCACGGTGGCTGTGCCAGGCCAGGTGCACTCTGAGGCCGTCACGTGAAGTGTCGAAGGCTCGCTGACAAGGAGGTCACGGGACAGACCCAGCAGGTGCCCATGGGTTGACTGACCGAGATGGCTGGCGGATGCACCAGCTGTAGCCCCACCTGTGCCAACTCGCCGTATTTTATCCGCCCGGCACTCCGCTCGTTGATTGTGAGCGTCGCTCCTCTGCCCTCCGTTGTTGTTGTTGTTGGAGGGCAACTGCCTCCAACTGACCAGTAACGTCCTTCACGAGCCTCCTCCGCGTTCGGGCTTACAGAGTAACGCTCTCTGTGCAATCGAATGCCACAGTCGGGAGGCCGGGCTCTGTGGATCCAGGGCGAAATCGCAGCTAAGTGGCTTTTCGCGGCTAAAAATCAACAACTATATTTTGTATCTTAGCAGGGAAGGCCCACTGAGCTATACAGCTCTTTCTTTCAGAAGCAACCTGACTATCACAAATGATAGCTCGACGAAGAGGCTTATCCTGTAGAAATGTATAGCAGCCAAATACTCTTAACGCGTGTTTCTAATTGTGGAGGGAAAACCCGGAGGAGCCGGGTTTGCGTGCTCTTGCGAGAAGAGCACGCACGTTTTGTCATCACGTCTACCCCTCTATCTAAGGAACGAAACAGGGAGGATTTCTCCACAAATCTGGCTGTCGCCTGATGAAGCTGGTTGTAATTATTGGCGAAACGTCGTACTCAGTTTGTAAATGTTGTGGCTTGGCTCTCCAACACACCGGTTAGTGCTGTACTAGTGACGAATTGGCCACGTTCTGTTTACGTAACAACCCTTACTAGTTGGCTGTGTTGGGTGGTGGCGGGTTTAACGACACATTTATATATTTACGCGATCTAACCAAAAACACCTGTATTATGAATAATAATAGAAACCAGAGCTATTTACGTAACTTTGTAACCGTTGTAGCTGTTGGCTGCGTATCCTGTGATACTGTTGTCATATAAACAAAGCCCTGTGATCAGTGTTAACATTTCCTAAAACTCGGCGCTGGTACAAAAAAAAAGTTATGAAGAGATACAATCGCCGTACTACGGTTATCAGCGCACTCCACTTGCAATCCAAAGGGTAGCCGGTTCGATTCTATCACCTGGCGCGGAAATTGAAACAACAGGGGCCAAGTTTTTTTTTTGTTTAAATGCCCTCCTGCAGCGTCTGTCTACGCAGCGGTGTGAACGGATCCAGCCACCGTTTCGTTTGTGAGGTGCAGGCGGCGTGTGGGTGAGGCAAAGCGTGGGTACTGACACGCATTTCAAGACGTCCGTGCCAGCGTGGAAGAGTAGGCCAAATATCCCATTGACATGAACTCTCTAGAGTGGAGCTCCTTCCAACAGCAGTGGCGTGAGGAAGCAACGTGCAGGGCTACGCCTTTTTCCATTGACGACGGTTTAATTCGTATTTCTAGGTTTTTTCGGTAAAGTCACGTAGGTAAAAAAATTATAAAAGTTAAATAAAAATAAAATAAAACTTGATACAGCTATCGTGCTGTGACGGTTGCATCTGAAGACGGAAGCTTGTGTTGCCTCCGAAACGTCGTGATTTTTATTTTATTTTTATTTTACTTTTATTAATTAAAACATTTTACCCACGTGACTTTACCGAAAAAACATAAGAATACGAATCCTTGCAGTCACGAAAGCTTCAAATCTAGGTTTAATTCGTGTTGATTTTAACAATCCTCCCCGTTCAGCTGCGGGTTTTCTCTCCGCACATTCGACCGCACGCTCAGCGCAATCGACGAGCGGCGACCCTCGTGGCACAGCGGGCGCGAGACTCGGCGAGGCTTCGCTCCCGCCTCGGGGTGAAGTTGGAGAAACGACGCAATAATTTAATAAATAAATAAATCGCTACTTCGGCCGCCCCCCCCCCCCCGGAGATTGCCTTCGCCCCCATTGGCCCGGACCGCCTGTACCATTTGCGGTGGTGGTGGTGGTGGTAGGGGGGGCTCTGAATAATTAATAGGGCCCAGGGATGTTGTCTACACGCCACAAAACCACTCCTTTTCGGTGTCACTCACAACAACAACGACGACGAGAGAGAGAGAAGAAATAAAAGCGCATGGGAACGGCGTTGTTATTAACCTCCTCGCAGTCACCTCTCGGAGGTACGGACCTTCACCAATGCACCCCGCGTGGCAATATATTTATAGTGCAACGGGTTTATCTCTAAAATATACATTTGGGTGGCCGCGCCAAATGGGGTTGAGGTATTCTCATTGTGTTGTCCCCTCGTCCTTGTTAAGGTTAGAGATGTATGCGTGTTATTTATTTATATACAATGTCTATACAAAATTTCATATTCCCTCCCCCCCCGTTATTTTTCTCTCGCTAAGTATAAAGCTTCCCCCCCCCGCCCGCCCCTGCTGTGGAGTAAAATCAGAATTGTAAATGGACATCCCTGAAATTCACAAATCTCCGTGGGTGGCCTGATTGGCCAATTTGTAAAACATGTTCATTGAAATGCCCTTCCGTTGCTGCCCAGTTAAGGCGCATCCCCCTCGCTCCCACCGTCTCTCTCTCTCTCCCCTCTCTCTCTCTGTCTCTCACACCCACCCAACATGCACTTTATTCGTTATGTCATTTTAAACTCCTATTATGTGCGCTCTCGTAAATGCCCCGCGTGATTGCGCGCGCCCTTGCTGAGCTGGGGCTGAGGCTGCGTGAACATTAACGTGAACATGAACGTGAACATGAACGTGAACATTAACGCTCAGTCGCTCTTGCCGCTGCCATCGCTGCCAGACACAGATGGTCAAGTGGGCTTTACTTGGTAAAATAAAAGTTTCGTTTCATTTTGATGGTTTATTTTGTTTACGTTATGTGCTTACCTTTCCGATACTTTGCACTCCTATCGTGTTGTTGTGTTGTTTGTTGTTTGTTGTAACGTTCTAACCCGCCCCGACTGGGTATCTGTGAAAAAGCGCTTTACAGCTCATCGGATTCCTCCTGCATGAATGCATATTTTGATTCTAATTTATGCAGAATCGATAGGAAGTGCGTGCTTTGTGTGCGCTGTGGTTGGGGAGCGGTTAGCGCCCCGCCAACCACCCGTCGACTTGGGATTGATTCCCGCTCACGGCGAATATCCGTAACGAATGTCTGAACGGGTTTGGGTTACCCCTAGGTCGACTCAGCCTTACATGTAGCCCTGGTGCGGTGTGTAAACAAACAACGTCGGCAGTCAAAGGCGAGCGAGCGGACGTGGTTTTGACCACTCCACCCCATCGTGCAACGCGTCCACCTGGACAGGTGCTCGCTGATAGCACTTGCCCCAGCAGTCTGGATGTCTATCCGGGGGATCTTTGTCGTTGGCTGTGACGATGACGCAAGTGGTGGTGACGATGGTCGTCTCACTGATGAAGATGAGGGTGATGGTAGTGGTGGTGGTGGTGTCAATGATGTTGGTTGTGTTCTTGCCATCAACACATCCATCATCATTGCCATCACCACCTCTACAATCCTCATCATAATAATCGTCACCAATACCATCTGGATCACCACGATCAGCGCCACCACCATCTCTTGTTTCTTTGGTGGTGGTGGTGGCGGCGATGATAGTGGTGGCGCAGATGGTATTTATGAAGATGATGATGATGATGGTGGTGGTGATGATGATGGCATTGATGATGGTTGTGTTGATGACAAGTTGACCGATATATTTTGTTAACATTTCGTTGGCCGAGGTTCGCCTAACTCCTCGTCGCCACGTGGGGTGGGCAAGCATCCCGACAACCCAGGGGTAGGGGCCGATGCAACAAAAAAAAGAAGACGCGGCGTCAGTTGATTTCTTTGTCATCGGTCGCGAGATCCTTCAGATGGTGGTGACGTCGGGAGCCAGATTCGCTGCTCCCCATCGCGACTGCTAATGAGGTCAGGGCAGCCCCCGGTGGCACATCCTGAGCCGCGGAGATTAAAAGATGAGAATGATAAATAAATCAACACACGGAGAAAATGCATCCGTACACAAATTCGTGCGCGGAAAATGTCACGGCCACGGAACAAGCTACGCACCATGTGAAGTCGTATGTGTGACCCGGGCCGCCTTTGTCTTTCTCCCGCGATGCTGATGTTTATACACCCGCACCGGGGCACTCATTTGAGGCTGAGTCGACGTTGGGGGGGGGGGGGGAGTCCCAGGACCGGTTCGAATGCACACACAAAGACAAAGATTCACCATATAGCCTGTAACAGTGTTAGGTTAAGTGCCATTAGCGAGCACCGATGAACAGCATTTAAACAACAAACAATAGAGTGACGTCGCCCCAGTGTTTGTGCCAGGCTAGGTGCACCTTGAGGCCATGTGAAATGTCGAGGGCTCCGTGGAAGGAGGCCACGGGATAGACCCATGTCTTCTGAGTTAAAGCGCAAATGTATACACAACACACACACAGTTTACCCATCTGTATAATCATACATTTGTTCGTGTGTCTGTCCGTCTGTAACGCACCGGGATGACGTCACGCGGCATTGAGGAGAGGTTGAGGGGAGGGGTGGATGACCTCAGAGACGCGGAGGGAGCAAATGGGTGTGATGGCGTCATGATACCGTAGGTGGTTAGGAGAAGAGGGATGATGACGTCACTTTACACTGGGGAGATATGTCATGACGTCACGCAACACGAGTGAGGTGGAGGAGTGGGAGTGATGACGTTAGAGTAGCGGTTCGAGGGGGAGTGATGACGTCACAAGGCATTTGGGTGATGCGGGTAGAGAGTTAATTAATTTCAATTTATTTTCGGTACATTATCTACAAAAAATTCCATATATCCGTGTGAAATCATCAGTTTATGAAATCATCAAAGTCTCTACAGATTCGCCATTCTTTTACCGCGGAAATTCCGCGGATTCCTGCAGGTATATATCCACAATCTACATCAAATACATGTTCTTCAGAAATCTATAATTTCTGTCGACTTAATGTTTTCCGCCCCAAATTCACGACGCGCTTTATAACCAGGGCGAATATTTCAGCCGGGCCTGCAAGCTCTATCTGAACCCGGTACACCACATCCAGTATCCACCATCTCATTTCGGCTGTGGCTCGCAGTCACGTGCCACCCACGATGAGTCAGATAGCCACGCGGAGAAGAGACAGCAAGTACATTTATAGCATGCAAGGTCACAAGGCATTGTTGCTAACGAACGCGGCGAGTTTTGATTGTAGCTTATGTGATACAGACACGCGCACATGATTCGTACATTGGTGTGTATCATCTCAACCGGTTACAATGTTTTTTTTTTTAAATCGAGATTCCACCGCGTTGCCTATCACAAAGAGCTTCATAGCTCATCGGATTCCTCGGGTATAAATACATATTTCTGATTTTTATTCGGACATCTGGCCAAATACGCGCCCGTCTGCTTTCACAGCGGATTTCAAAGACTCCGCGGCGAGTGCGCCGACATCGTGATCAAAGTAAGAATAATAATTATGATTAAATAACGCAATTACCAGAAAATCACCTAATTGGGAAACGCACATCAGCAATCGTCACCCCCTTCTCCCATACCGCCTTCTAAAACACCCAGCGCAGAAGATGCCTCGGTTTTTTTTTATCTTCCACGAAGTTCACGGTCCGCCCTAAATCGCATCCACTGCACAAACCATGGTGTCACATGCGCATACCTGGTGATGCACACATGTAAAACCCTTAAACATCTCCAGTCTGCGACTGTGGTCATCCAGAACAGAGACAGTACGACATATAACGACGCAATAACCGATCCACAAACACGAAGAAGAGACATCACAGTGACAGACTCCGCAGCTCGTGACGACGTTATCTGTATTGACCACCTGCATGTGAAATTGTAGCTGTTGCTCAGCCGTACGAACGAAGACGACCGTGAAATCCTCGCAGGACCCTCCTCAAGAGAGTCGTGAGAATCGGTGAGACTTTCCAGAGTGGTGCTCTACGCCAGCTACCTGGCAATCTGAGTTCGTTCCCCGGTCACGGTTAACATCGCTCGTGGGCCCTTCCCCCTGTTCGCCAGCCCACATTGACCGGCGTCGTGAAGTATGGCAAAACGACCCCCCATGGCCGACACGGGATGGGGAGGCCTTCATCCAGCGGTGGATTGATAAAAATCGGCTGTTAATGATAATGACAAAAGTATTACTTCTCCCGGAGTTTTGGGTTGCTTTAAAAAAAAAACTACGAATGGACTGAGACATCGTTCCCGAATGCTGATAGGCGGACGGACTGAAATAGCCGAAAGCCATATTCTAGTAGGAGGAGGTGGAGACCCTCTTTTTCTCGAACGACTTCACGGAACACAGCTCCCTCCGAGTGCCTTGTCTTAAAATCCGCAATTCGAAAGGCACATGGCACACAGCGTTACGACGATTAAATCACCCACGCTGGAGCAACGCTGCTGTTGCTGCTGCCACTGCTGCTGCTAACGCCATTGCTGCTGTTGCTGCCACTGCTGCCGCTGCTGCAACTGCTGCCGTTGCTGCCACTGCTGCTGCCACTGCTGCTGCTGCCGCCACTACTGCTGTTGCTGCTGCTGCTTCTGTCACTGCAGCTGTTGCTGCCACTGCTGATGCCACTCCTGTTGCTGCTGCCACTCCTGCTGCTGACACTGCTGCTGCTTCTGCCACTGCTGCTGCTGCCACTGCTGCCGCTGTTGCCACTGCTGCCACTGCTGCCACTGCTGCTGCCACTGTTGCTGCTGCCACTGCTACTTCTGCCACTGCTGCCGCTGTTGCCACTGCTGCTGTTGCTGCTTCTGCTGCTGCTATTTCTGCCGCTGCTGCTGCTGCCACTGTTGCTGCTGCCACTGCTGCTTCTGCCACTGCTGCCGCTGTTGCCACTGCTGCTGTTGCCGCTGCTGCTGCTGCTATTTCTGCCGCTGCTGCTGCCACTATTGCTGCTGCTGCCACTGCTGCTGCTGCCACTGCTGCTGCTGCCACTGCTGCTTCCGCTGCTCTTCTCGGCTCCCGCAGGAGACCGGCTTCAGCGAGCGGCGTCTTAAATTTGGCTTAACGAGACAGCGCGCATCGTAGGGCTACGTCCCCCAACACTTAGCCCAACCTCCCCGCTCCGTCTTCAAGGCGCGCACACGCACACACGCGGAATCGCTTCATCTCTGCGCGACGATGACGGGGGGGGCGGGGGGGTCGCGTCTCGCTTGATTCGCGTTCTCTCGCCGCCGTCGCCGCAACAGCCGAGCAGAGGGAGAGGTCTCGAACGCATCGCCATCATTCTCGGCGTCGCTTTGTCGAGGTCGCGCGGTCGACAATCACGGCTGCAATGTGACCGCGAGGACCATGGTGATGATGATGATGGGTGTTCGGACGCGTTTTTGTCTCGTAGTATAAATTAACAATTACGACTGCATGATGATTCTGATGAGAATGATCACGGTGGTGATGATGATGATGATGGTTATTTGCAATGTTGTTTGTTTAGTCGGATAGTTCACAAGCAATGGTGATGAACGATTCCTTTTTTTAATGAATATTTTCCGTGTCACTGGTAGACAAGAGTTGGTGGCACGTGACCAGTTATAATCATTATGATGAAAATATATTTGCAGTGTCATTTCTAAGTCACATTGGTAACCATCACAACTACAATACCATGATGATGATAATGATGATGATGAATCTTTTATTAATAACAGACAATGGTTGTATCGTTTTAATTATTATTTCCCAGCAGAGACGCTCAAAAATTGTTAGTGGGTCGGTGTTATTTTTAAAATGAGAAGTGGGTAGCGTTTAATTAGTACAGCCCAACACACTAACATGATTAGCGGTCCCTCATCAATTAGTACATTTTAAATAACATGTAAATTTTAATAATTGGTAGGCAAAAGTTGGGTGAGGGCGGGGGGGGGCACCCATGACCGGCCCCTAGTAGCACTCCTTGCCAACTGATGTTAGCCGTCGCAGGTGATCAAACTCATGTTACCGAGGTCATAGTGCAGTGCGCTAACCACTGCGCCACCGCTCCCTCCGCACGCTACATTTTAAAGTCTATGTTAAACGAACAAAAAAGATCTGCGAACATTTAAATTACCACATTTTGTATCATGGGCTGCTTATTAATACAACGTTCATGGAATGTTAGTGCCCAAGACAAAACTGAGAACTATACAAAAAAATTATGCAAATTTTCCATTCGGATTAGTTCACGGTTCTCAAATATCATCCATCAGCACCACTCCCTCTTCTCCGTTATCCGATCGCCACGACTCGTGACATTCACGGAAGCCTTCGCGCGTTCTTTTGAACCCCCCTCCCCAATTATCCGCGATCATCGACAAACCTAATTTTCCCCCCAAACGCATAAGCAGAGTCCCAAAAAAAAAAAAATCATCGCCGACTAATCCCCCTCGGGACGACAGAATCTGCGATACTGGATCCCGGGCGCACCACGACAGATACTTGTAGTGCTCCCGCACTGCGCGTCCTTCCGTCCGTCCGTCCGTCCGTTTATTTTTCCGCCATAAATTTGCGGACGTTAATTTAGGCGACACAGCCGAGAGGTAACGGCTCATTTGCCGTTCGGCGCCGTCTCACTCCGAGACGGCCCCTCGCTGAGACGCAGGCGCCCTGCGGGTGACGCGCGCTCAGGACGCGTTCCGGCGGCGGCGAGAATAAGGAGGAGGAGGTGGAGGAGGTAGTGTGGGCGGCGGGGGAAGACGAAACGACGTCATAAATATTGAATAGCGTACGCCGAGAAATCGTGCTCATCACGGTCGTAGAAGGGAACGGCTCGTTACTGCGCGGCGCGCGCTCGGGGAGACACTGGGCCGGGCTGGGCGGGGTGGGGGGGCGAGGGGGGGGGGGGGTAGAGGGGGAGAGGGGGCGGGGGTCTTTAAAAAAATGCGATCGCATGCAATTGGCCGTACGTACGTATGTTGATCTTCTCTCGCACCGTACGTGGACAAGCGTGCTAATCGGAGACGGGACGATTCGTCGTTTTCGAGAGTGACCCGCATCATGAAAATGACAGAAAGGAACAAAACAAACATCACCACAGATAGAACTGGCTAAGGTAAAGGTGCAGCCCTGAAATGACTCAGTGCTGGTGGAAGGGACCGCCACTAAATTGGAGCCCCTCTAGAGGGTATTAGTCCTCCTTTTCCACGTTCCTCCGGGTCGATTAATCGACAAAAATGTTAAATCCACTAATTTCTTTTTTAAATTGTCGATTAATCTTGGCGTCGTTAAAAAAAATTGGTGGCCGCTCCTGCTGCCACCCTGCCTGGTGAAGGCAGGAAACCCCCCTAGGAGCCACGCCTCAGGCGTGACGCGGCCGACGATGCGCGATGCCGTCACCAAGCTCTGTCCGTCCCGTCACCTCCCGTCCAGCGGCACACGTGGCAACAGCGGCGACCTTTTCTTTCCCAGCTTACTTCTGCAATTTCCGGCGTGTGGGACGACAACCGAACTGATAAGCAGCAGAGGAGAGAACCACAGCTTCCTTAAATAATTGGAGAACCCAGCTGTAATAAATAAATAAATATTACAACCAGAGACACCTGCCACGCCGCTTAAATTTGACGATAACGCCGGAAACCGCCGCTCGCCTATTAGGGCGAACCTTCCGCGCCGTCGAATCGCGCTTCGCCGTGCACTAACCCTCACCCGCCCCGGGGGGTCGGGGGTCAGAGGTCACCGCGCGATAGAACCGGCACGCCGGAGTCCCCCCGCGGAGGTCACGTCGCTGCGATGGAAGCGGCACCGCGCGCTCATATCGACCCCTTCGGCGGAAGTGAATGACGGGCGCGCTGATGCGGTGGCGGTGGTGGGGTGGTTGGAAACTGATTGCCCCGCAGAGCGAACCTAACCTGCATCATCGTTCCACCTCGTCCACAGCGAGGACGGCCGCCTCCTCCTCCTTCCTCCTCCTCGAAGCGGCCCGCTAACGACGTCTCTGCCCCGTCGCTGCTGGCCATCTCAGCCGCACTAATCGAGTACCAGAGGAGGGATATTCTCAGCACGGTGGTTCTCGTTTTGAGCGCGCTCGCTGTCACTGCTGTCGCTGCGAGCGTTTCTCTACGTTCGGTCGACGAGGCGGCTGTGATTGTGGGGTGCGCGTGCTAACGTGCGATGATCCTTCCCTACGATAACCCTTCTGCGGCCTTCAGTAAGGCCGATCTCCGTGAATACGAAGGCGGCGGTTTCAGTTTGTAACCACGTCGTATTTACCAACAATTTTTTTTTCACATCCTCACGTTGGTCCACCCAAAAAATATCGCGATCGGATTGCTCGACAAATTGCACGGCTGCTTTGTTTGGTTTTATTTGTTGAAGCACGCGTGGATGGCTTCTCGGCGAGAAGACGCTAACGGTTGTGACGTTTTGGCAGCGGCCAGTCCCTTTCCCCCCCCCGTTCCCTTCCAGGGCCCCACGGAGGGTTCCGAATGCGTAATAAACATCGACAGGCGAACACAGAGCGAGCTGTCTGTGCGCTCTCAACAAACATCGCAACAATGTTGTCACTCTGCCCGTCGCCTGGGGAAGGGGAGGGTGGGCAAGTGATGGACGATCACCCCCTGATCCCCTCGATCCCTCGATCCCTTGATCCCTCGATCCCGCTCGGTGGCTGGGGTAGAGCGAGCCAGATGTAAATTGGCCGAGAAAATTTCGAAGCACGAAATAGAGGCACGTGGCACGAGCCTATCTGTGACGAAATCGTCTGATCTCGGAAGCTCAGCAAGGGGTTGAGCCTGTTTAGTAGCTGCCTTGGAAAGCCAGGTGTGGTTGGATCCGGGATTCAATGTGATGGAGCAAATGGCAGGATAGCAACGGATCGGTGAATCCATCCGTGTGGATCGTTTGAGTTACCCGCTCGTTGTGAGTGACAGATCTCTGGTTTTCCTCCACGTGAAGCCAAACGGCCATGAACGGTGTGGGCCAAACCTCGGTGAGGTTCTTTTGGATAAATAAATTAAATCTATAGAATGTATTATTATCATTGTTATAATATTAAGCGTGGGCTCCACCCTTAATATTGCCCCACCGTACTTCGGTATCAAGTGAATACAAACACGAAGGCATAAAATAAAAAAACACTTCAAAATATAAGTGCACCAAATCACATTTACATGAAACCTGGGAACAAATCTACATTATGCACACAGAACCGACATACATACGCAAATAGATACATGTATGCATAGGTACGCGTATACACACGTATGCATATTCATAGGCATGGCTAGGAAACACATGCACTGCAGTATGTAACACACTGACACCCATGCAACACACTGACACCCATGCAACACACTGACACCCATGCAACACACTGACATCCATGCAACACACTGACACCCATGCAACACACTGACATCCATGCAACACACTGACATCCATGCAACACACTGACATCCATGCAACACACTGACACCCATGCAACACACTGACATCCATGCAACACACTGACACCCATGCAACACACTGACACCCATGCAACACACTGACACCCATGCAACACACTTGCGTACGATATCATAATAATTCTAACAACAATGCGATATTCAATGTCATCATTATCGCGGCAAGGCACTCATCACAAATGAAAGAGCTTCGTTGCTCAGGCTCAGTCTGCGGGTGTTCCACCGTTGCTGGGGGCCAATGTTGCCGTACAAACCCAGTTGAGTAAATTGCGGGTGAATATTTTTTCAAAAATTTGACAAATTTACACCACGACGCCGGCACACAACTGCCTACTCTCGAGTGACGTCCGGCATCTTTGAGTGTAAATTTTCACGGTTAATACACCCGCAGTACGAATCCGGGTGGCCTGCCGGATCTCTGCGACAAGCGGCGAACCGCGCTGCCGCTGGGCCACGTGAAAGGCTGGCGGCGAATGATCAACGCATAGTGGCGTCACTATGTGGACCACGGTTTGAGATGTAGACTCACATGGAGATGCATTGACTGGCAAAGACACCCATAGACTAGCATTGAGACGTGGTCCTACATAGACGCCACTTCTTCCGTTTGGAGGGCTGTTGATCGGCAATGTTTATTTGTTCGTGTGGAAGTTGGTGAGTGAGCGAGTGGAGCCTGATGAATGTCTCAAATGCTACCGGTGAATTTTCAAAAGCGTTCAGTGGCGTCACTATGTGGGCCTCGGATTGAGATAGAGGTCCACGTGGAGAGTTATCGACTTACGTAGAGACCCACTCATAACTAACATGTAGGACCAAATTATTTAACGGCGCTACGGGGGCGAGATGATAACTACCTCACTTCGGTAATCAGGGGATCGTGGGTTCGATCCCGACCCTGTATAATTGGAGTTTGCACGTTCCCCCCGTGGTCGCGTGGATTTTAGTTTAAACTTGCGTTTCGAGTATTTGGCTGCTATAGATTTCCACGTGATAAGCCACTTCATTGAGCTATCATTTGTAATGACCAGGTCGCTTCTGTAAAAGAGCTATACAGCTCAGTGTGGCGTTACCTGGCAAAATAAAATTCAAAAGTTTAAATAGGTTTAGTTTTTCAACGGAGATGCCTTCTGGAGCAGCCTCGTGGTGAACATCTGACGAATCCGCCGGCGAAATGACCGCAGCGGGCAGCGGAGTCGCCGCGTGCTCCACGCCGCGAGGTCGGTGACCACGAGTCGCACTGCGGGACCGTCCTTCGTTTCTCATCGGTGGAGAGGGGGGAGGAGGAGGGGGGTGGGGGGGGGGAGGAGGAGGGGGGTGGGGGGTGGAGGGTGGAGGGGGGGAGGGGGGCGGGGGTGGAGGAGGGAGGGGGGTGGAGGGGGGCGAGAGGGAGGGAGGAGAGATGCCCGCATCTGCCGCGCGGTGTCCTCACCAATGTTTGCCGGGTGAATTGAAACTCGGGGAGGTTATCGGCCGCGCGCGCGCGCGCGCCGAAGACCGCGGATGGGTGCGGGGGGCATCGGCGGAGGAGTGGCACGCGGGGCGCGCGCCGCTCGGCGCCCGCGATCGGCCCTTTGAGCCGCGGCTTTAATTAAATCCCGCGGTCACTCCCCAGCGGGAGGTCTTCGTCGTTCAGCGTGGCCATGGCTCTGGCTCGAAGTGAGCGGAGATGTGAGTGCGATGAGATGATGATGATGGTTGTGGTGGTTTGGGAAATGATGATGATGGTGGTGGGGAGTGGTGGTGCAGTGGTTAGCGCGCACCGCGCTATGAAACTGGCTATCTGGGTTAGGTTCACGCTCATGGCTGATATCAGTGGAGAATTATATCTAAACCAGTTCCGAGCCTCCCCTATGCCGACTCGGCCTTAAATGGGTACCTGGTAAGGAGGATACATATCAACACTGGGGAGACGAAGACATTTGAGCGTGGAACTGACCACACCTCCCCAGTAGCATTTGCCTCAACGAGCTATAAATCAATATGGGGGATCTTTGCCTTTAGAGATGATGATGACAGTAGTGGTGGTGGTGGTGGAAAATATGCAGAACATTTTATAATCATTAGCAACAGCAGCTGCTGATGATTATGGTGGTGGTAGTGGTGGTGATGGAAATGATGATAGTTATATTAATTGTGATCGTGATGGCAAATACGGAACAACACCATCATCATTATCACCATCATCATCACCATCAATGGGTGACTAATAACAATAATTCCGATAACAGAATGAAATCCCTCTCTATATATGGGGCTCCCAGGGGCAGATGGCAACAGCGAAGATGAATGATTATGTTGATGAGCCCTAACGTGGGCGAAACCCATCTACAGCTATGTCGATTTGCCACATTTTTTCAAAACCCTTTGAGCTGGGGGTCAATCTGAACGACAAAAGGGCCACACGTTTAGTTGAGCTGGTTGGCTGGATAAAGCGGAGAGCTTATGTACATGTCGGTCGCTGTGTCTATTCGTGGAGTTATTTTTTTTCAGCCTGCGTGGATAAAGTTTATGTTGTGATGGGGCTTTCTCATCAATTTCAGATTCGTAAAAGTAGAAAAAAAATCAACAAAATAAAATCCATCGCCAATTTCTCCCTCTCTGCTGCGCAGGGCAAGGGATGGAGGAAGGGAGGGGAGCGAGCGCACGGCGTCTCGTTACAGCTGTCACGGCGACGTTTTTGTGATTTAAAAGTAAAATCAGGACGCTAATTGACCCTGCGTGTACGACGAGAATGCCTGGCCTGCAAAGCCGAGCCGTGGGCCAAGCTCGCGATAATTAGCATCGGGGCGGCAGAAATGTACCTCGTGACATAACAGTATGTTCTCGGGGAGGGGAAAAAATAGTACGCGATAAGCGGGAGAATGAATGAACGAGTAAGAAATTATTGAGGAATTTCGCGTGAAAATATCAGGGGAGCGAAACGTTTTGTATGGCACGAGACAAAGCTCCCCCGTATAACCTTGACATACTTTTGGGGCAAGTGCCGTTAGCGAAGACCGGCACGGCACACGAGGGGGTGGGTGACCAGCAGCACGTCCGACCGCCTTTGCCTCCCCAGTGGCGATGTTTACACATCGCATCAGTTACTCGTTTGAGACTTAGTTGACCTAGAGGAGGCCCAGGGCCGGTTCAGATCTTCGTCACTGGTGGTGGCCGTGAGCGGGCATCAAACTCCGGCCGCCGGGTTCGTAGCGCAGCGCGCTGACCACCATCCCACCGCTCCCCACACCTGCACACGCATGGCCATGTGCACCCGCGTAGCAGTTTGTCAATTAAACCAGATTCTTGCACTCACTCGGCCTCGACGCCGTCGTATAGCGTGCTTAATAATCTCGTGTGTGCTATGATTTACTGATGCAAATCGGGTGCACGTGCGATGCTGTTGTTATACTTGGGCTCACGGAGCAAGC
Source organism: Lampetra planeri (assembly GCF_965212315.1). Taxonomy (NCBI): domain Eukaryota; kingdom Metazoa; phylum Chordata; class Hyperoartia; order Petromyzontiformes; family Petromyzontidae; genus Lampetra; species Lampetra planeri. The sequence goes on along the minus strand of NC_136122.1, from coordinate 12,933,619 downwards.
GAATCTGGATTGAACGAGGAAAGAAAGAGCAAAAAAAAACCCGACACAATCGAGAAGACAGACAAGACAGAGACTCGAGTTGAATGACTCCCGAGCGAGACGGTGCAAATATAACGAAACAATACAAATGAGACGGTACCAATAAAGACACAAACACATGTTGGTGCTCCGCAATCGAATTGTGAGTTTGCATCTCTTGGCCCGTGGCACGTGTCAGGTATCCGCACGTGACGCGCGAACTAGGCTTGAGATTCCTTGAGACAAAGAATTTGATGACGCTGCTGATGCTGCGGCGTTGCCAGCGGCGCAAAAGCGTCGTCGATAAACCATCGACACATGCATCGTTAGCGACACTGCGTGCATGTGAGCTTAAACGAAGCACACATAATAGGCGACGTTTTAGGCAACGGCCCTTTTTCATAGCACATACACAGAGAGGCCACAAATGATGATGATGATGATAATAATTCCGCGTTGAGACTGCCCTCTGGGCCATGGTGCCAGAGTAGAATTACATTTGTAAACGTGTTTCCTGATGCCCAGTTTTCCAAAAGGCGTGTGAAAGAGTCACCGAATAGAAGCTATTGAGTGGGCCAATAAAACAAAAAAACCTTCCTTTGGGTGAACCTGGCCCCGCAGCGAGCACCTGGTGCAGTGTGCAGCGATACATCAGCGCAGGCCAGTAGCACCTTGTCACCTACACGCAGCGCCAGCCTCTAACCCGTCACTTGCCCCAGTCGTCTGTTACACGCTGTACCGGGGTGGGCGGGTGTGTGTGTGGCCTTTGTGTGCTGATATCTATATTCAAACAATGAGTTATCATTATTAATATGAAATATTTTTGTTGCAATGGGAAAGCACAAAACGTACTCACCTTGAGTCAAAACACTCTTATCATCGTGTTATTTATTGTTTACCCGAAAGCACATTTCAGTGTTGGGTTATTTAATTAATCATGCATATTTCCAACCCTTTGTTGATCTGCCCGTCCATGAGGATTTTTCGCGTGTCGCGTCGTTTGGCTATACTTCACCGCTCTGGTCAAGGGCCGAGGGGCCGGTGCAGAGGCGCGTGCGAACGGTGCCAAGACGTCGCTCGCCACCGATGTTATCCGTGGCCGGGAGTCGAACTCGGGACGCCGGGTTCTTCGCCGGCGCGGTTCGCTAATTGCTGCGCCGCCGCTCGCCGCACGCGGTTCTTGGTCCGAGAGAAGTGCACGCGTGTGCGGGAATCTCTCTCCAAACCCTCGCGGGAGATTTACAAAGGCAGCTGGTCACAAATAAACGCAAAGAGTAACATAGAAATGAAACTTTTGCGCAGGCACACGCGGCATTTCGTGCTCCGATAATTGGATGCACTAATTGGGATGTAAGTTCACTCCTCTGCACTATTACAAAAAAAACTATATATTTTTATTTACCAGGTAAGGCTCACCGAGACCTGGCCACAAATGATAGCTCAACGAAGTGGCTTATCACGTGGAAATGTATTGCAGTCAAATACTCTGAACGCGTGTTTCGAAATGTGGAGTGAAAAACCAGAGGACCCAGAGAAAAATCCACGCGACCACGGAGAGAGAGAGACAAGCACACGCCAAATATACATCTTGACTTAAAGCTTTCGTGACTGCATGAATTCACATTCCTGGGCCTTTCGGTAAAGTCACGTAGATAGGTATTTTTTTAACCTATCTACGTGACAGGCGTCAGAATCTAGATCAACGCCACGACCTCCTGTATACCAGGCGAGGTAGTCAACATCTCGTCACTGCGGCGCCCCCTTTGATCAATCCGCGAGCCAATACAAAGAATGTCTTCTTCGTCTTCCTTACCTTGGCCTTTTGGAGCCTTTGGGGCATGACCGTTCCCTTCCCCGACGACTGCTAAGCAGGTAGGCAAGCATGCTCACTGGCTGGTAGTCTTACTAACTGGCTCACTGAAGAGCTAGGAGACAAATAGACAGACTGACTAATAGAGGGGCTGTTTGTAGGCATGTGGACTGCCTGGCTAGCCAGCTGGTAGACAGGTAGGCAGACTAGTAGGCAGGTGAGATGAATAGACAACTACCTGGGTGGCAATCCGGTGGGCATCTTGGAAGACAGCTGAGCCAGATGGATAGATGGCTGGCTGGTAGCCAGGTAGGCTGGCTTGCTGGATGACTTCATGACCGAATGACTGGGTGACTGGTAGGCTGGCTGGCTGAGTGGCTGTCTGATAAGGCAGGTAAGGCAGGTTGGATATATGGCTGGCTGACTGGCTGAGTAAATGGCTCGCTTGCTGGCTTTGTGACTGACTATCTGGTTGGGTGGGTGGCTGAGAGGCTGGATGGTTGGGTGTTTAGTAGTCGGGTAAGCTTGCTGGCTTTGTGACTGACCATCTGGTTGGGTGGGTGGCTGAGAGGCTGGATGGCTGGGTGTTTAGTAGTCGGGTAAGCTTGCTGGCTTTGTGACTGACCATCTGGTTGGGTGGGTGGCTGAGAGGCTGGATGGCTGGGTGTTTAGTAGTCGGGTAAGCTTGCTGGCTTTGTGACTGACCATCTGGTTGGGTGGGTGGCTGAGAGGCTGGATGGCTGGGTGTTTAGTAGTCGGGTAAGCTGGCTGCTGAGTGACTGGCTTGCTAACTGGCTGGGTGGCTGAAAGGTGGATAAGCTGGCAGTCGAAAGCGCCCACTCAGAAGTGTGTGGGCACTCAACAGTGAGCCATGCCCCATTAAAAACTCAGCCCCGGGTTCACCTGGCGCTATAGTGCACCAAAGTGCCATGGGTTTTCACGTGCGTTTGGAGAGTAGGCATTTTTGGGTTGCCGCGTCAGCATTTCTTAATAGCTCAAGAAATAAAAAAAACAACCACTCCTACCACCACCGCTATCCGAGCCATTAACTCTTGGAAGAAAAAAAAGGTAGCGTGAAGATTCAACACGAAGCCCTTTATCAAAAATGCTTGGTGTGGTATATTTAACACACAAAAAAATTGCCCTTGTTGACCCTTTCCAACTTTTCCCTATTTTCGCGGAACCCTGAGGTGCGTTGGAGTGACTTTGAGTTCACAGGTCAGGCTACCGCGTGGCGGAGGAGGGTGGCGGCGATGAGGCGCGGGTGGTTATTTCCCGGTCGTGGTGCCCTTTCCCGTTCGTTCGGGTCCCTACCGCGCGCCTTGTCCAGGGACGGTGCCCCCGGCGTTCCGTGGCCACGCGCTCGCGGCAGCTGGGAAAGGCAAAAGCGGCAATGAGCTCGCCGCCATCGAGCACGCGGAGCTGAGAACGTCTCAGATGCCGCGCCGAATAACACGCGGCAGTTGCGACCCCGAGGAACGCAGCTGGAGGGCCAGTCGAGAGATTCATTATCAAGCAAGGCCCTCCCGTGGCGCTTATTCTTTATTCACGATGGCTGCTCTTGCATTCGAGATTATCTCAGCTGCACTGGAGAGAGAGGGCCCCTGAAATCGTATTCCGGCTACTTCATTAGCAACAGAAGAAGAAACAAATGATTAGGAACGATATATATTTAATAGACTAAGAGACAGAATTTATGTCAATTGCGGAGGCCCCGGAGGGACTGGGAAGTGCAGTGGAATGTTCCGTTAATAGCCGTGCGTGGATGATGGTGGAGGAGTCGCATGGTGGGTGATGAGCGTTGTTTCACGGTGACAGCACGGACGGGTTTGATTTTTAAATTTTAATTTTTCTTGCTTCGGTGTGGGGTGGGAGAACTGTCATCAGTCGCACTCACAAATATAATAATAATAATATTGTGCTCCCCCCCCACACACTCATCCTGGTGCCCCCTTCTCCGACAAAAAAAATGACAAATGAAAGGAAACTGAAATCAGGAAGGGAGGCGAACTTAAGAAAAAAAAAAACAGGAATTGAATAAGGTGACTGCTTTGACTTCCCTTACCTTTCCTCTCCGTTTCCGAGTGGGGCGAGCGAGAGAGCGAGCGCGTGGTCGGGTGAGCGGGTGATTCGTCAGGGTCTGCTGACCAAATTCACGCTTGCGATGGGAAAGTCACATCGCGTTAGCGCCCGGCCATTGACAGCCGGGCCCGCTCTGAGCGAGATGTGGGCACAGGTCTACTGCGCTGCAGGGGTGGGAGATGGAGAGAGGGCAGAAGAAAGTTGGGGGGGTGGGGGGTATGGGGGGGGGGGGCACGGGGGAGGGGCGCGGGTAGTTGTGGGGGGAGGGGGGCAGCGCGGTAGAGACGTCAGAACATCGGAAAGGCGAACATGAGGTTCATCTGCCGGTCATTCTATTAATTGTCACAATTCAGGGTGTACGAGGCTTGATTCAAGGTTTAATTTAAATGTTGGCCGGACATTGCAAAGCAGTACCCGCCTGGCTAGGGTGTCCTGAGACTCAGCGAGGCTTTTCTTGGTCAATAAAAACGTACAACACGCACACACCCCACAACATTCCCCACATTCATCCAACGAATTGTCACCATTCACAATCGCGGTTGAATTCGAGGTTCTATTCCTTTTTTGTCTGCATGTTTTTTTTTCTTTCCCGAATCTCGTTTGTATTGTTCGTGATTTGTATTACGCTTTGTGCTGATGTGTGCTCCCCATTGAGATGCGCGAAACGTTATCGCGACGTTTCGATCCACGCGTGCACCGTTCACTGCGGGTAACGTGAGCGTAAGGAAATCTATTTCAATCGGTGCATCGCTACCCGTGTAAACACTCATCGATTGAGTTGGCCGAACATCCCAACATAGGACTCCAGACCTTGAGCAATTGTCGGGGCTTTGTCAAGCTGCCTGTAGTTTCCAGTGGGGCCTCTGTGTGAAATCTGCGCGAGTTGCAATTTCTTCAGCGACTTGAGATGCGATTTGGATGAAAGGAGCTATATCTTTAATATAAATATATATTTACATTGTCATGTGTAGCACACGCACAGCGATAGGATGAACATGACAATATGGATGTTGAGATGTATCTACACTGAAATGCCATGTAGATCCAAATTATTTTGCATGTTTTTTTTTTAAGGGCTCACAGTCTTCCAGGTTGAGGTTCTATTTAAGGCACCGCGGTGATGAGATGTTGACTACCTCGCCTGGTATGCAGGAGTTCGTGGGTTCGATCCTGACCCTGACGCCTGCTGCTGTATATTTGGAGTTTGCGTGTCTCTCCAACGTGGTCGCGTGGGTTTATATCCGCCTCCTCCGGGTTTCCCTCCACATTCAGAAACACGCGTGTAGATTGATCGGCTGCTGCACGTTTCCACGTGACAAGAATAAGCCACTTCGTTGAGCCATCCTGTGTGACCAGGTCGCTTCTGAAAAAGAGCTTTGAAGCTCAGTGGGCTTTACCTGGTAAGTAAAACATAGATTTAGTTTGGTTAAAATATTGTTGACGCTTTTCTACGCCGTGTAAGAATGTGTAGTAGAACCCCCTTTTTGTCAATCCACTGCTGGATGACTGCCTCCCCACGCCGTGCGGGTTTCCATCGGGGGCCATGTGACCATACTTCACCGCGCTGGTCAGTGCGGGTTGACGGAGGCGGGGAGCATATACAGTGCAACATAACAATTGGAACATTAGTGGATTCTAAGTCAGAGAGGTGGATACAAAGAAGGACGGGGGAGGGGGGGGTGGAATACAATAATAATTAAAAAACTGTCCCGTGATGAGAAGCGCGGTTCGGTAAACACTGCACGCTTCGCTTTTGTCCACCTCCATAACTCGACACCATTTAGACATCAATAGTAGACACACGCAGCACACGCACGCACACACGCAGCACACACGCAGCACGCACGCACACGCACGCACGCAGCACACACACACACGCAGCACACGCACGCAGCACACACCCGCGCACACGCATACACGCACGCATACACGCACGAGCACACACACAAAATGACTCTGGCCGTCCGTGCGAACTCTACTCGGAGATGGAAATCGAGGCGGGGTGAAAATAAAACATTTACACGACGACATGTCTCGCGATGGCGATGCCGAAACGGAACAGCGATACACACACACGCAGAGAGAGAGAGACAAGCGCGCTTGGAGATGACATCCACTCCATTTCACCCCGTTGTATTTTATCTCCAGCGAGCGGGCTTTCCCTTGCGCAGCTCTGTGTGCTTTATCTTATGTCGGCTTTGTCGGCTCATCAGCTCGCCAGTCTCGCCTTCTACACCGAGGAGCGACGTTTGCGGTTAATCACGCCCCGCCGGACAGGGCTGCCCCCCCCCCACCACCCTCAAACCCCCCCCCACCCCCACCACCCCCACCGCACCCCTCCCACCCCTACCACCACCACCACCAGACCACGAGTGGGAGCGATGTGGAGTCCTGGATACAGAGACACCATCGCCTCCTGCTGGCAGACCGATGCCTCGGGTCACTCCGGCAAATGATGGGACTCGTCCCGGTCTCTTGAGCTCACAACCTGGCCACACACACAATGACACCGAGACCATGCACTTGACACTCAGTACGGGAGCAGCGGAAACAATCAATGCACGTCCACAACCAGCATGGCGAGCAGGCGGCACGCGGCACAGGCACGCGCGTACATCAGCGAGGCTGCTTCGCTGGGAGCTGTCGCTTGGCACGTCAAAGAAAATTAATGCGAATCGCACACAACGCGATTAATAATGCAACGACGTTATTTGGCAACACTTAAGCCTGACACTGCTGAAGGAAAACCTGGCTGGCATGTGTAATTTATACGTATACATCATGTGTACATTAGAGCGCACATGTACACTCGCCCAACAAATACAGAGGCAAAGATCCCCCGTATAGCCTCGACGGGATGATGGGGCAAGTGCTCTCAAGCGAGCACCTACGAAGGCCGGCACGGCGCACGAGGTGGGTGTTGTGGCTATTGCCACGCCCGACCGCCTTTGCCTCCCATGCGCTGATGTTAACACACCGCACCGGGGACTTATTTAAGGCCGAGTCGAGCTACGGGACACCCAGGACATGTCCAGACAGAGCCGTCCAGAGGGTGGGGGGGCGGTGAGGGTTGCGGGGCCTCTGGAAAAACGCCACGACGCCTTCCAACTAAACCGAAAGGATTACGTCTGACACAGTGACGTGGAAGCCCCCCCCCCACCCCTTCTCAAGCGCGGGGCCCGGGGCGGTCGCCCACATTCGCGGTGAGTTGCGAACGAAGTCAGGTCGCAGGGTTCGTAGCGCAGTGCGCTCACCGATACTCACGTTCTATGTACACTCGCTTACACAAAGACAAAGATCCCCCTCATCGCCTTAACATACTGTAGGGGCAAGTGCTGTTAGCGAGCACCTATGAAGGCCGGCACGGCACACGAAGGGGTGGGTGGCCAACACCACGCCCGGCCGACTTTGTCTCCCTAGTGGCGATGTTTACTACACACTGCACCAGGTACTGATTTTAGGCTGAGTCGACCTAGGGGAGGCCCAGGACCGGTTCAGATAATCGTCACCGGTGTTGGCCGTGAGCGTGAATTGAACCCGGGTCGCCGGGTTCATAGCGCAGCGCGCTAACCGCTACACACATACATACATGTCCACTCCCTCACACACACACACGTAGAGCAGCGTCTATTTACTGCGTGGAATGTTCGTATTGTTTAACCTGTCACAATATACAAAAAAATATAATGAAACCATAAAAGAAGCTTTTAGGCCAATTCTGGCACAAAAAATGCATCGGAGAGCGTGTGCATGACGTCACGCACAATCACCCCGTTGTTTTAAGTGCAGAAGCGGCCACTATTAATGGCAGTCCGGGGGACGGCGTCTCACTTATCTCGCTCTCGCTCTCTCTCGCTCTTCCCCTCCCGCCCGCCTCACTCATCTCCCCTTCATCAGCACCTCGACTGCAGGCGCCTCGCACGGGCTGTGAGGCGCGGCCAGGCGGGGAAGTTCGCTTTGGGGCTCGCTTTGACAGCGGAGATGGAGGAAGGGAGTGGGGGTGTAATATTTATATATAGAGCCCTTCATCACACGCTCGCACACAACGCGAAAGCAAACAGCGAGCGCGGCTGTGGCGGTAACGCGGTGTTTGCCGAGTGTAGTGGTGTGGTTCGAGCGGGCGGCAGCAATGCCAGCGATGTTGGACCTTTGGAACTTTAGATTCTGCATAGCGCCACCCTCCCCGCTGTGTTGCAGAAATCGCAGCGGTGGCTATAGTAGGCGCGGTTGGCATGGACTCTGTTGGAAATCAATTTTGAAATCCCCGACTCTCACAGACCTCCCCCCCCCAACTCCCCGTGCCAAATGAATCCCCCTGGCCCCAGGCTGCGCGCCCTGCGGTGCAGTTTCACCGCCTGCGCCCTCTCCAATCGTCTCGTGCCATACGCCGCTTCGATCGCAGAGTTGGCAGCATTCTCCGGTTGCTGCGAGTTCAGATCCGTCATTGCCGTCATCATCCTTGGGGGCGGCGGGGGGATCGATGGAGCACAATTGCATCGGAGGCTGCACGTCTCGGGGTAGATATTCCGTGGCGAGCGTGGCAAGCGGTGACCCAGACCGTGGGCCACAACGTGAACCGCTGTGGCCCACAGCACTCGCGCGTTCCACACTGCACGCCAACACGAACCGTTACCTGCAGATAAACTCGTCCTGCCCAGAGACTTGCAGGTTCCTCATTATCCAGCCTTACGCAAGATGGAGCTCCGTGATCATCATCGGCAGCATCGTGAAATATTTAACCCCGTAGGCTTCCGCGAACGATATTATTATTAATAAAGGTTGTTGGGTTAGATCGCGTAAGTATAAATGTGTCGTAACCCTCCACCACCCGACACAGCCAGTAATGTTTGTCACGTAAACGAAACGTAAACAAAGCGTGGCAAACCTCGCTGGTTGTGTATGGTGGTTGAGGGTTACGACACGTTTAGACTTACGCGATCTAACCCAAAAACACTTTTTCGTATGAGTCATGAAATTTATCATCCCGGGACACTGTGCCACTCGGCAAGATGCCAGACATCAAAAGGCGTTAGCTGTGCAACGATAATGTATGCACATGGGGGCTTACAGATGTTTAAACACTTATGGGACTATCGTTTTTAATGGATAAAGAACGGATAATACACTGTAACATGATAACGAATGTACGTTAATAGCTTCAAAAAGTCAAAGAGTCTGCACTTGTTCGCCATCGTTGTCAACACATTGCCTGGAATCTTCTCCTGGTGGTCTTCAGAGCCCGGGGCCACATTTCTCGTGGCATTGTTGCACATTCTCAGAAGTGTTCACTTGTTTTTGAAGCAGAGAAATCAAACCTCTATTAGAAGATAATCAAATAAGTAGACATCAACGTACCCGGCGGGTCGAAGGGCTCCTTCCTCCTCGTGAGTTCCAGTGGCCCGCTCGACTCTCAGTGGCGAGGGGCTGTCGCAAGGGAGAGCCGACGTAGGGGGCTATCCACAATCGCTTGTGACGGTTGGGAACGACTCAACGTTGGATTGTGTCGTCGGGGAAAAATAAAATGGAAATGAGGGCTCGGTGTTTGAGAGACAGTCGTGGGGGGTGGGGGGGGCAATCAATGGGATTGGTGGAGAATCATGGGAAGTTCGGGAAAGGATGGGTTAGAGACTAAACTTAACAACTTTTTATTTTATTTTACCAGTAAGGCTCACTGAGCTGTAGAGCTCTTTTTCATAAGCGACCTGGCCACGAATGTTAGATCAACGAAGTGGCGAACCACGTGGCCGTTTATAGCAGCGGCCACGTTTCTAAATGTGGAGGGAAAAACTTGAGGACCCGGATAAAATCCACGCGACCACGGGAAGAGGGACACGCAAACTCCAAATATGCAGCAGCAGGCGTCAGGGTCGGGATCGAACCCACGGCCTCCCGTATACGAGGCGAGGTAGTTAACATCTCATAGCCACCGTAATGATGATGAGAGAAACACACACACATACTCCAAGTATGCAGCAGCAGCAGGCGTCAGGGTCGGGATCGAACCCACGACCCCCCGTATACGAGGCGAGGTAGTTAACATCTCCTAGCCACCGTGGCGCCCTTAAAAGGAGGCAGAGAAGGGGAGTCGAGGCGGTGCCTGAACCCAGTGACCCCCTGGCGTGTGACGCGGCGCTGTGGTGTGGAAGACGGAATCAAGAGGAAGGTCAAGACTCACGCGGGCTGGAACTCCTTTGCCGATTCCTTGATTCGTCGATAATAATCGATCCTTTTGCTTGAGATGAATGGCATGAAATCCCGCGGTTTTTTTTGTTCTGTTCGCAGTTATCGTTGAGAGCTAATGGAAGTTTCGCGCATTTTCCACTTTTTTTGACTCGGGGTGGGTGATGCGAGAGAAAATCAACCACCCCGACAAGAGGGCACAAACGTAATAAACAATCCGAACGAGACGGCAATAATTGAAGACGACACGGTCGGTCGATCGTTCCATCCTTGAACCACTTTGCGAGCATTAATCGTGACAACTCAATGACCATTGCGTCTGCGGGGATTGTAGTCAGTTGCCCCATTATCGCGATATTCCGTACGTGGAAAAACGTCATGTCCGCACAAGCGCAGACGCCGTCGGATAGTTAAATATACGATCGATTGCACGCGCGGACGCATCGATTAATCGACCAATACGTTGCGCAAACAGACTCGCAGATGCGTGACACATCAGAGAAAATAATATCAATCCATGGCCGAGGTCGGTGACACGGAAGGAAGCGAAAGTTTAAACGCAGTTCATGCCCCCCTCCTCCCCCCCCCCCAATCCCTCACTCTCCCATGGACTGCACGCACATCACATTCCTCACATCTCATTTCCCATCGGCATCTGCCACTGTTCCCGCGGAGGCTGCACGGCAGCGCCGTGGCATCTCTGCAGCTTAAAAAAATATATTTTTTCACGTAAAGCCACCACCTAAGATAAAAGGGGATGTGACGCGGCGCGGTTCTTTGTTGAGTTGTAATCAAACACAGCACCCCCTCCCCCCCTTACTCCTGGCTCAGCCTTGGTGGGCCTCATGGCAGCAGCAGCAGCGGCAGCAGCAGCAGCAGTGCGCTGCTCCACACCGCAGGCGGCGTGCTCGGAGCCAGCGGCGCTTCGGGAGGCGGCGGGGGTGACGGTGGCCGTGCGAGAGGACGGGAAGCGGAGCGGGGGGGGGGGGGGTGATGCATGCGGGGGGGGTGACTGGGACGAGCGAGAGGGACACAGACACGGGGCTTAACCCCAGATCAAAAAGGGGGGGGGGGGCTCATTAAGCGTGCCCTGTGGGACGCCCCCCACGTCCCTCCTAGCCGGGCGCAACTCTCGTCTCTCGTCAGGTTCGAAGGAGCTGCGGCCACAGCGGACTGCAGCGCGCCACGGCGTTCCTCTGCCGGCCGGCGCGCGTGGTGATTCACGGTGGCGCGTCAATATTGATTCGTGCAAACGGGCGCTCAGTTCTTAGTTTCCTAACACAACAACAACAACAACAACACAAATACGTGACCCGTGCAAGGATCTGCCGCGCGATAATTCAAAGAGGCACACTGCGCGATTCTGTCTTCACACGGTTATGGGGATCTTTTTTTCCGTCTCTCTCTCTCTCCTTTTTGGTGGCCAAATCTCGCGACATTTCGGTCGCCGCTCGTTTATTAAACGCAGCGCGACTCGCCTCGCGTGTCGGTGTGGATCCCGCTACCCGCATTCACCCGGGGAACGCGCTCGTGTCGTGCTAACAGCGCGCGATGCGTGTGGCTCGGTGGAAATTATCGGTGCGGAGACATTGCTGCCACTTTCAAGTGACTCCTCTTATTGGCAAACATCTGCAAATTGTCATCATCGACAGGCATGGTCTTATCCACTGCTAGATGAAGGGCTCCGCTCGCCAGCACCACCCCTCACTGCTGCACGACCGTTTCCTTCACCGGTGCCTCCTGACCGCTCGCTCGCTCTCTCTCTCTCGCCACTCCATGAAAAGAATAAACGATCGAACAAACGAATGAATGGACAGATCTACTGGGAGGCTGCAGAACCGCAGAGTTTCCCCTTTTAGTCAGACGGTGCAATTGAGCGGGCCAAGCGAAGGGTTAAACTTCCAGAGTCCCTGCATCCCAGAGGCATCAGGCCCCGTTACTGGAAAAGTCTCTGTGAGGGGTCCGGTGTGAGCCCGGGCACAATCAGAGGTTAACTATGGCTGGCAGCAGAAGACGGAGAGACAAAGGCGGGAGGCAACAGAAGCCGCTGCACGGAGCGGAACTTAAACGTTCTCCCGTTACGCTCAGCTCGGAGCGAACACAAAAAAACCAACAACGGCACGCACAGGCTGTGAGAATCGTGGCTTATAACAAAAACGAACGAGTGTAATGGAAATAATCATGATTGTGATTAGACCGACTGTAGTAAACGTCTTGGTTTAGAAATGGAATCGTTTCCGCTTCAGCAATTTCGTACAATGAGTAACATCGCGCAGACTGCAGCGATAACACGCGCGGATTGTTGTTATTTTCTTATTCTTCTTCTCTGTCGCTAAATTACAAAAACGCAAAATGTTCCTTGGCTCAGGACTCGATGTTGAAATCTCAAATTATTTTAACTCCGTTACGGGAGGGAGAAGGTGCGGAGTGGAGGAGATACCCACATCCGAGTAACTTCCACACTTCCACTGGAATTGCGATTTAAATATCTAAACACGACGGCTAATAAAAAAAGATGTTGCAATTTATTCCCGTGCCAAGCCATGCGGAGTAAAGGTTATATATATATATAATCTTAGTTTAATGTGCATGCCTTCAATTATTTAACATTAACTCGCAAAGTACGTTAACCACAGGCATGTCACTGCAGGAGGCCCGCGCCCACAACCCTCGTGGTGAATTCCTGATTTATTTCGCAAGGCTCCGCTGATTTTTGTTTTTGTGTGTCCCCCGGCTTTTATGTGGCGAAGAGAACTCATCACGCCACCCACAATTTGCGGCCGCTCGTGTCGCGCTGAAACCCATCCCCTATCGAGTGTTTTTAATGAAATAAAACGTGATCGTTATTATAATTGACAGTCATGGATCCATCGACTCCTGGATGAAAGCCTCCCCTCGGCGTGGCGGCCGCCGAGAGTTGTGTGACCATACTTCACCACGCTGGTCAAGCGCGTGTTGGTGAATCGCGAAAGTTGAGCCAGGACCGGTTCGCGTATATCGCTCGCCGACCTCGCGACCGCCGGGTTGGTAGCGCAGTGCGTGTCGAGTTCTGTGGATTCGTTCACGTGGCCGCCGTTACCCGCTGGGCCACTGCTCTGCCACGTGAATAATTCATTATTTTAGTATTTTGCTGAGCCATTTGGGCCAGAATTGGACAAAACCTAACCCGCTACTTGTCACCCAGGAAACTGCAGGGCATCACCGACTAAGTGTTACTAACCTAACGTGAAAACTGAAGTACAGTTCTTTGTCCAGCAAAGTCTCACTGAGTCTCGAGACGAAGTTTTTTTAGGAGGGTCCCGCTACATTGGAATAATTGGCTTCGTGCGCGGGGAAAAAAAAACACTCGATCGCGATAAGTGTTCATAGCGCTACACAAAGTATGCAAACATACACTTGCTGTACTCCATCTTCGGGCCACCTCGTCTGCACAGAGTTGGACCACAAGTGTGTGCCTCTACCCCTGGCTTGAGGCTTACGCAGGGCTCATTATTGCCACGTTCATAGCGCAGTGCGCTGACCAATGCATCACCACCCCCAGATGTGCTCCAAAATTCCAAATAAAAATGGTTCAAAGAATGAGGTTTTGAGTTTAAATCCATCAACATTATCATCGTCGTCACCATAAAAAAAAACACAATGGGCAACGTTGAACAGAAACCACGCGTCTCACGGCAGATCAAACCATCGCGAGCGGACATTGAGGGCACTCGCACTCGACCGGCGAGCACGTGGTTCAAGAGTTCAACACCGATTCAAGTTCGCACGGCGCCATCGTCCACGCGGCTCGCACCACGACGCCGCGCGCGCCGCTTGCCGCGGGCTGCCCGGTCCGCTGCCGCGACTCTTCCAGCGTTCGGCTCGATGAGAGGCAACGTGGGGAGACCGGGGGGCGGGGGAGGAGGGGGAGCATGGCTGTGTGGTCTGCGAGGGAGGGAAATGAGGGGGGGGGGAGCTCACAAAGGCCCTGCAGTTTCCATTCACGTTTAGATATCAGCGACGCGGCAATTCGCCAACGTCGAGGGCTCGTGCGCGAGGAGCCCTCGAGCGGCGCAATTACCGGGAGCTCCGCGCAGAAGGCGCAATGAGCAATCACCGACTAAAGAGCAACACCTGGGAGAGAACAATGGGGGGGGGGCAAGGTGGCGGTCTGCCCGCGGGCGGGTTTGCACGATGCGCGCCGCTGCCGGAGTGGTGGCGCGCGCCCAATTAGCGGTCGGAGCGCGCGTGCCACCGACACCCCGGAGATAGCGGCAAAGGTGCAGCCCCGACAACTTCTCGCTCGCGCCACTGCTGGTGGAAGGGCCTCCTCCGCAGAGACGGAGCTCTGCAGAGAGCCCCCTCCCCCCCCCCCCCCTCGTAGCTAGTTGGGCCCCGCTCTCACGCGCCGGGCCCGACGTCTCGGAAGAGGCGGGGAGTACTCACGCCTTACCCCACCGCACGCGGACGAGCGCCAATCGGCCAGCTGCGGTGAGACCCGCCTATCTTGCTGGGTGGACAGACGCGGGCGGATTTAACGAACTCAAGGATTGTTCCCGCTTGCGTGCAGGGAGTTGTTAAGATAATATTGGATTGAACGTGTTCTTTACGCAGGGCAATGAAAAAAGTATACGCATCTGTAAATATATAAACACATCGCCACGTGAAACAGACGATGTTTGAGGTGGGCAGGAGGCTCCGATGGTCAGACCGCTGAGCTGGCACAGCTGAGAGACTGGATTCGAATCGAGGCAGCAGCGTGTGGTTCAAACGGGTGCTCGAGTGTGGAGAGTTGATGATCTCAGCCACGGCCACCATCGACTCACGTAGAGACCCATAGACTCACATAGAGACACATAGACTCACACAGAGACCCATAGACTCACACAGAGACCCATAGACTCACACAGAGCCCCATACACTCACACAGAGCCCCATATACTCACATAGAGACCCATATACTCACACAGAGACCCATAGACTCACATGAAGACACATAGACTCACACAGAGCCACATAGACTCACACGAAGACACATAGACTTACACAGAGACCCATAGACTCACACGGAGACACAGACTCACAAAAAGACCCATAAACTCACACGGAGACACAGACTCACACAGAGCCCCATAGACTCACAACAGAGCCCTATGTACACACATACATACCGATGGATTCACGTAGAAACCCATATACTCACATAGACTGAGTTGTGATTAAGCCGGGTCCTCGAGTGTGGAGAGCAGATGGTCTCAGTCCGGTCATCAATGACTGCACACACAAAACCCCATCATATTAAATATGGTTGTGCACTTCATTTGTGCGTCACGTAATGTAACCGACAGCGCAATCAGAATAAAATTGTGGGGAGAATATGAAATCATTATTGAAGAATATATATAATATTTTTTTCCCTATTGGTCTTCCAGGCTTGTGTTAGCCGGCAGCATTTGTTTAAGCGTGCAAACACTGCAGAGGCTTTGACTTTCTGGGTTTCATCACCAGAGTCAAGTTTGCTAAATAAATACTTCCGGTTTGCCAGATGTTATGAGTGAGAACACTGTCCCTACACAACGGGGCCCTGTCAGTGCAAACGATCGATATTATATATCAATAAAAAAACTCATTATGCTTCGAAGTGTCAAAAGCCCTTTCTCAATAGGTCCGGCTTGGGGATGTTTGGTACATTCCGTTCATGAGTGAATGTGGAATTTTCATCATTGAAAAGGTCAGAGTGATACGATGGTAAATAGCAGGGTCAGACAATGTAAGGGTGTTTAAACTCAATGTCGGGGTCAAGATCCAAATTATATGCGTGGGTCAGGGGGTCAAATGGTGATATGGATGTTAACGTTTAGGTTCATTGGCTGGCATTAGTATAAACAGGCGCTCGCTAACAGCACTGACTCTAATGGCTTCTCTTTGTAATGGAGGGCGAATAGAAAATGCAAGTTCATTGCCGTTTAGAGCGAGGCCGTCGTGCTCTTTCACGCTCGAGCAACGTTTGGCTCTTGAGCAAAGATCGTAATTATAATAAATAAACAAGTAGGCGAGCGAACACTCAGCCGAGCCTACCGGAGCGCGAACCTGGCGAAGGCGGTGGCGGTGTTCGCGTTGTAGCGGCGAGGCCAGTGGCCCCGCTCTTGCCGGGCCCTTCGCGAGTGGAGGTCGAGACGGCACGGGACAAATCAGGCGGCAAGAAAATCCACAACCGCCATCCGCCCACGACGAAGCGTCGGGGGCTGGTTTGTGAAAGATGAAACAGGACGAGCAAACGAACAAAAAAACTCATCTTCTTGGCTCTTTCGGTAAAGTCACGTAGAATGGAAATAATAAAATAATAAAAATAAAACATAATAAAAAAAATAGTGAGAATTATTTTATTATGTTTTCTTTTTATTCTTTTATTATTTCCATTCTACGTGACTTTACCGAAAGAACCAAGAAGATGAATCCCTGCAGTCACGAAAGCTTTAAATCGGAACAAAAAACTGTCGCCCGAATTGTAACTAACAAACAAAAAACTCCGCAGCTGCCGAAAAAAAGAGACCACGGCGTTGATTTAAGAAGTGCGAAAGATGTTTAAGCTTCCAAACGCCCCGTGCTTGCTGGTTAGATTGGAGTCTCAATAATACGTGGCGGTGGTCCTTGGGATGGATGCGTGGGTGGGTTGCGAGCGAGCAGAGGTTGAGCGTGTGCGTGCAGGGATATCGTAACGGCGAGCTGAAGGATTTTCATTTGGTCCGGGGGGCTCGTTCCACACCCAGAGGCCACCCGTAATTGGGTACAGACGGTGGGCGCGCGTGGCCCCCTGGGTCCTTGCAACCACCCCACGACCCCCTCCTCCCCCCTCTCTTCACCGCGCGCGTTGAAGACGAACGGCGCCAACCAACGCCACAACAGAGCCCGCGGTAAGTAACGATACAATTGACGTTTTGCGATCGTCGGGCCGGCGGAGTCGTGGTGCCGGAAAGACGACGATGTTTTCGGGGGGAGGGGGGGTGGGGAGGAGAGGGAGGGGTGGTGGGGAGGAGAGGGGGGGGGGGTGGTGGGGAGGAGAGGGGGGTTGGTGGGGGGGAGAGGGGGGTGGTGGGGAGGAGAGAGGGGGTGGTGGGGAGGAGAGGGGGGGGTGGTGGCCCCCCGGGTGGCGAAGCGAGAGAGAGCGACAGGAGGAAAAGAGCGGGAGAAAAAAAAGCGAAATGGTTTTTTGAGCGAGCTCGTTAAAATTGAATGCCACCCACCCGTGCGTCTTGGGAGGTGTGGCTGAGCAGGTTAAGAGTGGAAGTTTGCAATAAAAAAAATAGAGAAAAAAAAAAGTTACAAAATTGGATAAAATTATTCCAAAAAACGGTCCGAGCAAGCCGGTCTCCTACTCAGGCGCACCTGCCCATCAGCGGGGTCCAAAAGAAATCAGCCTTAGTGCAAATATCACAAAGACAAACATTGCGTTTGTGCTGCCCTTTTCTCTTTAAAGAAGCCGTGTAAAAAAGAAAAAAAAGAAATTACAACAAAAGAAGTACAAAAATAAAACGTGCCAAAAGTTCAACTTTTAAAAAAGGGTTCCGCACTGTTCTTGCGCGTTCATTAGCGGAGCATCCCGCTGGTGGCCACTCGCTCTCTCGCGCGCGGGGGACTACGCCGGCCTCGTGGATTCGATGGAATTGGCTGCTTCGGGTGGCCGTTTGCCGACCACACTTTCAACTGTAGCGCAGACGACTGCGGCAAAATGTTTAAAATATATAAATTATTTATAATTATTCATAATTCACAGCCCCATGTCATTCCACTGATGGATGAAGGCCCCCCCCACCTTCCCCGCCCACACCATGTCGGTCGCGCAGATTTCTAGACCGCGATTCGGCATTCCGCTCGCTGCTGAAGGTGCTAGAGCAGGGGTCTGCAACCTTTAAGACATAAAGAGCCACTTGGACCCGTTTCCGAAGGAAAAAATAAACTGGGAGCCGCAAAACCATTGCAACATTTAAAACAAATATAACACTGCATATGTTGTTTCTTACCTTATTGCTATATACAGGATCGTGCAGTCAGCTGTCAATCTGAATAAAAAATGACTTTTCACTTAACAATGTAAAATATATTTTTGCAAATTAATAGCTAAATTACCTGGTTAATGGGATTTTTGCTCCTGAACCTCAGTGCACAGTGTCTGCACATCAGGGCTGTAAGACGTCACCTTCATTTTCACACAGGCTTGCAAGCTGTCATCTGTGAGGCGTGATCGATGTTTGTTTTTAATATAGTTCATGTTGGAGAAGACCTGCTCACATACATATGTGGAGCCGAAGATCGACAGGACTCCAAATGCATACTTTTTCATGTTTATATAAGTGTTGGGGGTGGCATTCCATGTTTCGAATACAAGTTTGTCCTGTTTGGGAAGGTTTTCAATATCACTCCATTTATGATTCTGAGCCAGAATGGCCTTCTGACGGGCAACATCCTCAAGAGTAGCGGTCAAGCATTTGAACTTGGACACCCATATATCTTTGTCGGCTATATCGGCCAGTTCCATCTCAAGATCAGGTTGACTTACACCTTCAAATGCAGTCATATTCAATAGGGATGGATCGATCGCCAGGGGAGTGACAGGGAAGGATAATGTCGTTTTTTCCTCTCTGAACTCACAGAATCGTTTCCCAAACGAACTTTGCATTGTGGTGATTGCAGACTTGAAATATTCCAAATTTATCGTATCATGACTTTGTTTGAACTCTCTCAAAGAGGGAAAGTGAGACAGTGTACCTCTCTGTAAATCTTTGACAAACACTGTCAACTTGCGCTCGAATGCCAAAACCTCCTCCAGCATGTGCAGGGCTGTGCCTCCTTTCCCCTGAAGGGTTGTATTTAGCGTGTTTAGATGTGCTGTCATGTCTACCATAAAATGTAATTTTTCCAGCCACTCTGGCTGTTCCAGCTCAGCAAAGGTGAGCTCTTTGCTGCCCAGGAAGGTTTTTACTTCTTCCAAACATGGGACAAAGCAACGGCAACGTTATTGCCTGTCACCGGGCGGGCAGTGTGGAGCGGAGCGGCGACCTGTCAGCAGCGGCAACGCCAGAGCAGGTGTCACAGTGCGCCTCCTCCCCTCGCTAGCATCCGCCCCGGAGCCGCGGTCAAGGTTCAAAAGAGCCGCATGCGGCTCCGGAGCCGCAGGTTGCCGACCCCTGTGCTAGAGGGAGGAAGGGCCGGTTCAGTTATCACTCGCCCCTGATGTTAGCCGTGGACAGGAATGAAATTCAGGTGGACGGTTTCACAGCGCAAGTGCGCTAACCACTTAGGCCGCTGTACGTGAGCTGTATCGTTCAGTTTCGTTCCGACAAACGGGGCACTACTTTATCTTTTGCTCAATATGTTCAACGTTAATCAAAGGTATCCAAACAAAAAGTTCTCCACGCATTATCCTGCAGTTAATGAGAAAAGTGAAATTTATTGGCGCACTATATTGACTGCGTATTGAGACATATAAAACTGTTGAGCTAGATTTTCAACCAATCAGCATCGAAAATGTAAGTAGGTCTGAGCCAAAATCAAGCCAATATCACTACGCACATGTAAACACGGAGGAGGACTTAAACAGCGCAGCTTCATCTGATAGCGGCGATCAAGCTCGATTAACACAGGTATGTTTACTCACTTGAATTTAATGTTATACAAGTTAATATATTGCCAACTGGGTTTATAATTTATTCTTCATATCTTAATATAGGACTTTTTCGTTAGGCAGCTCAAATGAAATCAGATGAGAGCATTCTGACACACATTCGTGGGAAAGACTGCATTGCAATCGAGGTCCGATACCACAAATCCTGCTATCGAGATTGCACAAGATTTCTCAGCAAAACTGAAAAACATATAGGTAGGTACAAAAAATTGTTTGTTCACAAATCTGTGGGGTCACTCCAATTACATTTACATATTGCGTGTGAATGCAATGTTATTCCATAATCAAATTATTTCTCTATAGAAGGTAGGGCTTTAAATATACATGTCCTATCTAATGCTCTGACTGGAACCTTCACTTAGCAACAGTGAGACGTATGCTGGCATGGTATTTTGCATATGACCGCCAAAATGATGCAAGGTACCTATCAGCATATTGGGTCGAGATGATCAATCTTCCAAAGACTCATCCACACTGCTATAAAGAAGTTACTGTAAAAGGAAACTGGACAGTACAGCGTAAGGATGCTAACAGGTTCTCATCCATAGCTTGTGACCAAGCAATAGAACAAACCTGCAACCGTGATTCAAAGACCAAAGGCGGCATAACTGGGATAACATTGAACAGAGGTGCCGTCCAGCGATGGATACTGTCTCATCCTGAACGTTCTGCAATCACAAGGCAGTGTGAAATGATGGCTGGAATGCAACATGAAGAGAGGGGTCATAAAGAGTTGGATGCAACAAGAATTGCAAAAGACAATGCTGCTGTTATATCTTTGGTTTCAGCGGTTGAGTCTATGATCAACCCCTTGCTGCCTCGTGAAGATCTTGTATGTGTTAGCTCTGGTGTTGTTGCTACAAAGACTGTCAGAGATGACATACAACGTGCTTGTGATAAAGGTGAAACAGCTCTGAAAATTTTCATCCAAGATCGAGTCCAGTCATCAAAAACAGACTTCTTCTCTCCAATAAAGTCCTTGAAGCTCACTACGTTTGGGGATCAAATGAAGAAATCATCCAAGACAAAAGATGGAAATCAAGTTATTCTAAAAAATTACAGGAGACTCTTTGCACGACTGTTAGTGATACGTCAATCCCTGTCTGTAAACTTGAAAGAGATTCTGACATTTTCACTTGGCAATATCTCATCCCCGCTAGCAAGCACTGATGGTTCATTAGCCAAAACAAATAAGGCTGCTCTTCTAGCTTGTTTAGCATCAAAGAACAAGGACTGTCACTGATAGATGGCATGGCATTGATCAGGAGTCTCAAGAATATACCAGACACATTCGGTGAGCTTGCTGATGATCTTCTTCAACTTATGATTAAGATGGGTAGAAAGTTCAGTTGTCCAAGGGTCGATTTTATCATTGATCGCTACTCGGCAGTGAGCATCAAAAATGCTGAACGATCAAGACGTGCTGTTGCTGGACAACAATTACTGCCAATATACAGCATCAAGCAGAAGACTCCAAGTCAGTGGACCAAGTTTCTAGCCAGTGGTGAAAATAAAAAAGCCTTGACAGACTTTCTCTTTGAGACATGGAGAACTGTGCCTTTACAAGCAGCTGGAAAAGACATAGCTATCTTTGTGGCACACAGAAATGTATGTCATCAGCTCACTCTTAAAGATGGCATTATGTCTGTCAAAGAGGTAGAATCTTTGACTTGTGACCATGAAGAAGCTGACACGAGGCTCCTACTTCATGCAAAACATGCCTGGAGTGAACTTTATAATAAGATAATCATCCAGAGTCCTGACACTGATGTTGCTATAATTTCACTTTCAATAATGGCTAAGCTTCCCTCAGCAAAGATGTACTTTCTGACAGGAACAAAAGACAGGCAAAGAATGTTCGATCTCCAGGCTATTGGTTCTGCTTTGGGTCCTTCACTAACAGAGACACTGATAGGACTACACACATTCACTGGCTGTGACTCAACTAGCTCCTTTTATGGGAAAGGAAAAGAGAAACCACTAAATATAGTGTCTGGAAATGCAGAGTACATCCGTGCATTTGTTGCTCTTGGGAGGCAATTTGAAATGGACAGCACCACATTTGTGACCATAGAACGTTTTGTGTGTGAGCTGTATGGAGAAAAGGTATCAGATGTTAATTTGGCCAGATACAATAGGTTCTGTGTCCAGGCCTCTTCCGAACAGGCACTACCTCCAACAAAAGATGCACTTACAGAGCACTTCAAGCGTGCTAACTACCTAGCTGCAATCCACAGGAGAGCATTGGATCCTTTTATAAATGCTCCCAGTCCAGACGGCTTTGGATGGATTGTCAAGGATGGTGATCTCATCATATCATGGATGACTAAAGATCCAGCTTCTCAACAGATTTTGGGGTCACTCCACTGTGGGTGTAAGTCTGGTACTTGTCCAGGTGGAAGGTGCTCATGCCACAAGGCTGGCCTGGCCTGCACTGACCGATGTAAACGTGTTCATTGTGACAATGTGAGATTCACTGAGGCTATTGTTTCATGTGCATCTGATAGTGAGGACAGTGATCTTGATATTTAGTGATGTGTATATGATAATACAATTAATATAGGACATATATATTTAATATAAATAAATCAAAATTCAATCTTGTTTACAATAATCATTGCTGTGAATATGTACATGTAGTGCAGTTGCTGCTCATGTATGCGAATTGACAATTCGCATACATTCAGATTTTACCTCAAATATTACCTTTCAATTGGAACAACATAATGAGAAGTAATTGGGATGTTAATGCTACAGCAGAAGTTTTCTTGATAATCTTATCATGTTTACTGTGCATAGATAGCAACTTCAGGTATATCACACATTTCAAACTGGTTTATTTTGTACTTCAAGTGGTAATTCTGCATTTTTGGGTTTATATGATAAACAGGTTTAAAAGTGCAAAATTCCCTATGGTTTCCCTTTTTTCAAAATGGGCACCTTTAGCATCATTTTTCTCAAAAACTGCAAGGTTGTGTGCGGAGAACCTTTTCCTAAGGAATCTCTATATATTTCTGATGTTAAATATTAAAAAAGTAGGTAGTGCCCCACTTGGTGGAACGAAACCCTATTTCTAGGCCTATTTTAGGCTACCGACAGCCGCCTAACTGCATCACCGCTCCTCCCAGGGTACATTTTATCAATGGCAAAACATAAAAAAAGGCTCAGACGACCCCAGCCTATCGGAACGTAAACGCCTGTCAACCTGCCAGGGTACAGTTTTATCTGTCAGTGGTCCTGACAATGCACGCTGGACCAACGAATGGATCCGGCATCAAGAAGTCAGATTGGATTTGACTTCTTTGCTAGGGGTCAATTTTACTTTTGGCGTCATTTGCGCGCTGTCACAAAAAAAAAATCGCCACGTGTGACACAAAATGATTAAAGAGATTGGAAATCAATACGGAAAATACGCTGGAAATTAGGGGTCCTGTGTGGAATTTGGCAGCAAAACTCTGTGAGTGCTTTCTGTTGTGAAAGGAGGGCGCCTGAACCCTGACCCTAACCCCTGCTTTCAATGATATCTGTACGCGGCGGGTGGGAGTCTGATTGCTACAACTCATCAAACTTTTCACCAATGTCACTGGCGATGGGGGTGCAGTCCAATCTCATTTCCCTTCTAGAAGCAAAAAAAAGATTCATTCTCCAACTTCCCCGCACAGGAAGCCTCTCATTAGCGGTTACGCGAGCCTTTTAATGAAATAAAATATTAATCAGGAGCTAAAATTCCCTGTGCTGTGGATGAATATTTTAAAGAAAAGAAAACCACCACGAACAGCGGGAGAGAAGTCGGAAGGGTTTGGAGCCGGGGTTAGAGGACCACGGTGACACCGTGCGACAAAATATAGCGGCGAAAAAAACTAAAAAGGGGGGAGGGGGGTCATACCGTAATTAATTCTAGCACCTTAATGAATGTGCAGAGAAGCGGTGTGCGCGGCATGACGGAGCCTGTCACTCCGCGTTACTTCACGGCGCGGCCAAGTTGTTGCGGCTCGCACAACGAGGTTTGTCTTTTATTCCAGTAAACATTTTAAATATTCATATTTCCTGCTGAATAATTTATGGCCGGGGGAGAAGGGAGGGTGCGGGGGGGGCGTGGAAGGGTATTTTTTTCTTTAATGCCGCTGGGGACAAATCGGCGAGACGCTTGTACCGGGATTTCGGCGCCACTTTTGAAGTTTGTCTGCCGCTTGCGTCACGGAACAAGCGCGGGCTTCGTCGTGAGATGGAAGAGGAATCACAAGGCAGGGATCGCTACCCACGGGGGTGGGGTGGGGGCGAGGAGGGCGGGGGTGGTGGTAGGAGGGTGGGTGGGGGAGGTTATTATTATTATTATTTTTTAAATGTAAACTGCGCGGCGCCCCGATGAACCGCGTCAGATTTATGGGGCGCGCCAGCACAGCTCGTAAACTTTGCGCTGCGCTCCTTACGGTTGGCGAGCGCGCTATCTGTCGGGAAGTTTATCGCGCTCATTAAGCGAGGCGGGGGAAGCTCACTTGTTAAATGTCTCGACAGCCATGGATTTATTCCGCAGTCGCCGACAAATGTGTAAATAAGTGGAGCGACGGGTGCCTCCGTAATTGTTTTATTAGGGGACTAATGATGAAGGGGCCATCGATGCAATCATCAGCGTCTCAGGGCATTTGTTTGGCAGATCCACCCAACGTTGACTACTGCAGCCACAGAAAATGCTCTTGCTCACAGCATTGCAGGCACTCGACCTGATGATTGCAGCACCAAACTTCAGAAAGACACCTCAACTGCCCCAACTACAGCGGCTTCACAGCAGCCTGCCACGTGCTGTCTGGTCAGCCGGCGTGGCCACGTGGCTCCCATGACTTCGCCAGAAACTGCATTGTCTCTGCCTTCAAATCAGGGGAACACAGCATAACATCGCTGTCCTATACCACAGAGCTCTCGCCGTACCTCTCCACCCTCCTCACTCCACTGACCACGGCAAATCGCCACGTCCTACCAGAGTACGTCTGACAACCTGCTCCTAGTACCCAAAACCAGCACGACCGTGGCTTGGGTGGCTTCTTCCATAGACGCACGAGCCATTTGGAACTCACTCCCAATGCACACACGCAGCAGCATCCCAGCACCATGCACCTCCAAAGCAGCGGCTCAACGTTCACCCGTTCAGACCCTCACTTGTTCAAGCTCTCACCCGTCTAGGCTCACACCTGTTCAAGATCTCACCTGTCCAGGCTCAAGCCCGTTCATGCTCACACCTGTTCAGGCTCTCACCAGTGCAGACTCTCACTTGTTCAGGCTAAATTTGAGCTCTGGCTCCACGCCTGCGAGTTCTTGGTTGAACAATATGTATGATTCCTGAAATATGAGCAGGTTTATAGAAATGGTGTTTGTTATTATTATTGTGTTTAACGTGATCGATTTGTAGCTTAGCTTGCAGCAATGAATGCCCACCAGCGTTCCACGCGGTTAATCGGTGATGGGTTGTTGTGGCTTTGTGGTTGGAAGGCGGTGGGTGGTTGAGGGAGCCACTAAGAGTTGGAGAGAGTAGGAGGGGCAGGGAGGAAGATGGTGTGATATGACGACGGATAAAGAGAGATGGAGGGAGCTCAAGAGAAGGTGGAAGATGCCAGCAGCTGATAGGGCTGTGAAGATAGCCTAAGAGATGTAAAGGGAGTTGGAGGGAGATAAACAGAGTTGTTGGGAGATGCAGGAAACCGGTGAAGTGGGAGATAGGGAGATGTGGAAGCGAGAGGGAGCTGGTGAAAAGTAAGGAGGTAAAGCGAGGAAGAGGGAAATGGAGAGAGACAGCGAGAGGCGATGGAATATAATGACAATCAGAGGGAGTTGAAAATAACTCAAGACGGGTGGAAGATGCAGGCAGGATGGGGGAGGTGAAGAGGTGACGATAGGTAGAGGGAGATGGAGGAACATTGAGGAAGCTGCAGAGAGATGCGGGGAGCTGGAGACAGGTGGGAGGTGGAGAGAGGTGGAGAGAGAGGTCTCCCTCGCGGCTGCAGACGAAGCAGGGTCTCGGCAGGCCTCAGCGATTGCGCGATGCACGCACCGCATCCACACACGAGCATCCCATCTACCTGAGGAATTAATTTATAAATAATAAAACACGACAGATCTCTCCCGAAGATGAGAGCGGCAAAGCGCAAGGCACGGTCAAACGGTTATTATAGTTTCCTCCCCTTTCATTTTTTCCTTTCGACAGAAACCGCCGTATGTTTTTTATATATTTTTTATTTTTATTCAACTCCCGTTTTTTTGTCTCTGGCCGCCGTTCAACTTCTAACTCGCAGAAGCCCTTGCGCCCCGTGCCCAATTGGAACGAGCGTGACGGCGGTCGCTGTCCGCGGTACCCAGAGGCGGTGTTGCCGTGGTACCGATGGCCAGGCACGTAATGCAGGCAGGGGCACAGTGCGACTGAGGGAAGGCTTCCTGCCAACAACGATCAGTGCAGGTCAGCATGAGCGACGTACTCGGAGATTTTTTTTTTGGGGGGGGGGGGGCATCCGAAAGCGTTACCCTTGCTATTGAGTCACAGACAAACTCTTAAATAAACAAACACGAGTAGATATGATCTTCTCTTGTTCGTCACCAGCTGCCCGCACTCCCTGTCCTGGCTGCTACTCGTCTAAACTTAACTCGCTTATCCATAATAGAGATTTTTGGGTTAGAGCGCGTGAATATACAAATGTGTTGTTAAACCCGCCACCACCCGACACAGCCAGCTGGTAAGGGTTGTACTCCAATAGGGATTACCGTTGGTAGGCTATTTTAATAAACACAATAGACAGGAAGGACAAGTTGAAAGGGCTGCACATGCATAATGTGCGTTGCCTCAGTAATCCCCCCTCCCCCCACATTGTACAAGAGCGCAAAAGCGTATTCACCACATCTACGCCTCTATATAAGTAACTTCTCCACAAATCTGGCTGTCGCCTGATGAAGCTGGTTGTAATTACTGGCGAAACGTCGTACTCATATTGTAAATGTTGTGGCTTGGCTCTCCAACACACCGGTGTGCTGTACTCGTGACGAATTGGCACGTTCTGTTTAAAAACCCTTACTAGTTGGCTGTGTCGGGTGGTGGCGGGTTTTAAAGACACATTTATATATTTACGCGATCTAACCCAAAAACCTGTATTATGGATGATATTGGTCGCGAAAGCCTCTGTGTTAAATTAACTCGCTTAACTCACTGCCTTGACGACACTGACAAAATGATACTAATTATGTGATCATTTAGTTATTTATCCAGGGAAGCCACACTGAGTCGTATGACTCTTTTTCAGGAGGGTCCTGCTGCTGCTACTGCTAGATTGGGTTTTTTATTTATAAGATTTTTTTAGACAAATAATGGTGAGTTGTGTTTATTAGTTACGTGGTAGGAAGTAAACCGGAGCACACGGAGAATACCCACGCCTGTAAAGATGGAAACAGATTGCGATTAGCCCACAATCGCTGTACCGCCTCCTCCTCCCGGCAAACCAGATTATTGTGGCACCTTCTGGACACCCACGGGAAAGGAGTTTCGCAACATCTGTGCGGTGAGCCACCAACCATCGCTACCAGAGGGATTGGTTATAAGGGGGCGCTGCGGTGGCGATATGTTAACTCCCTCCCATGGTATACAGGAGGTCGTGCATTCGATCCCGACCCTGACGCCTGCTGTATATTTGGAGTATGCCTGTGTCTCTCTCTCTCACCATCATCATCATCACGGTGGCTATGAGATGTTGACTCCCTCGCCTGGTATACATGAGGTCGTGCATTCGATCCCGACCCTGACGCCTGCTGTATATTTGGAGTATGCGTGTGTCTCTCTCTCTCACCATCATCATCATCACGGTGGCTATGAGATGTTGACTCCCTCGCCTGGTATACATGAGGTCGTGCATTCGATCCCGACCCTGACGCCTGCTGTATATTTGGAGTATGCGTGTGTCTCTCTCTCTCACCATCATCATCATCACGGTGGCTATGAGATGTTGACTCCCTCGCCTGGTATACATGAGGTCGTGCATTCGATCCCGACCCTGACGCCTGCTGTATATTTGGAGTATGCGTGTGTCTCTCTCTCTCACCATCATCATCATCACGGTGGCTATGAGATGTTGACTCCCTCGCCTGGTATACATGAGGTCGTGCATTCGATCCCGACCCTGACGCCTGCTGTATATTTGGAGTATGCGTGTGTCTCTCTCTCTCACCATCATCATCATCACGGTGGCTATGAGATGTTAACTCCCTCGCCTGGTATACATGAGGTCGTGCATTCGATCCCGACCCTGACGCCTGCTGTATATTTGGAGTTTGCATGTTCTCCCCGTGGTCTCGTAGGTTTTTCTCCAGGTCCTCCGTTTTTGTGCTTCACCCTCCGCATTTAGAAACGTGCGTTCGGAGTATTTGACTGCTGCTACACATTTCCACACGATGAGCCACTTCGTTGAGCTATCATTTGTGATAGCCAGGGCGTAGTTTAGTGGGGTCTTACCTGGTAAAAGAAGAAATAAATACGGTAGTTTAAATAGTTTATGGCAGTTTTACAGCACGGCTACCACCGCGACCCATGCATTGTGTGCACTGACAGTCCACTCATGGCCAACATCCCAACTGCCTCTGCCTGTGGCTGTAGCTAATCCGCTTCTGGGAGTGTGATTTCCAGATCGGGACAATCTTCTTTGATATCATTGAGCTATTTTATTTTAATCTTGGCACGTCCTCTAGACATTGTTTCCCTTGATGTTGCCGTAAAGGAAGACGTTTGGTAGATCTCTCTTTGTCCATCCTGACTGGATGTGCGAAGTAAGATCAATCGTCTGCTTTGGATGAAGTCTAAGGCGCCCCTCTGTTCCTCATTCCTTTCTAAGTCCAATATTTCTCCTCTTATCTCTCCCAGGTAATCCCATTATCTCCCTGAGTGTAGTGTAGCCGTTTCAGACATTCTTAGCTTCTTTTCTGCTTTTCACCTTAACCAAAATTCGTTTTTTTTTTAATTCCGCCGCCTTTACCCGCTCCTGCCTCCCCACCACCACCACCCTCGCGATTTCACACGCTACACGACTTGCCTCTTTGTTGCCGCCGTTTTGCGATGAGGTTGCGCGCGTGCGAACGCGCTGCAACTTCACGTTGCACGCCCCGTGATCGCCTTGCGAAGTCGCCACGTGACCCCCACCCTTCCGCACCCGGGTCCCCCAACGCGGCGACTTTGCAAGGCGCCCGGGCAGAGTTCGTGAACGAAGTCCCGATTAGCACGGTTGGCCACGTACGTACGGTGCACCAAAAGAGACTCTACGTGCGTGCGAACCGGTGTTGCTGGTGCCATCTCCCGCGAGAGTCGTGATTCTCGCGGTGCGAGGCAGGGGGCCTTGCGTGGCCGAGAGCTCCACCACTGGCAAGTTCTTTCTAGGGTTAGTGGATCACACAGACGAATCCGCGAAACTCCTTCCTTTCACCGCAGGAGTCGAGGTCGCCACCTCGTGGCTTATGGCCAGGGTACGATGGTAGTACAGCAAGCGGGTTGATTTCAATCTGCACGAGATCCTCGTGGGCCTTGGCAACTGATGCCCGGTTCCAGTCGCTGCCCCCTGGTCCTAGGTTCCATGTTCCTGACCCCTAACACCCCTTGTCCCAGGCCTCTGGTCCCGGATTCCTGGTACCATTTGCCTGGTCCCAGGCCCCGTGCTCCTACCCCCAGATTCCACGCTCGTTGTGCCCAGGTACCAGGTGCCAGGACCAAGGTCCCTCGCCCCGGATGCTAGTCCCAAGTCCCTGGTCCCAGATTTGTGGTTCCAAATGCCAGGACCCATGTGCCAAGTCCCTTGTCACAGGTGCCAGGTGTCAGATCCCTGTTCCCAGATCCCTGGTCCGAGGTACCAGGTGCCTGGTCCCAAAATCTCTTGTCCCAGGTCCCAGGTCCCTCGTCTCAGATCCCTGTTCCCAGGTGCCTGGTCCCAAATTCCCTTGTCCCAGGTGTCAGGTCCCAGGTCCCTGGTCCTATGCTCCTATCCGCACAGGTCCCACGCCCCTGGTTCCCGGAGATGAAGTGCAAGAACTGTCCCGCTGTGCGTGGTACAAGTGGTTTGTGAGATTGCTGAACGCTGATTCATATTCTCGGGAGGGTTCTCATTATCTGTCCCAGTGAACAAAACAAATGTTGTGGTAACACAAAGGCTCGCTTGTGAACCTATGAGCACAACAACTGAAAAATATTCTGAAATAAAAACCCAAAAAATAATCAGCATAATTTTTTGTATTATAAATGTTTTTACTGTTTTTTTTGTGATGCAGTATGTATTTTTCGCAGCAACCAAAATGTATTATTTTCGTTAGCATATTCCCCGCTCGCTCTCATTAATTTTCTGGCGAGATAAGCATGAATGCAATTATTCCGACAGGCAGGAACCTGAACATGACGTACATTTGTCAATGCAATATAGGCATTTGTGTATTTCTAAGTTGAACTCGCAGCTGTTGCCCCTGCTACAAATCATCGTCGTCATCCTCAGTCATGGCCAATCCACTGCTGGATGAAGGCCCTCCCATCTCTCACGGTCGCGCGATGCACTCACCCATGTGGCTCCTGATTGCATTGCTCCATCTTTTTTTTTTCTCAGCCGGACTTACTCCCGGTCGCCCTGGGAACGATTGTTTAAGGGCGCTTTATACATGTAAATGATTATCATTATCCATTCCCTTGGCTCACCAACTCCGTCGTTGTTCACGACACAACGGCCACCGTCTCTTCTGCCCCTGATGCGTCCGTCCTCTGCCCGGGCCCACTCGCTTTTCTTAACACTTAGAATGATGCCGATAGTAACCCGGGTCCCTTCTCGAAATCGGCGCGCGTTCCACGTTCCCGTTTCCCTCGAACGTAATCGCGAGCACGCATCTCTTCCCCGCTCTGAGATAGCGGAATCGGAATCTTTATTTGTCCTGGAGAAATCCGAAGAGCCGTGAAGCTCTTTTGTTTCATATTTGGTCCGAAAGCCGCGTGGCTCCCTACAGTATCATAATCTCTGCTTGGCTCCAACTTAGGAGGCTGCTTGCCCCCACCCCCCGGCCCCCTACTCCCAATTTTCATAAAATAATCTTCGTACGGGAATTTATTTCTTCCAATTTGTTTTTTCTGGGAACTGCTTGAGTTTTACCCCACAGCGTCTCGTGCGTGATAGAGAAACGAAGATAATATATTTTATATATATAATAATTGAGTTAAAATGCTCCTTGGCTGCCGACGTAAATAGCGAATTTTCAAGTGGCCGTGCCTGTGGTGTTTTCATATCGGCAGCGCGTGCGTGTGTGTGCAACTTAATAAAGGGATGAGATGTTATATTGAACCACAGGGTGTTGCGGCGAGGTACATGATTGCCTTTGCAAGGGAGATCAGGGGGTGTAAACACGAGGAGGTCAGTGCAAATTAAAAACATCAACAACAACAACGGAAACAGCAACCTTAGCCCTTGCTATCCAGCATTGCATAACCCCCGCTGCGATCATAAGCACGTCTTTTTTTATGATATTAAACTATAAGTTGATTCACTTGACTGTACTTGTCCCGGCAAATTTTCAGCTTCTTGTTAAACAGAGTCGTGTTCTTGTCACCACAATGCCGGACATTATCAAGCGTTGTTTGTTTGACGGTAATGTATTTATATTCCTTGGGTCTTTAGGTATAGTCACTTAGATAGAATTCTGATTTGAAGCTTTCGTGACTGCAGGAATTCATACTCTTTGGTTCTTTCGGTGAAGTCACGTAGATAGAAAAAATAATAATAGATCACGACGTTTCGATGGCAACAACAACACAAGCATCCCTCTTCAGGTGAGAGAGAGAAACAAGCCACTGTGACGAGGCATTCAAGTTAAAGTTCATTTATTAGGTATAGCCCTGTGAGCCATTCGGCTCTTGAATCGGGTGCAACCGCAACAAACAAAAAGCTAAAACATGAACAAAAACATCTTAAAGTGAATATGTGACTGAGTGCAAACAGAAAATAAAAAAGACAGCAAAATATTGCATAAAAAGCACCGTACACCAACATTGTATAGATCCGAGAAGGAGAGGAAAGGGGGGGTTGCCATAACGGGCAAGAGTGTGGTGGTGAAATTCAAAGAGGGAACGAGGTGAGAGAGAGAAAATATATCAAACTTTGCAAACTTAGAAATGTAATGCAACTCAGAGAGTCGGCCAACACAACAGTTGACACTTTACCTGGTTGATCAACGTCCTTCCAAAGAATGCTAAATTTCCATCCATCTTCTCGGTTGAAGTCACGTCTGAGTGGTGTGGAAATCCTCCCCGTAGATGCGGTTCAATCCTGATTTGAAGCTTTTGTGATTGCAGGAATTCATACTCTGGTTCTTTCGGTAAATTCACCCTCTCGGATCTACACAATGCCCCGTCATAGCGGCTTGTCTCTCTCTCTCACCTGAAAACGATTGCTTGTTGTTGTTGTCGTTGTTGCGCTCGAAACGTCGTGATCTATTTTTTTATTTTTCACGTAGATAGGTTCTTGCTTTGACATTTTCTCGGAACCTAGGGTCTGGTTTAAACATAGGGTCTTGTTTAAAGGCGCTCGCAAGTGGCTGGGTCCGTCGTGCGAAGTCCGCGGGCCACTCCGTGGCTCGGTGCCGTCAGGCTGAGCCACTGCCTCGCTGCGGACGAAGCGGCCTCGTGTTGGGGCGGCTGCCGCGATGAGACAGCCCAAGAGACGAACAAAGCGAGCGACTTTGTTGAGACGAGGACGTCGATTATACACATTTATGAGCAATTCCAGGAGTGCTTTAATGCTCCTACATTGACAACTCATTCTTTAGAAATGCCTGTTGTGTTTAGTTTGTTGTCCTTAACCCCCCCGCGCACCTTCGATCAGCACGGTTGGCTACGTACGATGCGAAAGAAGTTCAACATCCTCGTATGAGCTCACGCTGCGTGACGCTCTGCGAGCTGATAATTGGTTTTTTACCCTTTTATCTGGCAACAAAACTGACACCTTTTTTTTACAAGGAGTCATGTTTGCATTGACCACAATACCTGCGGTCGGAATGCAAACAAAAAACACAACTCTGATAATGTATGTGCACTGTCCTTGAAATTGATTGGTCCACACCCGAGACAGCTTTTCTTAGAGCCTCGTCTCACATGGTGTTGGACCAGATGACGCCAAAAGGCGTGATTCGGGTCGTGTTTTAAGGATCCTGCATCGGTACACTTTCGTTAGCGACGTTTTTTTTTTTTTGACGACCTTAGAAAGTCAATCTAGCGACATCTGGTGACTGCTTGGGGTTATTTTGCCTCCAAACGTCGCTATGCACACCTGCTGCTTCATGCAGGGGGGGGGGGAGGAGGTCTACGTCAAGTGATAGCTTTTGTTTTTTTAATATTCTGCAATTATTACGGGGTTTTTTTTCTCTTTCGCTGCGTGTTCAGACTATGCACACTTTTATTTATTTCTACACTTTGGGGTCAAAATGAGGTCGCGAGTCAACATAGCCGAGCGCCAGCGTGCACAATTACTTGGGGCTCTGCAGCTAAGGTGGAAGAAAACAATCACAGCCAATTAGGGTCGTTGCTACTCACTCAGCGTGTTGCGCGCGTGCGTACGTGTAAGTGCATCCATCTGTGGTGCTGTTTAAACACGATAGGTGCTAATGCGAGCGAGCGAGCGAGTGAACGAGCAGGTACACACTTGTGCGCGCGTGTGTGCCTGTGTGTGTGTGTGCGTGGGGTGGTGGTGAGTGGTGGTGTAGCGGTTAGCGCTACGCTGCGATAAGAACCCGGCGAACCCGAGTTCGACTCCCGCTCACGGCCAACACCGGTGACGATTACCTGAACCGTTCCTGGGCCTCCCCTCGGTCAACTAAAGCCTCAAATGAGTACCTGGTGCGGTGTGTAAACATCTTCACGAGGGAGACAAAGGCGGCCGGGCGTGGTGCTGGCCACACACCCCCTCGTGTACCATCCTTCATAGCTGCTGCTCACTAGCAGCCCTGCCCCAACAGTCTGTTAAGGCTATACGGGGGATCTTTGTCTCTACGTGCGTGTATATATGGCCTATCGCTCCATACAAAGCTCCGGGTCTTCTAGATCGCAGTTATGCCCTAACTTCTCTATGATTGCGAACCCTGTAAAGGAACTCATAATGAAGGTGTTTTGGGTTGGATCGCGTAAGTATAAATGCGTCGTAACCCTCCACCACCCGACAGCAGATTAGTAAGGGATTTGTCACTTGCCGATGACTGGTAACATCAGTGTCAAGGTTGGACTCTGTGGAGGAGGCTCGTGGGCAGCTGGAGGCAGTCGCTCTCCAACAACAGCGGAAGGCACAAAAGCGACGCTCACAACAACGAGCGGGCAGCTAAAACGCTGCAAGTTGCAACATTTCTGAGCACAGGCGGTGCACCGCGCCAGCCAACTCAGCCACGTGGACTCATACCACCTGGGCCTCGACCGCGACATCCTCCTGCCGGCAGCGACCCTTCGACACTTCACGTGGCCTCAGAGTGCACCTAGCCTGGCACTAGCGCCGCGTGGTACCGGCACCGCCACTTGGTGACGAACGCCATACAGGTGGTGTGCCGCGTGCCTTCTCAACTGCATGGTTGCAAGAACGCAGGTGCGTGCACACGCAAGTGGCTGTGCCCCGTGCTTGAGATCGACTTTCTTTTGTTTTGTTCTCCGGGACCATTTTTTAAATTGCTTTTTGGAATTTGCAGGGAGGGGGGGGGGAATGAACCTTAATTTACGAAAGCACTTTGTTAGGTAAATTCAATTCTCGGAGCAGGACTTGCAGTGAGTGCTCGGCACGGTTTTATTTGCATTTGATGGCGCGCGGCGGCATTCCTGTCGAATTGAGATGATGTTCGTGTGGCTGTCTAACTGTGTGTGTGTACGCGTGTGTGTGCCACACTCAGTGTTATGCGTTGGTGTTGTTGTCTGGCTCTTGATGATGTTCGCGTGGCTGTCTACCTCTGTGTGTGTCCGTGTGTGTGTTACACTCAGTGTTGTGTGTTGTTGTTGTGTCTCTTGATGATGTTCGCGTGGCTGTCTAACTGTGTGTGTGTACGTGTGTGTGTGCCATACTCAGTGTTGTGTGTTGTTGTTGTGTCCCTTGCTGGAATTATTTAAAATCATTGGCGGTGGGTACTCGTGACATTCTGTGAGTGCACGGTGCATTTTATTTTTAATCTTGCAGATTTAAATTGTTCACAAACCTTTTGGTGAATCATCACCAACATCACTATCATCAATGTAACTATCAACATCATCATTGTTGATGCTCCTCTCGTCAATAAGCATCAACTATCATCAAGCGAACTCCGCTCGTCCTTGCCGCGGCATTTGGCTGGCCATCGCACAAAGACGGCCACAGCATCGCGTGCTTTCAGATGCCCTTCTGTGGCCGTCTGGAACGCTCTCCGTTCCTAATATTCGGAAGCCACTGGAGCTATGCACTTTTAAATAATCTAGATTGAAAACTCATCTCTTTTGAACGGATTTTTATGGAGAGTTTGCTGTGCTTCCCCGGCACCTCTGATCAGCACTGTTGGCTAGGTACGATGCGAGAGAGTTCAATATTCTGAATAGGATGACCAGGAATGAGGTGCTTGCTCAGGAACTTATTAGGATACTGAGGAGAGGAGACACGGGCAGGAGGATCCGGTGGATGATGATGGTGATGATGATGCTATGAAGAAACAGATAATTCCGAGAATGATGCCGAGGAGGAATCTGAGGAAGAAGAGAATGAGACTCGACCAAGGCAGATGAGGAGGATGCTGAAAAACAAAGAGGAGGATGAGGAGGTGGGAGGAGGAGGCAGTAGGAAGGTCCACGGGGCAATTGCCGGTGCCACGGTGCCCACCCGCCCGCGCCGGGCTCCGTAGCCCCGTAGCCAGCCGTGAACTTCTCAGGCTGTTCCAGCAGCCTCGGGTCGACGCTTGCTCAGGAGGGAGGTCGGGGGGGGGGGCGGGTGAGGAGGGAGGGGAGCGGCCAAGGCCCCAGCCGCTCTCTCGCCCGTGAGCGCGCTGGGCTCACGTGGAGCGAGTCCCGTGCCAGAAGGGGGAGAATGGTTCGAAGGCGAGGGCGGTGGTGCAGCAGCCCCCTGGCATCTCTTGGCCAAACGCCACTGCCTGCGGATGGGCTCTCCGCGAGAGGGAAGCTCTCTCTCTCTCGAGAGAGAGAGCCCCACGAGTGGCTCTTGTTTGGCCTACTCTTCGACGATTTTGCCAGTGCTTGGTGGATATAAGAGGTGGGACTTACCAACACGTTACCCCACCGCACGCGGCCTGCCAGGTTGACGAGCTGTGATGAACCCATTTGTACTGCTGGGTAGCTAACAGGGGCGCGCGGGGGGGGGTGCGTTTGGTCGCGGTGGGCAGGACGGTTTTAGAAACTTGCACCATCGTTTAAACAGCCCCAGCCCGCAGCTCAAATGGAAGGGGTGACCTCTGGGTTAGGAGCCCACTGTGGGCTCAACGGTGCCCCGCTGCTACGGGCAGCCTGCTTGGACTGGGTGGCTCACGCGAAGAGTTCCAATCTTCGCTTGGCCGATCTCGGCGCTATCTCCACTCTCCTCGGAGATGAGGCTCGGTGTGTAGGCGAGGGGGCTGGGGCGGGGGGGCCTGGGGGATGTTGGGACCGCAGTGGGGGACGGTGCCTAATTTCAACCGGCGGGATGGGGCGTAGTGGGGTGTGAGCGTACCATCGCAATTTCCACACGTGTCTGTCTCTCTGCGGGGTGTCTCCGTCTGTAACGTCTCCGGTTAACGAGGCGGCACGCCGGGACAGAGTGGCTGGCCTGCCAAGCTTTCACTGGCGAGATCAGCCCCCCCCCCAGCCCCATGGCCAACCTCCCCCGCGCCCTTGCCGGCGAAGCCAGGCGCTGCCAGGCATCACGTTAAATGCAGGGGGGGGCGGGTTGCCCTTTGTGCCCGTAATGCTGTCTCGCTCTGTGGGGGATGAGGCGGTGGGGAGGGGGGGGGTCCACGGACAATGCCCTCCCACCCACCCACCCCGCTCTGCGCGTACGGCCGAGTGAAGGGTATTGGGATGAGGCGGCCCCCTCAGCATGGGCACGATGATGGGGGGAGAGAGACGCCGAGGGGGAGGGGAGCTGCAGGTGAATTGGCTGAGTGGTAATCTTTACGCTCGTAAGAGTTTTTTGTTGTTGTTGCTGCAGTGGTAGAAAGAAACAAAAATGGTTTGAGAGAAAATCTAGCGCGTCTCGGCGTAATCTGATAGAGCAGATGATAAATATAACTTCGCAAACGAAAATAATGAAAATAGCTTGTTTATTTTCGTAATGGGTATCTTTTCTGTGGGGTTTCTTTCGCTGCCAGGAGCCCATAGATGAACACAGATATCTTTTATTTTATTTCTCTTTTATGTTCTTTCCCTCCCGCCACCCGCACGTGAAAATGAAATGAATGGTGAAAAAAAATGTAAATTATATACAATCAGTCGCTGCAGTGACAACGAATTGCCGGGCCTTGAACCGCGAGCAATCAAAGGCGGCTGATTTCGGGTGATGCCGAACGTTGAATGAAGAGAGGCGGCGTCATCCTCCATGCACCTGCGCTGGGGGGGGGGTGTGGAATGAGGAGAGAAAGCCACGGGGGAGCCCAGAACAGCACGTTTACAAAGGGCACCCAGCAAAAAATAGGCAGCAACAATGTGCATCCCAAAAGACTCCCGTGTAGCCTGAGCAGACTGCTGGGGCAAGTGGCCTTAGCGAGCACCTATGAAGGCCGGTACGAGGAGGTGGCTGGCACACACCACGCCCGGCCGCCTTTGTCTCCCCAGTGGTGATGTTTACACGCCACACCAGCTACTCATTTTTGAGGCTGCGTCGACCTAGGGGAGGCCCAGGACCGGTTCAGATAATCGTCACCGGTGTTGGTTGTGAGCGGGAATCGAACTCGATTCGCCGGGTTCGTAGCGCTAACCGCATCACTACCGCTCCCCACACACACGCCGGGGTTTTAACCACAAAACCACTCGCACGCGATTGGATAATTGGATATTTGATGGGGGACTGTCTCACTTGCAATATTTTCATTTGTATCTTCTCGAGCGCTCGTATTACCCAGATGATTCGGTGATGCTGCTGCTGCTTCGTTTGTCGTGATGCATAACCACAAATTACAACAATCTCAACACAATCGTCAATAACACTGTGCGTGGACTCAAAAGGAACACAAATATATCATAGCTGACGTTTCGGGCAATGACCCTTCCGTCATTGCACATTAAATTCATAACACGTGTTAATGAATATAATAAGCTACGCTGCGGGCAATGGCTCTTCTGTAGAGAGCATCACAATTGCCTCTTAAGAAGGGCCATTTCCTGACACGTCGTGTATCACAAATCCTTATTTTTCAGGTCTCACACACACACACAGTGGCATTGACGACGAGTGTATTCATTGTACTTGTCTACCCAGGAAAGCCCTCGCTGGGTTTCGTGACTGTTCCGCCATGGGCGGGTCCGCTTATTGAACCGTCTCGCGCCGAATTCGTTCCAACCACTCTTCTGTTTTCCTTTTTACTGCAAAGCGCCAAATAAGTGGATTCGTGATGCGGTTTTCAGCACTTTACTCTCTTGTGCAAAATAGGTCGAGTGGGTGAGGGGAGCGCTGGATGCAGCAGCTATGTGTGTAGGACAGTGTTTGATATCTCGCAATAATAATAATAGCAAGAGGAATTTGAATTTATATAGCATCTAAATACGAAAACGCATCTCAAGATGCCGTGCACAGCAAGCACATAAACGTAAGCGGCACGCGTAGACGCACGTGGGAATTGAACAACGCGAAATGGCAATACCATTTGTGGGTGTGCGTCGCAGCTAACCGAGGCGGTTAATCATAGACAGTGGCACACACACACACACATTTGAGATCTTGAGCCTGTACCTGAACCGAGGCACGGGAGTCGACAGCACGGGTGACTGTGGGGGGCAACAGTTCCGTACGAATGGGGACAGCACGGCCCTTTGCCCATATCGCGCCGAGTCAAGGCCACGCTAATTTTGTTTGGAAGCATTTGTTGATGTGATTATTGTTGTCATTATCCAAGAACCAAGAATACAGTCGGGTTTATCAAAGGGCGGGAGATTTAACAAGATATATTACGTCTAGATGAAATGGCAAGAGATGACTGGTGTGGTGTGTGATAAGAGGGTCCCAGTTTGGTGGAAAGGAAAAGTGTACGAGACGGTGGTGAGGCCGGTTCCTGTTGTATGGGGCCGAGTGCTGCTGGGGCACGAGAAAGAGGGAGGACTAAGCTGTGGCAGTCACAGAGATGAGGATCTTGCGGTGGATGTTGGGGTTTAACAAGGAATAACAGGGGAGTGAGAAATTAAGCAGTGAGAGGAAGACTCAAGGTGGTAGACATCACTGAGAAGATGAGAGAGAGATAGAGAGAGAAAAGGCTCTGGTGTGGTTCGGTCATGTGGAGAGACATCAGGGAAATGATGTGGGTCAGAAGGTGGCAAGTGAGGCAAGTGGAAGGAACGAGATGAAGATGAAGGCAGAAGAAGAAGAGGTGGTGGGGCGATGTGGTGGCCCGAGTCGTGGAAAGAGAGATGGCGCAGGACAGGGCAGCGTGGAGAAAGTTGGCAAGGACAGCGGACACCCCCACGTGAGTGGGACAAACGCGTGGAAGAAGAAGAAAAAATTTACCCGTAAAAACAAAGTTTTTCACTATAAATCCTTTATATGCGTGGCATCGGTTTTATTTTATTATTCATTTTTGTTTTTCTTGAGTAAGAGTTCATTTTTATCACATTGGTATTTTAAATTAAATATGAAAAAAAAAAATTCCTAAAAAGTGGAAAATTTTGGGAAAAAAATTTCACGAAAATAATTGTCACGCACAACGAGTCTGTGTGCAAAATGTCAGCTCGATTGGATCACGGGAAGTGGGTTAAAAAACGACCGAAAGATTTGTACGGTCGTAAGCGCGCAAGCAAGCAAGTGAACTTAATATAAAGGATTTAAAAAGAGATGACCTCCAACAGGCCAGACGTAATGCCATCTCGACATTAAGCAACTGGCGAGAGAATCCGGGCTCGCTGACCAACCGTGGAACGGGCCAGGATCGGGAGCAGTGTACAAGGCCAGGCTATTTACACCATTGGAACCTCATTTGCCAGTAGAAAAATATGATAATTGTTTTTTTACCCATTTATCTGGCAACAAAACTGGCACCTTTTTTAAGAGGAGTCATGTTTGCATAGACCACAATACCTGCAGTCATAATGCAAACAAAAAACATAACTCTGATAATGTATGCACTGTCCTTGAGGTTGATTGGTCCACACCCGAGACAGCTTTCCTTAGAGCCTAGTCTCTCTCACATGGTGTTGGACCAGATGACGCCAAAAGGCGCCTTTTGGCGTCATCTGGTCATCTTTTGGCGTCATCTGGTCCAAGACCACGTGAGACTAGGCTCTAAGGAAAGCTGTCTGGGGTGTGGACCAATCAACCTCAAGGACAGTGCATACTTTATCAGAGTTATGTTTTTTGTTTGCATTATGTCTGCAGGTATTGTGGTCTATGCAAACATGACTCCTCGTAAAAAAGGTGTCAGTTTTGTTGCCAGATAAAAGGGTAAAAAAAACAATTATCAAGGCCAGGCTAATTTTAACCGGGACAAACATGTGTCGACGGTTCACCCATCATGGCTTCAGGACACCGCGACAACCTTTCAGAAAAGCGGGTGTGGGGGACTGCTTCGGTCAAACCGGGACATTTGGTAGCCTGAGGGTACACGCAAGGCCTTTGGGGTGCACTTTGTTGAGAGGCTCGTTCAGGGGAAGGCTGGGGATGTGTGAGAAGGAGGGGGAGGCAAAAGCAGAGTCTTTGGAAACGAGGCAGGAAAGGGAGAGAGAGAGAGAGAGACGAAGCTTCAAATGGTACGGGTCGAATGCGTCGGGCAACAATCGCGGCATAGTGCACGTCGCCAGATGAAAGCGTGGCTCGCAGTCGTCCCGGGTTCACGATGCGGCCTGGAGCAGTGTCGGCATTGTGTGCCGTATGTTGACATCGCGTGTGTGAAGCATACGGCCGCGTGTGTGTACGCGTGTGTGTGTGCGCGTGTGTGTGTACGCGTGCGTGTGTGTGTGTACGGGTGTGTGTGTGCGTGTGTGTGCGCGTGTGTGTGTACGCGTGCGTGTGTGCGTGTGTGTATGCGTGTATGTTCGTGTGTACGCGTGTGTGTGTATACGCGTGTGTGTGTATACGCGTGTGTGTGTGCTTGTGTGTACGCGTGTGTGTGCGTGTGTGTGTACGCGTGTGTGTGTGTGCGTGTGTGTGTGTACGCGTGTGTGTATACGCGTGTGTGTATGTATACGCGTGTGTGTACGCGTGTGTGTGCGTGTGTGCGCGTGTGTACACGTGTGTGTGTGTATGTGTGCGCGTGTGTGCGCGCGTGTGTGTGTAGCGACCCGGGTTCGATTCCCGCTCACGGCCAACACCAGTGACGATTATCTGAACCGGTCCTGGGCCTCCCCTAGGTCGACTCAGTCTCAAATGAGTACCTGGTGCAATGTGTAAACATCGCCACTGGGGAGACAAAGACGGCCGGGCGTGGTGTTGGCCACCCACCCACTCGTGTGCCGTGCTGACCTTTCTAGGTGCTCGCTAACAGCACTTGCTCCTACAGTCTGCTAAGGCTATACGGGGGATCTTTGTGTGCGTGCGACGGCACTTGTCCCGACGGTTTGTTCAGGCTATGCGGGGGGATTTCTGTCTTTGTGATGCTGAAGGAGAGGAAGTCGAGCATCGTGCTTGAGCGAACCGCGCTACGACCCCGTCGACCCGGGTTCCATTCCCGCTCGTGATCAACGTGATCTAAACCGGTTCTGAGCCGTGTCAGCATTGGGGAGACAAAGGCGGTCGGGCGTAGTGCTGACACACACACACGCACATCGCGTGCCGCGACGGTGCTCATTAACAGCTCTTGCCCCGACAGTCCGTTGGAGGCTATACGGGACACCTTTGCGTGTGCGTGTAACGGTGCCGTCCGCGCGTTTGGGAGAGGAAACGCCACGCGTTCTGAGTGTGCACGTCGGGCGTGAACGCGGCCAAGAAGACGTGCTGGTGGCAGCGATCACAAACAACGCGGCGACGATCAAACAACGCGCGTGAGAGGCGGCGACGGCCTTTGCGAGGGTCTTCATCCAGCAGTTTGATTGATCATGTCCGATCATTATGATGATGATGCTAATGATGGTGGTGGTCACTTAGGCAAGTCACTACTGTCGTGTATTCACCTACCCCGGCGATGCGATACATTATCTAAATTCGGGAGTGTCTATTTGATTATTTAAGGGTCGATTGTAGGATCTATGAATTTAATGGAAGCTGCCACTCCTGGCTGAAATGGGGTTTTATTTCATCGATTCTCACACGAGCGATTCGACGCACGACTGCGAGCTCGAGAATCGATGACAATCGACGAAAGCATCGTCACAACGAAACGCGTGCACGCGCGGTCCGCGGATGAAGCGTTGCCTGTCACCAATCGTCGTGGGTGCGTTATGACGCCACTGACGGCTTCACGCATTTCCCAGGACGCATTCTGCTACATCGACGGGAGGACGATCCTGGGGGGGGGGGGGGGGAAATCCAGGACGAGGTGGAAACCTCCTTGGGTTAGAACCCACGGGGGAAGGCGCGGGGGGGGGGGGGGGAGAGAGTGGGGCTCCGTCTCTTGCGTTTGGATTCCGAATCTTACCGCTGGTGTCTGAATTCCTACGGCCGGGTCCAATGCTGCTGCTGCTGGCTGTCTCTCCGTCACCTCGCCGATAATAATGCATGAGCTGGGGTTTGCGGGTCCCTTCTCGAGTGGCGGCCAGGTGCTACGTGCAGATCGTTTGTAATAAATAGCGCACATAAGCAGCGATGCGTTAAATACTCTGGCTTTCCACTCAATCACTCACCCACCCACCCCCACACCCCCCCCCCCCAAACGTTCAGAGCAGGTGACCGTACCTGTTTAAGTAGTTGCATTTTTCCAATCACTCCGTGAAAAATCACCCTCGCCAAATGGTTCGTCCACTCGTTCCCTCGGCAGCCCGCCCTCTCGTTCGTTCGCTGTCTCGTTCGTTTCGCTGCTCGCCTACTAGCGGACGACGTTGCCCCGCTTTTCACGGCTGAAACGTGTGGCTTCACTGGCGTCAAGTAAGCACGTGCTACTCGTTTGTGTTGCGTTTATTTGCCGCCCACTGCTAATCTGCCGCTGGATGAACAGCGCCCCATGCCGTGTCGGTTAGCGCTACGCTGCGCTATGATACTGCGGAAATCCGAGCTCGATTCTCGCTCACGACCAACACCGGTGACGATTATTTTAACCGGTCCTGTGCCTCTCCTAGGTCGACTCAGCCTCAGTGTGAGTACCTCGTGCGGTGCGTAAACATCGCCACTCGGAAGACAAAGGCGGCCGGGAGTGGTGTTGGCCACCCACCCCCTCGTGTGCCGTGCCGTCCTTCATAGATGCTCGCTAACAGCACTTGCACCCAACAGGCCGCAACAGGCTATACGGGGGGATCTTTGTGTGTGTGAGACTGGCTTCATCCGCGTGTCCGAGGTTAAGTGACCCGGGCTCCGTGAAGCCATGCATGCGAATCGGCGCTTTCCGTGCGAACGTGCGCACGGGCGAGACCGCCCGTTCGGCTGTGGTTCGTGGCGCGATAAATAAATGACGGGGCGCCAACACGCCGCAACTGACTCCGGCAGACATCAGGGCCCACGTGTGCCCGCTTGTGTGCGTGGTGTGTGGTGTCGTGGGGAACGGTGGCGCAGCGGTTAGCGTTCCACGCTACGAACCTGGCGACTCCAGAGTTCGATTTCCGGTCACGGCCCCCACCGACACCGGTGACGATTGTCTGAACCGGTCCTGGGCCTCAAGCCATGTCGGCTTAGTCTCACGCAAGTACCCGGTGCGGTGTCTATGCGTCGCCACTGGGGAGACAAAGGCGGCCGGGCGTGGTGCTGGCCACCCACCCTCTCGTGTACCCTTTCGGCCTTGATAGGTGGTCGCCAACAGCACTTGCCCAACGATTTGTTTAAAGCTATACGGGGGACCTTTGCCAGCGTCTTTCATGAGTGCAAATAAATGCAGGCGTTAACAGCATGAATAGTAGCGAGCGGGTATGAGTAGTAGCGAGGGAGTATGCATAGTATCGAGCGGGTGTGAATAGAATCGAGTGGGTGTGAATAGTGGCGAGCGTGCACGAGCAATGCTGTAGGCAGCACGGTGTGACGCCTGTTATCACGCGTCACACCGGGCAGACAGCGGTCATAATCACTTGGGGACGTGGGGGGCAGTGGGGGGAGGGGGGGGAGTGGGGGGAGTGGGGGGGGGCAGTGGGGGGGTCTGGGCTCTCAGAAAAGAAGGATTCACTCCCACTGTCTCTGTTCTCCCAGTTCTTGCAATAACCTTCATCGACCCAAGATGAACTCGAATCTATGGACTCGTGTCTATTACACCGTCAACAGCGCTGCTTGTTACTGACCGCTTAACGGTTTGGACCTATGGGCCCTGTATCTCTGCAACTGTGATTTAAATCGAACCCCCGCTCGCTTCGCGTAGCGCTGCTGCCATAGGCGGTGCCAACAAGCGAGGCCGAGGAGAATCAAAAGAAGAAAAGGCTTCCAACATCGTGGACCCAAACGTCGGACATCGCGCCGAACAAGAACGCTTGGCACACGACCCGAAATAGCGCGTCGGAGTGCACTCTGGTTTTTTTCTGTTTGTTTAGACTTTTTTTTTTGCTCAAGTGGACGTAACTTAATTTGAAGGAAGATTACTTCAAAAGTTTTAACCGTAAACGTTGCGATATTGGAAATACATTCTCCCCCCC
This sequence comes from Lampetra planeri, assembly GCF_965212315.1. Classification (NCBI taxonomy): domain Eukaryota; kingdom Metazoa; phylum Chordata; class Hyperoartia; order Petromyzontiformes; family Petromyzontidae; genus Lampetra; species Lampetra planeri. Next base: position 12,889,006 of record NC_136122.1, on the reverse strand, counting down.
CCCCCCCCGCTGATTCGATCAGTGTTAGAACATTGCGTTCGATTTTTTTTTTGGAGGGGGACAAAATCTAATTTTAATATCGCTTTTGCTGCTCGCAGCTCCACCAAGTTATACATTTAAGAGATTTTGTTTTTGCTTCGCTGAAAACTTCTGCTTGTTAAACTACATCTGCTTTTATTTTAATATCAATCCGCACGCTCCCGCAAGATTTACGCGCCTGTAAAGAGGCCTCGATATCGTAGGGCTTCATGAAATAGTTACTCTTCTGAACCAACAGGACCACCTATTACGACACCTCTATCGTGGAGTTCAAAGTCCGTTGAAGTTGATCGGCGGCTCCGGATCAATCAGGGGCTCGGTGATGCGGCTTTTGCCAGGTCTCGGAAGGGCGTTGCGCTTCTGTTAATACGACTAACAGAGTCGTTCGATATATTTAAGTCCGTCTTGAAGGCTCACCTCTTTAAAGTGGCCTTCACACCCCTGCTGAGTTCTGCCCGTGTGCCCTGCAGGTTCTCGTGATGTTTTTCCTGCTTTCCGGACACGTTGGAGCATTTGGTGCGATCTACGGAGGCGAAAAGCGCCGTGTTGACAACTGTGAATAAACACATTGTCCTGCGGAGGGAGCTGGTAGGAACGTTGGGTTGCTCGGTCAATGGCCAGGGTCAACGGCGGCGTGGTGTATTCCGCAAATATGCCCGACTGTGAGGGCGGGCACAAGCCGGCGTGAGTAGGTTAAACGTTGAGTTTTATAAGGGCACCACGGGGTGACCAGCCCCTCCCCACCCAGCCCCACCCCTCCCACCCCCCCACCCAGCCCCACCCTCCCCACCCAGCCCCTCCCCATCCAGCCCCTCCCCACCCTCCAATCCCCACCCAGCCCCACCCTCCCCACACAGCCCCTCCCCTCCCTATCCTCCCCACCCAGCCCCTCCCACCCTCCCCACCCAGACCCTCCCTGCACAACGGACGGACGGACACAGTAATCCCCTGTGGGCTGCTGTAACCAGGAGGTTCCTACCAGTATTATTTTATTTACTGGAAGTGCCAGAGGCCATCCCCATCGCTGAAGGCTTCAGCCCTCACTTTAAATTTGTAGGTCAAGTACCATAATAATGATAATAATAATGATGTTGCTGCTGCTGCTGCTGCAATTAAGCGACAAGTGTCGACGAAGGCCGTGGTGGGTGTGAGCGAGTGCAGAGAGAGATAGGAGAGAGCGGAGAGAGAGGAGATAGAGAGAGATACGAGAGAGGAGAGCGTGAAATCTTTAGTGAAATATTTCATTTAAAAAAGGGGGAGGGGCATATGAAGCAAAGCATTGAAAAAAAACTAAATAATGAACGAAGCAAAGTGCCGACTACACCGAGCATCTTCTTGTTTCCTCTGATCGTAAAAAAAGAGAGAGAAGAGAGATGAGAGTGGGAGAGATGGGAGGGAGAGAGAGGGGAGGGAGTAGGAAGAGAAGGGGTACAGAGAGAGGGGGGGGGGGCAGAGAGGGGGTAGAGAGAGAAGGAAGGGGTAAGGAGAGCAGAGGAAATAATATTTGTTAAATCTTTCATTTAAAAGGGGGGGGGGGGTTACGTAAAGCAAAGCATTTAAAAAAAATGATGAACGAAGCAAATTGCCGAATACACCGAGCATCTTCTTGTTCCCTCTGATCGTAGACAAGAGAGAGGAGAGAGAGAGAGGAGAGACATGAGAGATAAGAAAGTGAGCGAGGGGTGGGGGTTTACATAAAGCAAAGTAAAAAAAAAATTAATAAAAATTACGAAATGATGAACTAAGCAAAGTGCCAACTACACCGAGCATCTTCTTGTTTCCACTGATCGTAAAAAAAAAGAGAGATGAGAGAGAGAGGAGAGAGAGAGCGCCAGAGATCAGAACGCGCGCTAGGCAAGCGCAGATACCGCAGCATCGCGCCGAGCAGCAACTTGGAGCGGTGACCCACGAGTCGAACGGAAACATTTTAGGAGCGAGCGAAACAAGACGGTGCAATCGGCGCTGGCTGCCACGCGGCTCTGCGTACGCGTGGCAGATTTTCATTTGCGTTGTTGTTGTTGTTGTTTTGGGGGCTGAGTCGGGGACGTCCAAGCGGTGGAGGGCCTTGACGAAACACACACAGGCGTGTTCAGGTTTTATTAACCGAGACCCAGAGCCGCGGAAAATCAATTACGAATCGGAATCTCGGTGAAAGTGGCGCGCTGAGGTGTGTGTGTGTTAGGGGGGGGGGGATCAGAGCGAGGGACGCGCATTTGACTAAAACGTTGGACGCATTCTAACGACCTTTTTAGTCGGGGGGTGGAAGCGGAGAGTGCATTGCAGATTTGAGTGATGTTTTCGAAAGCCAGGCATTAGCCATTAACGCTGATTGTTTCGTTTTAAACGCACAGCACTTACCTTCCCGAAGGGAAGTATTGTCATAGTTTGTACTTATTATATATATTTTTTAAAGGCATATATCTTCTTCCTTTTAGCCTCCACAGCTGCCTGGGCAAATGATGTTAGCGATCGTCTATTGCGGCCTGCACGGCACGCTAGGGAAAGGGGTAATGCTCAGATCTCACGCGTCCATCACCTCCACCACCTACCCACCGTGTGCTGATGTTCGAGAACTAATGTCAGGCTGAGCCGACCTAGGGGAGGGCCACGGCCGCAGCTATTGTGCATGGCTAGGCATTTTAGCAAGGTTACAAGGATAATGGCAATAAAAAAAACAACAACAACAAACCACCACTCTCTACTTCGTAGACATCACTCGCAGACTCACGTGTATAGAATACCACACAGACTAATCATTCGGGTGTCTTTTGTGTCCGTCTGTGCGTGCCGAGCATTGCATGTGAACATGTGTGTACTGCGTGTGTAGGGAGGAGTGGCGCAGTGGTTAGAGCACGCCGCGCTATCAGTCCGAACGTTTACAGTTCGATTCCCGGCCACGGCTTGCGGCAGTGTCACGAGCGATATAAAGCAGCAGCAGGAACAGCGGCAGCAGCGCTTGGGAAAACAAAGGCGGACGGGCGTGGTTTTGGCCGCCCCAATCGTTTGTTTGCCGTGCTGGCCTTAATAGGTGCTCGCTAACAGTACTCCACCCATCCCCCCCCCCCGGCCAATAGTCTGCCCAAGGCTATGCAGGGAGTTGTCTGCCTGTGTATATCCATGCATGGATATACCTCCGGTTAGCACGGTTGGCTACGTATGGTGCGAAAGAAGTTCCACCTGCTTACATAAGTGTGTGTGGACTTGCATGCGTATGTCTGAGCGCGCGCGCGAGAATATACCCTTGCATGGGTATGTGTCACTTGACCCCAAAGCCTGTTAAGTCTATAACGGGGGATCTTTGTCGTTACGTACGTGTGAGCGTTTGCGTGCGTGTATGTGAACGTCCGCGTGCATAACTGTGCGCTTTGGACCTCCATGTGCGTATGTACGTAGCGGTAGTGTAGCGGTTAGCGCTGCGCTGCGCTGCGAACCCGGCAACCCGAGTTCGATTCCCGCTCACGGTCAACACCAGTGGCGATTATCTGAACCAGTCCTGGGCCGCCCCTAGGTCGACTCAACCTCAAATGAGTACTGGTGTGGTGTAAAAAACATCGCCACTGGGGAGCCAAAGGCGGCCGGGCGTGGTGCTGGCCACACCCACCCCATTGTGTGTCGTGCCGGCCTTCATAGGTGCTACTCGATAACAGCACTTGCCCCAACAGGCTATACGGGAGATCTTTGTCTTTGTGTACACATCTCCAATACCCAGCCGCTATTTAGCGACAATGACATTTCATACGCGTAACTTCATACAATAACGATCAGCCGTCTTGCAAGGCGAGTGGTGCAGAGACAAAGAAAAACCGGGGGGGAAAAAATTACAGAAATAACAGGGGGTGAAGTGCACGTTTCTTTTTTCTCTCTATCTCCCAGCCTCTGTAGCTGAAAGTGCCCCCTTGTTGAGAAAGGTAATGCCGTAGAATGTCTGTCATAATTTTCTGAAGCACTCTTGAGAACGCACAGCCTATTTGCTGGCGTGTCCTAGCCCACGTACTGACTTCCCACCGCCGCATCTTGGTCGGACAAATCTGTTTTGTTAAATCATTGGATCACGCCCCCTTTCCATCTCCCCCGCCACCACCACCCCACTACCGTCTTCCCCATTCACCGCCACTTTCTCTCCTCACTCCTTGACCACCGACACTTCCATCCCCTCCATCCGCCGCCACCACCACCACCAACAACATCAGCCTCCTCCCCCCTCGGTAATCCACAGCCACCACCACTTTCCCAACTCCATGACCATTATCACCCCCGCGGTACTGCGAAACCCTGTCGGTTATCTTCGCACATTTTCGAATGATGTCTCTTCTCTCTATCTTGTGTGTGGGGGGGTGGTTTTGCGCCTGAAAGCGTGTAATTTTTTGCCAAGCCTCTCGCTGTCCGCGTGTGATGTCCCCTTTCATCAGAGCCACTCTCTGACTCTTCTCGGCTCTTCACGAGGCAGGCGCTGGGGCTGGATGGTGGCGCGTGACATCTCCTCCCTTCGCCGCGCGTCCCGTCCGTTTTCAGATCTTTACGTTGTGGGGGGAATAAATAAATGAGCGGATGAATGAATGAATGATTGAATTCACAAAGAGATATATCCTGCTTTGGTTTCCTTGGCGGGTACAGGGCTTTGTAGTGTACCGTCACGAAATGCAGACGGCCCTATGTTGACTATAACTCAAAGCATCATTTGATCTTTATACTTGTGCCATTATTTCTCGACGAAAAAAAATATATAAATCTGTCCCTATTATCATTACGCACGCAAATGCATGATGCGGTTAGGAATTAAGTGAAAAGTTGCGTGCGCCAACATCAAATGATTGCGATGATGAATTATGAATATGGAGGACAAAATCTCGGAGAAAGGAATAACAACACGCAAAAACGCAAAGGTGTATTCTTGCGATGTAAAGCTTTCGTGACTGCAGGGATTCATCTTCTTGGTTCTTTCGGTAAAGTCACGTAGAAGGGAAATAATAAAATAATAAAAAGAAAACATAATAAAATACATAATAAAATACAATAAAATACAATTGTATTTTACTATGTGTTTTATTTTTATTATTTTATTATTTCCCTTCTACGTGACTTTACCGAAAGAACCAAGAAGGTGTATTTTTTCGTTTCATATTGCGCGGGACGCAGCCGCTACCACTTCTCGCGTTCCGGCAGCTTTTTGTTGATGCAAACTCTCGTCGCAAAATGGGTGAATCTTAACGATGACAAAACATCGCTCAGGAGAAATAAACAGAGGCTCCTCTGTTGGACCGTCTCGGCGCGTTTGCTCAGTCTCTGCTACATTTACGTTTCACTCAAGGGTCAAGGTGCGTGGCGAGGAATCGGTTTCAGCAGCGGAGGTATAACAGAGCGAATGCCATCTTCACAGCCCACGTTTGTGCGTTGAACTTCTTTCGCACCGTACGTAGCCAACCGTGTTGATCGGAGGTGCCGGAGAAAGGACGAAAAAAGTGTCACGTCCCACTGGCCGCTTGGAGCTCGCACCGCCGCGATATGCGGAGAGTGCGCACGACACACTGCGCGACACACCGCGTGACACACCACGTGACACACCGCGCGACACACCACGTGACACACCGCGCGACTCACCGCATCATAGAAACATTTCACGGTAATCTTCTCGTCCGTTTTGCGCAATAACATCGCATGTCGTGGTTCACGTTGATAAAAAATATTATTTATGACATTTAATTTCCCGACACAATGTATGAAACAACTGGTACGTTGACGTTCGCAATAATAATTATAATGAAAGTAAAATATATTTATATAGCCACGACCCATTAGACGGTTGTTTGGTTCAACTCTTTCCGGACTAATGTGTAGCCCGCTGGATTTTGCGTCCTCCAAGTTACGGATCGCAGAGTCGCAGCAGCGGCCGCGGAGAGTGTCGCACGCGAGAGCTGCCGCTGGGGGGGGGAGGCTGAGGTGCCGCCAGCGCTTTTGAGCGGAGCGCGATTCGCACTCCAAGTGCATTCAATGCGCAACGACGCGTCGAACGATGTGTAAAATGCAAGAGCAAAGTTAAGGGGAAACTGACATCGCGATCATCGCCGTCTCGTAGATATGTTATATCGTATCTTACCGGTAAACTTATACTGCGGCAACGCTAGTTTAAAACAACAAATTAAGTTGACAGTCTAAGTAACACTTTTTACTCCTTTTAATTTTTCCGTGGCGCGATCATGGGTCTCTCTCTCCTCGTGTCTCTCTCTCCTCGTGTTTCTCTCTCCTCGTGTATCTCTCTCCTCGTGTATCTCTCTCCTCGTGTCTCTCTCTCCTCGGGTCTCTTTTTTTCCTCTTTTCAGTGGAAACAAGAAGATGCTCGGTGTATTCGGCACTTTGCTTCGTTCATCATTTAGTATTTTTTTTTTACATTTTTAAACTTAGCTTTATGTAAAACCCCACCTCTCGCTCACTCTCTCGCTCACTCTCTCGCTCTCTCTCGTTCTGCACGAAGCCCTTCTCGCAGTCCGACGGCCTCCGACTCTCTCTCTCCTCGTGTCTCTCTCTCTCTCCTCGTGGATCTCTCGGCTCGTGTCTCTCTCTCCCCGCCGGGCCAGGCCGTTCGTGAAACGCGCATCGACACCGCGGATCTCACTCTGCACACATTCGGTTGTTTTGAGGGTGAGACATTTTAATTGTTTCTGCAAAAATTGTGATTTATTTTTCTCCGTGAGGTTGTTTATTCGGAATAAAAAAAAGCCTGTTATCTGCGAGTCGGTGATTAATTAATGTTTTCCGTAACCCCTGATCTTTTTGATTTGATGTCAAAACACACGCTAAGCGTTTTATTTATCTCTCTCTCGCTCGCTCCCATGAATGCACTCATTTGTTTCGTTAGCTTTATTCATTTATTACCGTCCACGTGTATGTATTCATACTGTCATCGTACGAGAGTTTTCTGATAAATTAGCTCCTTCCTTAGCCACGCGTACCGCCGTGTTCACCAGGCCCGTGTTCACGTGGTCTAACGTACGGCTCTGACTGCTGTTGCTTGTCGGGAACGGTTAAGACGCTGTATGTACGTTGAACTTCTTTCGCACCGTACGTAGCCAATCAAATTTGTGGGGGAAGAACAACAAACTAAGCACAAAAAACAGTTCGAAGCCATTGAGTTTTGATGAGACACCGCGGTTCGGATCAAACCCTGCCCCCCACGCCCAACCTCGCTTCCTAGCTTGGTAATTGCTTCGCTTCGCTTGATAACGATGACACGGAATCATCGTCAGCGGTCGGTGCGGACAATAAATAAATAACGCTGCTAAATAAACCACACGAACAGTTAAAGGGAGAAGATCGCCCGGGGGTCGATGCGCCGCGAAGATGGAGCGATGAAATCGGCTTCGCGTGCCGGAGTCGAAGGCATCGTTTCATAGCGAGCGCGTCCGTGTGACAGATGGGGGGGGGGGGGTGGGCTTCATCCAGCAGTGGATAGTTCATGCCTGATAATGATGACAAACATTACGAGGTTTAATTATTTTAAATGACAAAAGAAAGCCTCGAGCTGCGCTCCAAAAACTATAGAGGCCACAGTCGGATCGCGTACAGATGATGCTGATGTCACCAAGCCCCACCCGTCACCTCCCGTCCAGCGGCACACGTGGTAACAGAGGCGCATTATTATTATTTTTTCAAAACTTGCTTCGTCACGGTATTACCCGTTTCTGTGCAAGCGATGGGAACGATGCTCGGTAGTAGAGTCATCGACGGCGGTAGGCTGGCTCACGTCGCCAAAGGCAGGAACAATAAGCGAGCAGGCAGCCTCTTGCAACCTGCTTGCTGTACTGCTTCTGTTCCGCGGTGGGGGGGGGGGGCTGGGGGAGGGCGACACTGACTCGGCAGAGCGCTCGGCGCCGCTCAGTCGACTGCCCCAGAGCTTCTTCTCTGTGCGCCAGTCATCAGTAAGGAAACACACCCAGAGCCGGCAATGGATGACTTTCCTCTGTAGAGCCTTGGGGGGGAGGGAGCGGGGAGGGAGCTGCTTGTGTCGCGGGCTAATGAGAGATGCAAGCAGCCCGACTCATTCCGAGCAAACTTTTTTGACAGCCGCACAGACAAATACGCATTTTATTATTTAGGCCACCAACTCCTGCGACACGCGCGCGCGCGCCCGTGTGTGTGTCTGTGTGTGGGTTTTGTTGGGTGGTGTGGTGGCGGAGGAAGGGAGGGAGGTGGTGGTGGTGCAATGCTCTGTGAAGATCTCCGCGCGAGCGTGCGTCTGTGTTTGCAAAGCGCATGTTTAACGTTGTCAATTTTCGTGCGATAAGAAGTGAGCCCTCCGCATTACCGCGTGAATAATGCACCGCTTTCAAATAGGAGCCTCTCACTAGCGCGCGCTCGCACGTGCATGCATGCATGTGTGGCGCACATTCGCGCTCACGCAAAGACCCACGGATGCCGTATTATTCCCTGAATACAAATCGCAGGCGCAGGTACTGTTAGCGAGCACCTATTAAGGCCAGTGCGGCGCACGAGGGGTGGATGTCGCGCTGTCCACCGCCCTTCGTCTCCGCGGTGCTGATGTCCCCCGCCGCACCAAAGTGCTCATCTCGGAGCTGAGTTTACACTCGTATTTTTTGGGGGGGGGGGGGGTATTGATGTATTCAAATACACAACCTGAACGATCGCTTGCGAGGGATCACCTCGTCCGCGAGGACTTCCGGGGGGTAGGAGACGTCGAAACGTCGCGGATGCAGGAGACAAATCGTTGGTGTTGAAATAAAATATTTTAAAATAGTTTTTATTTAAACACGCTTTAATGAAATGTGCCGTACTCGTAATGGCAGAACTCCACGACTCCAGGAAGTGGCCCCGCAGCTTGCGTTGGGGCCCGTGGTGACTTACAGGCAACGTGAGTTGAGCGTGGACAATTAGACCCGTAAAAAATATCGTTTAAAAATTATTATTTGTATTTTTTTATGATATAATATAGTATTGTCATCAGTATGACATACCTATACCAAGTTTGCAGTTTATACCACATTGGGAAGACGGTTGAAATAGAGTTACAAGATTTGAGGATACGACAACAGACAGCGTGAGTTAAATAAAAGCGTGTAAAATGTTAAAAGATACATATATTTTATGATAGAATATAGCCTTGTCATCAGTATGACATAAGTATACCAAGTTTGCAGTCGATAGCACATTGGGAAGTGGGTAAAAATTGAGTTACAAGATGTTTTTTAAGGATACGAAAACAGACGGAGTGAGTTAAACAAAAGCGTGTAATAAAAATAGAACGCGCTCACGGCGGAGCGGTGTCAACATACATTGGTGGCGAGTCTAAGAAAGGGAGAACGAGACGAAGAGAGAGAGAACGATACGGCCGGCGCCGTGCGCGTGAACATCGCTCCGCACAGGCTCGAGTTGACTTTGTTCGGCCAGGTGAGATCTCACGAGTCCAGGGTGGGTCTCGTTTTGCAAGAGCGTGACCGGATTGGGTCACCGAAGCGACAAAAAAATAACCGATAATGTATACGCAGAGGACACCAATGAACCAAATAGCGATCAGAGCAAAAACTACGTTACGGAATCAATCACCAACAGAGCACACACGCACGGTGAACTCATCAATAAGTGGTGCACATCTTCGGTTCATAGGCAATGTTCTGGAACAGTTCCAGGTGATGTGCAAGGGTGTTTAAAGTTAACCTAGGGGAGGCTACGAGTTGCCACTAATGCTGAACATGGCCAGAAACTCAAATTCAGGTTTCCAGGAGAAAAACAGAGTGCGTTGATCACTTGACCATCAATCACACACACACACACACAAAGACCAAGGTCCCCCGTGTAGCCTTTAACAGACTGTTAGGGAAATTACTGTCAGCGAGAACCTATGAAGGCCGGAGCCCTACACGAGACCGTGCCGGTGATCAAACACCTCGCCAGGTTCTCGTTGACGGCGGAGTCGATGCCGGGAAGTCCCCGAACCGGTTCAGATATTCGTCACTGGTGTTGGCCGTGAGCGGGAATCGAACTCTGGTGGCCGGGTTGGTAGCGCGCCCATTTCAAATGCACACACTTTGACAAAGACAAAGATCCCCCGTATATTCTCAACAGACTTTTGGGGGCAAGTGCCGTTAGTGAACACAAAGACAAAGATCCCCCGTATAGCCTTAACAGACTGTAGGGGCAAGTGCCGTTAGCGAGCACCTATGAAGGCCGGAACGGCACACGAGGGAGTGGGTGGCCAGCACCACGCCCGACCGCCTTTGTCTCCCCAGTGGCGATGTTTACACACCGCACCAGGTATTAATTTGAGGCTGAGTCGACCTAGGGGAGGCCCAGGACCGGTTCGGATAATCGTCACTGGTGTTGGCCGTGAGCAGGAATCGAACCCGGGTCGCCGGGTTCATAGCGCAGCGTAGCGCTAACCGCTACACCACCGCTCCCCACTGTGAGCACACAGACTGACAGAGACGCGCATGCATTGCGTACACGGAGAGGAGGGAGGGGGAGTCGTTGGGAGAGGGTGGTAGGCGCGATTAGACCTTGTCTGCGTGTTGACTCTGCTATACAGAGGTCGCCTTTGGTGAACGCAGCTGGGCGTCATTTCCAATGAACGCGTAACAGGTGAACGATAACCTCCGCTGGCTGGCACGCCCGTCCAGAGGACTGATGTGCCCAAACTGACAGCTCGCACCCAAAGACTCAATTAATTATCGGGGTTTAACGCTTCAGTTCCCGATTTCATTGTCTCGCCGTGCACATGTAAATGATAAACAATGATTGAGTCTGCAGAAACACTACGCATCTCGTGCAGTGAAGAGGTACACTCTTGCACTGAGCTTTCTGGATTACCATGAGATGTAGCGAAGAAAATCCGATTCGCATGGTTGGCTATGTACGGTGCAACATGAGTTCAACACACATACATAGGTGCTATATATATTTAGTTTTTTTTATTTTACCAGGTAAGGCCCCGCTGAGCCATATAGCTCGTTCTTCAGAAGCTACCTGGTTATCACAACTTATAGCTCAGCGAAGTGGCGTATTGTCACGTGGACATTTATAGCAGCCAAATACTCTCAACGCACGTTTCTAAATGTGGAGGGGAAAAGCCGGAGGATCCCGAGAAAATCCACGCGACCACGGGGAGAGAGACGCAAACTCCAAATATAAAGCAGCAGATGTCAGGGTCTGAATCGAACTCACGACCTCCTGTATACCAGGCGAGGTAGTTAACATCTCCTAGCCACCGTAATGATGATGAGAGAGAGACACACACATACTCCAAATATACAGCAGCAGGTGTCAGCGTCGGGATCGAACCCACGACCTCCTGTATACCAGGCGAGGTAGTTAACATCTCCTAGCCACCGTGATGATGATGAGAGAGAGACACACACATACTCCAAATATACAGCAGCAGGTGTCAGCGTCGGGATCGAACCCACGACCTCCTGTATACCAGGCGAGGTAGTTAACATCTAGCCACCGTGATGATGATGAGAGAGAGACACACACATACTCCAAATATACAGCAGCAGGTGTCAGCGTCGGGATCGAACCCACGACCTCCTGTATACCAGGCGAGGGAGTTAACATCTCCTAGCCACCGTGATGATGATGAGAGAGAGACACACACATACTCCAAATATACAGCAGCAGGTGTCAGCGTCGGGATCGAACCCACGACCTCCTGTATACCAGGCGAGGGAGTTAACATATCATAGCCACCGTGGTGTCCCTTGCACCGTGCGTGTGCGACTCTTATTTTTCCGATCCACCTGCACTGTGCCGGGTGGGACTGTGTGACCATACTTCACCACGCTGGTCAGTGCGGTATTGGTGAAAGCGTGGGTGCTTAGACGTGGAAGCATAGAAGTAGAGTAGAGTGTTGCTGCACTGCCATCTGCTGCACACGCCACGTGACCTCGCAACCCACAGCAACATCGGCGTGCAAAGTGGTCACCCATCCAATCGCTATCCAGGCTCGGACTTGCTTAGCCTCCGAGCTCTCACGTTCTGGGTGATTTGGCCACGAAACGTTGAGTGCAAGACTTTTCGCTCGACAGCCAGCCCCGTCCGTCACGTCCCCATTGTGTGCGGTCTAATGTGCTGGGCTGCCTGTGCAGGTGAGTTTCAGGCCCTACGAGTGATCATGAAGGTACGCGTCTCGCAGCTTAGCAGGAGGAGCAGGAGAGGGACAGCTTCACTTGGAGCTGGTGCCGGTTTCCTGCGACTGTTGGGGTGAAAGAAGCTGCGTTCACGTGCTGTGCTGGTGGCCAGTGTTTCGTGCGAATGGTTTGTTGTGCGCGAAGATGCGTGGGGGGCCGGTTGGAAGGATGCATATATTGTTTTGGAAGCAGAAACAAATTTAAAACCCCCGCAACGCGCCGAGCGGCTGTGAGTCTTCGTCATCGTCGTCGTCATCGTCATCGTCGTCATCATCATCGTCATCTCGCTACGTCACACCTCATCGTTGTCCTCATCAGGACAGTTCCACGTATTAGGCGACACTCGCCGTCAAAATGTCATCACCATTCGAACGATACGCACGGTCGCACGGGGCATAATTTTAGTTTCGCGGGCGACGACATCTGTGGTGTGTTTTTGTAAAACGTGGCTTGTTAATGGGATTATACGTCAATGGGTTTTGTTGTACGTTTGTTGAACTTCTTTTGCCCCGTACGTAGCGAACCGCGCTAATCGGAGGTGCGGGGAAGGACAACAAACTGAACACATGAAGCAGCTCTAAAGAAATTCGTTTGTCAACCTAGATGATGTGAAAGTGCGTAGCTCCAGTGGCTTCCTAAAGTCGGAAGGAAGAGAGCGTTCCAGACGGCCGCGGAAGCGCATCTGAAAGCGCCGCGCGATGCTGTGACCGCCGCCTTTGTTCGATGACAGCGAAAAGCCGCAGCTGCCGCTGGCGAGGATGACGACCGGATGAGTTGGCGTGATGATGGTTTAGAGCTTCTTGACGAGGGTTCGACGCGCGCATGAAGCTGAACGGCTCCGTCTCCCGCCGTGTGTCAGCCCCAGCGTGCGTGGAAGGTCACTTTTATCTCAGCGCTCTGGGGGTCTCGTGAGCGTGTCTTGATCAACGAGAAAGGTGGGCCACGTGGAGGAATTGTTTTTGTTACTATCATTATCTGAAAGCGAGTGCTGATCGGTAGAGGTAACTCTTCCCAATTTCACGATTAAACTAATGATCACAGCTTTTCTTTAAAAGTGTCCGACGTGTAAGTACAAGATTGTGGAACTGCTACTGCGTTGGGCTTCGTGGCAGTCCTGCAGAGCCCTCCGACGCGTAGTTGTTGTTGTTCGGTCACGATGTCCGACGTTTCGCCCCACGTGCCGGGAGCTTCTTGAGGACGCACCACTTAATCGGGAGTCCGGTGCAGTTTCCGACGAAAGCTCGCAGCGCGTGGCGGCGAAACGTCGGACATGATGTCTCGAACGACAGAAGAAGAATATGAGGAAGAGCTGTCTCGCAACTTGCCCGTCAGCAGCCAAAAGACGCGGCGGCGGCATCCCGAGAGGCGGCAGCGTGGGGCCCATTCCACCTCGTTAAAGGCGCGATCCCGTGCGACGCGAGCCCCAGGGGAGTGCTTCAATGATGCGTCGTCGCGTCCATCTCGTCATCTCGTCCGCGTCGTCGTCTCGTTCGCCTGCGCTGAGCGCGCCACAGCGCCCGGCTAATCAACGCGATCCGCTCCGATCTACGCGGTGATCACGGGGGGGCGGGGGCGTGCGTTTAGGTTCAGATGCCGCGTTAATTTCCAGTACATTTCATCAATGAATGCGCGCGGCTCTGAAAAGTTGTTTATTTATTTATAATTGATCGGGCGTATTTATTTATTGTATTTGTTGCATTGCCATGGCCTATGGAGTCTCCGCGTACATTTTAAACGGCCCATCGCTCGCTCGCCCGCTCGCGCGCTGAATCCATTCGCTCGATGTTCGGAGAGGATTCCGTGGTGGAGACGGAGATTCACTTCGCTTCTTCTACTAAACGGTGGTCATTTATCTGCGGCGCGTGGGGCTGCGGGCCAAATGGAGAATGCATTGTTTAATCTCCGGCTCTTTAAAAAAAACTCTTCCATAATCATCCAAATGTGCTTCGCTTGTGCAAGCAAGCAAGCAGCAAGAGCGGGGAGGGAAATAACAACACTTTGGAACTATGTGCAGACACAGCTTCTTAATGAGCTCCAGGTCAGCGGTTATTTACTCGTAAAATGAAGGAAGTAATGGGGGAGGGAGAGAAGGGAGAATTGGAAAAGGCAGAAGACGTGAATGCCGCTGTTTGTGAGGAGACGCATCGATGCTAGACATCGATGCTAGACAAAAAAAGCATTCCCATTGTGTTGCGGCGGTGACAAGAGAGGAGGCTGGGCACCCTCGGGGTTGTCTCTCTGTCGTTGTTGCGGCCCCAAACGCCACCACAGGTTTAACGACGCCTCGAGGTCAAGAGGTCATCGCGGCCGAAGGAGTTGATGCTGAGCGTGGGCCACGGTGGCTAGGGGGTGTTAACCACCTCGCCTGGTCTACAGAAGGCCGTGGGTTCGATCCCGACCCTGACGCGTGTCTTTCGCTCCCCGTGGTCGCGTGGGATTTTTTCTTCCATGTCCTTTGGTTTTCCTCCACGTGTAGAATCAACATCACGCGCTCAGAGTATTGCGTGTGGCCGCTGTACATTTCCACACGATGGTAGAAGCCACTTCGTTGAGCTATCATTTTCAGACCCTTCTGCAAAAGACCTACGTAGCTCACTGGGGCCTTACCTGGTAAAATAACAAAACATTACTCTAGGTTTGAAAACATTACTCCTTTCAGTTTAGTTTCATGCCGGAACCACGCCTCGCTACCACCGCTCCTGCCGATCTTCCGGATCGCTTCAGCTGTTGCGCCATTTGACGCACAGCGAGCTTTGTGATCTGCTCCGACAGTCTCCGGCCCTTGTGTTTTCACCTTGGGTCGCGGGGCTCGTGACACGTGCAGGTTGGTCGACGTCGCCCGTGCAGTGGCCGCCGCTGAAGGGCAACGACGACTTTTAGTTTTTTCAAACGGCTCGTTCGTTAGTTTCTGAGTCCGCTTGTCCTGTTGAGGGTCGCGGTGGCAGCAGCGTGTTGAGTAGTGGCGGTCCAGACCTCCCTTTCCCTGGCGACAGACTCCAGCTCTTCCTGGGGACATAGTCTCGTCGGCAGCGTGTCCTAGGCCGGCCCCGGGGTGTTCGCCCAAACGGTGAGAGACTCAAAGTGTGTTGAACACTAACGGGGCCATAGCAGAGATTCAGAGATGCATAGATATGTCAAGGTATTTCTGCCATTCGGGCAGAGTGATCGGTCGCTCACTAGAACATTGAGGCGGGATGGTCGTCTCTCGTTTACAGGCTTGAGCCAGTGGTGGACATTCCACATTCCTATGGCAGGGTCGAGTAACGCCATAGAGGAATCCAGTAACCTGCCACGTGGCTCCGTGAGCGGACCCACTCGCAGCTGACTTCACGTAGTTTGGGACAAAGCCATTGATTGAGGTTATTACGCACCAACTAGTGCAGACACACATCACATGCACACACAAACAAATTCAAAGATCCCCCGTATAGCCTGTAACAGACTGTTGGGTCAAGTGCTGCTAGCGAGCCCCTATGAAGTCCGGCACGGTACGCAAGGGGGTGGGTGGCCAGCACCACGCACGGTCGCCCTAGTAACGATCTTTACACACAGCATCAGGTACTAATTTGAGGCTGAGTCGAGCTAGGCGAGGCCCGGGACCGGTTCAGATAATCGTCACTGGTGTTGGCCGTGAGCGGGAATCGAACTCGGGTGGCCTGGGTCGTAGGGCAGCGCGCTAGCGCAACACAACCGCTCCCCGTATGTACGCACACACACATACACACACAAAGGGGCAGACACACAGAAACAAAACACAGCCTCACGTAGACACAAGCGCACGCCAGTCAATATTCACAGTGCCCGTCTCCTCTCGCTCTGTTAACAAACTCTCAAGTCATAACCAGCTCACGTCAGCCTCGATCAAGCCGAGTTTGTTTGACGAGTCAGAAAGCGGAGTGTGTCGCATGTGTTCTCATCACAGCCCTGTGTGTGTGTGTGATATATCTGTTGTTTTATTTCCATCATTATTACTTCTCTCGATAGGACAGAGGTGGTGCAGATGAGATTACATAAACCTCTGCACCCGTGGCACCGCACCACAGGAAGGGGAGTCGAGTCCTGGTACGCAAAAGGGTAGCAGTCGGGGGGGTGGAGGGGGGGGGGCATGGTTGGGGGGGGTAAGGGGGGGGGGTGCAAGCTGAGTGGGAACGGGCAGCTATGGGGACGCAAGTGCCAGAGACGGGCAAAGATGAGGACAGGACTCGAGATGAGCAGCAGGGAGAGAGGAAGAGCGCAGGGCAGGAAGAGGAGTAGGAAGAGGGGGAAATGATGTCGGGGATGGTGAGAGTGTGGTGAAGATGAGAGGGGAGGGAAGAGAGAAGGAAGGGGCGATCCGAAGTGAGCTGCACGGAGGAACAGCGTCTGTTTTCGCAGTGGGCGGGGGTTCATAGTGGGCGTGGTCACAAACAAGTCACGTGCTTCACGGGAGGCTTGACCTGATTTAGAGATAGTTGGTACAAAGGCAGTCGCTCACACCTTTATCCTTCCTGTATCCTTCAAACCCTTTGCCTCCGGAGGGTTTTATATTTCTCGTGTTCTCTGCGTGACGTTAATGCACCCGTTCGAGAGTTATGTGCTGTAAAGCGAGAGGTTCAGCGGGGTAGTGGCGGGGGTGGTGGTGGTGCGTGTTGTTGTTGTTCTTTGCTTCGGGAGCAGTAAATGGTAGCAGATGGTTGCTGCTTTTTTATTCTTCTCACAGCCGCCGTTCCCGCTGAGACCACCGCGGTAATTAAAGACAATGAAAGATGGACCGCGGGTGGATCGATAAATCAATGGTTGCATCGGGAAGTAGACCTCTCCCAAGAAGATGGCGATGGTGATGATCAGTTCCGCACCGCGCTCGCGCGCGCTGTACGCGTGGATGGCGAGCGAAGCGTCGTCCCGTGCGCATCGCTCCGTTTCAGGGGTTAAAACAGTCTCTGGAGGCCGGTCTCAAGTAAGCCAGAATTCTGGGAGAGCCGGAATAATTCATGCCGTATTCCGACCTATTCGAGTTGTCCATTCATGCGTATTGAAGTTGCGGCTTTTCGGGTTGGGCTACGTGGCGTTTGTTGTGGTGGTTGTTGTTGTTGTTGTTGTTCATTTATTCCGTCCAACTTTCGCCGCCGACGACTGCGGGGCAACTTCGGCAGTGGCATCGTTTGAACTCTCGGACAAGCCGCACTCGGATGGCAATCGTCGTGTGAAGAAAGCTCACGCCTTCATGCAATGACGACGCGCTAATGAGATTACTACGTTTCAATTCAGTGTGTGAGGTTATAATTCCGTGCGAATGCAAAGCGTGGCGGTAGCTTGCAGTGGATCGATCACGGCTGCCGATGAACTGTGTGCGGTTTAATTATTTGCAGTAATCAGAGCGGCTCTTACGCCAATTAGTGTGGCTTCAGAGATGTTTACTGTTTGTGTATAGTTTGGCGTTCAAAATATAAAATTAAATAGCCCAGCATTCGTCTCTCCAGATGATAATTCAAATTTTTTAAAACTTTTGCCAATAAACTGTTTGCCCTGGAGAGCCTCATTGAGCCTCAATTAGGACTCTTCTTCAGGAGGGAGGGCCCTGCTGCATTGGGGTGTTTTCGCCAAATTCAAGAAACGAGAGTTTGTCTTTGTGGTGTGGGAGAAAGGCAGAGAACCCCGCAGGAAAGCGACGTCGCGTACAAGGGCATCACACTCAGAGGGACAAGGCCATCGCTCTCCTGCCATCGAATCCCACAACACCTGGTGGCCTCTTCTCAGCCAGTCTCCCATCCATTTGCCGAACCAGGATCAACTCCTCTGCTTCCCTTCCGAGACCGGACGAGCTCTGCGACACGCGCTGGGTTTGCGCCCCGTGTATTTGTTGGTGTTGTTCGGCACGATGTCCGACGTTTCGCTGCACAGTGCCAGAAGAAGCAGCTTGCGCGTGGACGAAAATTCCCGCAGGTCACCGTGCTGACCAACAAGCGGTTGAATCTGAACACGCATCGGTGAGGGTGGGGGGGGAGGGGTGTGTGGGGGTTAGGGGGGAGGTGAGGATGAGGGGGAGGGGTGTGTGGGGGTTAGGGTGGAGGTGAGGGTGAGGGGGAGGGGTGTGTGGGGGTTAGGGTGGAGGTGAGGGTGGGGAGGTGTGTGGGGGTTAGGGTGGAGGTGAGAGTAGGGGCTGTGTTCTGCGAGGACATCAAACGCTGTGCACCCGCCCGAGGGGGCTGCTGTAGACACCGCGGGCACAAACAGCGGCAGCAGCGGCAGCAGCGGCGTTCACACTTTCAAGTTATCCTGCCCCCGTGACAAGTCCCTGTCTAATTTGCCGCTCCGTTCGAGGGCAGCTGCTCACGCTTTCTCCCTCCCAGCGGAGCGACGGGCGGATGATTTCGGGGGGGGGGCGGGGTGGATGGAGTACGTGGGGGGGGGGGGGAGAAGTAAAATAAACGCGGCGCGACACGCGGACGGTGCCGACCAGCGCCGTGTGGCATCGCCAGAACCTTCGGCCCCGACCAGCCCCCTGGGCCGCAGCCCGCAGGCTGATGAGCAGCCCCACCCCCCCCCCCCTCGTTGCCGGGGGGAGGGGGCGGGGGGGTAGCCGATGGCTCCGTAACCGTAGCCAGTCGCCACTTACGAGACCGGCCAAGGCGTCTACGGTGGAGCCGGCAAATGAGATGAGCCCCACTCCTCCCCCCGCCCGCTGACCCCACCAATGTTTGGCCTCTGGTTTGACTTGAAAGTTCGAGATCTCAGAGATGCCATCGAAAAAATGTACCGGGATAATACAAATGTCTTGTTACGGCGCAAATCAAGTCGGAGTCGTGTTGAAATGAGATTGAATGTCCTCGCTGGGTGAAGCCGAGCACAGGACGAATCTCTTACTCGCCGCTCTCGGGAGATCGAGCTCCTTGCTCCGGCATGAGAACACAACAAAAAAGAAAAAGAAAAAAAACGACGACTCGCTCGCTCGCTCGCCCGACCGCAGGAGCAGCACAAACAAATCAGTCTCCAGCAGCCGCGCAATTATCTATGCCTCGTAACAAGGAGCCATTTCCGCGAATTCGGGGCCCTTGTCGTTGCCTCCGCTTCACCTGGCCCGCGCTCGGCCGCTGAACTACGGACGCGGGGAAACTTGATTGAATTTCGGCACCGTCGTAGTTTTGCTGAAAGCGGAATGAAGAAGAGAGAGAGAAAGACGCACGTCGCGAAGAAGCGGGTTTAATGAAGCCGCGGGGAATATCGGGCGTCGCGACCCCTTCTGAATCGAAGCGCATGGCGACCCGCGCAATTGTCTCCTCGACAATTCCAAAAAACGTTTTTTGTCAGGGTCTCGCATTGTCCCCTCGCATCGATCTCCGGGGCGGAGAATCCGTAACCATTGCGCGACTCCGTAAATTAGACTCCGCTGCGCGATAATTCGAAGTATTTCTCCGCCTATTGTTCTGCCACCGCCAAACGCTGCGAGACGGGTATCGATCTCACGTCGAGGATGAACGTCGGGACGGCTGCCGATGGCCTCGCGCGCGCCCGCGGGACCGGGGAAGGTTTCACGCCCAATTGGAAAGGGCAGCACCCGCGCGTCCTGATCTCGAGGAGCAAAAATGACCTCTGGACTTCTGGCAAAGTAGCCGCGGCTACAATTCCCGCAAGTCTCAGTTGATGATCTCGGATGAGGTAGAGTAGAGGTCAAAGAGTTTTTTTTTTTTTGCAAAGGAGGACATCTGCTGCTGCTGCTGCTAACGCGACACAGAGGGCTCGGCTAATGACCCGCAAGCACAGAGCACAAGTGCTCGCTATGCCCAATTGCTCTCAGAGCGTGAATTATGGCCGTGCTGTGAACATCAACACTGGAAAGCGGTCAATGCACCTGAGGTGGGGGTTAGCGGTTGGATTAGGCCCAGCGGTGCAGTGCCGCGTGAACCCTGTCGCCTGAGTTCGATTCCAGGCTACGCCCATCCATGCACTCTCCTGCCTCTCATCTCACTCTACTCCCCTCCACGCACTCTCCTGCCTCTCATCTCACTCTACTCCCCTCCACGCACTCTCCTGTCTCTCATCTCACTCTACTCCCCTCCACGCACTCTCCTGCCTCTCATTTCACTCTACTCCCCTCCACGCACTCTCCTGTCTCTCATCTCACTCTACTCCCCTCCACGCACTTTCCTGCCTCTCATCTCACTTTACTCCCCTCCACGCACTCTCCTGCCTCTCCCCTCTCATCTCACTCTACTCCCCTCCACGCACTCTACTGCCTCTCCCCTCTCATCTCACTCTACTCCCCTCCACGCACTCTCCTGCCTCTCCCCTCTCATCTCACTCTACTCCCCTCCACGCACTCTACTGCCTCTCCCCTCTCATCTCACTCTACTCCCCTCCACGCACTCTCCTGCCTCTCCCCTCTCATCTCACTCTACTCCCCTCCACGCACTCTACTGCCTCTCCCCTCTCATCTCACTCTACTCCCCTCCACGCACTCTACTGCCTCTCCCCTCTCATCTCACTCTACTCCCCTCCACACACTCTCCTGCCTCTCCCCTCTCATCTCACTCTACTCCCCTCCACGCACTCTCCTGCCTCTCCCCTCTCATCTCACTCTACTCCCCTCCACGCACTCTCCTGCCTCTCCCCTCTCATCTCACTCTACTCCCCTCCACGCACTCTACTGCCTCTCCCCTCTCATCTCACTCTACTCCCCTCCACGCACTCTCCTGCCTCTCCCCTCTCATCTCACTCTACTCCCCTCCACGCACTCTACTGCCTCTCCCCTCTCATCTCACTCTACTCCCCTCCACGCACTCTACTGCCTCTCCCCTCTCATCTCACTCTACTCCCCTCCACACACTCTCCTGCCTCTCCCCTCTCATCTCACTCTACTCCCCTCCACGCACTCTCCTACCTCTCCCCTCTCATCTCACTCTACTCCCCTCCACGCACTCTCCTGCCTCTCCCCTCTCATCTCACTCTACTCCCCTCCACGCACTCTCCTACCTCTCCCCTCTCATCTCACTCTACTCCCCTCCACGCACTCTCCCATCTCTCATCTCACTCTACTCCCCTCCACGCACTCTCCTGCCTCTCCCCTCTCATCTCACTCTACTCCCCTCCACGCACGCTCCTACCTCTCCCCTCTCATCTCACTCTACTCCCCTCCACGCACTCTCATACCTCTCCCCTCTCATCTCACTCTACTCCCCTCCACGCACTCTCCTGCCTCTCATTTCACTCTACTCCCCTCCACGCACTCTCCTGTCTCTCATCTCACTCTACTCCCCTCCACGCACTTTCCTGCCTCTCATCTCACTTTACTCCCCTCCACGCACTCTCCTGCCTCTCCCCTCTCATCTCACTCTACTCCCCTCCACGCACTCTACTGCCTCTCCCCTCTCATCTCACTCTACTCCCCTCCACGCACTCTCCTGCCTCTCCCCTCTCATCTCACTCTACTCCCCTCCACGCACTCTACTGCCTCTCCCCTCTCATCTCACTCTACTCCCCTCCACGCACTCTCCTGCCTCTCCCCTCTCATCTCACTCTACTCCCCTCCACGCACTCTACTGCCTCTCCCCACTCATCTCACTCTACTCCCCTCCACGCACTCTACTGCCTCTCCCCTCTCATCTCACTCTACTCCCCTCCACACACTCTCCTGCCTCTCCCCTCTCATCTCACTCTACTCCCCTCCACGCACTCTCCTGCCTCTCCCCTCTCATCTCACTCTACTCCCCTCCACGCACTCTCCTGCCTCTCCCCTCTCATCTCACTCTACTCCCCTCCACGCACTCTACTGCCTCTCCCCTCTCATCTCACTCTACTCCCCTCCACGCACTCTCCTGCCTCTCCCCTCTCATCTCACTCTACTCCCCTCCACGCACTCTACTGCCTCTCCCCTCTCATCTCACTCTACTCCCCTCCACGCACTCTACTGCCTCTCCCCTCTCATCTCACTCTACTCCCCTCCACACACTCTCCTGCCTCTCCCCTCTCATCTCACTCTACTCCCCTCCACGCACTCTCCTACCTCTCTCATCTCACTCTACTCCCCTCCACGCACTCTCCTGCCTCTCCCCTCTCATATCACTCTACTCCCCTCCACGCACTCTCCTACCTCTCCCCTCTCATCTCACTCTACTCCCCTCCACGCACTCTCCCATCTCTCATCTCACTCTACTCCCCTCCACGCACTCTCCTGCCTCTCCCCTCTCATCTCACTCTACTCCCCTCCACGCACGCTCCTACCTCTCCCCTCTCATCTCACTCTACTCCCCTCCACGCACTCTCATACCTCTCCCCTCTCATCTCACTCTACTCCCCTCCACGCACTCTCATACCTCTCCCCACAGCAGCTTCTGGCTCGCCATCCAACAAAGACGGCCACTGCATCGCGCGCTTTCAGATGCGCTTCTGCGGCCGTCTGGAACGCTCTTACTTCCGATATTAGGAAGCCACTGGAGCTATGCAGTTTGAAACCATCTAGATTGATAACTAATTTCTATAGAACTGCGTTTTGTGTGGTTAGTTTGTTGTCCTTCGCCCGCACCTCCGATTAGCACGGTTGGTTACGTGCGGTGCAAAACAAGGTCAACACAAATTTCGATTTAAAGCTTTCGTGACTGCAGGGATTCATCTTCTTGGTTCTTTCGGTAAAGTCACGTAGAAGGGAAATAATAAAATAATAAAAATAAAACATTATAAAATACAATTCTCAATTCTGAGAATAAAATGCAATTCGCAATTCTGAGAATTGTATTTTATTATGTAAAATTTTTACTATTTTATAATTTCCCTTCTACGTGACTTTACCGAAAGAACCAAGAAAAAGGTCAAATCACTTGCGTTTGTGTCCAGATGCTGTATAAATCCACGTTGCATTGCTTCGCATCGCGTGTGGGTGTGCGCGTTTGAATGGAAATGGGGGAGTGGCGGCGCAGTGGTTAGCGCACGACGCTACAAAACCCGGCAACCCCAGTTAGATTCCCGCTCGCGGCCAAAATCGGGGACGATTATCTGAACTGGTCCTCCCCTATGTTGACTCAGCTTGTAATAAGTACCCAGTGCGGTTTGCGTAAACATCAGCACTGGGGAGACAAAGGCGGCCGGGCTTGGAGTTTGCCACCCACCCAATCGTGCGCCGTGTTTGGCCTTCATAGGTGCTGCTCGCTAACAACACTTGCCCCAATTGTGTATTGAGGCTATGGGGGGTTTCTTTGTCTTTGGTGAGTGCAAAGAAGTGCGGGCGTAATCATCCCAGCCTCTGGTGGGGCGACTGCATTTGCAAAATGGGGGTGGGCACAAGAAGTAAGTATTCTTAATAAATAAATAAACGTTGCGCTCTCTATATATAACGCGGTCCCGGTACCTTTGCAATTTAGAGTCGAATTATTCCTGCCGATTTTCTTTTTTGTAAAGGCAAGCGTTAAAGGTTAGGTGTCTCATTAAACGCGAGTTTTAAGCAAAACGCTATGCACACAGGCACGCACGGACACACACGCACACACACGGACAGACGCACACACGCACACCCCACCACCTACAGCGCCGCCCGTAATGCAGCCTGCATCCCCTGTGCCTCGTCAACCCCCCAACCCACCCCCCACCGCCCTCTTTAAACGCCTTAGACTGTTGGGGCGCAAGCGCTGTGTGTGGGCCATCCATTAGGGCCGGCCCGTCACACAACCGGGTGGGTGGCCAGCACCACGCCCGGCCGCCTTCGTCTCGCGAGTGGCGGTGTTTACTTCACCGCCCCAGGCACTCATCGGAGGCTGAGTCGATCTCGGGGGAGGCCCAAGACCGGTTCAGATAATCCCCACCGGTGTTAGCCGTGAGCGGGAATCGAACTCGGGTTCGCCGGGGGTTCGAAGAGCAGCGCGCTAACCGCTGCACCACCGCTCGCCACACTCGCACACACTGTCGCACGCGTGCGCTCCGACGTGCACACGGGTGCACGCGGGTGCACGCGCACACGCGGGTGCACGCGCACACACGGGTACACGCGCACACGCGGGTGCACGCGCACACGCACTCTAGCACTGTGCGTGGCGCGCACCGCTCTGTGATATTCGGTACATGAGGTCAGTGCTAGTTGACACGACCTGCTGCGCTCCCACTATGACTCGCAATGCCAGACAAATCCTTCATTAATTCTTTTTTTTCCAGGGGAATTTCGTTTTCTCGTCCGCGGCCCGGTGTCCAGGGGTTGTCCGCGTTATGTCGTTACGGGTTTCGCCCGGTAAACGATTCAAAGCGGGGATGGGGAGGACGTATTAGCCGATCGTTAAAGGGGGTTGATCTCTGTCAAATACGGCACGAAATAGTATTACAACTTTCTGCAGGAACATGCGTGCGCATCGCTTGCTTGTGAATAATTGTTTTGATAACTATCAGCAGTGAATTTCACCCGTGACCAAATCTCCATTAATAATGCGCATCTCTAGAGAAGGAGGAGGGTTGAGAGTCTGGTTGGTACTTTTATGGGTGACCACCACGACCACCGGTAGGGCTTGCCAGGTGTTGGGGCTTGCGAGAAGTGACCAGGAGATGACGGTGCTGAGTCTCTTCCCCTCGTCGACAGAAGCCGTGAAATGCCTCGGCGCACGACGCTTCAATTGTCCCTGCCGCTGATTCAGAGCGCTCGCTCCTCCCCAGAGTGGCAGTTGGCAAGAGAAGGTGGTGCCGTTGCGGAGTTTGTTTATAGATATTATAATTATTATTATTTCATAATATTGATAATAACTAGCATTTATAGTAATGTAACTAATTATCACTATGTAACACGATTTTTGTTCCTGGGTAGTAAGTGTTATTTTTTAATTGCTTATGCCTAAAAATTACAGAAAATGGCTATTATTCCCCACAAACTTTGCTTTTGTGACCAGAAATTTCCGTGAAGGAATGATACAAATGCACACCGCGTTTCCGCATTTAAAATATATATATTTCAAACTATCACTGTCCTGGTCACAAAAGCAAAATTTGTGGGCAATAATAGCCATTTTCTGTAATTTGAAGGCATCAGCAATTAGAAAATAACACTTACTACCCAGGAACAAAAAAACAGTTTTTGTTACACAGTTATTAATCATATTACTGTTTAGTTATTATATCCTTATTTATTAATCCAGGTAAGGACTCTCGGACTCAAATCTGTGTTTTTTTCCCGTGAATAGCTGAATTTAGATGTACAGCAGTGTTTGAGCGAGTGTGTGACTTGTGTTTACTCGAATGTAGATTGTGTGTGTGGACGTGGAGTGGAGTGGTGGTCGTGTCGTGGTTGGCGCTACGCTTCGCTACGAACCCGGCCACCCGAGTTCGATTCCCGCTCACGGCCCACACCAGTTATGATTATCTGGGGCTCCCCGAGGTGGTGTGTAAACACCCCCACTGGAGAGACAAAGGCGGCCGGGTGTGGTGCTGTCCACCCACCCCATCGTGTGCCGTTACGCCATTCATAGGGGCTGGCTAACAGCGCTTGCCTCAACAGTCTGTTGAGGCTATACGGGGGATCTGTGTCTTTGTTTGTGTGACTGAGCGAATGAGTGAAGACAGGTCAAGCTGCCACTATTAGCCTCCCTCCCGCCAGAATCAAATTTATAAAGAGCATCTCCACAGCAACCTACACATACGCGTGTGTACGTGGGTGTGAATGTGTGCGCGTGTGCGCGTGTGTACGTGTACGTGAGTGTATGTACGTGGGTGTGCGTGTGTGTACGTGGGTGTGAGTGTGTGTACGTGTGTGTAGGTGTGTACGTGTGTGAGTGTGTGTACGACGTGTGTGAGTGTGTGTACGTGTGTGTACGTGGATGTGAGTGTGTGTACGTGTGTGTGGGTGTGTGTACGTGTGTGTGGGTGTGTGTGCGTGTGTGTACGTGGGTGTACGTGGGTGTGAGTGTGTGTACGTGTGTAGGTGTGTACGTGTGTGAGTGTGTGTACGTGTGTGTACGTGGATGTGAGTGTGTGTACGTGGGTGTGGGTGTGTGTGCGTGTGTGTACGTGGGTGTACGTGGGTGTGAGTATGTGTACATGTGTGGGTGTGTGTGCGTGTATTGTACACGACCCGAGTTTGATTCCCGCTCACGGATATTTCAAGCGGTCTTGGGCCTCCCCTAGGTCGGCTCAGCCTTAAACACGAGTACCTGGTGCGTTGTTTAAACCAAAGCATCGGGTAGACTAAGAAAGTGGGACGTGGTGTTGGACAGCCTTCATAGGTGCTACTCGCTAACAGCACTTGCCCGAACATTCTGGTAAAGGCGATACGGGGAATCGCTGTGTGTGCATGTGTGTATGTATGTGTGTGTACGTGCGTGCGAGTGTATGTGCGTGTGTGTGTATGTAGGCCGTGTCAGTTCAGACGCAAGGCCACGTTTTCCACCGTGACCACCGCGCAAGATGATTATAATATTGCGCTTGCTAACCCAGGAAAGTCTCACTGAGTCTCAAGGCTCCTTTCCAGGAGAGTCCTGCGGGGCAATGTTTCTCCTGCCGTGTGTGATCCCAATTGAGTAATACGTTGCGGGTATTTTGGAATATTGTGGCCAAAACCAGTGAGATTGTGTGGAGTTTGTTATTGTTGTTGTTCTCCATCCATGGGAGGAAATCAGAGAAGCCAGGAGGAAGCCACACAAAAAGACGCCCGACTCGGGAATCGAACCCAGGCTGTTCTTGCTGCGAGGCAGACGTTGCACGACTGTGCCACCCTGCCGCTACCCAACCAAAACTTATTAAGTCAATGCTGACGCAGAGCCTTTCCCTTATTGCTTTGGCCGGCTTATGGCTCTTTAAATGCAATGCCCAAGCGCCGGGCACAGCGGGTCGCACGCCTCCGCCACATTCTGCCAGGCAGCAGCGACGCCGCCGGCGTGATCGTTGGTCATAGCGAGCGGGCACTCCTATAGAACGCGGCGTCAAAATCTTACGAGGCTGATCTTGGCTGCAAACGAAGGTTACTTGGAGGAAGGCAACGAACAACCAACGCTGCTCCACGTGCGACGAGCTGGCTGAAAATGCACGGCAACCTGCCGGCGGGTTCCTAAAGGAAAGTCGAATAACCTCGACTCTAAACGTCGATCGTTAATCATCATCGGCAGTAGTAGTAGCAGAATCAGCAGTCACCACGCTCAATCCACTTCTGGACGATGAAGGCCTCTCCCCAAGCCGCCACCACCACCACCATCGCCTCTCACGATGCTGCGATGTTACAATCCGCCCAGCAAGTGCGCATGATGTCACCATCGCTCCATTCTCTGGGACGCAGAATTCCATTCCCTGGCTGCCACGTGATTGTTTATCGTCGACGATGTGCGGCACGTGGTGTCCCGAACTCGCTTCCTTCCCTTTAACGATGTCATTCACCTCCTGCGTGCGTTCTCTAATCCACGTGCCCTCCGTCTCTCAAAGTAATTTCGATTCGTTGCCGCTCGTCATCGGCAACGATTATTCAGCGGTACCACAATGGAGAGAATCAAAATATTACGTCTCTTTACCATGCAAGGCATTCTATTCTACGTTTGGTGATTCCAACTGCCTGTCGGATAAATGTACGTGTGTTATAACCAGGATTCACCCCAGCAACAGTTGGACACTGATCGTGCTGTCTGCGGCTCAATTCTGTACCCGCACGCTCCTGAATTTCCCTGCCGGGCGCATTAAATTTGCTCGTAACGAAAAAAATAAAATCAACACTGCCGTAAAGGAAGAAGAGAAAAAAAAACTCACCATAATTCTTTCGCCATGGGTTGATATTAAAAATGCGAGCGGAATATCTTTTCATTCGACACATTTAGCACTTAATCGCTAAAAGATTTTAATGGAATGTCACTAGCAGTGCCAGGCTGAGGATGATACAATAAACGCTCAATGGAACGGTAAGGGCAAATTAGCCGCTGAGGTACAGCCAATTTTATGGCCGTCCCCATAATGACTTCACTTCCATGGCCGGTAATTACAATTGAGCTAGGTAAACGGAGGTGTTGGGCCAGAGACAGCCTGCTGGATCCTGCCTATGCCTCCTTGAAACCATATCGTGTGTGCGGTGACTGGCGCAGAGCTGGGATATCCAATTACTTAACGGAATCTATTCACGATCAAACAGATTATTTGGCGATGCTGCTGCTGCTGCTGCTAGTGGTGCTAGAACACAAACCGACAAACCCAACACGTTTGTCTCTAACAATGTGTGGCCTTAAAATAAAATGTGTGGCATTTCGAGCAATGGTCCTTCCCCATTATCGCGCAAAATACGTTGACTTTTCTTTTTTGTATATCCGAGATCGACATGAAGACAACATCACCAGTAGCGGAACAAGCCTAGGTTTCCACCCCCGTTGGTGGTCAATGCTACGCGTTGGGGCACCCCTCTGACGAGCACCACGAGATTTGTTTTCATCAACAGTGTCAAACAACGACGACTTGTGTGATGATGTGATTAGGCAGGAGGAGCTGTGATATGTAGTTAGAGACACCACTGATAATGTAGGTACTACGCCACTGATAGTGTAGTTACGATGCCACTGATGATGTAGTTACTACACCACTGATAATGTAGTTACTACGCCACTGATAATGTAGTTATTACGCCACTGATAATGTAGTTACTACACCACTGATAATGTAGTTACTACACCACTGATAATGTAGTTACTACACCACTGATAATGTAGTTACTACGCCACTGATAATGTAGTTACTACACCAGTGATAATGTAGTTACTACGCCACTGATAATGTAGTTACTACGCCACTGATAATGTAGTTACTACGCCACTGATAATGTAGTTACTACACCACTGATAATATAGTTACTACACCACTGATAATGTAGTTACTACGCCACTGATAATGTATAACAGTGCGGAGTGGCTCCCACTCCGTCTGCGAGGCGGATTTCTCCAGGTCCTCCGATTTTACTCCATCATGCCGACAACTCATTTCGGGTGAACAAAAACTCAGGTTTTCGTCGCCAGTATTATGAGCCAATATTTGTTTTTTGTTGAAATTTAGGCCACGTGATGGTAGTAGTGTTAATGCAGTCATGAACTCTCCACCATCCTGACAGACTGGTCGCGGTTACACGGATGTTGTTGTTATTCCTATTTGTGCGATGGTGCCGATGCATCGAAAGAGCTCCGAGTACATTTCAGCCGTGAAAATTCCTGACCCGCCGGTGATGTTTATTGGTCGGAGTTTCGCTCGATCCACCGACAAGTGCGCAACTGTTGTATCTTCGTAAAACTCCCCTCCGATTCTGCACTGTTGGCTACGTACGGTGCGAAGGAAGTTCAACGTACGTACAGACAACCTCGTCGAATTGGCGGAGGACGAACCACATGAATGTTGGCGTCAAACTCGCGCACATTTTTTGACCAAGCATCCGAATGCAGGAGCCTCCCGGAAAGTAGAAAATAAAGTTTTACTTGAGTAAATCAGGGGCATGATTAAACGCATAGTTACTTTGCTGAGCGAAGGCAATAGCGCCACAGGTGGAGACGCATAGCTCTCCAACATGGCACGATTCAAAACTGGACTATCCATGAAGTCACATTTGCATAATTATGGGATGGCAATGACTCCAACCTTCATCTTTGACTAATTTTGCCTTCTAACTCTACCATCGCGGCCTTGCCACGACGATGAACGAGTGTCTGTCCAGAGCTCTCGGCTCGCTGAAAGAGATATCACAGAAGCACGTCTGAGATCCCTTCAAGTGGCATCTTATCCACATGGTTAGGAGGTGCTGCTCCCTCCCGTATACCGATAATCGTCGCACGGCAATCACTTTGTCTATTCTAAAAGCCAAATTGAGTGCAAATTCCAGTTTAAAAGGATCGGGGGAAGGTGGGGAGTGTTGCGTGCGCGGGCATTGTTAAGATCATCAACCCACTGCACAAAAAAACTAACATGAATTACCAGCGGCTGAAACCCGGATTTGAACCGAGGATGTCAACAGTGTGGGCTGAGTAACCCGACTAGTGACCCACCTCACTCGTCCTCTTCCCATTCCTCACCACGACTTCTCACCAGGGCCGAATTACATCCATGTCTGTCTGAGTCGGGTAACCCAGAACGTATTTACCTTCCCGGCACACCACACCCAGTATACAAACTCGCTGTGGCCACCACTCGTCGTCAAGTGCCACCGTCTCGAGTCTGTCCAGCAAACATTTGATGTGGAAATGTTAAGCCGGGGCCTGGAACCACAACTTGCACCGCGGCCAGAATCCCACGCAAGTCAGATTTCCCATACATCTCACCCCAGTTTTACTTTTTGTTATTTCACCCCTCCTCGTCACGCTGTGTTGTTGATTGTGCCGCGCGTGCGGTGCCCGCGTGTGACATCCCCGTGCCAGGTGTTGACCAGAGAGTCACCGCTGCCAACTCGGCGGATTTCTCTCTCCGATGGCCCCACGTGGTGGTGCCCAATGGGCGGCTCAGCGCCCGCTTGAAAGGCTCGCTAAACTATGCAACTATTACCCTTCATTACTTTACCAGATAAGGCCCACTGAGCTATGTAGCTCTTTTTCAGAAGAGACCTGGCATACAAATGATAGCTCAACGAAGTGGCTTCTCGTCACGTGGAAATGTAGAGCAGGCACATTCTCTAACCGCGTGTTGTTCATTCTGAATGTGGAGGGAACAACACGAGGACCCGGAGAAAACCCCACGCGACCACGGGGAGAGAGACACGTGCAAACTCAAAACATACAGCAGGCGTCGGAGTCTGGCTCGAACCCACCACCACCTGTAGACCAGGCGAGGTAGTTAACATCTCGCCACCGTGTCTACAACGGAGGCAGCTCTTTACAGAAGAGGCAGAAGCTCCCCAAAACAAATCAACAAACGGCTCCTATCGTCTCGATCCACACGTTGGCTTCGTGTGTTCTGGGCTGATCGGCAAGAGTTTGAAGCTGTGTTAAAGGCACGTACACAGGGCTTCATGCAGCCCAGGCAATGTCTCCTCTGACCTCCTTGAGAACAATGTTCCTGCCCCGTGTCTTATATCCACTACACAGAGCCAGCGCCTTGTAGTTACTGGGAGAGCGATAGAGCGAGGGCGATCTTGTGAATGTCTTCGTGTGATTGTGTTCATGTCTGTGGCTGCGCTACGAACCCGGCGACCCGAGTTCGATTCCCGCTCATGGCCCGCATCGGTAACGAGTATCTAAACCGGTCCTGGGTGACCTCCCCTGGGTCAACTCAGCCTTAAATGAGTACCTGCTGCGGTGTGCGTATAAAACATCAGCACCGAGGAGACAAAGGCGGCCGGGGGCGTGGCACTGTCCACCTACCCACCACGTGGTGCACAATATAGACATTCATAGGTGCTCGCTAACATCACTCACACGAACAGCCTTTGAGGACGAAAGGGGCTGATCCTTTGTCGTTTGTATTCTTGCACGCGCTGCTATCGAGCACCGATCGTGAAGGTCAGCGCGGCGCATTTGCCCACAGCAGTCCGGTAACGTCTCTGAGCGAAATCTGTGTCCGTGTTGTGTCTGGCGTGTGACGGTGCAGTAGCAGCAGCAGTAGCAGCAGCTGCGAGCTCAGAGCGTCCACCGACACCTCGGGGAGCATCACTCGCCAGCGACATGACGTCCTCCTTCAAGCTGGACTTCTTGTCGGACGGGATGTCCGGCCACGGCTCGGCTGAGCCCCTCTTGTGAGTAGCCCCCCCCCAACACCATCGCCCCCCCCCCCCGTGCCCCCCCTCCCGTGCACCACCCCTCCCCCCGTGCCCCCCTCCGTGCCCCACCCTCCCCCCCCCGTGCCCCACGCCGCCGTCTCTGTCCACCCGGCATTGTAAATCAACAAAAAACAATTAATTGTATTTTTCCAGGTGAGGCCCACTGCGATATATAGCTCTCTTTTTTTCAAAAGCCAGCTGGCCACAAATGATTGCTCAACGAGGTCGAAGGCTTATCGTCATCACGTGGACATTTCCAGCAGCCACATACTCTAAACGCTTGATGCTGATTGTAGATGTGGAGGAAACACCCCGAAGAATCCAGCGAAAATTCTATGCGACCACCGAGACAGAGAGACAAATCCATGGGCGGCGTTAGTATCGGGATCGAAACCCCACGACCTCTTGCACACCAGGCGAGGCACTTAACATTTCGACACCGTGGCGTTCACCGCAGCGAGTTGATCAGGCCGGGATGCCGCGTGCGGTGGGGTAAAGCGTGGGCACTCCCTCCTGGTCCCCCAAGACGTCTGGCCGGCGTGGCAGCCGAGGCCAAATTACTCCGAAGAGTTTCCCCTTAACCTCCACCCCCACCCCTCCTAGTGGAGGCCTTTCCGCCAGCACAGGTGACAAGCGCAAGAGGCAATTGCAGGGCTGCGCCTTTGCCTCTCCCGATTTCGTTTTGACGAGAGTCGAGGGGGTGGGGGGGGTGAATGTTGGCTCTTTATTTGATGGCGAATGGTTTCGGGGGCTACCTCCCCAGCCCTTGACGTTGCCATGCCCTTGACCTCCCCTGACCCGACCCCCACCCATATCCCCGTTCATAGAGCCCTTTATAAAAAAACGAGGGGCCGTGGCTCGCTGTCGGCGAGGCTTTTGCGTGAGAAGCGACCTCGCGAGCATTTGTTTTGTTTTTCTCTCAATGCCGCGACCCGCGCGCTTTATTACTGCGATGAGAAATACGACGGCACGGAATGCCGCGGCGATGCCCTTAATGCGAGGCGGGCCCTGGTGAATGGCGCTCGCTTGAACAATAATAATGATCATCTTCATTATTATTAACATTTGTAAGGCGCGTTTTATCCGTGGATCCCACCAATGCGCCCCGTGTTAGGAAAGCAGGAAATAAACACAACCTTCCGGGTATGCGGCCAGAATTAGACGGGGGAGTGAAGGCCACGTTAAATGTGTGAGTATTCACGACAGGACTTGAATAGCTCGAACAACTCTGTCTTTCGAACAAAGGCAAAAACACATTGTCCTGCGGAGGGAGCTGGTAGGAACGTTGGGTTGCTAGGTCAATGGCCAGGGTCAACGGCGGCGTGGTGTATTCCGCAAATATGCCCGACTGTGAGGGCGGGCACAAGCCGGCGTGAGTAGGTTAAACGTTGAGTTTTATAAGGGCACCACGGGGTGACCAGCCCCAGCCCTCCCACCCCCCACCCAGCCCCTCCCCATCCAGCCCCTCCCCACCCTCCCCACCCAGCCCCTCCCCACCCCACCCTCCCCTCCCCACCCAGCCCCATCTTCCCTCCCCTCCCACCCAGCCCACCCTCCCCACCCTCCACTCCCCTCCCCACCCCACCCCACCCAGCCCCTCCCTCTCCACCCAGCCCCTCCCCATCCTCCCCACCCAGCCCCTCCCCACCCTCCCCTACCCCACCCAGCCCCTCCCTGCACGACGGACGGACGGACACAATAATCGCATGTGGGCTTGTGTATCCAGGAGGTTCCTACCAGGTCAATTTTCGCTCCACAGCTTGGGAGATGCGCAGTGGCCAAAGCCCCGTGACCGTCGGAGTCCTTAGAAGAAGCGCGGTCCGAAGTTCTTGGGGACACCTTTGGGAGTATAAATAAGTAATATTAAAAAAATAACTTTTTTTTTAAAACGGCCAACACCGGTGACGATTATCTGAACCGATCCCGGGCCTCCCCTAGGTCGACTCAGCCTCAAATGAGTATCTGGTGCGGTGTGTAAACATGCCACTAGGGAGACAAAGGCGGCCGGGCGTGGTGCTGGCCACCCACCCCTTCGTGTACCGTTCCGGCCTTCATAGGTGCTCGCTAACAGCACTTGCCCCTACAGTATGTAAAGGCTATACGGGGGATCTTTGTCTTTGTATCTGTGTGTGTGTGTCTGTGCACGCCACCATCCACCGCCTGTGCGTGACGAGCGGGACGCGCGTGGTTCATGGGGTGCGGGTTTTTTCGTCTTCCGCTTCGTTTTATTGGATTGGAGCGCGGCACTTGACAGATGTTGTAAACTTGTTTTGTTTACGAACAACAACAACAACAAAAGAGAGAGAGGGGAGCAGTAAACCCCCATTGGGTTGGGGGAAAGGGAAAAACGTCACCTTTCTGTTGGGCGCGTCGAGGTGTTTGTTTGTCCTCTTGTTTTGTTGGTTTTTAATTAGGTGTAATATTTAAAGAGCAGTCGCAACCTTTACTGGGGTTTAGTGCGGCTGTAGCATTGAGGGCGGAAGGCGGCATGGATCATCATTTGGGTTTTTGTGCGCGAGTGTGGGCGTGAGTTTGTGTGTGGGAGCGAGTGTGTGTGGGCGAGTGTGTGCGGGCGAGTGTGTGTGTGCGTGTGTATGCGTGTGTGTATGTATGTGTGGGCGTGAGTGTGCGTGCGAGTGTAGGGGAGCGGTAGTGTAGCAGTTAGCACGCTACGCTATGAAGCTGGCGGCCCAAGTTCGATTCCCGCTCACGGCCAACACCAATAACGATTATTAGAACCGGTCCTGGGCTTCCCTTAGGTCGACTCAGCCTCAAATTAGTACCTGGTGCGATGTGTACAAGGGAGACAAAGGCGGCCGAGCGTGGTGTTGGCCATCCACTCCCTCGTGTGCCGTGCCAACCTTCATAGGTGCTCGCAAACAGCACTTGCCCCAACAGTATGTTAAGGCTATACGGGGGATCTTTGTCTTGTGTGTGCGAGTGTGATGAGTGTGATGAGTGTGATGAGTGTGACTGCGTGCATGTGCGGGGATTTCCGTCAAACCCACAATGAATGACACGGCATGGGGTGGCCGTCATCCAGCAGTGAATTTGACAAACGGCTGCAAATTATCCCCGTGCCATCATCATTATCATCATGACAATACACAAAAACACGCGCGTGCAATTGCCCCCCCCCCCCCGCTTTCTCACAAGCACAAGCATCCCCCGGGTAATTTCCGCATCTCCTTTGAGAAGGTTGTGCCGGCGTGCGGAAGCGCTGACGTCTCTCAAATCGTACCACTTTGAAGCCGCGTCGAGCGACGTGAAACATCCCAGCCGAGTGCGCGTGCACCTCGAGAGGAAGATGCGTCACTGTGGTCGCGAGGCTCGCTCGCGGGATTTCGCCGACAGACGTAGAGCGCGGATTTAGAGAAGAGAACGCCGGCCGATTCCATCGCGTTGCCCGTTGTGTTCGGTGAAGCGAGTGGCTGGTTGCTTCGGGGGTTCGCTGGAGGGGCCGAGGGGGGGGGCAAGGACGCGACGCTGCGGGGGAGGATGACACCCCGATAGTTGAAAATATCAACGTAGCGGGCACCAAAAGTGCAGCCGTCGCCACCGAGCGAAAGTATCGCCTCGTTCCGGGGGAGGGTGCGGGTTGTCCCGGGGGCTCAACAATGCGAGAGGCATTATCCTGCTACGACGGCGGGGCTTTGCGCAGATTTGGTGGTGGTGGTGGTGGTGGGGGGTGCTGACTGATAACTCACCAGAGCGGCAGGAGTAATGAAGTCGAGCGACTCGCGCCGCCAGATGTTGGTGCTTGGAGAAGCAATTATCGCGCCGCTGTCACGGCGACAACCGCGGTGCTTTTTGCAGCCTTCTAACTTTTTTGTTTTGACTGAGCACGTGGGCCACAAAGGCCCAACACGTGAATCGGTCAGCAACAACATAAACATGATCAAAGTTGTTACATCGTCATCACGATCGTCACCATCGTCATCACGATCCGTGGGGCAGATATCCAGTGGGCGTCCACTTCACATTTCGGCAGAAAGTTGTTGCAGGTCAAGGGTCAACGCCGCGCGTTCCATCGCGAGTTGCTCGCCCGGCTGTGGACGTGTCGATGGTTCCGCACGCCACGAGGTCGCGATGGGACATCGGCCAGTGGAGAAGTTGCAGGGTTCATATTCTTGGTTCTTTCGGTAAAGTCACGTAGAAGGGAAATAATAAAATAATAATAATAAAACGTTATAAAATACAATTCTCACGACGTTTCGGCCACAACGCAAGCAGCCGTCCTCAGGTGAATTTACCCAAAGAACCAAGAAGATGAATCCCTGCAGTCACGACAGTTTTAAATCGAAATAAATTAATCTCATAAATCCACTAGAAATCAGGGCAATATGCGGCCTACATGTGGTAAGAGAACCATCGCACACGCACTAAAATATATCGAACAGCTTGACGACCGGTTGATCGAGAGGGAGCAGTCGTGGTACACAAATGCTCCCGGGTTCGTGAGCGCTGTGAGCGAGTGGCGCGTGCTGTGGGTGCCCTGGGAGTTGGCCCTCGCCAGCAAAGGCAGCTTTCTCCGACTTAGGCTCGTAGGAATGTTTTTATTTTTCGTGGAGGAATTAGCGAAACGCGCCGTCTGCCGTACAAAAACTGCCGCGGCCGTACTAAAAACTTAGCGTACGCAGTCAATAACTTTGTGTGTGTCCACAAGTGTGTATGGTAGTGTGGGGAGCGGTAGTGTAGCGGTTAGCGCGCTGCGCTACGAACCTGGCGACCCCGCTCACGGCCAGCATCAGTTACGATTATCTGAACCGGTCCCGGGCCTCCCCTAGGTCGGCTCAGCCTCAAATCAGTACCTGGCGCGATGTGTAAACATCGCCACTAGGGAGACAAAGGCGGCCGGGCGTGGTGTTGGCCCACCCACCCCCTCGTGTGCCGTGCCGGCCTTCATAGGTGCTCGCTAACAGCACTTGCCCCTACAGTCTGTTAAGGCTACACGGGGGATCTTTGTCTTGTGTGTGTGCGAGTGCTGTATCGGCTCTTAATATGCGCTCGCTATCAGCAGCTACCAGCACTTGCCCGAGCAGCCCACGTAGGCTGCATGGGGTAACCCGTGGTCTTTGTGCGTGACATCAGCTCGGGTACAACCTCACAAACACCCCCCACACGATAGGCATCTCGGCACGGTGGTAGCTACACCATCACCTCCTGATGCGACACGTCAGTCTCGATGTGCACTCAGTAACAGCACTTGCGGTCTGCGTGGACGTCTCTCTTGGGGTGTTGTTTCGTTTTGCATGTGCAGCGTTTCATCGCCGATGTGCACACTTGCACTACGATCCTGCCAAAACCTGGGCTCGATTCTCGGTGATTTGTATCCGAACCTCTGTTGGGCCTGCCTGTAGGTCCACTCGGCATGAATCGACCAAGGCGGCCGGGTCGCTGTGGCCAGTGGCCGCAACTCGGTGCACCGTGGCGACCCGCAGCTCTCGAGTCCTTGCCGTGTCATCTCCTTGCCGCGTCATCTCTGGCCGTGTCATCTCTGGCTGTGTCATCTACTGGCCGTGTCATCTCCTTGCCGCGTCATCTCTGGCCGTGTCATCTTTGGCTGTGTCATCTCTGGCCGTG
This sequence comes from Lampetra planeri, assembly GCF_965212315.1. Classification (NCBI taxonomy): domain Eukaryota; kingdom Metazoa; phylum Chordata; class Hyperoartia; order Petromyzontiformes; family Petromyzontidae; genus Lampetra; species Lampetra planeri. The sequence goes on along the minus strand of NC_136122.1, from coordinate 12,851,617 downwards.
TCATCTCTGGCTGTGTCATCTCTGGCCGTGTCATCTCATGCCGTGGCATCTACTTGCCGTGTCATCTACTTGCCGCGTCATCTCTGGCTGTGTCATCTCTGGCCGTGTCATCTCTGGCCGTGTCATCTACTTACCGTGTCATCTACTTGCCGTGTCATCTCTGGCTGTGTCATCTCTGGCCGTGTCATCTCTGGCCGTGTCATCTCTGGCCGTGTCATCTACTTGCCGTGTCATCTACTTGCCGTGTCATCTACTTGCCGTGTCATCTCTGGCTGTGTCATCTCTGGCTGTGTCATCTACTTGCCGTGTCATCTACTTGCCGTGTCATCTCTGGCCGTGTCATCTCTGGCCGTGTCATCTCTGGCCGTGTCATCTACTTGCCGTGTCATCTCTGGCCGTGTCATCTACTTGCCGTGTCATCTACTTGCCGTGTCATCTCTGGCCGTGTCATCTCTGGCTGTGTCATCTCTGGCCGTGTCATCTCTGGCCGTGTCATCTCTGGCCGTGTCATCTACTTGCCGTGTCATCTACTTGCCGCGTCATCTCTGGCTGTGTCATCTCTGGCTGTGTCATCTACTTGCCGTGTCATCTCTGGCCGTGTCATCTCTGGCCGTGTCATCTACTTGCCGTGTCATCTCTGGCCGTGTCATCTCTGGCCGTGTCATCTACTTGCCGTGTCATCTCTGGCCGTGTCATCTACTTGCCGTGTCATCTACTTGCCGTGTCATCTCTGGCCGTGTCATCTCTGGCTGTGTCATCTCTGGCCGTGTCATCTCTGGCCGTGTCATCTCTGGCCGTGTCATCTACTTGCCGTGTCATCTACTTGCCGCGTCATCTCTGGCTGTGTCATCTCTGGCTGTGTCATCTACTTGCCGTGTCATCTACTTGCCGTGTCATCTCTGGCCGTGTCATCTACTTGCCGTGTCATCTACTTGCCGTGTCATCTCTGGCCGTGTCATCTCTGGCTGTGTCATCTCTGGCCGTGTCATCTACTTGCCGCGTCATCTCTGGCTGTGTCATCTCTGGCTGTGTCATCTCTGGCTGTGTCATCTACTTGCCGCGTCATCTCTGGCTGTGTCTTTTGTCTTCGTGCGCGTAGTGGGAGGGGTGGGGAGGGGCGGGGCGGGGGGTAAGTGGGAGTGGACGCAGAACGACGCCTTCATCGTTTTATTAGCCGACATATCAGAGACGAACGACGCGATGTTTCATCATTTTTTTACAGCTCAATTTTGTTGTTGTTGTTGTTAGGGCCAAGTGGTGGTGGTGGCCGTGTAACGCGATGTGAGGGGGTTGGGTTGGCGACGGTCACGCGGCTCGCGCAATGAGTGCTGCCGGATGATCCACGACCGATCACCGCATCGCTCCCCATCTCTCCCTGTCCCCCGGGGACGATGAGGACCCTCCTGCTGCTGCTGTTGCTGCTCCTGCTGCTGCTGCTCCTGCTGCTGCTGCAGTGGAATCTGAGAATTGTTCGGAGTTGCGTTGGCTCGTAGCTTCATACGTTGGGCGCGTGGCTCGAGCGAGCGGAGTCTTAGCCCCGGTTGTAAAGCCTCTTCCAGCAGCTTGCAATCACCCCACACCAACCCCAACGCACCTCTCGAAGGCAGACTTGGCAAGGCGGGGGGGAGGGGGTTCAAGGTTGTGACGAGCAGAGCGAGTGGGAAAGATCACCACCACCACCCACACAATCGGTGAATCCGTGCAATTGAAGTCGCTTCGACGATTTGTGTGCAAACGTGAGAGAGGTCGCAAGGTCACCACTGGCAGGGCACGTGTCAGGCCGACGCGATGGGCGAACCTCGCAGTCTGCCACCGTCCCACATTCGGGAGCATTGGGGTTGGATGTGGCCGGAGGCAAATGCATTCGATGCAACCGGCCACTGCTCGGCATCTTCCCAACCACGATCACGTGCAGGTGGGCGTGTCTGTTTGGACTCCCCCCCCCTTCAGTGACGTACGAGCGTCGGGGCGTGGCCGCAAACGCCTCTCTTGGGTGCACTCTGCAAAACAGCGCCGCGTCGGCATCTTCGGTGTTATTTATTGGGTACACGGTGCAAACGTTCCCCGTGGGGGGGGTGATCGCGGTGGATAGCGCCGCTCGTGCTGTAGCGCGCTCGTTAACGGGAACTCTTTGCTCGGCGTGGCTTGCCGGCAGTCTGACGGCACGCCAAGGAGGAGGGGGGGTAGACTCGTAACAAAGTGCTCGCTCGCTCCCTTGGATCCCTTCCCAAAGACGCAGCCGCTCGTCCGAGCGGCCGTGGTTGTGCGCACGCTCGCAAATCTGCGTCGCGCGCGCACGCCTGTAGGAGGGAGGGAGGGAGCGGTCGGGTGGAGGACGTTCCGTGGTGCGATGCGTAAACGTGGCCGCTGGGGGAGACAAAGGCGGCCGCGCGTGGTGCTGGGGCCACCCACCCCCCCCCCTCGTGTGCCGTGGCCGGCCTTCATAGGTGCTCGCGAACAGCAGGTAGTCATTTGAGGCTGAGTCGACCTAGGGGGGAGGCCCATGACCGGTTCAGATAATCGTCACTGGTGTTGGCCGTGAGCGGGAATCGAACCCGGGTCGCCTGGTTCGTAGCGCAGCGTGGCGCTAACCACTGCACCACCGCTCCCCACAAATATATAGACAACAACAACAACAACAACCGCCATTCGCCACTAAGTGGCGGTGACGTCACCACGACGCTTGTGCCAGGCCATGTGCACCTTGAGGCCACGTGAAGTGTCGAACGCCCGCTGGCAGGAGGTCACGGGGCAGACCCAGGTGCCACGGGTCGACTGACCGAGATGACCGAGATGACTGGCTGATGCACCACCTGTGCCCCCTACTGTACCAACTTGCTGTGCTTTAGCCACCCGGCGCTCCGCTCGTTGTTGTGAGCGTTGCTCCTCCGCCCTCCGTTGTTGTTGGAGGGCGACTGCCTCCAACTGCCCAGTAGCGTCCTTCACGAGCCTCCTCCACTGAGGCCGATCTTGACACCGCTGGTACCAGTCATCGGCAAGTCCACTCAGCTCCACATCCTCCTGTACCACATCACTCCATCTCTTCTCTAGCCCGTGCCGCGGCCGTTTAGCCTTCTCGATCCGGCCGAACAAAAGCTGTTTAGGCATGCGGTGGCTGGGCATGCGGGCTACATGACCCAGCCAACGCAGCCTTGCCTGCCGGAGGAGCTCACTGATGGGACTTTGCCCAGATCTTTCAAGGACTTGTGAGCTCCTCACACAATCCAGCCTGGTTAAACCCAGGATGGATCGTAGGCAGGCCAGCCTAAATGTTTCCAACCGGCGAAGATGCTCCACTAGGGGGGTCCACGTTTCGCAAGCGTAGAGAAGGGAGGGAATGACCGTGGCCGAGAAGACCTGAAGCTTCGTGCGGAGCGACAGACCAGGTAGCTTCCACACAGCGTTAAGCAACCGATGAAAAGATATTGCCGCTCGACTGATTCGGAGTGAGACCTCTGACACACACAGAGACACACACACACAGAGACACACATAGACAAAGATACACACACAGACAACGGTTGCTGCACAAGAACACAAAATTCCACCATCCCTCCTACCGACCCCCCCCCCCCCCAAAAAAAACCACGGCAAACAAAAAGCAACAGCAGCAGTTGCAGGTGCAGCAGGAAAGAGCGAATACGCGCGCGAGTGCGGCTCCCTCGCACGCGCCAGCACAGCAGAGGGGGGGGGGGGTGCTCGGCAAACACAACGACAACAACAACAACAAGAAGAGAGAGAAAATAAATTCGAATTCGGTGAAGAAAAAAAACCTCGATATTCTAAGAGCCGCGAAGCACTCGGTGGTGAATCCGAGACGGCGCCGTGGTTCTTAGTGAATGACGCCACGAAGCCCGTCCAGGAAGAGCCACTCCGGCCGGCATGAGAGGCGCGGTTTGTCGACCCCTCCACCACACCGCCCTCTCCCCTCCACCGTGAGCCGCTACATCTCTCTCAGCCAGATGGGTGGGGTGGGTGGGCCAACTTTCATTTACGAAGCCCAAGCAATTTTAGAAACAACACACACACACAAAACACCCCACGTCTCCCCCCGCCCCCCATCTCTTCCTCCTCCACAGGGCTGGAAAACTGCTGACGATTTCATTGCACGACGGTGGTTTGAGGCTCGTCGAGCCAACTTAGGAAAGAACGAGAGCCGTTTCTAGATTTGAAGCTTTCGTGACTGCAAGGATTCAAACTCTTAGGTTTTTTTTCGTCACTGGAAAATATATATACAAGGTCAGGGTCTCTTGGGATTCCTCTTTACTTGATACAGCTATCGTGCTGTGACGGTTCCACCTGAAGACGGAAGCTGGTGTTGCCTCCGAAACGTCGTGATTTATTGTTTTATTTTTATTATGTCTCTTTTATAATTTATTTATTTACCTACGTAAATTTACCAAAAAACCTAAGAGTATGAGAGCCGTTTCCTTTTGCCTCTCAACTCGTCACCCGCCTCCTATCTGGGGTGTGTTGTTGTTGTCGTTGATGATGCGGCGAGAGACTGCAGGCCCCCTCCCCGCTAAGCTACGATCGAGGGACCTTTCATTTCTCTCTCCGAGATTTGTATCGCTTCGTGGAAGATTAAACACAAAATAGAGGTTTTACATGTTTGGAACTGACCAAACGCACGGGACTAACAGACGGATTGCTCCGACTCTCGGATTTGGTGTCCATGCTATCGGCAGTTCTGTTGACGCGTAGGGCCGTTTAGAGTAAAAGCTAAAAAATGTAATGAAAACAATTTATCAAGTTGGAGAGATTCAACGTGGACGTTGAGATCGTGCCATACACATTTAGATGACTCTGTCTCTCGGTGATTCATAGCAAGCGATGCCAAGAATGGCTGTTATTCATTTGTGTTGGTGATGTCCTCTCAGCCAACGCCAAATCGCCCTGGAATGCGCCCGAGCGGGCTTCAGCTATCAAGCGTAACAGGTGTTATAGGCTGTGGCGAGCAGCATCCACTATTGCACTTTACTTGTGTACTCCCACTGCTCATAACCTTTGACGAGGGCAAAGAATATGGACTTTAAAACAGGGACGAAAAAAAATTACAGCCCTTTGTCAATCCACTGCTGGATGAATGCCTCCCACGCCGTGTCACCACACTGATCAGTACTTGTTGAAGAGGAAAGGCAAAGACACCACTCGCCACTGATGTTGGCTGTCTCCAGGTTTATATTTCTTTAAAAATTCCGCGAGGGAGGTTTGTGGTGGTCCCTAAATGGCGAGCTTTTTGTGCGCTGCATTCAATAGATATGTAATAAACGACTGGACCACGATGTCTGTCCCAGTGTCCTTTATTATTCGGTTCGTGCTGTACACCCACACGGCTGTCTTTACTCTGTAGCTTCTCCACGGTGCTGACTCCAATGTCGGCCCGATCCCCAACAGCAGCTCCGCTGCTGTTTCTCTCACACAGCCCCCCTTGGCTGTACTCTCTGCTGCTCTTCTCCCTCCGCAGCTCTCACAGCTTCTTGCTCTCTCTCTCTCTGCAGCTCCTCCTGGCAGCCACACCGCTGCCTCTAACAAGCAGCCCCCTCTCTCTCTCTCTCCGCAGCTCCTCCTGGCAGCCACACCGCTGCCTCTAACACGCAGCCCTCCTGGCTGTCTCCTCCCCAGCTGCACACCACTCCGCAGCTTCCTCTTATCTTCGGGGTTGGCTCCCGATCGCCGTCGGCGCCCCCCCTCTCCACACTTGCCCGCGTGGCCTCACTCTTTTCCGCTCACACCCCGACTCCCTTCCCCTTCCGGTTTACCCGCTTAAAGCCCCGAACCTTACCCCCACGTCACATGACTCCACCCCCCGTGACGTCACCTCCGGAAGGTCGCTTACGCCCGCATTACACCACCCTCCCCCGTAGAAAAATCCCAGCCGACCTCGGCTGACCAATAGCAAATCGTAATGCGGCGAACCGAGCTTCCCCCCCTAAAGGACACTAAGCATATAATGTAACAACAAGAACAACAACAACGCAATGAACATCAACGATCGTACAAAAGCATGCAATAAATACAACTGTAAGAAAAAAATAACAAGACAGCAACAATCAACGAAACGTAAGCGATTTGGAACGTGTGCGGGTCGCCGGCCCGTCCCGGACGGTCGGCGGCCCACTCGCAGAACGGGAACGCGATGAAAGTCGAGGAATGACAGGGGGTAATCCCCCTGTCGCAGCTGGAAGTCCACCGACGTCCCGTGTCCCTAAAGAGTTAGTCTTGGGCTTGTCCTGTGACCGTGCCCGCAGCTGGGTCGGAAGGGCTGCAGGGCTCGAAGGTCCCGCAGACCTGGCAGGCGTCCTCCGAGCAGGGCCCCTCGTCCCCCGCAATGTCACGGCCGGCCTGTCTGTTTCGGAGGATCTTTAGCCGACTTGACCGGTGCCGAGGCCTCCTGCTGCGGCGGAGCCGGGAAGCGGGCCCAGCAGTCTCTGGCGTAGTGGCCCCTACGCCCGCAGCGGAAACATTCGGCCTCGTTGCGCCGAAGCGCAGGCCTCGCCTCCTGACGGCCCCGTTCTGGTAGCACCGCGCGCGGTCTCGGCCCGCCGCGTCCCGTCCATGGAGCGGAGGCGGCCGTCAGTTGTTGAGGGCCCCGGTCATCCGGAACATAGACGGCCTGCGCAGGGTTCCACCCCAGCGCCTCCTCTTCTTTGACGGGCTCCCCCGTCCACGCCGTCACTTGTTTCCAGCGACGGAGGTTGAATTGCGCATCGAGACACTTAGCAGCCATCCGGGAAGTTAGCTTCTCATGCCCACACACAGGCATGGGGATCCCTAGATCCCGAGACAGCTCCAACATTTTCCCTAATATGAGAGGCTCCAGCAGGTCCTGTGGCGTCTCAGGATAAGCTGCCATGGCCAGCTCCAGCACCGCACCCCTGAACGCCACGGGCGACTCCTCTGGTGCTCGTTGTCGTTGAGCGAATCGCCGATGCGCATCATCTGGTGGCTCATAAGCATCGGCCATTTCTTGAAAAACACCACATAAAGTTGCCTTCTTATCGGTCGCTATGGAACGGAAGAATCGGACAGATTCGTCGTCCAGGAGAGTCGGCAACACCTCCAAAGCCTCCGCATCGGTCCATCTTGCTGTGCGTACCGCCGCCAAGAAGCGGCAGGCGAACGCGCTCCAGTCCCCACCGACGGAAAATTCTTTAACTGTTGTAAGGTGGCGACTCCGACTCCTCTTCCCGCCGTCTTCCAATGGTGGTGGTTGTGATGGCAAATTCAAAATGGCGTCGGCCCGCGGCGTGGCCAAGATGGCGGTTTGGCGCCACGGAGCGCGCAAAATGGCGGCCTCTTGCCGCGTGGGCAATGGCGGCGGCAGGACAGGCAACGTGGCGGCCCGCGGAGCACCACTTGCATCATCCATCGTCCCTGGCGCGACGAGATGGCATAGATGCGCCAGGACGTCCTTAAGTGCCTCCAGTTGTACCGCCATCGCTTGCCATCGTTGATCCGCGTCTGATGATGTCGACGGACCCGCCACCGCGCCAACATCCTCCACTCCCGTTCCCGTGGTCTCCTCAGCCGGGCTCTCCTCCACCACCCCAACAGGATCCGCGGTTGGAGGGAGTTCGTCGTCGTCGGACGAAGAAGCCGATGCAGGCGCCGGATTAACTTTCTTCCTCACTTGTTTCGACATGCCGTTGCACTTCCGACACCAGTGTAATAAACGACTGGACCACGATGTCTGTCCCAGTGTCCTTTATTATTCGGTTCGTGCTGTACACCCACACGGCTGTCTTTACTCTGTAGCTTCTCCACGGTGCTGACTCCAATGTCGGCCCGATCCCCAACAGCAGCTCCGCTGCTGTTTCTCTCACACAGCCCCCCTTGGCTGTACTCTCTGCTGCTCTTCTCCCTCCGCAGCTCTCACAGCTTCTTGCTCTCTCTCTCTCTGCAGCTCCTCCTGGCAGCCACACCGCTGCCTCTAACAAGCAGCCCCCTCTCTCTCTCTCTCCGCAGCTCCTCCTGGCAGCCACACCGCTGCCTCTAACACGCAGCCCTCCTGGCTGTCTCCTCCCCAGCTGCACACCACTCCGCAGCTTCCTCTTATCTTCGGGGTTGGCTCCCGATCGCCGTCGGCGCCCCCCCTCTCCACACTTGCCCGCGTGGCCTCACTCTTTTCCGCTCACACCCCGACTCCCTTCCCCTTCCGGTTTACCCGCTTAAAGCCCCGAACCTTACCCCCACGTCACATGACTCCACCCCCCGTGACGTCACCTCCGGAAGGTCGCTTACGCCCGCATTACAGATATATGAAATTATTGAATGTATTTTCTGGTAGATATCAATGAAATAAAAAAAATTCGAAGTCTCGAGGAAGGCGGTACTGCGGGGGAATCGCCTCCACCCCCCTCCATCACCCCCCCCCTCCCACTCAGTCGCCCTCCGTGTGGACCTGCCACTTGCTGCCCCAGGTCACCGTGTTGATGGCTCACTGCGCTATCCACTATGCCACCCGCTGACCCCAGCAGTGCGTCGTCGATTAATACATCGGCGAGGCTGCTGCTGCTGCTGTTGCATTGGCAGTGGAACCAGCGGCAGCCCTGAACCGGTACCGGGCCCCAAACTTCACAAATCTCACACCGGTTATTATAATAATAATTAACTAATATCGCTTTCACTGAGCAAATGCAGAGAGATCGGTCCAAACTTTTTGGACGCTCAAACGATTTGCCGCGATCTCCTTCCCCGAGCCCTCCCTGCGGCAACTCATCACTGTCTTTTTTTTTTAACCAATAAAATGATCTCTCTGGGCCAATTTGCTACAAGGCAATATTTGTCTTAAGAATTATAATGAAGATGATGATGGTGGCGGTGGTGATGACGATGATGGTGAAAGAAATGGATTTCATTGATGCGTCAATTTACTTAACGAGTCTTTGCTGTCCAGACATTTGGGTAAGCCACTCTGCACACATCTGTCCGTCCAAACTTTCACTCTGTTAAAATTGGTTCTTTGATTTCGCTCAAATTTGATCTCTATTTACAAACCCTCGCTGTGACAACACACATCTGCTCTTTCCAGCTGATAAACAGCACAAGCCTTTGTCCAAATAATCCAGAAATCGCCCAGTCCCGTCAGAAATCGGAAGCTAAGGTGGGTTTGAGCCTAGATTTTGCGTGGCTGGGAGCGACCATCATGCATAACAGGCGCTCTCGGGTCCTTGAGGGGCTCTGTGGCTTGACGGCACCGCCCTGACCGGCGCGATGAAGTCCAAATGACCCCCACGACCCGCACGGCGTGGGCAGGCCCCTCGCCCGGAAATGGATTGGCATGAACCAGGTGCACCAAGAGAGTTCATCCCTCGGGGTCAATTTGCCGACAAGGCAATAACTTGACTTACGCGGGATGATCGTGGTGGCGATGTTGATCATGACGATGATGAATTAAAATAATTGGACTTCACTTTCTTTCGCGAGCCTCAGAGCCCGATTCTCTCAGTCAAAATCCCACCACGTCCCCGGATCAAGGCGGCTTTCTCCCCCACACCCATCTAACCCCACTTTACCAAACAGCCCACGAGTCCCCAGGGACGAATAGGCTCCGGGGTTAATTGCGGGAGCTGTTTGTAATATCTGTCCCGTGATTGCGCTGGTGCCTGATGACATTTTACGAGAATTTCTTGCGATCTGCGGTAAAACATCACCCCCAAGGAAACGCACTCACTCACACGGGCACACACGCACACACACGGTCACGCACACGGTCACGCACACACAAGCACACACAAGCACACACGCCCACACATACGGGCATACACACGCACGTACACATCACACGTATAGCCTTCACAGGAATGTTGGGGCAAGTTCTGTCACCTATGAAGGCCGGCACGGCACACGAGAGGGTGGGTGACCGGCACCACGCCCGGCCGCCTTTGTCTCCCTAGTGGCGATGTTTACACATCGTAATCAGGTACTCATCTGAGGCTAAGTCGACCTAGGGGAGGCCCATGACCGTTTCAGGTAATTATCCGCGGTGTTGATTGCCGCGAACGGGAATCGAACTCGGTTCGCCGGGTTCGTAGCGCAACGCGCTGATCGCTGCGCCACTGCTCCGCACACCGCACCCCCTACACAGCACGCGCACACAGAATCACACGCAGAATCACAGAATCACACACAGTATCACACACAGAATTACACAGAATCACACGCAGAATCACACGCAGAATCACACGCAGAATAACACGCAGAATCACACACAGAATCACACAAAATCACACACAGTATCACACGTAGAATCACACGCAGAATCACACACAGTATCACACGCAGAATCGCACGCAGAATCAGCGCGATTTCTTTGTTTCGGGAGTGGGTGGCGGCGGGCACGGGGTTGCTGCTCCGCTCATCCCTGTGGTGCCGTGACGCGGCATTGCCCCTCCTCCTCGTCCGCGGCCTGCGGACCGCGCGGCCAGGCGGAATGGTGGAGGAGCGTGCGGGCGCGTCACGGCGAATTCGGTTCGCGTGGACATTGATTCTTCACGGAGGTGGCGACGCGGGGACGACTCGACATCTGAGACGCGTTCGAGTCTGCTGCTGCTGCTGCTGCTGCTCTCTCTGTTTCTTTATTGGGTCGGGGCTGCGTCGACGAAGTCGTCTTGCTGTTGCTTGACGCGCGACTCACGAGCACGAGACACACGAAGGGCGGCGCTATCGCCTCTGGGTGTGCGAAGACGCGCCCTGACACGCGTAACGATGCCGCTTTTCCTAAGATGCCGACAACAAAAATTGCCATCTTTCATCCGCACCGAGAGAGCGATAGCCCGGTTTGTGTGCGTGTCAGAACACCGATTTATTCCATTAATAAGCCACGGTTTCGAAAATTGCAAATGTTGCCTTCCCTGGGCAATGTCCGGTCCAGCCGGGTTCGCATTCGCCTTCTCCACTCCCGAGTTGATCACCACAGATAACTTACCTTCACAAGAGCAAGAATTGATAACAATACGTGCCTACTTTTAACGCTGCTCACCGTCCCCAGCAACACATTCACCGGTGTGATGAGTTGAATATTTGTTTGACCCCGTGAAGTCGCCACATTTATGGGACCGCCACTTTTCCACCGTGGGTTAATACGGGACGGGACTAAGCAATCTCCCCCCTCCTCTACCCGCTCGCTCTACTCCCTGACTTAAGTCCTTCCACCCTCATCTTCGCCTTCCCCACAGACAAGTACAAAAATCCTCGCTCGCGATCCCCATTCGAATTGGGCAGTGAACCCAATCCCCTCCCCCCCCACCTGAACCCCCTCTCCTCTCAACCCAAGAGCACAGAGTTCTGGGTCTTACATCCGCAGAGTTTATCTTACCCGACTGTCCCTGCGTAGCGGTTCGTGCTCTGAACCGGGCTCTTAATGAAATACACCATTTTTTTTCAACTTCCATATAAATACAAACACAAAGGAATCGCCTCGCCACGTCGGCCGATACCGCACGGGCCCGGCTCGACAGGGCCCGGATCGGAATTTCCCCCAAACAAAGGCGGCATCATCTTCTTGGTTCTTTCGGTAAAGTCACGTAGAAGGGAAGTAATAAAATAATAAAAAATAAAACATAATAAAACAATTCTCACGACGTTTCGGCCACAACGCAAGTAGCCGTCCTCAGGTGAAAACCAGGTCTGTCGAGGCGACAGCGTCTGAAAGAACCAAGAAGATGAATCCCTGCAGTCACGAAAGCTTTAAATCGAAAGGCGGCATCGTCGTCGTCGTCGTCGGCTCAGTGGGACCCTGAGAGGCGACTTGGGGCGGACGTCACGCGGCCACTTAAGCGGCGCCTCCGCAACGGGGACCTCCTCCGCGACGAGCGGGCGGCTGTCGCGGGGAATTTGCGATAACGTCCAGCACGCGCGCGCGAGAGAGAGATAGAGGAGAGGAGGGTGGCGATATGGAAGAGAAAATCCAGTGACGTTGCGTTAAAAATGCCGAGTGGCTGTGGCGCGCGTGCGGTCTTAGTGGCTCGGCTCGAAGGGGAGCCGCGGAGGCGAGATGCGCATTTAACTGCAGTCACTTTAAGATGTTTTCTTGTTCATGTTTTTGTTTTGTTGCGGTTGCACCCCGAGTCAAGAGCCGCATGGCTCACAGGGTTATACCTAATAAATGAGACTGAAACTCGAACGGGGGACGGCTTCCGCTGTGATGTGTCGCGTCGAGAACTGAACAAACGGCTGTATAATGCTCGTGGAATAATCTAATGTGCATTGTGATTGCAACGGTCCCTCTCGCTAAATCTAAGTGTGTCTTCTTTCCAATCTCTTTGTGATCCTTCTCAGTCTCTCCGCACCCGATTCTTCTCTCACTCTCTCGTTTGTTCGCTCGGCTTGTTCGCGTTTCCCTCATCGCCAGCCCTACCGCACGTACACAGACAAAGATCCCCCGTATAGCCTTTAATAGACTTGTGGGGCAAGTGCTGTTTGCGAGCAACTCAGGAAGGCCGGCACGGCTGACGAGGGGGTGGGTGGCCAGCGACACGCCCCAATATCTTCGCCTTCCGAACGCTGATGTTGTATACACACTACACCAGGTACTCATTTGAGTTCGAGTCGACCTGGGGAAGCCCAGGACCGGTTAGGTAATTGTCACCGGTGTTGGCTGCGAGTGGGAATCTAACTCGGGTCGCCGGGTTCGTAGCGCAGCGCCCTAACCGTGGCGCCACCGCTCCCTACACTCCCTACACACACACCGACGTGCAAACACTGACTCGTCACCCCCCTCTCTTCTGAACTCACCTGCTCCTCTCCCTTTGCCCTCTCCTCTCTCCTCCTCCGCCGCTGCCGAGAGCAGCATGGGCCAGGACGGCGGGGGCAGCATGAACGGCTCGCTGGAACACGGCGGTCCGGCGGGGCAGCCCGACCTGGACGCCATCAAGATGTTCGTGGGGCAGATCCCGCGCTCGTGGAGCGAGAAGGAGCTCAGGGATTTGTTCGAGCAGTTCGGCCCGGTCTACGAGATCAACATCGTGCGGGACCGCACGCAGAAGCCTCCGCAGAGCCGCGGTGAGTGGTCGTGCGGGCGGGATTTGGTGAATTATCGGGCGAACGTGCAGACGTTGGGCCGACGTTGGGGCGACGTTGGACCGACGTTGAGTCGACGTTGGGTCGTCGTTGTGGCAACGATGGACCGACGTTGAGTCGACGTTGGGTCGACGTTGTGGCAACGATGGACCGACGTTGGGTCGACGTTGGGTCGACGTTGGGTCGACGTAAGCATTTTGACGGTGTACGCTCACAATAACAAGCGGTAGCATGGACCCAAAAAAAAAACGCATAAATAATAACCAGAGTAAATGTAACGACATCACGGCTTCACACAGTCATCGCTCAACGCGAGCAAGCTCAAGTAATGCACGGTTCAGTTATAATTTAATAAGGGTTAGCGGAGTGATTATTCGACGTGTGAACATGTCGCTGTCTGGGAGAATTCTCAGAGCTGGGGATTTAAGCGTGAATTGTGAACGCGCGGGACGTTGCTTCCCTCTCCCCCTCCCCGTTGAACAGTGAGCATCTCTCTGACTGATTACCAGAGGCGTAGACACCCGTGTGCTACTGCGGGCACACCTGCCTGTGTGGGTGTCCATCTGCCGCAGAGCGCGTGGGATTGGCGACTGCGTTGCAACATCGACAATGCGCACAGGATACACGGAAGACACTGGGACGTGGGGGGGGGGGGTAGCGCGGGCGGGTTAGCGCAACCGCGCTTTGAAACCGGCGACACGAGTTCGATTCCTGGCCGCGGCTAACATCTGTGTCGAGTGATATCTGAACTGTCAACTACCTCACCTGGTATACAGGAGGTCGTCGGTTCGACCAAGACCCGGACGCATGTATAATTGTAGTTTGCGTGTCTCTCTCTCTCCCCGTGGTCGTTTGGATTTTTCTCCGGGTCCTCCGGATTTTTCCTCCACATCCAGCAACATGCGTTTATAGTAGTTGGCTGTTATCAATTGCCACACGATAAGCCGCTTCATTATTTGTGGCCACGTCGGTTCTGAAGATAACAAGCCAGACGGCTCAGTTGGGGCCTTACCTGATAAAATACAAATTGATTCGAAAAGAGATTAAATTAATTTCCAACCGGCAATGAAGTACGGTCAAACGGCCTCTCGCGATCGGCAGGGTGTGGCGGAGGCATTTAATCCTGCAGTGGAGTGACAAAGGGGCTGGCAGGTGGAGCGCTGTCACCGTGGCGAGCGCATTGCACTCCGAACACCGGCCACGGCCGAGTTACATCACCAGCGACGTTTCGCATCGGCGGCGAGCGGCATCCAAACCGGCCCTGGGCTCGCCCCATTCCCCAAACCTTCACTGGACCACCTTAAGCGGGGAGGGAGGGGGGTCAAGTACGGTCACAAATCTCTCCACGAAGGACGCAGCATCGGGCAGCAGAGACGTGAGCGCTGTAAACGATTTGGGAATCGCGCATTCAGTGACCACGCGCACGGCGGGTTTGCTGGCCGCCACATCTCGGCCTGCCTCGGCGTTTGGCTCGTCGGGCCCTCGCGCGCAACTGGTGGGGGTTGAGTCGGGGTCGACCCATGTGGTCGCGTTGTCTTCAGCGCTTTTTTTTGGCCCAGTCCGTGTGAAGTTCAACGTCTCGATCCCCACTGCAGCTGCCTTTGTCTTCTGCCGAAGATCCGAGAGTGGGGGGGGGGCGGGGGAAGTCGCAGCTGGGGTTCGTCATCGCGTTTGCCTTGCGTGGTGGCGCAAATCCCAAATATTAAAATTGCTTTCGCGGATATCCCGCTGCAGTCGCGACCGCCGCCTTTATTGCATAGGCGGTGATTGCCGCGGGCCCATGGGGAGGCGAATCACGACATGCGATGTTGAGCCCCTCCTCCACTTTCGATGTATACACTCGCCGTGAGATGACGGAAGAGATATTGTCGTAGGCACGCTTGTTCAGAGATGCAGCGGTAGAAGAGAGACGCAGATGAGAAAATGTCTGTGGTGAGATGAGAGGTATGTCGACTCTAAAATTAAAACTCATTTATTTAGAACTAATTTTTGTGTTTAGTTTGTTGTCCTTCCCCCGCACCTCCGATTAGCACGGTTGTATACGTACGGTGCGAAAGAAGTCCAACATACATACTGGACATACAGGACAAACATGTAATGAGATGATAGAAGAGAGAGATACAGGCAAAGACGGAGATGAGAGCGATTCATTAGCGCTATTTTTCCTCGACCTTTTAATCGTTTGTAAGAATCTGAACTCGAGCTTGGCATTTGGTGCCTCCGTGTCCGTGTGGATTCCCCGTGGAATCCCCCCGCCCGCCCGCCCGCCCCACCTTGAACTCCACGGGGCTCCACGCCTCTTCCCACGCGCGCTTTCGTGTGACGCCCAGCCCATAGCCACCATCACCACCAGCCACCACCACCAGCAGCCACCACCACCAACAGCAGCCACCACCACCACCACTACTACCACCACCACCAGCCACCACCACCAGCCACCACCACCATCACCAGCCACCACCACCATCACCAGCCACCACCACCACCAGCCACCACCACCACCAGCAGCAGCCACCACCACCAGCCACCACCACCACCAGCCACCACCAGCCACCACCACCAGCCACCACCAGCCACCACCACCACCACCAGCCACCACCACCACCAGCAGCAGCCACCACCACCAGCCACCACCACCACCAGCCACCACCACCACCAGCCACCACCACCAGCCACCACCAGCCACCACCACCACCAGCAGCCACCACCACCACCAGCACCACCACCAGCCATCACCACCACCACCACCAGCAGCCACCACCTCCAGCAGCCACCACCACCACCACCACCAGCCACCACCAGCCACCACCACCAGCCACCACCACCAGCAGCCACCACCAGCAGCCACCACCACCAGCACCACCAGCCACCACCAGCCACCACCACCACTACCACCACCACCAGCACCACCAGCAGCAGCAGCAGCGCATTGCCACGGCGCCATCTCACGAGGGGGCCACAGTGATCCTCGGCGGGCCTCTCGGCCCATGAAATGAATGGCCCCCCGGTGATTGATCGCGAGATGAAATGTCGCGATGGCCAGCGGCGGCGGCGGTCTGCGCGCCGCCGCCGCCTTGGTTGGGTTTGTCGGTGGCTGGAGCGACGCGCGAGGATCGAGGCTTTCTGCTCGCGAATGAACTGATGGATCCCCCCCTCCCACACCCCTCCGCCGGGTCTAATGCAACCTGTCTGGCAAGATGACATGAGTGTGTGTGCGCACGGGGAGCGGTGGCGCATCGGTTAGCGAGCTGCGCTACGAACCCGACGACCCGAGTTCGATTCGCGCTCACGGCAAACACCGGTGACGATTATTTGAACCGGTCATGGGCCTCCCCTATGTCGACTCAGCCTCAAATGAGTACCTGGTGCGGTGTGTAAACATCATCCACTAGGGAGACAATGGCGGCCGAGCGTGGTGCTGGCCACCCAACCCCTCGTGTGCCGTGCCGGCCTTCATAGTTTCTCGCTAACAGCACTTGCCCCAACAGTCTGTTAAGGCTATACGGGGGGTCTTTGTATGTTGTGTGATAGCCGTAAATGGCGAGCGGTAGCGCACCGGTTAGGACAACGCTGCGCTACGAACCGGGAATCCCGAGTTCGATTCCCGCTCATGGTCACCGATACCGGTGACGATTATCTGAATCGGTTCAGGGCCTACCCTAGTTCGTCGACTCATCTTCAAATGAGTACCTGGTGCGGTGTGTAAACATCGGCACTGGCGAGACAAAGGCGGCCGAGCGTGGTGCTGGCCACCCATCCCTTCGCGCGCGTGTCGACCACCATTGGTGCCGCTCGCTAACAGCACTTGCCCCCAACATCCCGTGCAGTCTATACGGAGGGCCTTTGTCTTTTCTGTGCGCGCGCGTGTGCGTTCATCTACGTAAATTATCGGAATCATTCTCAACTCGACAGGCAGTGGCGGCAGCGGTGCAACGTAGAGTGGATGGCAGGCGGCTCGGTGCGGGAGGCAGGGAGGGAGGCGAAAGGGAATTGTATCAAAGTGCTGATTTCCTCTTGGGTGTAATTGCTTGTTCGGAGAGAGAAGCTCAAGCGGCGCTGGGGCCGTCTTTACAATTGCGGTCGCTTTCTCTCTCTCTCGGCGTTGGCGTGGAGATGCCTCTGCTGCCACGTCCCATGATTCATCACCGCCAGCAGCAGCAGCAGCAGCGGCAGTGGTAGCGGCTTCAGCCGTCTCTCCTCCTTTTCGCACAGAGGTCCCATTGCCGCCGTGCGGTGGGGGGGGGGGGGTCCGCGGTTGCTCTGCACGGCTCCCGCGTGCGCACTCAGCTCGTGGACGCGTCGAGTCCGCAGCGATGAGCGATGTTTGTTTGCTCCGCGTGCTGCGAGAGCTTCTTTCGGGGGGACCGACACGCGGCTCTCTTTCTCCCACGGGGTCGAGCCGTGACGGAGACAATCGTGGTGCCGCACGAGACGTCACGCGGCACGAACGAACCCAGCACGGGTTCCACGTCGTCACGAGGGGCGCTCGGCTGCTCGGGTATTCTCGCACCGTGAGCTTCTGCTCCGTACCTCGTCTGTAGTCGGGTCCGCTGTCCTTACGCAGAGGTCCGTAGACTTACATCGAGACCCATAGCGTCACATCGTCTTCGAACACAGACGTCCCTCACCATTGCTTAGGGGTCAGCTGTTCAGATTTCCTTTCTCCCATGAACTTCTACGCTGTACCTCTTCTCTCGTCGCGTACGTACGTAGAACTTCTTTCGCACCGTACATAGCCAACCGCGCTCATCGGAGGTGCAGGGGAAGGAAGAAAAAACTAAAACAACGTCCTCGTATCGCACCGCACCAAACACTCCCATCAACTAATTGTAGATTTAAAGTTTTTGTGACTGCAAGGGTCCATACTCTTTGGTTTTTTCGGTCAAAAATAAAATTAAAATAAATTAAATCACGACGTTTCGGAGGCAACACAAGATTCCGTCTTGCTGTGACGGTGCAACCTGAAGACGGATTTAATTTATTTTTATTTTTTACCTACGTGACTTTACCGAAAAAACCAAAGAGTCTTCTCCCATCCCCGCCCCCCCATCGAGCTCACTCCACCTCTATCCGTCATGCACCGGGGGCATCTCCACCCAGCCATTCTCACGACATCTTCTCCGTCTCTTCTCAGCACGTGCCCGAAACTATCTCCGTCTCGCATTCCCGGACCTTTCTCGCGTCTCTGATTGACCCCTTGTGGCTCTAACTTCTTCATTCCACCTCCGTTCCATGAGGGCTCAGCAGCAGCCCGAACGGGGTCACCCCTCACATGACGTGACACCCAATGGCAGTGCCGGGCACGGTGGGGTGAGTTCCAGTTTGCTCGTTTTCTGTGTACGGTGATCATCGCAATCAGAATCTTTATTTCGACTGGAGCAGTGGCGTGGTAACGACATTGTCAGCTCAGGGGCCGTCCATAAATGACGTCACGCGATTTTGGACGATTTTTTACCCCCCCCCCCGCCTCGTCACACGGCGTCACAAAAAGTCAGACCCCCCCCCTCAAATATGACGTTACAAAGCTCAGCCCCCCCCCTCCAAAAATAAAACATGCTTCAAATCGCTTTAAACTATTGTCATTGTAGTGCGTATTTAATGTGACGCTGCACTCTGATGTTGTCGGAGAAAACATTTTTTTAAAGTAAATTTAATTAAGTAGAACGTGTTGTCTATATTTATTTAAAGTTACGCATTTTGATGTGATGTCACATTTCTCAAACAGCCCCCTCCCTCGTCACACATCGTCACAAATGTCTGACCACCCCGCCCCCCCTAGGTGCGTGACGTCATTTATGGACGGCCCCTCAGGGGGTGCGCCAATTGGTCAGTTGGTGCCCCAATATTGAATTAGTCTCGCACGGCCGCTAAGTGTGAGAGCTTCAATGAAGTTAAAGTAAAGCGTGCAACGTAATTGAAAGCATTTTCATCAAAATAAATTTAAATGCGTTTTTGTTTTTTGTTACGCTTTAAAAAACAAATCTCGTGGTGGTTGTCAAGGGGGTCCCATCTCGTAGTTTTGGCCACGAGAGGGGGGTTAGGGGCAAGCACCCCCTGCCCCCACGCTCGTTACGCTACTGGACTGGATTAATCCGATGAGCAATGAAGCTCTTTTTCGACCTATATCCGGTCGTAATAACAACAAAGCCCTTTGTCCGTAACGACTCACCCAGCCTTAAGACTCCTTTACGGGAGGGTCCTGCTACTTTGGGGTATTTTTTGGTCCAAGTTATATTTAGCTTCGTGCGGGAGGAAAATAAAGTCCTGTACCTGGAGAAGCCCCATGCACGCGCACAAAGGGATAACGCACAGAGCTGTGCACAGATGGATTCAATAATCTATTTTTCGCCTGCAAGATGCCCCCCCCCCCCCACCTTACAACCCAAGACTGAAATCCATGGTATTGCCAGCATCCTAGCAACAATCTAAACAGGCTCCGTACTGCTTGGCTTTCGACATCATTCAGGCTATGGTCATGTGGCCTGGATGGATTTGAAATCTGATCATCTCTTTTTTTTGGATCGAGGGTTCTTTACTTAGTAGATTAAACCCCGTATTGAGAATCCTCACCTCGCATGATGCATGTTCTTTATTCAAGCATGTGAACGCACATTGAGATTAATTATCAGCTAACATCGACATCCTATATTTAAGCAATTGAAGAGCCCATTAAAATTGATTATATTTCGTGAAGAAAAATACGTACTTTACACGCACGTTGAGAGACCTATTTGCTCTCCTGTCATTTAAGTAATTTAACTACGTGGAGGCACATTGGTAGCAATTAACCCCTTATCATTTGTCCTTTATTTTTCCACGTAAGAGCTCCTTGAGTGTTATTATCTCCCGCAATTGGCCCCCTTCACTTACTAGGCTGAGAGCTCATTGACCGACGACTTTCGTTTTGCAACGCAGACCGTGCAAGGGTTGACATTAGCGATGTGCAGGGTGCTCGGGGTTTATGCCGTCTTAGAATTCCAGTTGCACCGCGGGGAACGTCCCGATGTGACATATCGCAACGTTTTGACGACACGTCCTGCCACAGGAGGGATACTCCATTTCAACTGGACCCAACGAGTGCCCAAAGTAGAAGCAGGAAACAGGTTGCACACAGAAGAAGACGCCCCGATGATGATGATGCAGGCAGTGATGAGAAGGACACTGGCACGGTTTTGGACACACATGTAGAAAGATGGACAACAACAGAAAAATGAAACGTGGTTTTTTTTTTCGGAAAAATGTAAGGAACCGGAGAGAGAGAGAAATACCTAACTGAGAATGGCTTACCGACGACAACACAAGAGATTGGTGCCAGAAAGATGTGGCCACGACTTGATGGTATTGGCACAAGGGAGAGGAAAGTTGAAACCAATTACGAAATGTGCAGTGGACACCTACTACAGGCCATTTGCCCATGGCCCGTGTTGATGATGATGAAACCACAAAGTGGTACTAATTTTATTGAACCCAGATGAATAACGGGCTGAGTCAACCCCCGTACCAGGCTATGAATTCGCGACTCTCCAATCGTGAGCCGCTCGCTCTACCGCTGAGCGAGCAGGCCAGCTAAACTAATTATGATTTCCATAATGCAGGTTTTATGGGTTAGATCGCATAAATATAAATGTGTCGTGAAACCCGCCACTACCCACCACAGCCAATTAGTAAGGTTTGTCAGGTAATACTAATTGGCTGTGTCGGATGATGTTGGATGATACTGTATTATGCATAATATTGGTCGCGAAAGCCTACGTGTTAAACCAACATTTTTATTATTACAATAATATGCCGAATTGCGTCTCTCGCTTTGACGTCGTTTCGCAAATACGTCGTCACGTGATGGAAACCGCCACCCGGTTTGCGTCGCCTCAAGCCCACAACTCAAATCGCTGATCGCATCCCCCGCTCCCTTCTCATTATCCGTCGTCTCTCAGTCCTCCACCACCACCACCACCTCCACCACCACCACCACCACCTCCACCACCTCCACCACCACCACCACCACCACTTACCACCACCACCACCTCCACCACCACCACCACCTCCACCACCACCACCTCCACCTCCACCACCTCCACCTCCACCACCACCACCTCCACCACCTCCACCTCCACACCACCTACACCACCACCTCCACCACCACCTCCACCACCCCCACCACTACCACCACCACCCCCACCACCACCACCCCCACCACCACCACCACCACCCCCACCACCACCTCCACCACCACCTCCACCACCACAACCACCACCACCACCTCCACCACCACCACCACCTCCACCACCACCACCACCTCCACCACCTCCACCACCACCACCACCTCCACCACCACCACCTCCACCACCACCTCCACCACCACCTCCACCACCACCTCCACCACCACCACCACCACCACCACCTCCACCTACCACTGTCGGTCGCTCTGATTAGCGTCGTTTCGATATTCGTCGTCGTCGCATCTTTCAAGAACGCATCCCCGACGCAAATCGAGGTGTACTATGATAAAAAAAATAAAAAAAATCATAATGAACAGGCATGAATAGCCAGAGCCCGGGGGTTCACACGCAGGCCTAGCTTATTTGTGTTCGTGCCCGTTTCATTTGAAGCGAAAGGGGCACTTAAGATAACATTGTGAACGATGGGAGTGGATTGCAGTGGTGGTGCGGGTCAGTGAGCTTCCCGCTGTGCGTCGTGGATTTTTTTTTTTACGTCGGGCACGTGGCAAGGAACGAGATGAATTACGGTGGAAATTGCGTTCGCCCGATTTTTACACCACCACCAACAACAACATCATCATCATCATCACCGACATCGTCATTTCGCAACGTGAATGCCGAAATGCGCCGTGGGATATTTGTGGCGGTTGTGGACAAAGCGGCTGAGATGGGAAGGGAATTGCGCACCGCGGCGTTCGGGCTACAATAATGTCACGTGCTGGATGCACACGCAGCGACACCACTCGCCTGACAAAGACAAAGGTCCCCTCCCCGCCGTATAGCCTTAACAGACTGATGGGTGAAGTGCTGGATACGGCGAGCACCTGTGAAGGACCGGCACGCCCGAACGCCTTTGTCTCCCCGGTGCTGATATTTAGACAGCAACACCAGGTACTCATTTAAGGCTGTGTCGATCTAGAGGAGGCCCAGGACCGGTTCAGATAATCGTCGCTAGCGTTGACCGTGAGCGGGAATAGAACTCTGGTCGACGGGTTTGTAGTGCAGCGCAGCTAACCACCGCGCCACCGCTCTTTGTGCCGACCTATAAACACAACAACAACAACAACAACCGCCATTCGCCACTAAGTGGCGGCGACGTCACCATGGCGCTCGTGCCAGGCTACGTGCACGTCAAGGAGGTCGTACACTCGCACTGCTGCGCTGCGCAAACACAGCGCCGTAGCTAGCGAGAGTGCCGGCGGTGTAACAGCACCGGGGGTCAAAGGTCGGAGGGTCCCGGCCCGGGGCGCAGGGCTACGAAGCGTTTGGGAGGGGGTGTGAGTGGACGAGGGGGCCGGGGGGGCCAGTGGGGGGGGGGGGGGGGGGGGGCAGAGGGGGGGGCATCTCATTCCCTGTGCCAGTGCCAAAGCCATCCACACACCACGCCGCTGCTGGCACAACGCGTGCAGCAACGCGAGCAGCCGCCGTCTGATAGCGCCGCTTGATTGTTGCTTGACACTGAGCATGCACACCACAAACAACAACAACAATAAACATTTACTCACCACCGTGAAGGAGCCCCTCCCCCCTCCACCCGTGTACACCACGTGTTCAATCCGCGCCGCCACCGCGTCCCATTAATGGACATCCACGCGGTTTTTATTTTTATATTTTTAAACGAAGAAAAAAAAACCCACTCCCAATTCGCCCGTTATGTTTTATTTAATTGGTAAATCGCATAAGACATCCGCGCTGGGGAAGAATAGAGAGCTGGTAAACTCATTACCGGCGAGGCGCTGCCGAGTAGCAGGCGATTCCTCCCGTGAGATCGCACAAGGTAAATGTCAGGGCTGCTCAAAGCGCTCTTGACACAGCGAGACGAGGCGAGCGAGCGAGCCGCTAATCCGGCCAGCAGCGTTCGCCATCGCCGCCGCCGCCATCGCCACCGCCAGTGATATTTGTACGTACACATACATCTAGAAAACACTAAAGTTTCGTCGTCTTATTATTTTGATTGTCGTTTAGCAATGGGGGGTGGGGGGGGGGTAGGAGCGGGCATGCAGGGTGGGCCTCGCACAAGAGAGGGCACCAGAACGGACCGTGTGGGATTTTTTTGTTGTTCGCTGAACACCCAGGTCAAGTGGCTCAGCGAGCGCCTCGCCATCGGGATGGTCCGCGGAGTTCAAGTCCGTGGTGGCGATGTGTTAACTCCATCGCCTGGTATACAGGATGGTGTGGGTTCGATCCCGACCCTGACGACAGTATATTTGGAGTTTGCGTGTCTCTCCGTGGTCGCGTGGATTTTTTTCTCCAGCTTCTCCGGGTTTTCCCTCCACACAGAAACATCCGTTCAGAGTATTTGGCTGCTATAATTGTTCACGTGATAAGCCACTTCACTGAGCTACTATTTGTGGCCAGGTCGCTTCTGACAACGCGCTATATAGCTCAGTGGGCTTCACCTGATAAAATAAAAAAAATTATATAGTTTGTAAAAAATTACAGTTTAAATCCGGTTTGCGGGATTGACTAAACTAATTTTCTCTGCGGGTTCGATAAAATGGATTACACTTTGTGAGAGAGGTAACTACCATTTGTCCTCTGGATATGCCTGTCCCCTGCCATAGGAATGACGAATTTCCACCGGTGGATGAGGTGCTGTGAACGGGCCTTCAGGGACGTCTTGGCGGTGCTGGTTGTAGCGGCAGCTGAATTGGCAAAATTATCATCATTATTGGGACACTGGTCTCCTAGCCAGTACCATTGCCAGCGTCACTGATATTCCCAGATATCAATATTTTTTTAGTTGTCTTTTTTAGAAATGTTCAGGAAAAAAAATCCCATCAACATCATGTGCAGCAATATGAGTGAAATCGTCATGAGCATAATCATCAGCAGAAGCAATAGTAGCGGCATCATGTGCAGCTGAGGAATCAGTCGTGTCGTATTCTCTGCAGCAGAAGTTAATTAAATCATCATCAGGCACAGCAGCTGCTGCAGTAGTCAGCAGTAGCAACAGCAGCAGCAGAAAAAAATCATCGCCGTCAAGACAGCGCGCACACGCGATGCACATTAAATCGGAGTGCATCCAATGACCAGTCTTACCCACCACCCTCCACCGATACGGTGTTTGTAGATAATAAGCCACCCTGTCAGACGCACACCACCATCATCAGCAACAGCAGTGACAGCACACGTGCAACGAAATCGTCGTCCGTTTAATTGACAGCCACATCGTAAGTGGCAGCAGTTGCATCGAATCGAACCATCGGCAGCATCGTCGTAATAATAATGGGTGGCTGTAGCATAATGCATCGTGACTGCATCAGCATCATCATGAGCAGCATAAGGAGCAGCTGGTGAATCGTCAGCATCAGCAGCAGCATCAGCAGCAGCATCGGCAGCAGCATCGGCAGCAGCATCGGCAGCAGCATCGGCAGCAGCATCAGCAGCAGCAGCATCAGCAGCAGCAGCAGCATCAGCAGCAGCATCAGCAGCAGCAGCATCAGCAGCAGCAGCAGCATCAGCAGCAGCAGCAGCATCAGCAGCAGCATCAGCAGCCATTCTAACCGCACTGGCGAATGAGGGCATTTCTCGTAACGATCAAAATAACGGCAGCGATGTGTAACCAATAACAAAAGCAAACTCAAAATAACAGCACGACTGGCCACTACGCACTTGCCACACGCGAACTTTCGCAGTGCACGCTCCTGCGAAGGCCCCAAAAAGAGTAGAAACACGTGACGAGAAGATGCGCCGTGCACCGTGGAAAGCATTAATACAAAATGGGAAATAAATGCATGAGACTGAAATCTAAGTAATTGTTTTTGTCTTCTCCTGGCAGTGCCTAATGAAGTGTCCCAGCATCTGCCCGACGGAGTAAAGGCCTGTGACATGTTTATTATTTATTTATTCACAATCCTTGTCAGCACTCCAATTTGCGTGGCCTAAATTGAAGTTATCTGGCTACACGGCTCGTAGAGATTGGCGCGATGGGGGGGCAGAGAGGGGGTGGAGGGAGGGAGGAGGGAGGAAGGGGGGGGGGGTGCTAGTGGAGAGGAGCAGAGAATCGCATCTTGGTTTTACCCACCGCGCTTTATCAATTGCGCTCTTTCCCATGCAGACGTGACCACGCGAACTGCACCGCATGTCCCGTATCAGGAGATTGCCAATAAGACCGCGTGATCACCGAGCCTCAGTTACCGTCTGGCTGGGAGCGTCGGCGCGATTTTGCCACCCGGAGAGTTTGCTCATGCCGCTGGCGTGTGAATTTGAGGCCGGTGACGGAGCGTGTCACCTTGTCGCTATCAATGCACGCGCTGAACTTCTTTCGCACCTTACATAGGCAAACGTGCTCATCGGACGTGCGGGAGAAGGACAGCAGAATCAACGCAAAGAGCAGTGCTCAAGAAATGAGTTTTCAATCTAGAAAAATGTGTAGCTCCAGTGGATTCCTAATAGCGAGTAAAATGCGTCGTGGCATCTTCACGTGTCATTGTATAGCAGCAGCAGCATCATCGTCGTCATCAGCAGCTATGGCGACTGCAGCAGAAACCATCAGCAGCAGCAGCACGGTCGTTGCCATCACTATTATCACCATCATCATCATCTTTATCAATAACATTATTAATAGCAATAACATAAATATCATACTACTCATCAGCAGCAGCATAAGGATCACAATTCCATCATCATCAGCGGTAGCAGAAGCATCATGTGGATGATCAGCAGCAGCAATTGGCATTACCAGCAGCAGGCTGAACATTGTAACGTGTTTTTCTTTTCAAATTGTTACTTTTGCTTGGCGAACTCAAACATATATTTTTCTCAAAAAACATATAATCATCTTCATCATCATCAGCCATTATCAAACCACTGCTGTATGCAGGTCTCCCCAATCCATCGCCACCTCTCGCGGACCTGTGATGGAATCTTGATTTGAAGCTTTCGTGACTGCAGGAATCCATACTCTTTGGTTCTTTCGGTAAAGTCACGTAGGTAGAAAAATAATAGATCACGACGTTTCGATCGCAACACAAGCAATCGTCATCAGTTGGGACAACCACAGCAAGAAAAAAACTGCTGAAGTAGGCGAGGAATGTTGACGACAGTCCCCTGCACAAGCGCTGACCCCATCGCTCCATCTTCGCGTTTTCCTCCTTTGGCTGCCACTCCACCGCTAGTCTCGACCACTCGACTCCATCCCTTCAAGCCCGCTTGTACTTTTCTCAACAGTCCATACGGTGTCGATAACGACGTCCATGTGTTCTCTTATCCAAACAATAAAAAAACAATGACAATTATTATTATTATAGGAGAGCCTCCAGGACCAATATTTTTTTAGGAGGTCCCTGCATTTGGATGTCTGGCCGATCCTATTCGTGAGTGTCTGGCTCTGTGTGGGGATGGGGGCCGGAGAACGCGGAGAAGACCCGGGACGTGGGGAACCCTCCCGGCCAGACGCGCTGCACTTCAAGCGCTGCAGAATCCGCCGCTCGGGAACGCGGCCACGCGGGCTAGCGCCGTCGCTCAACTCGTTGCAGGGGCTCGCGGTTCGACTTCTAGCGGCCGCCCTGATTAATACTGCGGTGTGCGACGAGCCCTAGACGTACGACGTGCCATCTGCTCCCTCGCTCATTAGCGAGTCTCAGAGCAGGCGGCGTTAAAGATTCCGTCACGTCGTTCGCAAGAGTCGGCCGTTTTGTTCTTGCGTCACGGTCCGCATTTGCCAAATTTACATCGCAGATCGCCCAATAGAGATTAAACAGTACGGTACACAATACAGTACACAGTCATCATCGCCCCCTCTTGCGAAAATCTGGCGGGACCCCTCCTGAAAAGTCATCGGACTCGGCGAGGCTTTCCCGTGTAAACAAGTGGAATACGAAGAGGCTACAACTATTTTTATTTTATTTTACCAGGCGAGGCCCACTTTTTTTTGTACCTACGTGACTTTACCGAAAAACAAACAAACCTAAGAGAATGAATCCTTGCAGTCACGAAAGCTTCAAATCTAGAATTACTCACGTCGCTCTTTTTCAGAAGCGACCCGGCTGCCACAAATGATAGCCCAACGAAGTGGCCTGGGGATGTATAGCGGTGGTTAAATGAAGACGACTACGGCTCAGCCACACGAGTTCCTCTCTCATTACAGATTCTCATAAGCAGGCTTTGTGCCATTGTCAAAGGGAGGCTTTGTACCATTCGCAAAGCAGCCTTGACAGCGGAGTTAAACATTCCCAGCTCTCAACGCTTCCCAACGTTGGGCCCAACTTTTCTCTATTCCCTCTACAAGTTTCCTCACTCTCGAGTTTCCACTCCTTCCTCGGGCGTTCTGCTGGGGTTAATTTTTTATTTTGGCACCGTGACCGCAAAGGCTCTTTTGAAAGAAAAAAAAACACAGTTAAGATGTCTTTATCCAATTCTTCTAAAATATCTTAAGGAAGAACCCCCCCCCACCACCACCCACCCCGCTCAATTCCGCACTGTCCCGCGAATGATCTCTCTCCCCGCGGCCGTACGCATTCGCCACCTTAAAGACGGCTTCATTAAGGCCGGTACTTAATGGTCGTCTTTCCATCTCCCCTCCACGTATTACTTTAAGTTATTCTAATCTATCTATTTTCCGGACTTAATAACTGTAAAGCCAACGTTGACGCTAGTTACGCGGCTCGCTGCCTTCTTACACACACACACGTGCCACGGGTCCGTCGCCATTACCACGTGGAAAATAATTGGGTCGTTAAAAATAGCAGGTGCGGTATTTCACTGGCACTGAGATGGTGGGGTAGGGAGATCTTCACGCTCGGGGCTGGCTGGAGAAGAAGAAAGCCCAGACGGGCTAAGAGACCACGGTCGCATTTCCTGTCACTGACACAATATACACGTTTTGAATCGGTGATTGTTAATTAATCCGCCGTTACCGTGTGGGTGGCGGTGGGGCAGCGGTTAGCGCATTCCCCTAGATCAAGAGTCGGCGACTTGCAGCTGGGAGCCGCATGCGGCTCTTCAAGGACCGCTTCGTGATGTTCTTTATTAAGGACCCCCCCCCCTCCCCCCACCGTCTCGTGTTCGCCACGAGCATCGCGGCTCGTGGGATATTGGAGTTCATCGCCGAATTCGAACAAAAAAATGTCTCTTCTCATTATTATTATTATCGGTCGCCGACGCCTGCGCTACGCACACGGAACACATGAGTGCGATACCGGCCAGCGTGGGGAGGTATGGTCAGTCAGTCCCGGTGAGCCACACACCGCACGGGGAAGGCCTTCGTCTAGCAGACCATTGACGAAGGGCTGGCTATTGTAGTACTCTTACTAAATGGACAACAACAACAATGTTTATCTCGCTGTGCATTATGTCAAAGAGAGGCCATTTGACTGAAACCTCTCAATTTTGTGACTGAATTTGCTCGTTTATGCCACGGCTGGCGGAAGGGCCTCCACGAGCTGGAGCTCGAGACAGCCCCATCTCAAGGGTATTTGGCCTACTCTTCCACGCTGTCTCGGTGTCTTTGAAGAGGTGGGAGTAGCCAGACTTTACCCCACCACGCTTAACCAGTCGATCGACTAACTGTGGTTATACCCGTTTAATGCCGCCGGGTGGACAGAGACGTGGGGTGGTGGTAATTCCACATTGCTATGGCGGGGGGGGTGGGGGCGAGTCTATCCATAGAACAACCACCGTTGACGTCTCCGCAAAGCGGTACCCATTTTATACCGACCCCAGAGGGACGATGATGGACTGAGTCATCCCCCAACCAGGAGTGGAACTCGCAACATTTTTATTGCGAGTCTATACATACTGTACTATATATATATCCCGTAGAGCAATATATAAAAAGCATTAACTACTGAGAGGCGTCGTGCTAATGTGTCGCATAGCGGTCCCATGTAACCGTGTTCGGAAATTGCTGTGTTTAATGTGCGTGCCGAATATTCCTCCGTTATTACCTCGCTGCATCTGGTGGGCACGACGAGATGGAGACCACAACTTTGGCACACATTCGCCTCGCTCGCTCTCTCTCTCTCTGCTCCCCGCCGTAACACCCCCCAATTCCCATTCACGGCCAATAAATCCCGAAGACAAAGATCCCGTCCCCGCCGCCGCCGTCCCCGCGAAGCCTGCGGTGTGGCAATTTGCTGTTCGCGAGCACCTATTAAGGTCGCCAGGGTGCACGAGGAGGGGTGAAGATGGGCGTGGTGTGGCCAGAACCGCTCCCGGCCGCCTTTGTCTCGCCGTCGCCGATGTTTTTGCGCATTGTGCCAGGAAATAGGTCCAGGACTGCTTCGTGTGATTTGTAAATCTACCGTGGGACGAGGACCTCCGATCGCCGTGTGGGTGGTGGCAGCTACTTCACCATACTTAGCCACGCAGAGCACTTCGCAGGGAGCACTCGGCACACGGCACAGTAGCCATTTAAGGTCGAGTCAACCTTTAGGGGCGATATAATTCGCCACTGATGTTAGCTGTGGGCAGGAATCGAACTCGGGTTACCGGCTTCGGAGGGCTGCTCCATGGTCCACTCCGCCACCAATTCATCAAAAAACGTATCAACGCATACACCATCGCCCCCCCCTCCCCCCTCCCTGCGTCGTTCTCTCTTCTCCCCTCCCCACCCTCTCGACTCACATCCGTCGCCCACCCGTGCACGATGCAATTGCGTCAAGAGAGGAATAAACACGCAGAGTGCACTAACGTGCGCGCTAAATGACGCGTATGATCACCCACAGTGGCTGGCCGACCGTGATTGACGTGAGAGTTCGTGCGTGTGGCCGCGTGTGTGTGTGATGTGTGTGTGTGTGCTGTGTGTGTGTGCTGTGTGTGTGCTGTGTGTGTGTGGATCTGTGACTGTGTGTGTGCTGTGTGTGTGTGGATCTGTGACTGTGTGTGGCTGTGTGTGTGTGTGCTGTGTGTGTGTATGCTGTGTGTGTGTGTGGATCTGTGACTGTGTGTGTGGCTGTGTGTGTTTGGATCTGTGACTGTGTGTGTGGCTGTGTGTGTGTGGATCTGTGACTGTGTGTGTGCTGTGTGTGTGTGTGGATCTGTGACTGTGTGTGTGGCTGTGTGTGTGTGGATCTGTGACTGTGTGTGTGGCTGTGTGTGTGTGGATCTGTGACTGTGTGTGTGGCTGTGTGACTGTGTGTGTGTGTCTGTGTGTGTGTGGATCTGTGACCGTGTGCATGTCCTGTGTGTGTAGATCTGTGACTGTGTGTGTGACTGTGTGACTGTGTGTGGATTTGTGACTGTGTATGTGCTGTGTGTATGTGGATCTGTGACTGTGTGTGTGGCTGTGTGTGTGTGGATCTGTGACTGTGTGTGTGGCTGTGTGACTGTGTGTGTGTGTCTGTGTGTGTGTGGATCTGTGACCGTGTGCATGTGCTGTGTGTGTGGATCTGTGACTGTGTGTGTGACTGTGTGACTGTGTGTGGATTTGTGACTGTGTATGTGCTGTGTGTGTGTGGATCTGTGACTGTGTGTGTGGCTGTGTGTGTGTGGATCTGTGACTGTGTGTGTGGCTGTGTGACTGTGTGTGTGTGTCTGTGTGTGTGTGGATCTGTGACCGTGTGCATGTGCTGTGTGTGTGGATCTGTGACTGTGTGTGTGACTGTGTGTGGATTTGTGATTGTGTATGTGCTGTGTGTGTGTGGACCTGTGACCGCGTGTGTGTGCTGTGTGTGTGGCTGTGTGACTGTGTGTGTCTGTGTGTGTGTGGATCTGTGACTGTGTGTGTGCTGTGTGTGTGTGGATCTGTGACTGTGTGTGGCTGTGTGTGTGTGTGCTGTGTGTGTGTATGCTGTGTGTGTGTGTGGATCTGTGACTGTGTGTGTGGCTGTGTGTGTTTGGATCTGTGACTGTGTGTGTGGCTGTGTATGTGTGGATCTGTGACTGTGTGTGTGCTGTGTGTGTGTGGATCTGTGACTGTGTGTGTGGCTGTGTGTGTGTGGATCTGTGACTGTGTGTGTGGCTGTGTGTGTGTGGATCTGTGACTGTGTGTGTGGCTGTGTGACTGTGTGTGTGTGGCTGTGTGACTGTGTGTGTGTGTCTGTGTGTGTGTGGATCTGTGACCGTGTGCATGTGCTGTGTGTGTGGATCTGTGACTGTGTGTGTGACTGTGTGACTGTGTGTGGATTTGTGACTGTGTATGTGCTGTGTGTATGTGGATCTGTGACTGTGTGTGTGGCTGTGTGTGTGTGGATCTGTGACTGTGTGTGTGGCTGTGTGACTGTGTGTGTGTGTCTGTGTGTGTGTGGATCTGTGACCGTGTGCATGTGCTGTGTGTGTGGATCTGTGACTGTGTGTGTGACTGTGTGACTGTGTGTGGATTTGTGACTGTGTATGTGCTGTGTGTGTGTGGATTTGTGACTGTGTATGTGCTGTGTGTGTGTGGATTTGTGACTGTGTATGTGCTGTGTGTGTGTGGACCTGTGACCGCGTGTGTGTGCTGTGTGTGTGGATCTGTGACTGTGTGTGTGGCTGTGTGTGTGTGGATCTGTGACTGTGTGTGTGACTGTGTGACTGTGTGTGGCTGTGTGACTGTGTGTGTGTGTCTGTGTGTGTGTGGATCTGTGACCGCGCGGCCTCAAATGAGTACCTGGTGCGATGTGTAAACATTGCCACGAGGGAGACAAAGGCGGCCGGGCGTGGTGCTGGCCACCCACCTCTACGTGTGCAATGCTGCCCTTTAAAGGTGCTCGCTTCCAGCACTTGCCCCCAAAAGTCTGTTAAGCCTATACGGGGGATCTTTGTGTTTGTGTGTGCGTGCAGGCTGCTGCTTTGTGACGTTCTACACGCGCAAGGCGGCTCTGGAAGCACAGAATGCGCTGCACAACATCAAGACCCTTCCCGGGGTGAGTGGATGATCGCCACGTGCGTTTCCTAAGCACCGTGCCACTGTATTTAGCACTTCTATTGCATTGGTGTTTCTCGTGTGTTCTGCTCAACTTGCGCTATGAATGAATGCGTCCTACAAGTGAATTCCAACAGCAGTTCGCCCAGCGTGAGCCTTGCCCCCGCGGGTCGACCCCATCGCTCCCGTTCACGACGATCAACAATTCGCGCGTGCGGTCCATCGCGCGCTAATTAGTGACGTCACTAAATTAATGACAACAATTATGACGTCATGCAATTGCCATGCTCGTTCAATTGCTTTTTACAAAATACTTTAACGCAATCGTGCTGATTACTTAAGACATATTTGGTCGTTAAAAACACATTTCATTAAGAAATACAACCGCTATAGTTGAGCGAATTGTACGATGCAATGATCGTGGATCTTATATCGCGTGATGGATTGTAGTATCGCCCTCGGAGGGATTATAGTACTGGTAGGAACCACCTGGTTCCACCAGCCCACAGGGGATTATTGTGTCCGTCCGTCCGTCGTGCATCCAAAAATGGGAGGGGTGGGGCTGGGTGGAGAGGGGAGGGTGGGGATGGGCTGGGTGGGGAGGGTGGGAAGGGGCTGGGTTGGGCTGGGTGGGAGGGGTGGGGCTGGGTGGGGAGGAGCTGGTCACCCCGTGGTGCCCTTATAAAACTCAACGTTTAACCTACTCACGCCGGCTTGTGCCCGCCCTCACACTCGGGCATATTTGCGGAATACACCACGCCGCCGTTGACCCTGGCCATTGACCGAGCAACCCAACGTTCCTACCAGCTCCCTCCGCAGGACAATGTGTTTAATTTGCACGGATGTTTGTGTGCGTGTGGAGCGGCGTAAGTGTTGATTGGTCAGCGCACTGCGCTACGAACCCGGCCACACGAGTTCAAGACCCCCTCGCGGATCACGTCGGCGACGATGTTAAACCGGTCCTGATTCAATTATTGAATGAATACCGAATACACAGTGCGATGGGAAAACGTCAGTATTGGGGAGACAAAGGCGGACGGGCGTGGTGCTAGCCACCCATTCCCTCGTGTGCCGTGTCTGCCCTTAATAGGTGCTCGCAGACGACAATTGCCCCAACAGTCTGTAAACGTCTCTACATGTACTATACATACTCTTTGGTTCTTTCGGTAAAGTCACGTGGGTATAAAAATAAAATAAATCACGACGTTTCGTGCTTTCCCACCTGATGACGAAACGTCGTGATTCATTTATCTTTTTCTACCTTCGTGACTTTACCGAAAGAACCAAAGAGTATGGATTCCTGCAGTCACGAAAGCGTCAAATCAAGATTGTACTCGATATGTCTTGCGTGTGCACGTGTGTGTGTATAGACTGCGTGTGCGTGTGCACGTGTGTGTGTGCACGCGTGTGTGTGCACGCGTGTGTGTGTGCACGTGTGTGTGTGTATAGACTGCGTGTGTGTGCCCGCACACACAAAGATCCCCCGTATAGCCTTAACAGACTGTAGGGGCAAGTGCTGTTAGCGAGCACCTATAAAGGCCAGAACGGCACACGAGGGGGTGGGCGGGCCAGCACCACGCCCGACCGCCTTTGTCTCCCCAGTGGCGATGTTTACTCACCGCAACCAGGTACACAATTCAGGCTGAGTCGACCTAGAGGAAGGCCCAGGACCGGTTCAGATAATCGAACCCGGATCGCCGGGTTCATAGCGCAGCGCGCTAACCGCTACACCACCGCTCCCCACACACACAGCTACACACGCACACACGCACACACACGCACACACGAACACGCACACACACACGCACACACACACGCACGAACACACACGCACACACACGCACGAACACACACACACACTCACACACACACGCACACACACACGCACACACACGCACACACACGCAGACACACTCACACACACGTGCACACACACACACGCACACACACGCACACACGCACACGCACACACACGCACACACACGCACACACGCACACACACACGCATACACACACACACACGCACACACGCACACACGCACACACACGCACACACACACGAACACACGCACACACACACACACACACGCACACACACACGCACACACACACACGCACACACACGCACACACACACACACACGCACACACACGCACACACACGCACACACGCACACACACACACGCACACACACGCACACACACGCACACACACACACGCACACACACACACACACGAACACACGCACACACACACACGCACACACACACACACGCACACACACACACACGCACACACACGCACACACACACACGCACACACACACACGCACACACACACGCACACGCACACACACGCGCACACACACGCACACACACACACACACGCACACACACACGCACACACACGCACACACGCACACACACGCGTGCTTCATTACTACAGGCAGGTCACACAGCTGCAGCCCCCAGCTCTGTAGAGCAGCGGACAGACCCAGTCACATCTGCTGCATGACACCAGTTCCCCAGACACCCGGAGCTGAGAGATACACACACACAGACAAAGGTTCCCCGTATAGCCTTGAACTGCAGCCAATTCCTATGAAGGCCGGCACAGCACACGAGGGGCTATGTTGGGAACACCACGCCCGGCCGCCTTTGTCTCTCCATTGCTGATGTTTCCACATCGCACTCGTGACTCATTCAGTACTCAGTGTTGTGCTGCTGCTGTGACACTCTGAGTTTACATTATGAGACCTCCTTTACCAGTGGCAAAATATAGTAATAGGTTTTTACCCTTTCAACTGGTACAAAAACTGACACCTTTATACAAGGGGTCATGTTTGGTCCACACCCGAGACAGCTTTTCTTAGAGCCTAGTCTCCATTGGTCCAACATTGGTCCAACACCAATGGAGACTAACTTCAAGGACAGTGCATATCATTATCATTATCAGAGTTGTTTATTTTTGTTTGCATGCTTGTGTTGTCTGCATGCTTGTGTTGTCTCTGAGTGTTGTGCTGCTGCTGAAACACTCTGAGTGTTGTGCTGCTGAAACACTCTGAGTGTTGTGTTGCTGAAACACTGAGTGTTGTGCTGCTGCTGTATCACTCTGAGTGTTGTGCTGCTGCTGAAACACTCTGAGTGTTGTGCTGCTGCAACACTCTGAGTGTTGTGCTGCTGCAACACTCTGAATGTTGTGCTGCTGCTGAAACACTCTGAGTGTTGTGCTGCTGCAACACTCTGAGTGTTGTGCTGCTGCTGAAACACTCTGAGTGTTGTGCTGCTGCAACACTCTGAGTGTTGTGCTGCTGCAACACTCTGAATGTTGTGCTGCTGCTGAAACACTCTGAGTGTTGTGTTGCTGCTGAAACACTCTGAGTGTTGTGCTGCTGCTGAAACACTCTGAGTGTTGTGCTGCTGCTGAAACACTCTGAGTGTTGTGCTGCTGCTGAAACACTCTGAGTGTTGTGCTGCTGCTGAAACACTCTGAGTGTTGTGCTGCTGCTGTATCACTCTGAGTGTTGTGCTGCTGCTGAAACACTCTGAGTGTTGTGCTGCTGCTGAAACACTCTGAGTGTTGTGCTGCTGCTGAAACACTCTGAGTGTTGTGCTGCTGCAACACTCTGAGTGTTGTGCTGCTGCTGAAACACTCTGAGTGTTGTGTTGCTGCTGAAACACTCTGAGTGTTGTGCTGCTGCTGCTGAAACACTCTGAGTGTTGTGCTGCTGCTGAAACACTCTGAGTGTTGTGCTGCTGCTGCTGAAACACTCTGAGTGTTGTGCTGCTGCTGAAACACTCTGAGTGTTGTGCTGCTGCTGCTGCTGCTGTCGCCACGTGGCGCTCTGCGCGTGTTACGTCGTGAATCTTCGCCACGGCGAGGGCGCTCGCTGATGGCATCTGTCGGCGGCTTCTCCCCGTGCCTCTTTAATTGCTCCAAGCCCTCCCAATCAATGAGGCAACTTTTTGCCTTCTTCTTTTCACCGCTACATTCTTTCATTATTTCCTTCACCCGCATGTCAGTACCGTCACGCATCCCAGACGCACGCTCTTCCCCCGACAGCTGCCCGATCTTTTATTTTTTCAACCTTCTTCGCTTTTCTCCGACAGACCAGGCAGCGTGCATCGTTTGGGGGGCCATGGAGGGGA
Source organism: Lampetra planeri (assembly GCF_965212315.1). Classification (NCBI taxonomy): domain Eukaryota; kingdom Metazoa; phylum Chordata; class Hyperoartia; order Petromyzontiformes; family Petromyzontidae; genus Lampetra; species Lampetra planeri. The sequence goes on along the minus strand of NC_136122.1, from coordinate 12,815,441 downwards.
GTAGAATATGGGGGGGCAGGGCGGGGGGTAAGGTGGTGGGGGGGCGCAGGAAAAGAGATGCAAAGCGAGGGAGCGAGAGCCGAGGGAGGTTTTCGGGGGGCGCTGGGGAGATAGAACCGTGGTGTCAGGCAGGGCGGGTGTGGGTCAGCATGCAGCCTTCATTACTGCGGAATAATAGCGTCGTCGTCGAGTATAAATTCCGATAATGAAGGGGTTGTAAGTGACATTTATCCCTTTGATATTTCTCCAGAGATTGGGTCATTACTATTGATGCTCGCCTTTTTTTACAGCCTTTGCCGACCACCCTCCCTGTATTTAAATGTAAATTGCCTCATGCGAGACGCCACAGCGAACTGAATTAATGACGGCTGAGAAAGGGGGTGGCTTTTTGTGGCACCGAGGCCCTCTTTTAAAATAGTTATCTCGCTCGCTCGCTCGTAGTTTCTTAGACTGCGCGGCGGATAGAATTTGTGCTTTGATCCTTTAACAACAACAACAAAATACACAATAACTCTTCGTCCTGAAGTCTCGCGCAATAGATATTTCATTTTTATATCTTTTTTTTTTTTTTGGGGGGGGGGGGGTTGTTGGTTGTGTTTACAAATTGATGCCCAGTAATGCGCGCCTTGGAGAATACATCACGGAACAGATAAACACTGCGGGACAGTGGTGGCCGCCCGGTGAATTTATCTCTGGGACATGGAAGTCTGTGGGGGGGGGGGGGGGATGGAGGTGGGGGTGGTGTAAGCAGTTCACAATCTATAGACTGGATAGGGGATTATGCAGGTGGGGGTGGTGTAAGCAGTTCACAATCTATAGACTGGATAGGCGACTATGCAGGTGGGGGTAGTGTAAGCAGTTCATGGGGGTGGAGGGGGCGGGTCACGAGTGGGGGGCTGCCCACCTGCTCCTCAAGGAAGTGTGTTTTCTCTATAGAGAATGTGTAATTACTTTATGGAGTGTGTGTTTTCTCTATAGAGTGTGTGTTTTCTCTATAGAGAGTGTATCTTCTCTATAGAGTGTATCTTCTCTATAGAGTGTGTGTTTTCTCTATAGAGAGTGTATCTTCTCTATAGAGTGTGTCTTCTCTATAGACTGTGTGTTTTCTCTATAGAGAGTGTGTAATTACTTTATGGAGTGTGTAACTCTGGGTTTTTGGGTTTTCGTCACGGACAAACAGCCACATCATTTAATTGCTGTTGGCCGAACATAGCCATTGCAGGACCAACAGTCAAAAAAAAACCTCTTTGGACTAAGCGCGACTTTCCTGGACAAACCAGTCATTACTAATGACCAGCCACTACTGTCTGTATAGCAGCATTGTCACAGAGGCTGGGCAGAGGAACGAGCAGGAGGAAGGGGCTGGCAGTGGTGACGGCTTCAATAGCGGTGCCGGCTTCGCACTCAAACTAAGGGCAACTAAGTCGCGTTGCCACCTTTTGTCAAACCCGGGGACACATCACTCAGCGAGCGTTCGGTCCGTCAGCACACCGCCGGATTGTGACCGCTCCCCACTGTGAACTCGATTTAAACTGCAATCAGCGCCCACCTTGATCTTACCCAGGCTAGTGGCATTTGGGCTATCTTCAATCCTCGAAAGTTCCTTACGAAATAAGTCTGCCGCTAAATATATTCTGGGTCGTTTAATCCCCCGGGTGAATTCACGGACCCTTAGAAGCTCCTCCACCCTGTCCATGCATAAAGACCCCCCCCCCCCCTCGCCCCCCACCACCACAAATGTGACAACCAAACTCAGTTTAAAATCCCTGAAATATCCTTGTGCCACTTTAAATCACCTTGGACCTCACATTTTCTTTCAAGTGTCCGTGCAATTGACCGCCTCCGCTTTTCGGACTTCAAGTTATAAATGTGCTCGTGTGCGTGATGCGTCACAATCCCAGCCTCGCTGTTGGTGTCTGGGTGTGCTGGTTGTGTTGGTTGTGTTGGTTGTGTTGGTTGTGTTGGTTGTGTTGGTTGTGCTGGTTGTGTTGGTTGTGTTGGTTGTGTTGGTAGTGTTGGTTGTGTTGGTTGTGTTGGTAGTGTTGGTTGTGCTGGTTGTGCTGGTTGTGTTGGTTGTGCTGGTTGTGTTGGTTGTGTTGGTTGTGTTGGTAGTGTTGGTTGTGTTGGTTGTGTTGGTAGTGTTGGTTGTGTTGGTAGTGTTGGTAGTGTTGGTTGTGCTGGTTGTGTTGGTTGTGTTGGTTGTGTTGGTTGTGCTGGTTGTGTTGGTTGTGCTGGTTGTGTTGGTTGTGTTGGTTGTGTTGGTAGTGTTGGTTGTGCTGGTTGTGCTGGTTGTGTTGGTTGTGTTGGTTGTGTTGGTTGTGTTGGTTGTGTTGGTTGTGCTGGTTGTGTTGGTTGTGTTGGTTGTGTTGGTTGTGTTGGTAGTGTTGGTTGTGCTGGTTGTGCTGGTTGTGTTGGTTGTGTTGGTTGTGTTGGTTGGGCTGGTCGTGTTGGTTGTGCTGGTCGTGTTGGTTGTGTTGGTTGTGTTGGTTGTGTTGGTTGTGTTGGTTGTGTTGGTTGGGCTGGTCGTGTTGGTTGTGCTGGTCGTGTTGGTCGTGTTGGTTGTGCTGGTTGTGTTGGTTGTGTTGGTTGTGTTGGTTGTGCTGGTCGTGTTGGTTGGGCTGGTTGTGTTGGTTGTGCTGGTCGTGTTGGTTGTGTTGGTAGTGTTGGTTGTGCTGGTTGTGCTGGTCGTGTTGGTTGGGCTGGTTGTGTTGGTTGTGTTGGTTGTGCTGGTCGTGTTGGTTGTGTTGGTTGTGTTGGTTGTGTTGGTTGTGCTGGTTGTGCTGGTCGTGTTGGTTGGGCTGGTTGTGTTGGTTGTGCTGGTCGTGTTGGTTGTGTTGGTAGTGTTGGTTGTGCTGGTTGTGCTGGTCGTGTTGGTTGGGCTGGTTGTGTTGGTTGTGTTGGTAGTGTTGGTTGTGCTGGTTGTGCTGGTCGTGTTGGTTGGGCTGGTTGTGTTGGTTGTGTTGGTTGTGCTGGTCGTGTTGGTTGTGTTGGTTGTGTTGGATGTGTTGGTTGTGTTGGTTGTGCTGGTCGTGTTGGTTGTGCTGGTCGTGTTGGTCGTGTTGGTTGTGCTGGTTGTGTTGGTTGTGTTGGTTGTGCTGGTCGTGTTGGTTGTGCTGGTCGTGTTGGTTGTGTTGGTTGTGTTGGTTGTGCTGGTCGTGTTGGTTGTGCTGGTTGTGTTGGTTGTGTTGGTTGTGTTGGTTGTGTTGGTTGTGCTGGTTGTGTTGGTTGTGTTGGTTGTGATGGTTGTGCTGGTCGTGTTGGTTGTGCTGGTCGTGTTGGTTGTGTTGGTTGTGTTGGTTGTGCTGGTCGTGTTGGTTGTGCTGGTCGTGTTGGTTGTGCTGGTCGTGTTGGTTGTGCTGGTCGTGTTGGTTGTGCTGGTCGTGTTGGTTGTGCTGGTTGTGTTGGTTGTGTTGGTTGTGCTGGTTGTGTTGGTTGTGTTGGTTGTGCTGGTTGTGTTGGTTGTGCTGGTTGTGTTGGTTGTGTTGGTTGTGCTGGTTGTGTTGGTTGTGTTGGTTGTGCTGGTCGTGTTGGTTGTGTTGGTTGTGCTGGTTGTGTAACCGTGATGCTTGTGCACGACTTTGCCGTCTGGAACTTCGCCGTGGTTCGGTCGTCGTTTGCGGATCGTTCCTCGTGCCCTGCACGTGCTGGGAGAAGGCTGTCGCGTGGCTCTGTGGCTCCGTGAGGCTCACGTCCACTCACTCTCTATATACATATCACGACGCTCTAACTGTTTGATGACAGTCACACGTGTAACAGCATTCGCGACGTGAACCGTGGATCGCTAAGCTCCTATTTGTTTTGCTGTGGTCACCGCAAAGCAACTGCGAATATCACAGTTGCACAAACGACGACGAGGTGTCTATGGCTCGAACCAGATCCGCTTCGACGATGAACACGTATCGCCCCCATTCGGTTTTAACCTGAGACCACAACAAACCGAAGCAAGGTAACGCTAAAAGATGCCAATTCCCAGACGCGTCCCCGGGTCAAACCGCGTGGAGGTGGCAACCCCCCATCGCTCACCCGACGATTTATGGCACAGGGGTGGGGAACGTCAGGCCCGCGTGCCGTATGAGGCCCACGAAATCATTTGGGGTCTGGCCCTGCCAAGGCAACCGCAGGCGGGACTCGAAATTCAATAAACCTAGGAGCAAACCTGGAAAAGCAGTTGCGAGTAGCAACAACATCATCAATACCAGCGAACATCACACGCCTCGCCAAAGAGAAGCAGTTCCAGACATCACATTAGGGGCGAGTTAATTAAAAGTTTGACCAAATTTTTCAGTGATAAATTTGTATAAAATTAATTTGTATAAATATCCAAATGGCCCTTGGCAGAAAAAAGGTTCCACACCCCGGGCTCATGGGGACGCGGCCCGTCGAAAGTTGCGCCACGGGCTCTTCGTGCTCCATCGCCGCCGTCTGGATCCGCGGCGTCTCGCTGGGCACGACGAGGCGACGTCGTTTCCGCGTCTCTGCGAGCTCGTGGGACCGCACGGTTGGGGTTTGTCTGCCGGACGTACCCGGGGTGGTGGGAGCAGGCCAGGCGTGGCGCGTTAATGGCGCGGTAACCGTCCGTGCGTCCTCATTCATTCGTTCGCTTCGCCGGGGGCGGTTTTTGTTTCTGCGGGTACGTGCGTGCGTGTGTGCAAGTGCGTGAATGTGTGTGTAAAGTGTGTGTGGGGGGGGAGCGGTTAGTGTCGCGGTTAGCGCGCTGCGTTACGAGCCCGGCCACCAGAAGTCGATTGCTGCTCACGGTCAACACAAGTGACGATTATCTGAAACGGTCATGGGCCTCCCCTAGGTCGACTCAGCCTCAAATGAACACCTCGTATGACGTGTAAACGTATCCAGTGGGGAGGCAAAGGCGGCTCTGCGGTAGTGCTGGCCACCCACCCTCTCGTGTACTTCACCGGCCCCTATCGCCTTAACAGGGGCAAGTGCTGTTAGCGAGCAGCACCTGTGAAGGCCGGCACGGCACACGAGGGCGTGGGTCGCCCGGCACCACGCCCGGCTACAAACCACTCCGATCCCTCCGCCTTCGCCCTGCGTGTCGCGTCTCTGCATTGCCGCCATCACCACCACCGCACGGCGCTTCTCTTGCGAAATCCTTGACAATCTTTTGTGGATTCTCACCAACGGCTCTGTGGGAGGCGCGCCGCACGCGGACTCTATCTCGTCTCCCTTCGCCGGCTCCCGTCAAGGCCTCCCACGGTCACACTCTGTGCATCCGGCTTCCACAGCAACATTGTTCCCCCCTCCCCCCCCGGCGCACGACTCACCACCACCACCATCAACATAATACTTGTCGGTTGTTCTTGTTGTTGTTGTTGTTGTTGGTATTTTTTACGTACACACACAAAACAAAATCTCCCCGCGTTTACGAGTGGGTGGAATTTGTCTCCCCGTCTGAATAAAGACGGAGTCGTTCGTGGAAATTCAAGATGGGACGCACCCAACACCTTGAAGTCATCTCGCGGTCTTGCCCCCGTCTTACTCCCCCATTCTCATCTCACTCCACTCCCCTACCCCTGCCACGCACTCCCGTCGGCTCCAGCAGCCGATGGCTTTCTCTCGTAGCCGCACGGCGACCTTCACTCGGTGGGAGGTCGCTCGCTCTGCCGCAGCTCCCTTACGACCGCCATCCATGCGGTCAGCTCCCTGTCCCCTGCCTGTGACGCCGTCTAAACCCGTATCGTACTGCAACGTCGACATTAGTATGGCAAGGACGAGCATTGGCTTAGGATCCCTATCGGCGTTTAATTGGATTGTGGTAATCGTCGTATCAAACGCGGGCGGGTGTGTTGGGTGAAGGGTTTTGAGTCGGGTCCCCGATGGGGATTTGAACTCGTAACTTTGTGATTGTGAATCGAGCGGTCCAAGCGCTTTCGCCGCGGTGCCGCACCACGGCAGTCAATAACAACCCGGCGTGGATTTATACAGCGGCGTCCAAATGTCACCGTGGCTCGTGACTGTACAGCAACAGCGGGCGCATGCATACAGTGGTATAGAGAGAGACGGGGGGCGGGGGTGGTGGCAAGGCGGTGACAGGCAGAGAGAGGTCTCGAGCCTGGACTTGGACGGGGACAGCAGGGAGCCGGCAGTACGGACGGCTGGGGAGAGGGGGGGCATTCCAGGTGATGGAGGCAGCAGATGGGGAATGAGCAACCTCCATCGCCTCCCCATAATTCCAGACTGTCAACGCGACGTGGGCCGCGATCCGATTTATAGAAACGACAAATAAGTTGTGCGACAATTGTTATTTAAAGCTTGTGGGGTTTTGTTGTTGTTGTTCATCATCTGGACCGCCCCCCCCCCCCCCCTTCCAACGAGTAGCGAGGGATTCTTGTTAGGTATTTGTGTCGTTCATTCTGTGCTCGCGCGAGCCCGAGGAGGTTTTGCGAGGTTGTCGTTGTCGCCTCCTCCTCCTCCAGCACCCCGACCGCGTCAGGCACCTGGGCCCCCTCCGTCGAGTGATATCATCCTGCGCCATCAGATCAACTTAACGATTTAGTCACGTCCCTGAAACGCGGCGGCAATTTGTGACAGGGTGAGGCGTCGCTCGCTGCGCGTGCTGCGCGCAGCGGCTCAGCGGAATCGCGGCGCGGATCGATAGACGCATTTCGTTTTTTTCGACGATTTCGCCATCCATTCTTTCCTATTCCTCCTCTCGCTCGCTCCCTCACCCCTCCACCCACGGCGTCTCTCTCCCCCTCTCTCGTTTATAGTCAGTAGAGTTTCCAGCTCTGATGTACAACGACAACTGGGAAATTTGCACGGGATGAAGGAGACTATCTCACAGTACCAAGTTTTATAATTTGTTTATATTTTGGGTTCGGCCACGCTATGATCCCGGGGTAAATTTGTGTCGTTAAAAATCCTTCACCGCCTCACGCGGCCACGAACAAATTACATTGTCACGTGATCTAAGCCGTTGTCCATTGAACGAAGACGGCGGTCACCGCATCATCATCGCGCGGCGCTCTCAGATGCGCTTCTGCGGCCGTCTGGAACGCTCTGCCTTCAGATGCTAGGAAGCCACCGGAGCCTTGCACTTTCAAATCTAGTTTAAAAACTCATTTATTTAGAAGTGTTTTTTTGGGTGTGTTAGTTTGTTGTCCTTCCCCCCGCACCTCCGATTAGCACGGCTGGCTACGTACGGTGCGAAAGAAGTTCAATGTACGTACATTAACGCGTCGGCTTACTGCTGATTCGGCTCGCACACGAGCCAGTCGAGGGACGATTTTCACAGCGCAAGTGTAGCGATTGGGCACGATGTCGTCTCGCTTGGAAGTGCGTCAAGCAGCGTCAGCACGAGATCCAGGAGGCCGCAGTAGAAATGCAGGGAGTCGGAATGAACACCGCGAGAGGGGACAGAGCCCCGTGTCTTCGCCTTGTCGCGAGTGGTTGATGATCATGCAACGGACAAAAAACCGCGACTTTTAATGTCACGGGGCGTAGGAAATGACGCCTCGGGCCGTATGTGACCTGTGGCAGTAGGGTCCCCCATCCCTGCACGGGAGCATCGTGGGAAGGTTCCCTGAAGAATCGGGTGACCACCTCTAAGACACGAAAGCGAGAGCTCCGTGGAAGTGATAAATCACGGGACTGTCGATGTCCCGGTGGAGACTTCCCAGGACATCAGGAGGAACGATCCTGGGAAAAAACCCAGGACAGGGGACAACTCGATCCTGTGGCCCTCCGACCCACGGGCCCCATTGCAGTTGCACCGCCTGCGCACTTGATCTCTACGCCACTCGTTTAGAACCGTTGTGTAGTGCCGGGTGAGACATCGCTGAGACTGCGCGTCGCTTGTGGTCCCGGTGAAGACTTCCCGGATTTACCCAGGACAGCGGCTGCTTCGATAAGATGCTGGCGAATCCGGGACGGGTGGCATCTCTTACAGTCCGCAGCCTACAAGGCGAAACAGCGGGGAATGTGCAATCAATGCCTCTTCCGGCTTCTCGATGTGCTGGGAAGAAGGGCCATTGCCCGTAACGTCGCCTGCTGTTTAGATCTTCTTTGCTGCTATTGGCGAATGTGTTGCAGGGATTTTTTTCCGTTGTTGTCACGTGTGCCCGTGTTCGCGAGTTCATGTCGTGTCTGTGCACGCCTTACCTTTTGTACGGAGCGAATCTATTGTTGTTGTCGGTCACTCGCGGTCCAGTGTCCCCTACCCTTCGTGCTGGAGTCGCCGTGAACAAGACGCTATTGTTGAAAGTGCGCGAAATGCCTCTGTGTTCGAGCGAGAACGTGCGTGTGACCTTCACGCAGCGAACGCACGCACGTACACACACCACGCACAAAGATCCTCCGTCTAGCCTTGCACACTGTTGGGGTAAGTGCTGTTAGCGAGCACCTATGAAGGCCGGCACGGCACTCGAGGGGGTGGGTGGCCAACACCGAATGGCGATGCTTACTACACACCTCACCAGCGACTCATTTGAGTCGAGGGGAGGCCCCGTACCGGTTCAAGAATTCGCCACTTTTTATTGTTCGTGAGCGAGAATCGAACTCGTTTCGCCGGGTTCGTAGGGCTTTGTGCCAACCGTTGCGCCACCGCTCCCCATACACGCACACACGCCCGCACCTGCGTCGCGCTCGTCACGTGTTACAGACGCAGCAGGCGACGCGTGCGTGCGTGGTGCGTGCGGAGTGTTTGTGGAGTGTCTGTGGAGTGTTTGTGGAGTGTTTGTGGAGTGTCTGTGGAGTGTCTGTGGAGTGTTTGTGGAGTGTCTGTGGAGTGTCTGTGGAGTGTTTGTGGAGTGTCTGTGGAGTGTCTGTGGAGTGTTTGTGGAGTGTTTGTGGAGTGTCTGTGGAGTGTTTGTGGAGTGTTTTTTGAGTGTCTGTGGGGTGTGTGCGGAGTGCGTGCGGAGTGCGTGCGCCATTCATCAACCCACAGTCGTTCACTGAATCTCAGCGAAATACGAGAGTCGCGAGTTGATTCAAGAGCTGATTATTTCGTCATAAACCACACCAGAAATAACCATCGGCACTTGCCAAATATCAACACGACCGTAAACGATCTCTCACTTCCCGAGGACCAGGGGACGCGTAATTCATTAACACCTGTAAATTATTAACGCCAGGGCAGGAGGAGGAGGAGAAGCAGAAGAAGAATCCACGTGTTTGTTTTTGTTTTGTTGGGGAAATGTTTGTGTGTGTGTGTGTTTACTGCGCCCTGAGATTCACACGCACGCGGCCAACACCTAACGCCGACGCGTGCTGGGTGGAGTGGGTGCAGTGGTGGAGGGGGAAGACCCACCAACATGTTTGCGGCGATAAGAAAATAAATAACGACCGATTGTCGCGCCGCGCCGAGTCGCCCATTGTGAAAACGAATGCCGCTTGTGCGCTGTCGAATTAAGAGTCCCCTCCGAACCGCCGTCTCTTGCAGATGCACCACCCCATTCAGATGAAGCCGGCCGACAGCGAAAAGTCAAGTGGTGAGTGCCGCTGCCGCTGCTGCTGCCGCTGCTTCCATTCACCGCAAACCTGCACCGTGCCTTTGTTTTTGTGCGCGGTTTTCTTTGGCCTACGGGCAGAACGCGTGGAGGGTTTTGGGGAGTGGTGGCACCCCACCCCTTTTGTTGCATCGCAAAGCAATCTCTGTCCACACTCGTCGAGACTGAGAGAGATATCAATTATAGTGACATTCATAGAAACACGTGGAAGTAGCCGACGTTCGGTTTCACAGGGACGGTTCGTGCATGTGGTTGTCACGTGAGCACCACATGCACCCGGCATTGATTGCTGTGTAATTAAATATACCTACACAGATTTACATCGAGATCCATTGATTAATGAGACCCCCGAACGCCTTCATAGATATTCATGAAATCGTAGAGATACCGTCAAAATAACCACCTCATTGCTTTCGCGGAAATGTATTCGTTGAAGTTGCCCATATTCACTTCCATAGAAATCTGTTGACAATACACACACACACATATATATAAACACTGAAGCAATACCCATAGCATTGGAATGTTATCTCTGTCGCCTAATACCTCTCTGGTGCCCGCGTTCGTGCAATCCCAATAAAGCGCTTGGCTGAGCGGGAGCTCGTCTCATTAGAAGGGCCTCGCTGACATTGAGTGCGGCGAACTCCGCTCCTAATGGACTCCTCGCGAAGTGAATGGGAGAGGTCGTTAAGACGCACGGAATTCGGCAACCAATCGCTACGCCCGTCATTAACAACGGCCCTTGCAATGTATATGTGAATGTACAAATAGGTCGACGTTGTAGGCAACGGCCCTTCTCCACAGAGAGAGAGACACACACACACGGTAGGGAGATTGGCTGACTTGTGCTAACCCTGTGGGGCAATGAGACAAATTGACATTTTTTTTTGTTACTAACGATCAGCTTGTAATTGACATATGAACAGTTTTCCCATTAGCAGGCGACGGGCGGCACACAAACAAATGCCCTGCTTGCAGATCGTTTATTTTCCACCCCCCCCCCCCCCCTTCTTCGACACACATCGACAGGTCCCTCCCTCCCTCCTTGTTTCCTTGTTTTTTCGATCAGAAGAAAAAAAAGATGCTCGGTTATTCGGCACTTTGCTTCATTCTTCATGTCGGTTTCTTTGGTTTTTTATTTTTTTGCTATGGCCTTTCTTTTTTTTACAACTCTCCCTCCATCCATCCTCACTCCTCCCTCCCTCCAATCTCTCCCTCCCTGCCTCCATCTCTCCCTCCCTGCCTGCACCCCTCCTCCTCCCTCTCTGCCTCCATCTCTCCCTTCTCCCTCCCTGCACCCCTCCTCTCTCCATATCTCCCTCCCTGCCTCCATCTCTCCCTCCCTCCCTGCACCCCTCCTCCTCCTCTTCCCTCCCTGCCTCCATCTCTCCCTCCCTCCCTGCCTGCATTCCTCCTCACTCCTCCCTCTCCCTAATGCGAGTGGTCTCAATGAAGGTTTTTGTTGGGCGCGATGCAATAATCTCGAGCCATAATTCACCCTTAATGCACTGCTGGTGTGAACGCACTGCAGTGGCCAGTGGTTTATGGTCCTCGGGGAAGTGCGTGTAACACCACTACCACAACGCCTGCACACGCCCACGACCAGACATCCTTGGTCCTTGGAAGCTAAGCAGGCGTTGAGCCTGGTTCAGTGCTGTACTTGGATTGGAGATCATCTGAGAACACTGGGCGTTCTCGGTTTGTGGATGAGCTGTGAGGTGGCCCGGTGAGATGGGAGTACGGACATCGATTGTTGAATCCATCTGTGCGGCTCTTGGGAGTGTTACTGTCTCCTATTCAGAGTGTTAAGAGAAGCTTGGGTTAGGACACGGTTGCCAGATGGCCGATGGTCCAGAATAATGATTGAGTGGCAGCTAAGGAGGAATTGCACACATCTGGGAGGTGCTGAGGTGGATTAGTACATCGCAGGATCGCGAGAGATGTTAACGGAGTGGAGAGACCTTCATCCAGCAGTGGATGTATCATAGCCGACGATGATTGATGATGACGACTGCGTGTGGGCTTCGTCATTAGCAGAGTAGGATGGACTAGCGTGAAGAGCCGTGAGCGGTGTGTGTGTGCGCGCGCGCGCGAGAGAAAGATGATCACAAAGTTTACAGTGGACACGGAGAGCAATGAGTGACCTTGGTAAAACTGTTTCCATCTAGCACGCTCCCACTGAAGTGTGATGCATGCGCTCCATTGGTGCTCCAAGGCTTTTATCTCTGCCTGGAAGAAGCCTTTTGTCTCGCGCCCCAAAACACCGCTAGTTCTGAGCACAATGTCGTCGTTGTTGTCACCGAAGAGGATTGCTTACGCTGCTGCAAGGGAACACATCTGTAAGTCCATGGCAGCTTGGTCTGACGAGGAGCGGGTTTTTTCATGCCTTCAATGCGCCACGGTGACTTGGAGATGTTAACTACCTCGCCTGGTATACAGGAGGTTGTGGGTTCCATCCCGACCCTGACGCCTGCTGCTGTATATTTGGAGTTTGCGGTGTTTTTCTTCCTCTCTCATCATCATCATCATCATCACGGTGGCTCGGAGATGTTAACTCCCTCGCCTGGTATACAGGAGGTTGTGGGTTCCATCCCGACCCTGACGCCTGCTGCTGTATATTTGGAGTATGTGTGTGTCTCTCTCTTATCATCATCACGGTGGCTATTAGATATTAACTCCCTCGCCTGGTATACAGGAGGTCGTGGGTTAAATTCAGACCCTGCTGCTTTATGTTTGTGCATGTCTCTCTCCCCGTGGTCGAGTGGATTTTTCTCCGGGTCCTCTGGTTTTTCCCTCCACATTTAGAGACATGCATTTAGAGTATTTGTCTGTGATAAATTTACACGTGATAAGCCACTTCGTTGAGCTATCATTTGTGGCCATTTCGCTTCTCAAAAAGATATATATATATAGCTCAGTGGGCCTTACCTGGTAAAGAAAAAAAACAAAATAAAACATTGTTTAGTTTTGAGTCTTAGCAACGCCTTTATTTGAGAGCAGGTAGGATCTCACTCAGACCGCAGACTGAACGAGTATATTTACAAATGCTTACATTGTAACGGCAAATAGGTTCATTTTCGCGACCAGTGTCACGATTCATCACTGAGCTCAGGAACGGATCACGCGTATATCAAATGTGTGTCGTAAAGCCTCCGCCACCTCGCAACTGCCAGGTGATGCTGGTTGTTTGTAACTACCAGCAAATGGTTAAATATGCGTGTGGATCGTTCTAACATACCGAAATAAATACGACATAAATACGAAATCAAGGCCTGATCGTCTCCTCCGATTGGTCATGCCCCTACCCAAAATAAAAAAAAATATCTATCCATCACCTTTGAAATAAATATTACGTTAATATTTAATGACCACAATTAATTGTTATTTCTACGATTTACGTGATAAATGTTACATTAAACGTGTCCTTATTTTGATATTTTCAATTACGTTAATCACGTCGCTCCAATAATAATTAAACTTGCAAATGAGCGTCAGCCGCCCTCGTCGATGGGGAACGACGCTGGCAGTAGCGGCGTCAGCGCCGCGTTTCATTTCTGTGCCTCTACCCGAGCCGAGCGGAGCCCTGGGACGGCGCGATGGGCAGACGGGACATTTTTTTCCGCGAAAGACTCCAGAAAACAAAACAGACCCAAAAAACACACACACACACACGCGAAATGTCAAACCGCGTGAAATGTGGGGACAATTGCTTCATTGTTTATAAAAGTTGGAAAAAAAAATCTATGTACCCCAATGACTTCCATTGACTTGCACATTCTATCTCTATATATGCTATTTTAGCTTCTATTTCAATGACACTCGCAACCACTAACACAACAGCAATCTTCAGCGTAGCCATGCGAGCACAGCAAATGGAAATGTCTACGCCGCTGCGTGTAAGCGGTCGGAGTGGAATGAAAAACCCTTTATTTAGATTTGAGGCTAAAGCGCCGATTGGAACGGAGGCGCTCTCTCGTTTGAAACCGGCGTGCCGAGTTAGATTCCCGGGCACGGCTGACATCAGTGGCGTGAGATTGATAAGAGCCGGTCCTCCTCGGACATCCAACGTCACCAAGCCCACGCTGCCCAGGGTGGTGAAGTATGGTCAAAACAAGCGCAGAAACTGACGTGGCTTGGAGAGGCCTTCATCCAGCAGTCATTTTATAAATGGGGCGGTGAAACTGATTGCTATATTCAAGCATGACGCGACTTTTCCCACCGTGTATTATCATTCGTTTTAAGTATAATGTAACGCAGCGGCGCTCTCGCAAAGCGGGCCACACACTTTTACGAAATTACGTTGAACGTTTTGTTTAACGCACGATGAAGACCTCAACTGCGGTGACTCACAATTCCCCATCGATGCGCGCCCGTTGCATTTCGTCTTTATTTAGCATCTCGGTATTTTTTTTCTTCTCTTAAATCCCGCAACGCCGCGCGATGATCGTCAGCCGCTCGGTTTATTTCGGGCAAGGCCCGTTGAGCCGAGCAGCTCCACATACCACGGTAGAGAGAGAAGGGGGGGGGGTATGGTTTATTTATTTATTATATATCTTCTTTTTTTATCTCGAAATATTGTTGTAAAAAAATGCGCCTGCTTCCCCGGGTGACCTCCTCCACCTCCTTCACCTTCACCACCACCACCACCTCCACCACCTCCTTCACCTTCACCTTCACCACCACCACCTCCTCCACCACCTCCTTCACCACCACCACCACCTCCTCCACCTCCTTCACCTTCACCACCACCACCACCACCTCCACCTCCTTCACCTTCACCACCACCACCTTCACCACCACCACCACCTCCTTCACCTTCACCACCACCACCACCTCCACCACCTCCACCACCTCCACCACCTTCACCACCTCCTCCTGCACCGCGACTGCTGTTTGGCATTCGGAGTTCCACCGGCGGTCGCTGTCGCCGGCGGCTTCCCTGTCGGGGCCGGCGGCGGCTGCGGGCGGGGGGAGAGAGGTGGCTGGGGCCTGGGGGGCCATCACGGGGCTGTGATGGCAGCCGTGGCTGCTCGCCTAATTTAAGTCGGGGGCACAACCTCATTCTCCAGGACGGTGAACACCGAACCTGGAATCCGCACCACCCCCCGCGTGGACGCGCGTGCCGCGCCACAGCGAGCGGCTACTGTGGAGCCCTTTTTCCTGCTTCTTGGTGGTGTTTTGGTGGTGGCGGTGGTGGTTGTGTTTCTAGTGGTATTGATGATGTTGATGGTGATGCTGGTGGTGATATTGATGATGGTGGTTGTGTTTTTGGTGGTGGTATTGATGATGTTGATGGTGATGCTGGTGGTGATATTGATGGTGGTGGTTGTGTTTTTGGTGGTGGTATTGATGATGTTGATGGTGATGCTGGTGGTGATATTGATGATGGTGGTTGTGTTTTTGGTGGTGGTATTGATGATGTTGATGGTGATGCTGGTGGTGATATTGATGGTGGTGGTTGTGTTTTTGGTGGTGGTATTGATGATGTTGATGGTGATGCTGGTGGTGATATTGATGGTGGTGGTTGTGTTTTTGGTGGTGGTATTGATGATGTTCATAGTGATGCTGGTGGTTGTGTTTTTGGTGGTGGTGTTTTTGATGTCGATGATGAGGTTTGCAGAGGTGAGTGGGGGGGCGGTGGTGCAGCGGTTGGCACATTACGAATCAGGCGAGTTCGAATCCCATTCACGGCTAACATCAGTGACAGCGACAGATCCAAGGGGGTGGTATTGTATTTGCATTTACCAGAGAACGTACATTGAATATGTTTTTTACTACTGTATATCTCTATTTAGAAAGCTTGATATTCCAGAACCACCTGTGCCTACTAAGGTCTACACATGATTATGGATATTAACGGTGACTCTGGTTCATTTTAATGTGCGCGGAATTACTCGGTGACTCCAATCTACCTTGAAAATTTCGACGTTTAGTCTCAATTGGCTCTCGCCCTGGTTTAAATAAAATTGATGAATGAACGAATGGTGATGAAAGGTGATAATGATATATAATAACCCTTGTAGAACGGTAGCACGATATAAAATACAACATAACAATTTAGCTCAAAATAATATCAGGTTTTTTATACTGTTACTGACCTCCCTGTCGTCTTTGCTTATTTATTACAATTTACAGCACCATTTTCAATCCACTGCTGGATGAAGGTAGCCCCATGCCGTGGCTGGGAACCGAAGCATAGCGCAGTGTGCTAACCTCGGCGCTACTGCTCCACAAATTAGCACGGTTGGCTACGTACGGCGCGAAAGAAGTTCAACATGCAGTGCGTACACACAAAGCAGGACCCTCGTGAAAATGAGCCTCTGGACTCGGCGAGGATTTTCTGGACACGCGAAATATTTTGTTTCTGCGCTCGCTATCAAATGTGTTGCGGGTGCTCACAGCTGCTGCATTTCTATTTGGATTGGCCACTACGGTTTTCATAGTTTAGCCAACTTCACCCACACTTTACTTGTATGTTTAACTGTCATGCGTTGCTCGGTCACTACGGCAAGCCTCCGTGCTCGCTGACGTTTCATCTGTCTTGTTTGACGTCCAACAGCTGTCCGCACGTGCAGTTCAGTTTCATGTATTAGGGATAACCCTGTGAGCCATGCGGCGCTTGACTCGGGCGCAACCGCAACAAAACAAAAACATAAACAAGAAACATCTTAAAGTGGCTACACGCAACAGAAAAATCCAGGAAAAAACTGCACGTGCAGCGTCCCACATCGAGACGGCCCCCTCGTAATGAGATGCCATCGATAAACTAGAAACTATTACACTTGTACAGTCGCCTCTTTGTCTCTACAAACACATGCCTGTCAACCGCAACTCGCTTTCATCTCCGTGAGAATCGCGGAAGAAGAAGCAGCAGCGGCAGCAGCGGCGGCGGCGGCGGCGTTGGAACACCGCGTGTTTTGATGCGCCTCTGTTGTCCCCCCCCATCGGCTTTCGCGATCAGCAAAGGCGGCACCATGAGGCCCCCTGTAGTCGAATCCATGCCACTGCACGGGAGTTGAGGCTGCGGGAGGGTTCCCCGTCTCAACACGAAGACAAAGACCCCCCCCCACCACCCCGTGTAGCCTTAACAGAGTGTTGGGGCAAGCGCTTTTTGCGAGCAGCGCCAATGAAGGCAGGCACGGTTTTCCCACCTGATGATGATTCCTTGTGTTGCAATTGAAACGTCGTGATTTGTTATATTTCTAACTACGTGACTTCACCGAAAGAACCAAAGAGTTCGTTCGGACTTCTTTCGCACCGCACGCGAAGTTGCCGGATGCCGCTTGCACCACGCACACAACAACAACAAAAACCAAAAACGATTCGTCATTTCCGAATCGCAGCGGTGTGTGTGACTCGTCCCAACGTCTGCGTCTCACAATACCCGAGGACTTGGCAGCCCACCGACAGTAAACAACAACAACAATTATGATCAATCAGCAATACCCGTCCCAGGATAGGAGGAGCCAGCTGCAATTGAAATCAAGTCCTTAATGAAGAAGGAAAGTTATTCCATCGAGGAGCTTAAATGTGTCACCTTAGAGCGGGGCAGGGCACAGATGGCTTTGTGGTATTCTTCATGGTTGGTTAACTGCACGCGTTCCCGTGAGAATATTCATGAATTCCTCAAACTTCAAAGATTGACCGACCAGCCGATGTTTCTATCGACCCTTTCGCCTCTCCGCCGCCGTTCTAGTTTCAGTGAAACTACATTCGCTCGTGTGCTGTCTTTTCCTGTGCGCACAGGAGCTGAAGAGACTTAACGAAAAAAAAGACGCTTCAGCAAGATTAAATATAGTCAATTATACGTTCGCATCATCGTCTTGTGTCAATAAAGTAAACTTTGTGACATGGTTAAATGACCATTCGCCTAGAGGCTCTAACAATCTTGTTAGGAATGATTAATTTATAATTTTATAAAAACAGCCACGGTGGTTCCACAGAGACGTGCAGAATTGAAATTCAGACTTTATTTGTTTTAGACCTCTGCCAATTTCATACATTACCTTTAGAGAACATTCCACTTTGCTTGTGATTTCAAGCAAAATACATGCTTTAAAGTGTTTTCGGTGCAACCAAATGCTGTGCTAATTGGAAGGTAATCTGTGGCACCGTGGGTTAGGGTCCAAACCTGGTGACATTAACTCTTTGGTCACTGGCCAGTCTTGAGTTGCAGCTGCAGTTAAATCCAAACTGGTTTGTCGCGTGAAGATGTGTATGTGTCCGTGGCTTGCTATTTGAAGCCATGGGAGTTGAAGCGGCCGGTTGACTCGAGTTGTCACATCACTGAGCAGGCAATTGCTGTGATCCTGGGTTGGAATCCGGGTATCATCCGCCCGTGACAAAAACCGGGTTCTCGAGTGCAGCGAGGTGATGGTTGTCGCCCAGTCGCGCCGCTACCAAACGATCTCTCGTCGCCGTCTTTGTTGGTTGAACACCCTCAACCAATTCTAGATTTGAAGCTTTCGTGACTGCAATGATTCATACTCTTAGGTTTTTTCGGTAAAGTCACGTAGGTAAAAAATAAAATTAAAATTAATAAAAGTAAAATAAAAATCACGACGTTTCGGAGGCAACACAGCTTCCGTCTTCAGGTGGAACCGTTACGGCACGATTGCTGCATCAAATATTACTTGATACAGCAATCGTGCTGTGACAATCGTGCTGTGTCAAGTATTACTTGATACAGCAATCGTGCTGTGACGGTTCCACCTGAAGACGGAAGCTTGTGTTGCCTCCGAAACGTCGTGATTTTTATTTTACTTTTATTAATTTAAATTTTTACCTACGTGACTTTACCGAAAAAAACCTAAGAGTATGAACCCTCAACCAAAGACACTTCGAGTATCGCGTAGGCCTGAATATCTCGCATATAGCAGATATGGGCACCCACATCAGGCAGGTCCGAGATGTTAACTACCGCAACGGGAATACAAGAGGTTGTGGGTTCGATCCCGACCCTGACGCCTGCTGCTGTATATTTGGAATTTGCGTGTCTCTCTCCCCGCGGTCTCGTGGATTTTTCTCCGGGTCCTTTGTTTGTTTTCCCCTCCACATTTAGAATGAACGTGTCACGCATTTAGACTATTTGGCTGCTGTGAATGTCCACATGTCGATACGCTGCTTCGTCGAGCTGTCATTTGTGATAGCCAGGTCGCTTCTGGAGAAAAAACGAGATACATAGCTCAGTGGGCCTTATCTAGTCAAATAAAAAAAACTAGTTTATAGTTGAGATACTCAGCGATCGATCGGCATTCCCTTCACCGTGGCCGCATCTGGGTTCCCCCCCCCCCCCCCGTCAAACGAACTAAACTCGACCCTTCGGCTGTCGCGCAGTGGAGGAGCGGAAACTCTTCATCGGCATGATCTCGAAGAAGTGCAGCGAGAACGACATCCGCGCCATGTTCTCCCCCTTCGGCCAGATGGAGGAGTGCCGCGTGCTGCGCGGGCCAGACGGACAGAGCAAAGGTGGGCTGACGTCATCATCGTCGTCACAGTCGTCATCATCGTCGTCACAGACGTCATCAGCCTCGTCACTGACGTCATCATCGTCGTCACCGACGTCATCATCATCGTCACTGACGTCATCATTGTCGTCACTGACGTCATCATCGTCGTCACAGTCGTCATCAGCCTCGTCACAGCCGTCGAATTCATCTTCGGCATCATCGAAAGTCGTTTTTTCTTTATTGTCGAAGTCGTCATCGTGGTCATCGTCGCAGCCGAGCTCGACGCAGAATCAAAGCCATGCAGTAGTCGCACAAATTGCCTCGATGCTTTTATTATTGTCGCTTTATTTTGTTGAAATTACCCGTTGTTGTTTTCATCTTCCTCCTCCCTCCAACTCGTCCCCGTCCAGGCTGCGCGTTCATCACTTATACGGCGCGTGCGATGGCACAGAACGCCATCAAGGGCATGCACCAGTCGCAGACCATGGAGGTGAGTGCGTCGGTGCGTCCTCACCACCCCTCCCACTCACTTCCCTCCCACCACGTGTGTGGTTAATGCAGACGTCATTCCTTGCAAAAAGGTTTCTGTTCGGTGTTTGAACATCTTAATACGACTGTTTTGTTGCCAGAAAGGGTAAAAACCGATTCTTATGCTGTGCACGGTCTTGTCTAGAACAATCCAGTATCTGTCACCTCGATGTAAGACATTTCTTTGGCAAAATAATTTTGTTGAACGCATCCCGTCAACCACACGGCCTTCTATGATTGCGGGGATTTGAGCAGAATTGGTTCAATGCACGCAGAGTCTCTGGACCGGTTTCGACACACTGTCTCACCAGCGAAGTTTGGTTATTTTGAATCAATGCTTCGTGAAACTGCCACGTGTTCAAGGCAAAGATCCCCTCCTCTATGTAACGTATGAGTCCTAGTGTTTCATCATCAGAGCGTGCTTGACGGACGTCACACGTGGTGGGAGAGTGGGGATGCATGTTTGTGACGTGGCATCTTGCAGATGCGGATACCTGATGCACAAATGGACTTGTGAAAAACTGTCCAGCGTGCGACTGGGGTCGTTCAGAACAGACCGTACGACGTATAACGACGCAATGCCCGATCCGCAAATACGAGGGCGACATCACAGCCATACATTCCGCTACTGCTCCTGCTAACGCGATTATCTGCCTTGACCACCTGCATGTGAAATTGTAGTTGTGGCTCTGCATCTACATCAGCTGTACAAAAGAAGAATAGGTCCGTTTGGTTCCTGTCTCGGTTTGGCAAAATGCCAATGGAAAACCACCCCGTACCGTGATGGCCCTGCGCTGGCTCGGCTCGGATGTGGCAGTGGAAAAAAAAGACATCGGTCTCACGTCACTCCCCCTCCCCCCGCCTCCCCAGGGCTGCGCGGCCCCACTCGTGGTGAAGTTTGCCGATACGCAGAAGGACAAGGAGCAGAAGAGGCTGCAGCAGCAGCTGGCGCACATGCAGCAGCTGGGCGCCGCAGCCGGGTGGGGCGGTCTGGCGGGGCTGTCCACCATCGGGCCGCACTACCTCGCTGTGAGTACTCACAACGCTCGCCCCCTGACCCCAACCCTCCGACCCTAATCTCACCCTAGCCCACCACGGCTGCACTCTCTCACACGCGGGCACACACACAGTGGGTGCACCGATAGGGGAAGCGTGCTTGACATTGGCCCCGGCGCGAGGAATGAAATGGGGCCTCTTCCCTCCGTGCAACATCACCGCCTCCACACTCCTCACATCTCCCGCGTGACGACGGCGCGTTTCACGCGATGTGGTTCCGAGGCGTCTTGCGCACCAATCGCACAAGACACCGCAGTCGCCCGACACCGCCGTCCGTCGGCACCGCAGTCACACGGCGCTGCAGAGCTTGACATCGCCACCCCTTGCGAGTTCTCGTGATCTGCCGCACCTCTCGGCAAATGCGTGCGTTGCCTAACGCTGGCACTGCCAGGGTCCCCAGCCAACTGCCAATGCTCGCCCCTCCCTCCCCCACCCCTTCCCTGCCTTCCCCCCCCCCCCATTTCATAGCTTGGCAGGCTTGACCTCTCTGCCTTGACCCCTCAGCCTTGACCCCTCTGCCTTGACCCCTCTGCCTTGACCCCTCCGCCTTGACCCCTTAGCCTTGACCCCTCTGCCTTGACCCCTCCACCTTGACCCCTCCGCCTTGATCCCTCTGCCTTGACCCCTCTGCCTTGACCCCTCAGCCTTGACCCCATCTGCCTTGACCCCTTAGCCTTGACCCCTCAGCCTTGACCCTTCCACCTTGACCCCTTAGCCTTGACCCATCCGCCTTGACCCCTTCAGCCTGTGGGTCTCGGTGCAGGTGCACCATCTGTACACTCCATAGGGTGCCACTGTGGCGAGATGTTAACTACCTCGCCTGGTATACAGGAGGTCGTGGGTTCCATCCCGACCCTGACGCCTGTTATATATTTAGTGTTTGCGTGTCTCTCTCCCCGTGGTTGCATGGATTTTACTCCGGGTCCTCCGGTTATTTCCCTTCCACATTTAGAATCAACGTGCGTTCAGAGTCGTCGGCTGCTAGAAATGTCCACGCCTACAAGCCACTTCGTTGAGATGCCGTTTGTGGCCAGGTCGCTTCTGAGAAAGATGTACATAGCTCAGTGGGCTTTGCCTAGTAAAATAAATAGCATTCGTAGATAGTAGCTATTCCACTGGGGCGTACACAACATGAATGGCGTGCACTCACTTCAGTGACAGCCGCTAAGTGTCATATGTATGTACGTATGTATGTAGAACTTCTTTTGCACCGTATGTCGCCAACCGTGCTGATCCGAGGTGCAGGCAAAGGACAACAAACTAAACACAAATAATGACGTGCTCCCACAACCTGTGCCGGGCTAGGTGCCAATTGCACCCAAGTAAAGAATCTGAATAACTTGTTGAAAGCTGATGTTGGTCAGCACCTGGGCCAGGCTAGGTGCCAAGCACATCAGCTATCAACAAGTGATTGGGTTGTTAAATTCGGAGGTTTGCGAAGGCGTGCGAGTGCACTTAACCAATTTCCATGAACTAGAGGTGAACATATTCTTGGTTCTTTGGGTAAAGTCACGTAGAAGGGAAATAATTAAATAATATAAACATATTGTTTTATGTTTCGGCTGCTATAACATATTGTTTTATGTTTATATTAGTTTATTATTTCCCTTCTACGTGACTTTACCGAAAGAACCAAGAATATGAATCCCTGCAGTCACGAAAGCTTTAAATCAAAATTTAGAGGTGAACACTTAAATCGCATTTCTAATTGAATTCGCTTAATTCATTAGTTTTCTCGCTTTTAATTCGATCCTGTTTTAGATGTGACCATTGAGTTTGATCTCTCGTGCTTTATTACGTTACGTTTTTATTTAATTTGCTTTGCTATTTAAAAAAAAACTAATGCGCTCGCGTTATTAATTGTTTTGCCTGTGCTTGTTAGAGCCAGATGTCCCTTATCACTTAAAACTTTTCATCCAAATGGGCTCCCCACCTTGTTATAAATAAATAAATAATATTATTATAGCTGCACTTTGAGGTGAAGTGAAGTGGATGAAGGCTCGCTGGCTGAGGTCATGCGACAGACGAGGGTTTTAAATGATAAAAAAAGAACACGGAGATCATTGGCAGGTACCACCGATTAACACGGCTGGCTACGTACGGTGCGAAAAGAGTTCATACATTTTGATTTAAAGCTTTCGTGACTGCAGGGATTCATATTCTTGGTTCTTTCGGTAAAGTCACGTAGAAGGGGAAAACAATCAAATAATAAAAATATAAAACAATAAAAAATAATTCAAATTTTCTTGCTGTGGATTTCACACCTGATGATGTTCGCTTGTGTTGCAGTCGAAACGTCGTGATAATTTTTTATTGTTTTCTTTTTTCATACATACTGAACTAAACTATTTTTATTTTACCAGGTCAGGCCCACTGAGCTGTATAGCTCTTTTTCAGAAGGGACCTGGCAACAAGTGCTAACTCAACGAAGTGGCTCATCATCGTGTGAAAGTGTATAGCAGCCAAATACTCTAAATAAACGCATGCTGATTCTAAATGTGGAGGGGCAAACCGGAGGACCCAGAGAAAAATCCACGAGACTACGGGGAGAACATGAAAACTCGAATTATCTAGCAGGCGTCAGGGTCGGGATCGAACCCACGACCTCCTGCATACCAGGCGAGGGAGTTAACATCTCGCCGGCCTGAACACTCACAGCTATCCTCCCGGCAGTCAGGCCAATGCAGCCAGCGATCACCCAGCAAATCGTAAAGGAGCGTTGTGCGGCAGAACGATCGTTGCGATCGCATCGCAGGACACGGCTCTTCACTGGCCTTGCTTCCGCAAACACCTTCTCCGCCATTCACTGCGCTAATAATGACACCCCACTGTTGATTAATTGTCAAATATCGCGACTATTTCATGACCATTGTGTATTTATTTCAAACATCATCCCACGAATGACTACAGAATCAAACAACTTACTTATACAAAGAAATCAACAAAGACTTATCATATTTTCCAAAATGTCAGTTTTTATTGGTAAGTGCGCGATCTGACCTAGAGCTGGATTTGTTTTCATCATGGAGCAGTTGGTCAGCCATCATTGCTCGTGAGAGACACTTATGGACCGACGGCTGAATTCCAATATAATATTTTTATGAAATTGTCACCGTATTTCTACCGATATTCATCGAACCACATTTGTTGTCCTCGTAATAATCGCCATGCAGGACCGCTATCGATGTGTCGAAAACATACGTATCGATCGCTAACTCTCGAAATAAAAGTAGGTGATCGGTCAACCCGCATCATCCAAGGTCGCCTTCCTGGGCACGCACCGTGAAAACAAACAACAACAACAACAACATCCTCGATCGCCATAAATTCCAGCCTCCATTCTCCGTCAGCCGCCGTGATCAATCGACGGTGCCGTGCCTCATCCTCGTCGCGACGAGACGAATCCCGGTGGAACACGCCGCGCGTCGTGCCCGCGTGCGTACGATGAACTTCTTTCGCATCGTGCGAAAGAACGGCAAGCCCTGCCGTGGCACCGTCCGTCATGTGGGGGGGGGGGGGGGGCGGTGAGGGGGTCTGTCGACACTTCATCACGAAACACAGAAACGGCGCGTTGCCCCCGCGCGCGTTCAGGAACTCGTTAACTCATTTTTATTTGACGTTTTCTGCATTCGCCGTCCACTCCGGAGAACTGCACCTCGTGTTTGATATGTAGGTTGTTGTTGTTGTTGATTCGGCTCTTTTTCACCTTGCGTATTTATTAGATTTTTTTTGTTGGGGGGGGGGGGGGCAGGGGGAGAAGAGGTTGCATGACAAAGTGGCGATAACACAAAAAAATTCCGGTGTAGAGTAAATCGATGGAACCGGTGAGAGATTGGTTATAACCCTGTCACTAACCTCTCAGCCGGAGGCAAAAGGGCGTCTCGACCCAGACTTATCTCCTTCCCCTGTCAGGCAGCCCGCGATGTTAGAGCGGGGAGATTTGCGTGGGCTTTGTTCACACACCCATGGGCGCTGTCAGGAATTATACATTTCTCTGGGAACTCAATTGCTCTGTGATTGAATGCCGGGCGCGTTGTTAGCTCGGGGAATGGGGGGGGGGAACAAAAATCTCTCCCGAAAGCCTCGAGTCGAGCGCTGTCCACAGCGGTGGAGGCAGCGGCGAGCCGTAAGCAACGCGAGCCAAAGCTTAGGGCCCCAAATAGCTCAGGGAACAGGAGCGGACCAAACACTGTTCCGAGCTTGAAGTCATATCCCGATTGCCGTGAACTTGAGGGAAAATACCTCGCCGTTCTAATAACACTCTTCAAATAATGCTGATTGGAAATAGTTTTTTGTAGTCGTGTGACACACCTGATAATGATAATATCGGTTTCGGGCCCCGAATAGACTGGCACCACCACTGGGTGTATGTAGGCACGTATTCCATATTTATTTATCATTTATTTGCCGAATAAAGCTTCGCTGAGTCTCAACACTCCTTCTCAAGAGGGTCCTGCTCAGTTTTGCAGTCTGGGGCAATGCGTTTGTCCAATTGAGAACAATGTGGGTAATTTTTGAAATCTGGTATACTTGGACCATGCAGCAGGCATACATACACACGCACACCTCACATATATACGTGTGAGGTGTACGTGTGTATTTCATTTGAGTGGAATGTGGCTATTTATTTCCCCGTGTGTTATATAATTTATATTCGTCTCATTATTTGTCCATGTCTCCTTTGATTTATCTGCTTATTTTGACTGCGGCTCTGTAACAGCGTGTATCCACAGGCCGGGTCAAAATCATCAACAAATAATCATCATGTTCCCTGCCTGTAAACCTAAATTAGATATCTGAAAATTAGCCACAACTAAATGACAACGAGAAATAAAAAAGCAACCCGTCAAAACTTCACTACATGTGTTTGTGTGGAGAGAAAAACAACCTACGTGTTTGTGTTTGCCAAAGGACCATGCTTTTGCAGTGACATCATCATTTGGCGACAACAAAGAAAATCTGAATCGAATGAAATTGCATTGGGTTCAGGTTGGCGGATGGTACAGGGGGTCAGATCACTCTGAGCCAGGGCCCTGCTGAGATCAAGTCTGGGTTTGGGCCAATGCAGAATAAACTGCGTTCCCGGGTGTCGTGAGTTTATGGCCTCGGCCCAGTCACCAAATTATTGCACGCATAAAGCATTTCACCATCCCATTAAAATTCAGCTTTTCCTTTAGTGTGGCCAAAATCCCACCTCTGAGAATGTTTTATTTTTATCCGCAATGCATGCGGGAAAGTGCAGCTGCAGTTGTGCGGTGGATCAGAGGCCGCTTGAAGGCACCTAAGAAGTGGTTCTGCAATGTCTCCTTCCATGCGCCGTTCTCTTACACAGGTTAATCTGCTGCTCTCTGAGAGTTACAAATTAGCACTCGTCATTAGACGTGACCGTGATAGCAGTTTTCAGAATAAATCATACGAAAACAGCACGTGCACTTGAGCCGTGGATTCTGCTGCATCACAGGAACCTGAGTGATGGCAACAGCAGCAGCTCGCGAGTGAGGCCTTCATCCGGGAGTGCAATGACCGTGTCTGACGATGATGACAACTGGAGTTACATCAGGGGGGGGGGGGGGGGCGTCAGCTTTAGATCAACGTAGGGCGCTCGCCATGGCTCCGGGGAAAGGGGGGGGGGGCTCGGGGCTCTGTTCAACATCAAAAGACAACAGCAGTATCGCTCCCTCCATCTCCTATCTGCGCCCTCACTCTTCAGGAGAGAATAAGAGGCGCCGCTGATAGCGACGGTCTTTTTGTGGGGGGCGCGCGGGCGCCCGTCGGATTAGAGATGTGTCGAGCTGCCCCTCGTGGCTGTGTGGGCCCCTTCATTTCTTGCAGCCCCCCCCCCCCCCCTACATCCCCACCCCCCCCCCCCACCGACACCCCCACGCGTGTACACGTGTCAGGATAAACGTCCTCTCAAAAGATTGAGCCCTTCCGCCCGGAGTCACGCGAGCTCCGCCGACGCGCGCTCGGGACGGGTGTGCGGATTCCGAGATCAATTGCGGGCCACGTTTTGCATCAGATTATTCCTCAGCTGGAAAACCGTAGCAGTGGGCAGTAGCGACGGGAGCGCTGCCCGTGCAAGCGGGGAGCGGTTCCTCGCTCCGGCTGGAGCCGGCGTGATAGCGCGCCGCTGACAGGCCACCACAACAGCGCGCACTCGTGCGCACGACAGACCATGAGTGACCTCTCTCCCTCGGGGGTTGCCACCTGTCCAGGTAGCGACCCAGAATCGTTCTCTAGTCTGTAAGTCTTCATGGAACTTGCAGTTCTTCCCCTCTACTTCTCGTATTCGCGAGATATTCTTCTTCCCTGTGATATGTCCTGGTGTTGTGAAACCTCAGAGGTGGCAACCCTGAGGTTCAGTGACTTCTCGATTTACGCTGCGAATGTTGATGCAGGCACGATGCCCCGAGTACAGGAGTGAGGAGGTTCAGGCCCACGGGGTCAGATACAACTTGAAACGGCGTTGCATGCAGCCCACGGCTACACGAGGCCGACCACTACGAAGCGATGTTCATCTGTCATTACAACCATCTTGGCAGCGTCAATCTGCTACTGGAGGGGAATGTCTTCATCCCGGCAACGAGACTGTGAAAGCGCCACGCTCGCTCACTTCTGCCAGGGCCTCTTTCAGCTCGATGGGCGCACTCGTTATTTTATTACATTTCATCATCACCACGCTCCAGGGGTAGATGGTCCGTAAGTGTCCACTGCACATTTCGTCATTTGTTACCACTTTCCAAGGTGCTCAAGTAGTGGCACACCCTGCTGGCACTCATCTCTTGCGATGTCGTCTCTGTTAGGTCTTCCTCTCTTTCCGGTTCCTTCCATGAATCCGAACAACACGCTTTGAATGTTCCTGTTGTTGTTGTCCAGCCTACGACATGTGCGTCCAAATAGTGGCAGTTCCCTTCTCATCACTACATTCGCTCATTTATAATCGCAATTATAAGAATTATAGTACATGACTATTTGGATTAAAAAAAACTAATGTGCGTGGTGTTAACATGCGGCCCCCTGCCAAAGGTGTTTCATTTTAAATGTCTTTCTCGGCCTTGAGTAAGGAGACGGGTTTGCCCATCCGCCGCTGCGCTGACTCCCGCAACATCCTAGCCCAAAAGTCGCCCGGGTTTTGGTTTTGGTGGAGCGTGTGTGGGGGGTGGACAGGGGACGCACACGGGGTGTGAGCGCGTGTGTGGTACGTGCGCAAAGACCATTCCCCCCCAGCCCTAACCTTGTCCACGTTCCCGTCCCTCCCCGTTCCCCGGCCCGTCCCCACGTGCGTACCTGTCGTACGTGTTTGTGCTTTGTGCGTGCGCGTGTGTGCGTGCGTGTGTGTGCGCGCGTGTCGTGGCGTAACACGTGCAGCTGTATTTGCAGCTCCTGCAGCAAGCCGTGGCGGCCGGCAGCCCTAGCACCCTGGCCGGCCTGCAGCAGATCGCCGGTGAGCTACTTGGGCCACGTCGATGCCAACCACACCGCACCGCCCTGCACGGATTGCGACGTCCCCAGCCCCCCAGTGGGACTCGTAACCGAACACGTCCGTGGATCGACGCGTATAATCCTTCTCAATTCTTTATCCCTCTCGTCGAAACGGAAGGGAAGTGGCGGAGGGGGGGGGGGTTATGGAATTATTTTCACGGCAAAGAGAATAGGGAATTAACATTAAGCTCGGAGTGAATCATATAAATGAGATATTTGGCCAATAAGCCGACGCTGGTGCTTGAGATATTTTTTCGGCGTGGTTCTGATAATACCCTGCTCTACACTGTGAACCCCACCCCCTCCCCCGACACCAACCCACACATGCCCCACTCGCTCCGCTCCCTGCATACGCGTGACACACACACATACCCACACGCACATCTCCATACACACCTGCACACGTGCCCACACGCACGTCGGCACCCGCAGGATTGAACGCGGTGCAGCTGCAGGGCCTGGCCACGCTGGCGGCGGCGGCCGCCGTGAGCCAGGGAGCCGGCGGGGTCGGCGGAGGGGCCAACGCCCTCAGCAGCCCCACGGGAGGACTCTCGGCCCTCTCGTCCACGGGTGAGACGAGAGCGTGACACGCACGCACGCGCAGACACAGGCACAGGCAGTACCAAGTCCGTGTAGCCTTAACAGACAGTTGGGGCAAGTGCTGTTAGCGAGCTTTTCTGAATGGCCAACAGACACGAAGGCATGCACACAACGCTCGCGTAACTGTGCGAACAAAGACCAAGATCCCCCGTGTAACCTTCAACAGATTGTTGGGACACGGATGCACACACACCTACATACGTGTGTACACACAAAGATAAAGATCCCCCGTATAGCCTTCGACATACTGTTGGGGCAAGTTAGCATGCACATATTAATGCCGGCATGGCACACGAGAGGGTGGGTGGCCAGCACCACGCCAGACCGCCTTTGTCTCCCCAGTGGCGATGTTTACACACCGCACCAGGTACTCATTTGAGGCTGAGTCGACCTAGGGGAGGCCCAGAACCGGTTCAGATAATCGTCACTGATTTTGGCCGTGAGCGGAAATCGAACCCGGGTCGCCAGGTTCGTAGCGCAGCACAATAACCGCTACACTACCGCTCCACACACACACACACACGTTGACACACACACACAAGCCACAACACACACGTACACACACAACGCACGCGTGGAGATGCTTGCTCGGGCAGTTGCGCACGGCCCACACGAGCCCAGCGTCATTTGCATTCTAATCAATGATTGACAGCAATCAGAACGGCTGTGACTCATTTGCATGCACACACGGGAGAGAGAGACGAGGGGGGTGGTGAGGGGGGTGGCTCCGTTTCTCATTTGGCATTTTTTTTTTAAGACAAAAAAAAGCCCACAAACAACAACAACAAACAACAACACAACAACAACAACTCTTCCTCACGATTACCTCAAATCCATTATTCTTTTGGTTATATGCACCCATTTATTTCCACCTCCCCCCGCCTCCTCCTCCATCCATCTTTGTTTAAACAGATTTAATTTTATTTCATTTCTATTTGTTGAGTTTTTTTCCCCTCTCCCTTTGTTAAAATTCATTTGGCTCAATTTCAGCATAGTAATTAATACGAGGAGTGACTTTAAGCCCGCCGTGATATTTACTCGGCTGAGTGGCGCAGTGGTTCGTAAGCCTGACTTGGGAGCCACAGGGTTGTGAGTTCAAATCCATCGTGGTGTGGTGGGGTGCACGGGGGGGTGGATAAAGCGAGTACCACTTTGTCGAACGTCAACAGTGGCCATCCTGTGGATGGACTGCCGATATCTCCACCGTGGGAATGTGGAATTACCTCAGCTGGTGCAGGCCTAGCGAAGCACGATGATTTCGACCATATTTTAAAAATGTGTTTTATAATTGGCATAAATTTTCCTTTCACCCAGGAAAAGCCTCACTGAGTCTCAACACTCCTTTTCAGGAGGTGGGCAGGGGGGTGTTTGGCAAATCCCATAACAATGAGCACATGCCATGTGAGAAGAGACCAGCAGGATACCTCGGAGAAATCCCAGGCGTACAAGTGAATAACACTCATAACTCCACACAGATACATTCAAGAATCCATTGCTGTACTGTCATCTCCTCGCCACATCACTGCCCAAGCCTACAATTCCCGGTATGCCTAGGCAATCTCCCCCATCCAAGTATTAACCAGACTCAATCGATGTTGCTTCTCCTTCGAGTTCTGCGAGAAAGTTGTAACGTTTTTCCCGCTTGGCACGTGCGAGCCAGCATGGTTGCCCACGCGGTACGGTGCGGTTTTCCACTGCCCGTTTGCCGTGCCGAGCCCGAGACCAAACAGCGGTACCGCCAGCCTTGCGAAACATCTCAGTCTGGCCTGGGTCGCAGTGGGGCCAGGGGTGGGGATGATCGCGTGTTCACTGAGCGTGGTGTTGTTAGTCGCTTCGCTGGACGACTTGACGTCACTGCGTCATCTGCACGAGATCCCAAATCGTTCACTGTGTGTCACATTACTGTTAGGCTACACACACAAAAAAACCTCAACACATTTGTCAACGCTGAAAGGAAAATATAGAATAGGCAGCGTTTCTGGCATAGCACCTTCTTCTGTACAGAAGGGCCCATTTCCCAAAACGTCACCTCTTATATATTTTTCCTTTTGAGGGCTCCCAATTAGTGTTGTTTAGTTTTTTAATAAGTATTGAAATCCATGCTCGCGCACGACTTTCCAACGCAGCAGCAGCATCACCGAATAATTTTTGTCGGACACGGCTGTACCCCCCCTGCCCCCACCCTCGCATCATCAACGCGCGTTACCACCCGCTCGCTCGTCACGACGATGAATGCGATGCCAGGGGCTCGGCTCGACACCCCGAGCCACGCCGGGTTGAGCTTGGCACGGCCCCGGCACGGCTCAGTCGCGCAGCGGGGAAAAGTGGCCGAGAGAAGGGAACGGCGTTGAGCTTGAGGTCCGTACGTTCCGGTTTCTGTTTAGGCGGCCACGGCGGAGGAGCGGGGGGCGCTGGGGCCAGTACCCTGGCCTCCCTGGGGGCCCTGCACAGCCTCGCTGGGGCCTCGGCCATCAGCCCGCTCACCGGTAGGCCCACGCGCCGTCGCTCACACCCAGGGCTGGAGCCAGGAGCCTTTGTCCCGGAGCGGAATAGAGCCCCTACACCCCCCACCCCTCACGCCTCCACCTGTCCTCCCCGTCACCCCCAAAGACAAAGACCCCTCCCCACCACCCAATATAACCTTAACCGAGTGCTGGGGCAAGTGCCACTAGCGAGCACCTATGAAGGCCAGTATGGCGCGCGAGGGGGTGGTGTGGCCAACACCACGCCGGGCCGCCTTTGTCTCCCTAACGGCTGATGATGCTTACACACCGCACTGGGTACTCTTTTGAGGCTGAGTCGGCCTAGGGGAGGCCCAGGACGGGTTCAGATCATCGTCTCCGCCAGACACACACAATCCCCAATGCTTGCTGCTTAATGTCCGATGTGGGGTGGAGGGGGGGGAATAAACATTGCAGGATGAAATTAAAGCAACACACGAACAAAAATCAGCAGCAGCGGTTAATAAAAGTGGCATTCTTCAGCTCTCCAGAGAGCTGTAGAGGACGAGCGTGAGAGCCTAACACCGTCGTGGCAGCGTTGTCTACGCTCGTCATGATTAAACAATAACGTGAACAACAACAGCAAGTCCCACTTCTGTTAATTAAATCAATTGTTTCTACTTTCTTACGGGGCCCCGCCTGCAATTTTGAGCTGTGAACAAATGAACCAATGCTGCTGAAATTATGCACTCCTACAAGGCCATGTGGCTGATGAGATGAGCGAGAAATACTTTATTTTATGTGACAGATATGTAAAGAAAGCCCTCTTGTCTCACGTATATGTATTGAAATAAACACTTGTTCCTTCATGAAAAAACAGAATACACAAACTAAAATCTTTCATGTTACCTCCAAAGTAATATCAACAAAATTCATATTCTTTGGGTCTTTCGGTAAAGCCACGTAGATATAAAAAAATAATAAAATATCACGACGTTTCGATCGCAACACGAGCAATCGTCTTCAGGTGAAAAAAGAGGGGAAAATCTGCCGAGGCAGGCTGTTTATCAAGGTTTAGAGATGGGTCGGGTGGTGGCGGGTTTAACGACACATTTATATTTACACGATCTAACACTATCTAACCCCCCCAAACAAACCTATATTATGGATGATATTGGTCGCGAAAGCCTTACTACGTGTTTAACAAAGAAAATGCACCAAAATGTTCCCAGCAGGCATTGCGGCGCTGAACGGCAGCCTTGGCGTCGGGGGCCTGGCCAATGGCTCGGGCAGCGGCGTGGACGCCCTGGCTCAGGCCTACTCGGGCATCCAGCAGTACGCAGCCGCCTCGCTCCCCAACCTGTACGCGCAGAGCCTCATACAGCAGCAGCAACAGCAGCAGCAGCAACAACAACAGCAGCAGCAGCAGCAACAACAGGGTGCGGCCGGCAGCCAGAAAGAAGGTATTTATTATCAGCCATGGGAATGTGGAATTTCCGCCACTGGGTTAGGGACAGCCAGCAGAGGTGACCGCAGCCGGTGTTGGTGACGTCGCGATGTTGTTTCCAGATCGAGTGACCTTCTGGGTATACCTCGTGGCAAGATGTATTCAAAGCGACTGGCAACAACCAGTGACCCTCACTGCAGCCAGAACTATGTAGGAGCTGGGAGCAATTCCCAGGCGTGTGTTAAAGATCCCCCGTCAACTTACTGTGCAAATTGTCTCGTGGTTTTTTTGATGGATTCAGTGAGTCTCTTGAGGAACATCTATCCACGCTGTGTTCGGCAACTTTCCGCTCTTTGCATGGCTAGCCAAAACTAACGCCGTGACCCCACGACTCATTTGAACAGGAAGACTCTCTGACTATGATGAGGGGCATTCTGCCTTGGGTGCCTCCCACACTTTTCTTCTAGCTCGTTGGGTTACGCAACCTTTTTGTCCTCCTCGTCGTCATAACAACAGAACGTCAATCTGTCACTCGTGCCTGACCATCACCAGTTGTCTGGTCCCCGCGGTTTGCGACTAAAATATGGATTTCATGTCCATTGATTAAACGGCTGCGTCGTTCGGGAGTAACACCCGGCGTGATTCAACCGCGACGCTGCGGGTGTGCGCACGTGGGCGCTTTCTTACGGCTTCAGGTCGAGAAAGTATTTCTCTAGCTGGCGCACCACAACCAGTGGAACTCTCGCTGTGGCTGTGGCTACTACGAGCCACACGCCACCTCTTGGCCTACCTACTCCAGTCTACCAGGTGCGAAATTAAGGGCCTGCGAGTTATGTAATGAATACAAAATAATGAGATGGGATGGTGGGTGGTGTGCGGTGAGCGGTGCAGAGAAGCGTAGACGCACGTACAGACGCATAACGCGGGCGACTTGAGTAGCGGGAAGATCGAACAGTGCACGCCTACCCCGCTCTCGCTCTGAAGTTTGCCGTGCAGGGAGCGGTGGGGAGTCGTAGGGTTGCGGTTAGCGCTACGCTGCGCTACGAACCTGGCGACCCGAGTTCGATTCCCGCTCACGGCCAACACCAGTAACGATTTATTTGAACGGGTCCTGGGCTTTCGCCTAGGTCGGCTCAGCCTCAAATGAGTACCTGGTGCGGTGTGTAGTAAACATCGCCACTGGGGAGACTGAGGCAGCCAGGCGTGGTGTTGGCCACCCACCCCCTCGTGTGCCGTACCGGCCTTCGTAGGTGCTCGCTAACAGCACTTGCCCCAACAGTCTGTCTCAGGCGAAATGGGGAATCTTCGCCTTGTGTGCCCGTGTGTCCATTATCTCTCAGGACCAGAGGGAGCCAATCTGTTCATATACCACCTGCCGCAAGAGTTCGGGGACCAGGACCTCATGCAGACCTTCATGCCGTTTGGGAACGTGATCTCGGCCAAAGTGTTCGTGGACAAGCAGACAAACCTCAGCAAGTGCTTCGGTGAGAGCTCGACACGGCACGCCCGGCTGCCACGCCTGCCAGAGGTCAAAGGGCCCAAATCGCGGTCGGAAAGGTCGGGCGTCGATCGCTCCCCGTTCAATAGAACACGCCGCGTGCTGCCGCGGAAGGTTCATGCCGCACACGTAGCGGTGCGCCGGTTTAGCTGGGTGAAACAGTCAATTTGCGTGCTCACAGTACATTAAAACTCCTATCTGTGACATCCGTCGATGGTGCCGTTTGTTGCTGGCCGCGTGACGTTCTGGGCCTTTGAGTTTGTGCTCGGCACAGCAGCGATTCAGAACGACAATGCAACTGATTTTGCTGCGTGGGAATGAATTTTTTTGTGTGATGAATGCAAATTATATGGCCGTGTTATGTTCAGGTCAATGGGGTGGACAAGAGTATACAAATGAGCTGGATATATATTATTTTAATAACATAAACGGGATGGTAAGTTTGAGACAAAAAAAATCTTGGCTTATTGCACGGCTTATGAGAAGATGTGTTGGAAAATTGTTACCTGTGAAAGATTGTAATATTACATTAATCTGCTTGGTATATTTATTTGAATGTGGTACAGCGATGTAATATTCATATAAATGTTGTAAGGCTTATGAGAAGATCGTGTGGAAAATGGCTCAGTGCTGTGCTGCTAACATTTGAGTGTGGTATTGGCTTTTGTAAGACGCCTCGGGAGAATTTTTAAGATGAAAGACGCCATGAATACACCTTGTACTTATGAGTAGTGAACAAAGAGAAAGATACCCCGTATAGCCTTAACATCATTCTTGGGGCAAGTGCTGTTTGTGAGCAGCACCTATGAAGGGCTGGTATGGCACACGAGAGGGGGTGGGTTGCCAGCACCACGCCCGGCCGCCTTTGTCTCCCCAGTGGCAACGTTTACACTTCGTACCATGTCCTAGTTTGAGGCTGTGCCGACCTAGGGGAGGCCCAGGACCTGTTCAGATATTCGTCACTACCGCTCCCCGTGGGCGGATTGTGACGTCCTAGAATCCAGATTCCATTCCACGCTTTACCTTTCAGCCACTGCCGAGGAAGCAGCTAAGACGCCAATGCGAGGAATTGCACAAACTTACGACAGACTGAAAGTTCACGATAATAATAATAATAAAAAG
The DNA here is from genome assembly GCF_965212315.1 of Lampetra planeri. Lineage (NCBI taxonomy): Eukaryota > Metazoa > Chordata > Hyperoartia > Petromyzontiformes > Petromyzontidae > Lampetra > Lampetra planeri. Next base: position 12,780,354 of record NC_136122.1, on the reverse strand, counting down.
GGGCAATGTTCACAAATCCATGCCTGAGAGACCCGGAGCTCAGGACTGGCAGGGCAATAAATGCGTGCTTTATGATGATCATTACGCTCTGAGGGGCCCTCCCCGACAAAATTAATGTCACGGGCTTCACGGACGAAATTAATTGCTCTTGGTCGTAGAAATGCTTCTCGTTAAACACCGCCGTCGCGCTGCGTGGCCGAGCGCTTTCTGCTCGAAGGGGGCGCGGGGCAGGCGCCTCGCCGTAACGCAGCCACGGGGGTCACGGGACACCCCGCTAGGAAAAACGACGAGTGGGCCCCGTCAACCGTTTGATTCGACGCCTTAAGGACGAGCTCACGAGCAGATGCGGTGAATGCGAAATACAGAAAAGAGGCCCCGGCCAGATGTTAATGGAATTACGCGTAATTATGGGTGAAGATTTATTTCGTAAGTTTTTTTGGAGCTGTAAAAAGGAAAGCGCCCCCCCCCCCCCCCCCGTATTAAACGTGGGATCGTCGGTTGATTGTAAATTCTTCCCCGTGCCGAGTGCAGCAGGTGGTTACATCTCAGTGGGGCCTCTTGTAATAAAAGTGGAATCCAGTAGAGAAATAACTTTGTTTATTTTAATGTAATTTAGAATAGCTTACCCTTAATTAATGCACTTCTATGATTGTATTTCTCACTTCTCTCCCGCTCTCTCGCTCTGTCTCTCTCGCTCTCCCACTGTCAGCCCGTTTGTATCTCTCTGAAGCAGCGTGCGCGGCTGTCCACACGCTTCAATTTATGGGCGGTTTATTATAATCCTTTTTGTTTCGTTTTTTATTTCTTTTAATGAAAGAAAATCACAGAGGAGAAAAAATATGCAGAGGTGGAAAGATATTTCAATGTTGACGATGGCGATGGTCACAAAGACGATGGTGGTGAGAGTGACGATGATGATCGTGGTGATAATGATTATGATTATACTCTTTGATTTTAAATACCCCCATTGTTAAGTGGTGGACACTCGAGGCTAGAGTCGCAATAGCTCGATCGTACTAATACGTTATGGTGTTAAAATGTGGGCCGCTCTGAGACAGAAGCTGATTTTAATGGAAATATAAGATGTATTACTCACCTAGGAAAGCCACAGAATCTAAAGACTCTTTTTCAGAAGGGTCCTGCGTTAGGTTTTTATTTTTTCAAGACGTGTTCAGCCAATTAATAATGAATGATTGTCATACAAGTGGGAGGGAACTGGGAGCCCCCGGAGAAAACCCACACGTGTGTGGAGTCGACACTCTATACTCTTAGGTTGTTTCGGTAAAGTCACGTGGGAAAAAATGGATAAAATGAATAAATAATAAAATGATATAAATTGTAATAGAAATAAAATAATAATTATTATTTATATCACTTCATTATTTATTTGTATTCTTTATTTTTACCTACGTGACTTTACCAAAAAACCTAAGCTTCAAATCTCGAATCAACACTCTATCCCCGTCCAGACGGAAACAGATGGGGATTATTCCACTTGCTGTACTGCCTTCAGAAGAGCCAGGGTATGCATCTCGAGTATGCATCAATGACCGTCGTTTTTTGAACACCCCACCCTCTTTGTCTCTCTTCTCTCGGCCCTCCTCCAGGTTTCGTGAGCTACGATAACCCCGTGTCGGCTCAGGCTGCCATCCAGGCCATGAACGGCTTCCAGATCGGCATGAAGCGACTCAAGGTGCAGCTGAAACGCAACAAGAACGACAGCAAGCCCTACTGACGAGGGGGGGTGGGAGGGAGCCGGGTGGCCCAGGAAGGGGGACGGGGCGTGGGGGGTGGGTCTTGGGGAGGGGGTGCCTACCCAGGGAGCACCGTGTTTCAGGCACGGCTCCTGAGGCTTTGTGGGTTTGGTGTAATCCAGGTTGGGGACCTGGGTTTCGACGGTGGACCAGGTTTGTAAATGCATATCCGGGACCAAAACACACGACCTTTTTTTTCCAGGCGGGGCTGGGGTATGGGAGGGGTGCGAACGCGGCTGAGGAGGAGGTTGCCGAGTGAGGGGTGGCGGGGGCGAGGGGGTGGACGGATGAGCGGTTGGCGACGATGTCGCGAGTGGCAGGCGAGGCGGGCCTGTGGTCGTTGAGGACGGGGGGGGGAGGAGCCATCTCGTTTGGGGAGAGGAGTTTTTTCTCCGCGCCATCAGAGTCCGCTCGCCGATCGGTGAGAGTGTCCGTAAAAGTGTCGGCGCATTTCCATGGGCGCTCGTTTTTCGATCTGACCACTCTCCCCGGACTCTCCGCGGACTCCTCTTTCTCCGCAGACTCTGTCCCCCACCACCGCTCTTCTGAAGCTGATGGATGCCACACAGCCACACGCGCCACCCCGAGCCTGACACCCGCCGCCATCTGCCCGATCCATCCATCCGTCCGTACTTCCTCCCCCAACTTGTACCCTCAACCACTGCACTCTCAGCCACTGCACTCAGGGGGTGAGACGGGGGATGGGAGAGTGTCGGTTTGTGTTTGGGCATGTACAGCTCTTTAACCTCATCCATCACTGCCAAATTTTTCATTAACTGTTTTCTTTTTTTGTTTTTCGAATTTATTTTTCATTTTGTAGCATTTCAAATATATATTGCAGTATATATACGACATATATACTGTGAATATGAATACATAGATAATGTATAATATATACTGTATATAGCTATATAGTATACAGTATATTTACAACAGATACAGTACTGTATATAAAGATGCACCTGGTGCATACGATGCAAAATTCATGGAACGGTGTCATTTAACTTGCCGAGGTAAAACGTCAGCTGGTCAGTATGCGTGAACATTGGCGTAAGGTAGTGGGGTCGCTCAAAAGTTACTCAAAAGATGCTGTGGTAAATTTTTGAAAACCCTGACCACAGCAACTGTGGATTAGGGACACGTAGAAGTCAAACTGATTGGTTATTTTAGGTCACATGTTTTATAAATAACTAAATAAACATCCACGCACGTGGCACGAGTATGGAATTAATCACAAGCATGGAAAACGGCCTGAAAGTTAGGGATGCCATAACTTGATGAAAGGATTAAGTTGAACCCTAGGAGGCAAATTTAAACGTACGTAATCACAGACGTTCCCCCCCAAAGGGTCAGACGGTGGCGCCGCGCTCGAGGTCTATTGCAGGGCCATCGGTGGACATCCACTCACGATCACTCGAGGCTCCTCGACACCTGGGGGACGTTTCCCGACTAGGAACTAAACCACGACCGATCGATCACCGCCGTTATGACGTTCGCAGTGGTACAAAGGCCTCTCGCTGTTTACACATTTTTGCATTCGTACCATAAAAAGAAACACGCGCGGTTTTGACGTTACGTTTACATTCACGTACCGGTGCACGTGCACAACAGGGGGAAGGATGGGGGGTGTGGGGGGGCAGCGGCTTTGACACACTAGAGGATTGTGCCCGACGGAAACAACTTTGTGACGCGAGACGCGAATGTGAAATCCACCGTGCTTGGCCCGGGCGGTGCAAAACTGTGCCACCGCGCCGCAGAGATGCAGTTGCGCTGGGCTTCCGTGGGGAAGGGGGGGGGGGAAGAGACCGAATGCTTCCATACTTCCTCGGAGGGCAGGCGATTATGGAATGTCTCTCTCTCTCTCACACACACACGCTATCGTTCTCTCTTGAGAGAACGTGCCGTTATCGTTCAGCAACCCCGCGGCGCTTGGCCCGCGTGCGTGCGTGCGTGCGTTATCCGTGCCGCTCCCTGCCGATGCTCTGTGCCGCTGACCGCCGCGCAAAATTTCATCGTCGTTGTTCAGCCGCTGTCGCCCGCCCCGCCGCTCATCCACCACGCGACCCCGCGGCAGCTGCGCTAGCACATCCACAGCACTCTTCCCTTCGGCGGCGGTGGCGGCGGCGTCCCCACTTGTCAACCGATTTCTTTGGTTCGTTTTGTACACACACAGACGCACGCGAGCGCGCGCGTGCGCACACGTTATAAATATATATAAAGCGTAAGAAGCAGGGTTTTAAGTGGTATTGGACACAAGCAGACATGTGAAGACAATCTGTCATCTGCTTACAAAGAAACAAACAACAAAACCAAGACCAAGATGAAGAAATCAACAAAAAATAGAAAACCACCGCCACCACCGACGTGAAACGCGCACTTCTCACCAGATGTAAAAAAATAAATAATAGAGGGTTCAAACAAAGAACAACAAACAGAAACAGGGAGACCAACAAATTCGACGAGGTTGTGTGTGAGTTTGAAGGCTTTAGTTTCCCTGCTCAGCAACCGTTTTGTTGCACGCTTCAAGTCCCAATGTTTACACGTGCTTCACTCGGCAACTTTATTTTGCCTTTTGCCAAACGATGCTCCCAGAAGAGAGAGTTGAATCGTCAGGTGACAGAGGCTCAAAGTTACTGTTATATCGCGACGGGGTGGGGCTTGAGCATTTTTACGTAAACTCGTCAATAACTTATAAAATGCAGGCGAGAGAGGGGGGACGGAGAGAGAGATAGAGCGAGAGAGAGAGCGTATTGTACTTAAAGGTGATGCGTACACACAACTTGAAGGTTTTTAGGAGAATGTTATTTAAAATAATGATAATTTAAAAAAAATAATTTTATCAAAATATAACACGAAATTATGCTACCAATTGAATCTGTCTGGTAGAGGCCATTGCTCTGTATATTTTATTGACAGTATTTCTATTTTTATACGGGTTTTTTATGAAGTCATATGGCTCAGATGATAATTTATTTCCTAACTTATTTGGCACTTGAGAAATAAAGTTTTTAAGACAGGTCGGTAGTACATGTTCTCGTAGTTTTGTTCAAGTGCTCAAGGTGTTTTCACACTTGTTCTGAGGTTGTCTGGGATCAAGTTTTGTCTAAGACAAGCTGCTACATTTGAACTGTTTAAAAGTGCGTTTTACATCACACCACTTGCATTTTTATTATTCGTTTGCCAAGATGCCATTAACTAATGTTTTTTTGTTATTGTTGTTGTGTGTGTGTGTGACCGTTTTGCACGTCACCGCATCGTCTCTTTGGCTCGTTACATCTTATAACCGCGTTGGGTATTTTTTTTGTTTGTTACAAAAATTATATATTTCTCTTTTCTCTGTAGCGCACCATCAGCTTGCACGTGGTTTTAAAGGCACGGGGGCCCCATGTGTGGGGGTGAAGCCACTCCCGAAAGCTGGTTCAGTTTTGGCCGATCCACCGAAAGTGAGGGGTTGGTCATCCTTTAATGTCTCCGCGCCCCGGTGGTCGGGTTTCTTTGTTGTGCGTTCCGTGATTCCTCATTTCGGGAACAGTTTTTTTTTAAGTATATATATCGCGGTGCGTGCACTCAACCGTGAAAACCCCCAGTTCCACAGCGTCAAACTTTTTTTTTTCCCCCGAGAAGGAACGGAGCATGTTCTTAGGAGATTATTTGGATCGTGCACCGTGTGTCATTGACCTATTTGCGTTGTGTCCAAGCCAAAATGCTGGAAAGAAAAAAGCAAAACAAATGCAAGACTAGAATTTATGCGCTTTGTGCTTCGTCGAGATTTTGTCTAAAACGCTGGAGATTTTAAACGTTTTTTGTGTGTTAACGTCTCCGATGTATATTCCACATAGATTAAAGGAAGAGTAAGTTGGAGAAAAAAAAAGTCGACGAAAAAACAACAAAAAATATTTCACCTTCAACTTTTCGCCGTTACTTTTGCGGCCATACAAAAGTACGCATTGGAGCACGTGGTTTGTGGCACGGCAGAATTGTGTCAAGTGGCGTCTTGTTGTTTGAGATTCACGAAAGGGCCTCCTCGCCCGGGTCACCCCTCGCCCGCCCCACGATGTTTAGACTGCCTCCAGCTTCGTTTGTGGCGCTACCCCCCCCCTCCTCTCCCTGAACAACAGCGACGGAGATTCAAGAGACAAGAAGCTTCGCCAGTCAGGGATGCCTGAAAAAGGGTATTTTTATACTTAAAAAGAAATAAATATAATTTAAAAAACATATATGACGACAAAACACGAATGAATGATTAGACAACAGATGGATATAAATTAAAGGTGTGTAAATTAAATAAAAAGTCAGCGAATGAAGAACGCTAAATTTAACGTACAAAAATTTATCTTGGAAGAGCTGTTTTTTTGTACACTAGCCAGGCTGTTATCTTGCTATACTTTGTGTGTTGTTGTTGTAACTGTCGTCTTTGCCGTTGTTGGTGTTTTTTTGGAGCTCGTTGCAAAAGCAATATGAATTGTTACCGCGGTGAGAATTGAAGATGCAGGTTATACATTCCTCCCCAGAGGTGATTATGGGGCAGGCTCTCACAAAGGCCACCGCTCTCCAATCACCTCTCGTTTGAACACACATCTCGACGTGTATTGCGTTTTGTCTGAAGGCAGGAGATCTACTGTGTGGTCACAAAGTCCCTCTGCAGCATGCACCCTACGGCAAAGGTGGGGCCTCTGGCGCATTCTGCCCTTGCAATTTGGCAATTATTGGAATACGGGAAATGCAGCGGACGGTGGATTGAGAGAGGATTCGATGTGATCTGGCCACCTCGAAGCCCAGACCTGACAACGACAAGGGGAATACCTGACAGATTGACAAATATTGAGGATGTTGAAACAGCTGTCCGGAATTTGCTTGTGCAGTTTCACAGCCATCCGCTTGGGAAGATCTGTGGTGGAGAACTGGGGCACGAATCCAGCCTGCGTGCTGAGCATGGAGGGCAGCAAACGTATCTGTTCGAGTCGAGGACATCGTCTTTTTTTCCATGCAAAGGAACTTTGTGTCCACTCTGTATATGTCCACAAACATGCATACATATATATAGGATTTGTATTTTGTAAAGAAAATGACCGCGTCTTGCTTATGTTGTGAAACCGTGTGAATTTGAGCGTAGGCGACGTGCAACTTTAAAGGAAAAAAACTTTTAATATGAAAATTTGTGCAACATCTTTAGATGCCAGTTCGTTAAAACGTCCTCGTTTGTGGGACATCTGTAGCTCTCTTAGATGAAGCTGTCGCGTCTTGTCACATTTATTTTCGGCCAATAATAGTTTTGACAATCCACTTTTGATGTTTTCTGTACAAAACATTTTAAAAACGTGTTTTTTCATGCACAACTCTTTCTTAAACGAAGTGTAATAATTTGTGTATTTTTCATTAATATGTGTGTGTGTGCATGTCCTGTAGAACATTTTGCCATGGTTGGGTCTATTTATTGTCCGAGTCCTGTACGCATCTTAACAGTGCCAAATGACTTAGTTGTGGTTCAGACATCGGTTGATGATTTATTCTTTATTCATTTTTAACGGGGGGAGGGGGAACGCAAAGCCATTCTCTTGCAGAGATTTGTGTTGTTGCTGTTGTTGTCGTCGTTAACATTGTGCATGAGAACATTTCGGATCATAATTTTTCAAAGAAAACATCGTCCATTGGTTGGCTTACGAATCACGTGCATTTGCTATCGGCATTTAAATCGTAATTTTATTTTATTTTCAAAATGAACAAAATGACTAAAAACCAAATACGTTTTTTTGCTTGCTTGCCAACTCAATGTTGCTGAACTCAATTTTCCTGCCGCCTACCTTGCGAGATTGAAGGTCCTGACTTTGAAATGAAAGGCCATGTGGTCGTTCAGTGAATTAATAACGTAATGTTGTCAAAAACATAGCTTTTTTTCTTTTAATCGCCATGCCCTTCCATGAGTAAACCGATTAAACCTTGCAGACAAAGCAAGGTACCGGCTCCCTCTCCACAGCTCTCGTTCTTGCAGCCCAATAAAGGTTTCTGATTTGACATTTTAATTATTGATTCACTGTAAAACTCCCATCCTCCGTGCCGTGCTGTGTGGGCTGGATGATAGATAATATGTCCACGGAAACAACGCAACCATGTTTTAATACACTGCTCTAAAAGTTAATAGAAATAACGAACTCCCTTTCAGGCAGTGGCCTTCATCGTGACAGAAAGTACATCGCCTAATTTTTTTTTTATAAGGACAGTGTTATTGACGAACGTTGTTGTTTTTTTACATGTGTTTGCGTACCACTGCTAATGCAGCATCGCGGTTTTCGATGTGCGAGGGAGATCGTCGCTATGTACAGGAGGATGGAGATTGTCGCAGCGGGGAGAGCAGAATAGCCCAGCAGACATGAACGCATCGACTCTACTTCCAGCTGTAATCCTCCCAGTTACCGTTTCGCGTCGACAAAAAACCCTCATACATGGACACGGCAACATCCCACCCTCGATCGGTGGACAGACAGCGATGTCACCTTTCCGTTCACGCTTAACACGTCATCATACGGTGGATGGAGAGTAGAGAGGAGGCATGCCGAACCTTGTGCAAATTTCAGTTGAAGTATAATCGTCGTCGTCATCAACTCTTAATATTTATACCGCCACCTCCCGTGCCGTACGTCTCGAGGCGCTTCGTGGCAGGGGACCCCCGTTGGCAGCTGTCCCTGTGAGGCGCTAGGTAAACGCAGCACCAGCCAGCAAGGGGGTGTTAGTCTGCCAGTAGGGGGCGATGCTGCAATTTGGCTTCCCAGCTAAGATGCTCTGCGAACAATTGATCAGATACCGACGCTTGCTCTGTGCGTTCAGATTCCTTGCGCAGTAATATAAATCCGCATCGCGGTGCAAGCTGTGGTTGCCCGTGTCGTACAGCCAACCACGTGCAACTGGGACCGTGTGTCTTGAGTACAATTTGAAAAAATGTGGATGCAGGGACAACGTGGCATGGGGCTCGAATTCGGCACCTGCAGCTCCAGAGGTGCGTCATCCACCACGCACTGTGCCATCGATGAGTTGACGTGGACAAAAAAAATCGGTCTTTTTCCCCATATCATATTACGTCATTTTTGTTGCAATCATAAAAGTATTGATTTGCTCCCGAACCGAGTGTACATAGTAATGGTAGAACAAATGAATAATAGGCCTTAATAATATACTTTCTTAAAAATGTTGATGGGACCTGCCAAGCAGAGAAGCTCGACGTCAAATAAATGTTGTAGGTGAATCGGACATCCAAGGACCTTTTGCCATCGTTATTTGTTAGTTAATCTGCCAAAATGTATTTAGGAAGCTAAGCGCTAACATTTCAGTCGATTGACCTTTTTCGGTTTTCTGAACAAGGCCAGTCACCCCGAAGGTCGCTTTCTTTTTTTCTCTAAATCTATGTGGCAGTTTGACTACGAAACGACACGAGACATAACGCACCCAAAGCCACCGCAGTTAAAACTTTAAAATCAAGACTCTGCGGCTGGCTCCTGTGATATTCACCTTTCCGTAGAATAACTTGCATTGACCTCCCACCCGAGGTTCTGTAATTGGCGGAATTGGTCTCAAGTTGCCAAATGTAAAATGCGGTGCTGGCCCTGCATGGAAATCTGCTGTTATTTTGCGTAACGCTCCATCTTAAGTTAATACACACTTTTCGCGTGCTTCTACTATTATTCATCTGATATGTCCTATTTAATTCAGGGATAATCAATGTTCGTTTGGGATTGAGAAGCCCATAGCAGCCACGAACACAATCTCTTTGACTTGACTCACATTACAGTGAGCTGTTATGCGAAAGTGGCACTGCAGCCAAATACCTGTAATTGAGAAACGTTTCAGAGTCACATTGTCTGCAACTTCTTTGTAAGTCTGGGTTTCTCGGTGAAATTAATCTCACCCAGCTAAAATCGCATTGGCTCCACCGTTGGTAAAACGTGCGTTACGTGATTAATTTCAACATGCTCACAACTATTCTTTGATTACGATGAACATTTATATTCTACCACTTGAACCCACCAAAAATCAGTTGGCTTGTACTACAGGGAGCAGAGCTGAACAGTGGGAAATGCTGGTTGAATACCAGACTAGCAGGGTTATGGTGTCGGGTTCTCACTCCTTACCACTGTGTGGATCGACATTAATTAAGGCTACATTCTACGGAAATAATCCCTTCTTGAGCTAAAGTCACACCTCTAATGCCATTTTGGTGACACACTCTGGTTAACAAAAGGCGTGGATATGTGTAAGGCAAGCTGTGTGTCGGATTGACTGTTTTGTTTGATTTTATTTGTTGTTATAAAAGACCTGGTACCAACTTCGACGATTAACAAAAAAAACACACACACGGGACATTGCGAACCCAGTGTGGAATTCATAAACGCGAGTGTCGTGCACGCTTCGCTCAGACTCCTCTCGTAACAGCAGTCGTGTGCGTACGTTACTTTACTTTCAAGATGATATACATGTACATAACTGTATTGTTGAACAAAAAAAATACTGTAACCTCTTGCCGTATCTCCGTTTACAGATTCCATGCAAAAATAATTATACGGTGACATGCTTCCATGCATAACTCGTTCTTTATAAGTACTTATTCGGTGTCAAAGGTCGTTCACTTATCGCATGCTTGTAAGTCTCGTATTTTAATTGGGCTTCTGGAATATATTCACCACACATCACCTGGCCGTAGAGTTAGAGGGGGTAGGAGTGTAGGGCTAGAGGGGGTGGGCAGGCAAATGGGTCCTGCTTTACGCATTTTTATGATTTGTTCGGGAATGGCGAGTGTTGGCGCACCGTTCAAAAACACAGTTGGTCCGAGGCCCCGCGCGCTTCATAAAGAGGGGGCGGTCTGTCCCTCTGACGCTGGAGGTTCCTTGCCCTCTGGCGACACTTAACGCCCATTCGGACTTGAGTACAAACAAATGAGGGGGTGGGCTTGGGTTTAAACAAAAAAATGAAAAAAATATTTTTTAGGAGAAGAGAAAAAATTTAGCACAGCGCGTGTCGTTTTTGTGTTTCCGTTTGTGTGTTAAGACTCGTCGTGTATGGTGTATCTGTAGTATGTGCTGTGTTGTCAGTCCTAAAGCACAAGGCTCTGATCTGCAGCCTGTCATTGCCAATCATGAACGATGGGCAGGGCCGGCTTTCACTGAAGCTGTGTCGGAGCTGGTGGGAGTCCACGTTTTGCATCATCGCCTAATTATGTCTCATTACCGGGACTTTCTCAGATCACTTGTAACGCGATAATTTAATGGGATTTTAAAACAAATAAACGGGCGTTAGTTGAAAAAAGAAAATGAAAAACGGAACAATATACTTTTTTTTCTCTCTGATACAATATCGGTTCATGAAACTGCAGCGTCCGAAGTTCGTATCTTGGAATACAAACGGAACGAACAGTTTGTGGAAAGCTCACGTGTATCACTTACAACAGCCAATCAAAGTGTTATATCTGTGCGGTCTCTGGCCATCCTCTCTCGTAGTGCAGTCTCCGGTTTGTGTAGTTTATTACGCGTATATTTGTAACAGTTAGCAGTGTTTTCTATATTTGACTATTTACCATCTTGATTGTTTTTTGGTGTTCGTTAGTTGACGACTGGTTTAATCAAACACACAAAAAAAGAGTTATACATAAGTGTTTTTTGGTGTTCTTGTGTGTTTGTTCTGTTATAAATTAATAAAGCAAAACACTCTGCCTTTGACATGCTGTGCCCTGGAGTAATGCCTTGCACTTAATGTGTCTACACTCGAACTTGCAATACATACAGCAAACCACCAGTATTACAATGCACTCTCTTTCACCCCTATAAACACCCCTCCATCTCCACCACAGGCCTTGTGCCCTAGTTTTCATTTCTTTGTTTAATGTTCTATGACTTTCCAGGGCTGGTTGATTTTCGTGTTCAAAGTATTAGTCCTGCCTCACAGCATTCAATATTTTGTCCATATTTGTTAAAGGACAGATGCACACCCATGTCTGTGGTCTCGTCATTTATCTTTGATTGTTTTGAAACAAGACAAGAATGACCCACATGCTACAGAGATGCCAGTGCGGGGAAGAAGGATGCGGTGGATGACATGAAAGAAGAGGCGCAGAATATAAAAGCTCATGGAGCGAGCAGCTGAGACCGGGCAACAATGGGACTTCAGGCTTAGAAGAAGAATAATTACTCAGATGGAGAGGAGTCATGAGGATCCTGCACTTTCCCATGGCGTGCCACTCTTAAGTGTGGGTGGTCCTCGTAAGGATTGTACAGTGTGCTCTCAGTTCAGGTGTGCGCGGCTCAATCATGTAAATCACAATGAAATATTAACCAAGAATTCTACCCGAAATGTCACCGATTTTCTATATTTTCTCTTTTTATGGCAGTAATTTTGACGAATATGTTACCCTTTCCTTCCTTGATCATTGGAATCAGCCAGTGAATTGGTTATCATCAGGAGAAGCCTTGATCTACCACTGCTGCGTGCCCCCCCCCACCGCATCCCAACTCGATGAGTTCTGCAATGTAACAATCCATCTAACTTCTACGCAGAAGCTGATCCCATAGCTCCATCTCCACGCTTGGACGTCCTCTTGGGCGTGTTTCCTCCATTGGCTGCCACTGCGGAATATGTGCAAATAAGTATGGAGAGAGGGAATTACTCTGAGAGGCAGAAAATGTGTCAAGGTAAAAAAATAATACATCACATAACAAACTCGCTGCTAAGTCAACCCGTTAAAGTAGTGTCAATTTTGTGAGGCCATTCAATTGTACAAATAAATGTGCACACAGTGACACAAATTAACGCGTGAACTTACACCCACGCACACAGATCTCCCGTATAGCCTTAACAGACTGTTGGGGCAAGTGCTGTTAGCGAGCACCTATGAAAGCTGGCACGGCACATGAGGAGATGGGGGGGGGCAGCATCACACCTGGCTGCCTTTATCACCCCAGTGGCGATGTTTACAAATCAAACTATATAGTCATTTGAGGTTGAGTCGACCTTACGCAGGCCCAGAACTGGTTTAGATAATCGTCACTGGTGTTCTCCATGGGCAGAAATCAAATTCGGGTCAGTGGGTTCATAGTGTAACGTGCTAACCACTGCACTACCGCTCCCCACACACACGTTCTTATGCACACGTGGTAATTGCATTAGTACAGAACGTACACACATGGCACCACTCGTTAATATTGTTTTAGTATCTAAACACGACCGTATCGCAAGACGTTCAGAAACAATATTAAAAAAACTGCACATACTGAAATTCCCCCAAAAAAAATCTCATTTGTACGTTCATAAAAACATATTTTCATTGCTAATCTTTCCCAAAGGCTGGGCACTGCTGTCACTAAAGGGTATAACAATTAGCAGTACATTGCTTCCCTTAAAAATACAAGTCATGCAGTATGCAACATGATTTTAATTGGACAGGAACGGTGCACTTAAAGCAGACAATTGTGTTGTATGTTCGGTCGGGGGTACAAAGCGTGCGAGGCGTTATGGGGGAGGGGGGCAGCAGTGGGGGGCGTGTGGTGGGATGGGAACAAGCCATATGCAGTACCCCCTTTATAACCTTTACACCACCCGCCTCCACCGTGCCCTCGACATTTGCCCCGCACAGATATTTGTTCCTGCATTTCCAAAATCGTTCAATGCAACTGCATTGGTAGTAAAACATAATAATAATAATTATTATTATACGAGTGCAGTCTTTTGCCAAAAAATATTTCGTGTAGCTGCAGTACACCAGCAAATATGAATGTATACAGGCTGGAAACATTAAATAATACGGTACTGTATACACAAAAGGTGTATCGCCATCTCACCATGGCAGATTGTATTGTCTACCACTGGTACAGGGCTGTTAACATCAACACATTCCTGTGGAGGGAGCTGGTAGGAACGTTGGGTTGCTCGGTCAATGGCCAGGGTCAACGGCGGCGTGGTGTATTCCGCAAATATGCCCGACTGTGAGGGCGGGCACAAGCCGGCGTGAGTAGGTTAAACGTTGAGTTTAATAAGTGCACCACGGGGTGACCAGCCCCTCCCCATCCAGCCCCACCCCTCCCACCCCCTACCCAGCCCTACCCTCCCCACCCAGCCCATTTCCTCCACCCCCCAGCCCCTCCCCACCCAGCCCCTCCCCTCTCCATCCAGCCCCACCCCTCCCATTTTTGGATGCACCACGGACGGACGGACACAATAATCCCCTGTGGGCTGGTGTAACCAGGAGGTTCCTACCAGTAAAACATCCACGTAGCTGACTATCTTGATTCACATTTGCTCTTCAAGATGGTAATGGCCCAGCGGTATCGCTGGAAACGAGTGGTTCAAATATGCAAAGGTAACAACAATATACCTGCCAACTGCTTATTTGAAATGGCTCACGGCAATAATATCGCCCCTTACTAGCAGACGAAATCCCACTGTAAAGCTGGCGCTAAGTCACCTGGTGCTGCATAGGGACAGCTGCCACCGGGGGGGGCCTTTGACTTGTTTGAGATGAGGCGTTGAGTCGCTTTCCATTGCTGAGATATTTAAGGTCCATATAAATGCCAAGATTATTATTATATAGTCGAGTCAATGCTTATCGCTAGATTAATATAAAGAATATATTTTGGATTTTCGGCCCGCCAAAATTAGACTAGATTTTTTTTTATGTAATGCGGGGAAGCGACATTGGTGATCTATGTTGTATAAACTTAAGCCTACAAAATGTGGCATCTTGTGGTTTTGAAAAGTGCAATGTGTCTTGTTTATAATTTCCAATCCCCTAACAACTCCCAGCGAAGCTTTCACAATCGACTGGCTTGTTTACTGCCCAGTCCACCTGACCAGAGGCAAACATCTAAATGATCGGAATCACCTGAGGTCGTATAACTTCAGTGGCTCCAAATTATTTCTGTGGCCAATAACAGTGAAGTATGTGAAATGAGGATGCTATCAAATCAATCACTCATATTCGCCGGTTGAATAAAACCACACTTTTTATTTGACCAGGTAAGGGCCCACTTTTTCAGAAGCGGCCTGGCCACACATAAGGCCACACATCATAGCTTAGCGAAGTGGCTTTCACATCATCGTGTGGAATTTTATCGCAGCCACATACTCTAAACGCGTAATATTGATTCTAAATGTGGAGGGAAAACCCGAAGGACCCGGAGAAAAATCCACACGACCACGGGGGCAGAGAGAGAGACACACACAAACTCCAAATATACAGCAGCAGGCGTCAGGTTTGGGATCGAACCCAAGATCTCCTGCGTACCAGGCGAGGCTCCTGCGGTGTTACAACTTTCTGCTGTGGCCCATGATCTAATAATTAATTAATCGGGGGGGGGTCCATGGGTAGTTGTCATGGCAACGAATCCCGGGTTCCTGGAGTCGGAGGGTCTATCGGTTGCTTGGTTACGGGAAACTGGGTTCGTGGGGACCCGGGTCTCCGGTGCCATGGCAATGAGGAGGTGGCCACAGGGAACCGGATCCGGCCTCGCCCCTCGGCCTAGCGGCGTTTCGCGGCCACAGCGGTAGCCAGAGAGACAGAAAGCCGCGTTTTATTTTCATTTTAACTGAGGAGTAACAATCGGGCGGCTTCTGAGCGACAAAGCGCACGTCGGAGTCGTCCTCGTCGGCCGGGAAAACCGATGACCGCGCGACGGCCCCGGGACACCGGTCTGGCCTAGCGCGGCTACCGGCCGGGACGTGGCGCCCAGTCGTCCAAGTGGCCAGGCGACGCCGGTCCCCTTCAGGCTGCACGCAGGCGTAGGCCGCAGCGAATTGCAGGTGACTTGTGGCTTTTAACTTCTAGGTAATTAAGTGTTAGAGTATACCTTAATGTGTAGATCGTAACTGAAGTTGTAGATAAGAATTTGAAGGGTTAAGGTCATTCTTAGGATGACCACTGAGGGCTAGTTGGGATGTACTTTGTCCAATTCATCGTACTTGCCGTCATCATCAGCATGATTCGTTAAATACATAGCCGTGCTCGGCATAGGGACTCAGCAATTAGACATTTTACAGCGTCACATTGTTACCGCATTTCAAAAGTCTGTCGTCGATATCGCGTGAAACTTAAAAGTCGTCATTATTCACGCGTCCGTACCTAACCCCCCCCACCCCCCACATCGTTCCGCCTATCTGTTATCGACTCGACAATTACTTTTTTCCGTGCTTTATTGCGGACAAGAGTAGTACAGTCATTCGTTCGGGGTGGCACATAAACCCCATTATCCGCGCTTATCCACATGTAAGAAGATCCACATGTAAGAAGATCAGATCATATATTCTAATATACGGATGCAGGATATGGTGGGGACTTTTGCCCCGTAGATAGCTGTCAATTTGCATTGGTGGCTACCAGCAAATGCATTGTTATTCACGTTTAAATCGTGCTTTGTTGTGCGCATAACATGAATAATGTTAGCGAATAGCGCTCAATATTCGTGTAAATATGAGTTTTAGTTTGTAATATTCTTTTTCACCATCTGATGGCTCGTGAAGTACTTGAGAAGCAACCACTGGTTTCGCCGTGTACTGGATATCTATGGGAGGCTTTGCATGTAAGAAAGGCGCCGTATTTTAAACTGGTGACCCGAGTTCAAATCTTGGCTACAACTAATATCAGCGGAGAGGGTTGTTTGAAATGCGATTGGGCACTCTCCCCCATCACCTACCCCCACTTTCACCGTGAGTGGATTGACAAAGGGCTGTATTTTTTTTCATGACGACCCAGGGTCCCATTACCCAGTTGTGGATGCCATTTGTACTATTTTTTGACCCCCCACAACTCAAGACTAGATGGTCTTTAGCCGCCACTTTCATAGAAATCCCACTCGTGATTTTTCCATCTCCCAAAGATGGATTGACAAAAATGGCTGTATAGTGGCTACCCTCATTTTTTTAGATGATTATATGGGGATTCGGGGGCGAGTAGGACATTTTCTATTTACAGACGGACATTCAAACATCCACTCTGCTGGGGTATATACAGCACAGATATGTTGTTTTATTTTGCATCTTTTATATAGGTTTGTTGAACTTTCACACCGTACGTCGCCAACCGTGCTAATCGGAGGTGCGCGTGATGGACAAACTAAACACAAAATATTATTGCGTGCAATCATACCTACCTTTTCATATTGAATCCTTGCAGTCACGAAAGCTTCAAATCTAGAATTCAAATCTAGAATACCTACCATTATATTATTATATTTACTGTGGTGATGCACGTACATGGTTGGGGGATAGAACGAAATTATTGAAATACACTTACACAATTAAAGTGAATGCAGAGAGTATAGTTTACATAGCGCTATGCTTCTTTAGAATGTAGTCGGTGCGAACTTCACAGGCTTTTTTCGTAACATACGCTGAGTTTGAATGTTAAGTATGCTCATTAGGACTTTCCAAAGTCTTTCAATTAAGTAATTAAAACCGCATGAGCCGCACTGTGTTTGTAGGGCATTAATGCTATTCTACACTGCAATGCTTTAAAAGCGCGTAATCGACCACGATGTAGGATTGCATTAATCCCGTCATGGTCGAAGAATGTTCATTACAGTAATTGGTGTTTGAATTTTTAACAATATTAATAAACACAATTGCTCGTAAAATTAACTGCATTTGTAGACAAGCGGTAATTATAAAACTCAAAACTGTGTATGAGTGATAAAAATTACATTTAGTGGACGCATACTAATATGCACAGTGGCATGATAGGTTTTAAAATGTCATAACTTGCAAACGGCTAAACGATTAAATGTCGTTTTACTTGATTTTTACGGTATGTGTATATTGCTTTTGGCGTATAAATCCGTTTATTTCACTGGCTCTGCATTTAAGGCATTTTGAGCCTCAGAATATATATTTTTTTCTCCCCAACGAACCGAAAAGATCGTGCTGTCGAGGAGCCCAAGCGGGGCCCGCGCACGGCGCAGCGTTCGAGGATGGTGGTGACGGACGTGGTGGGTGGCGCAGGGCCCAGCCAGGCGGTGCGCGACGTGGTCTTCGTGGTGGAGGGCACCGCCAACCTGGGGCCCTACTTCGAGAGCCTCAAGAAGTCGTATCTCCTTCCCTCCATCGAGTAAGTGGGTGGTTTCCCCATCGCACAACGCTGCCCCCCCCCCCCTCTTTCTCTCGTCTTCTCCGATGTCTTTGCTCGAGGCACTCTTTGCCGGAAATACCCAATAAACACACAGACACGCAAGCATAAAAAAATTGTAAGTATCGTTTTTTAAACAATGAAAACTGCTAAATGCCCACGGTGATGCATTTGTGGAATTCTCTTAGTTGTTTTTTTTCTACTTTTATGTGTATGCTGCTGAAACTGAATTTTTGACATGAAAAAAACCTTTGTGCTTAGCAAAAACTTTAATATATACAGTGTAACATTTTACAATGTGGAGTTATAGTGGAAAAAAAAAAACATAAAGCCAAGCATAAAGCAGTTTAGTTTTCCTTGAGCTATTATTGAGCATTTTAATGAAGGTTTGGTTGCAGTGTATTTCCTTTCATTTAAACTTTCATCTTTTACCATTGATTTACTGCTGAAGGTTCTTCAATGGCGGACCACCTGCGGAGACCGACTTTGGGGGAGATGTAAGTGTTTACGGTTTTTTTCTTTTACTTTTAAGACAATTCATTAACTTTTCATTATACTTTGAAAAGCAACATTAGCGTTTGTCCACATAAGCCGTTACACCACAGATGGTGTGTGCGCTGTTCTCAAAGCAGAGTCGATGTAATGCCGACATTAAATCAGCCTTGCAAGTTCTCCTTCTTTTCACGACCTTCGATAATTATCATCATGTGTTTTAAAACCCTGATTGAAAACATTAAAAAATAAACGAGATTACCGTATAAATTTCCCGCACATGTTGACTGCTTTTGTGCTTATCCATCCTTGTGCGATCGAGCGCACAACAACAAACATGATTAAATCAGGTGTGTATTACAGGTAATTTAATTATGAATGGTATTACACAGTGTTCACAGCTGTATTGAGCACGCTCAGTGTGAATGCTCGGAGATGCAAGTCGACGGAGGTTTTTTTTAACACTACTTGGACAGTGAAAATGAAAACCCACCATGGTGCTACTTTCATCTGAACAGGGAAGGCTGCCTGCTGTGTTGTTTAGCCTTGTCTGGGGGGTGCAGAGACAACTTCTGCCAAGTTGCATTTGTCTCATTGAACTGAGCCCTTGACACTCATGGGCACACAGTGCACGCACCTACGCAACCTTCCAATCCTTTAATATAATCGATGTAGATAAACCATTGAATAGTTTCCTTTTTTTTCCAACATTATAAAACCGTTGACATACAGAAATCGTGTGCTTGTTTAACATTGGCCATTACTCATGCTGATTAGGTAGTACCCTGGAATCTTGATTTAGTATGAATGGCAGTACATTGTAAGTGAAAATTGTGTATAATGGAGTAATTACAATGTCGCTTCATACCAGATCTACTTTTCTAGGTTTATCCTTTCACGTGACAAGTGCTCTTTAGAAAAATCGATAACTAATCGTTTTTGTTAGGTTTTTACAGCCTTATTTTTGTTATTTCATGTTTACCTTTTCAAAAAATGTGTGAAAATAGTGTGTTCTTGACGTTATATAATTAGATGAAGAAATGTCCTCCGCAAATCTTGCACTGCGTTGCATCACCCTGTATGTGTGATATCACATAACTTCTTCTGAGATCTCTTCAATTTGACCTTTTTTTCCACACTAGGGTGCTGGACTTTCACATCCACACAGCGACAGAGATTTTCAGCGCATGACATTTGAAGATTTTTTTTTAGTCTCACAGCTGGAGTTCTGCCAAATTAAGTGAAAAAGCATATTTAATATAATGGCCTTTTATTCATAGATACTGATAATAAAAACTAGAACAAAATATTAAAAGATATGCAAATAAGCATAGAGACCATATCCATTGCTTTTAATCCATGACTTTGCTTCGTGATAATCATATGCAGATATGATATTGGTTGTGCTTTCGCACATAGCAGGGGTAGACCTTGAGAAGGTTGTCAACGCCTGCCTGGCTGAGAGACAAAAAAGGGGGAATGTGTGGATCTCACAAAATGCTAATTACGAACATCGTATTGACTTTCGAAAAATAGCTGGGCCCTGAGCAGGACACACCGGATGGAAGAGACGATGGCCAAATTAGGAGGCTCATTACAGAATGGCAGCCGAAAGAGAAAATACACAGGGGAAGTTCACCAATGAGATGTGAGAAATGAGGGACGGTGACATGAGAAGGCCTTCATTCATTTCATCCAGCATGGAATAGATTAGAGTTGATGTCTTTTTTGTGCAGTCATTTGTGACCAGGCTAAGGCCATCATCTCAATTTGTGAACCCAGTTTAATCATCGGGTGGCTAAATTTCGATTTAAAGCTTTCGTGACTGCAGGGATTCATATTCTTGGTTCTTTCGGTAAAGTCAAGTAGAAGGGAAATAATAAAAGAAAACAAATAAAACATTATTTTATTATTTCCCTTCTATGTGACTTTACCGAAAGAATAAAGAACATTGGGTGGCTGCCTGAAATTGAACCCAGGATCTCATTGATGCAATGTCAGTGCTCTGACCCATGAGCCACCTTGTTTATGGTGTCATTTTTAAAACCCGTTTTTTTGTTTGTTCGCCATGTTCCGCAGTACGGGGGCACGCAGTACTGCCTGGTGGTGTTCAATGCCGTGGACTGTGCCCCCGACACCTACGTGCAGTGCTTCGCTCCCACCAGCAGCGCCTTCGAGTTCGTCACATGGCTTGATGGGATCAAGTACGTGTGTTTCCACCACCCTAAACTTTTATCTCACGCCCCGGGTCTCACAACGGCTGTCTGTGTTCTGTCATCACTGTCTTGCCTTAAAGGAAAATGCAGCTCAAAAAAAAAGTAGCTCTTGCAGATATGTACATAGGCTGTGTGTTCTGGGCTGTTTGACATCCGTTTGAAGCTTTAGTTGTGACAATAAAGGATTCTAATTCACAGGAGCACTCCAGTGATATCACTGTAGTGTCACTCCTGTACTTACAAAAAATAGCAAAACCTTAGAGTTGTCATTGATCCAGAGCTCTTGTCTCTTTGCACATCTCACCTTTTCAGGACTTCATACATCTATCTGCGCAACATCTGCCACATGCGCTATTTCGTTACCGCAAGTGACGCTGATTCGCTCATCCATGTCTTCAGATCATCCCGATTCAACGATTGCAACTCTCTCCTTTACGGCCTTCCCAACTCCCAGATTTCAAAATTTTAGATGACCCAACATACCGCTGCAAGACGCTTCACCCGTATACTAGGCCACATCACCCCAAATCTTCATTGCCTCCACTGGCTCCAAATCCAATCCCGAATCAATGTCAAGGTCGCACTCACCATCTTCAAGAACCTCCATGGACTTTCTCCGACCTACCTCTCATTTCACTATTTTATTCCACCCACACACACATTGTGCTCCAGAAACCAAGATTTTCTATCAAAAACCTTCTTTGCTCAGTGGGAGATCACTCATTTTCTGCTGCCCCAGTAGTCTGGAGCTCCCTTCCCCCTGCCATCTGTGCCATCAAATCTCTGTTTAAGCATAAAAGTCGAGGCTGAAGACCCTCCTTTGTTCCTCTGCTCATTTATTTTGTATAGCATCTTAAGATGTAGTTGAATTTACAGGCTATATAAATCCACATTTTATTTCATGAACAATTCAACATCACTGGAGTGTTACAACGAGCGCGCATGGACAGATCACACAACACTAGGACTCTTAATTTTTTTTTTCTCATGAGCGGGGCTTCTAAACAATTGACAAGACACGCATGCTAGGTACAAATCTACAAAATAAGAGCAATTTTATGGATTGTGTCTTCGTTTAAAGCTGGTCTCATTGTCAGTGGGAAGGCATCTGGCTGTCTAAACTATGGTAATAAGATTTCCACAATTTTAACACGTTTGAGTTGGTGGTCTACAACAATGCTGTTTTCCCATCTAGAAATAATGTATGTATGCCTATTCCTGCCATTGTAATCCCTCTGGTATTGTTGCCGTGTGCCGTCTTCTGCTCCATCGGCAGCAATTCACTGGTCACATGACGTGCAACTCCCCCCCGGAGTGTTTTCATAACACGAGAGTATAATTGTGATGTTAATGATCTTTCTCCCAGTGTATATATATGTGAATTCTGTTTGGCCCAACGGTGCATGTGTTCCTGTCAGGTTCATGGGCGGAGGTGGTGAAAGCTGTAGTCTTATTGCCGAGGGGCTCAGCACGGCACTGCAGCTCTTCGATGACCTCAAGAAGATGCGGGAGCAGATGTACGGTTTCGCAAAATAGTGTGTCGCAGTGAGCACCCGTACGCCTAAAAAAACTAAACCACTCGACACGTTCATCATTGAGACTGCCTTGAAAGGACAAATATGCCATTGGCGACGTTTTGAGCAGTGGGGACCCTCTTCATAACACATTAAGAGCACATCATACGTTAAAAAATATCTTCCATATAGCTAGATAACCTCATCAGCAAGCAAAGCGAGTAATCACCTCTTCAGGTATGGAGCCCAGTGTCCATGAGACCCGGGATGATGACTTCGGTAACAAAACAGGTGTTAAGATGTTAAAACACCAAACTGAAACCTTTTACAAGGAATCATGTCTGCATTAACCACAATACTTGTGGTCAGAATGCAAACAAACAAAAAACATACTCTGATAATATATGCATTGTCTTTGAGACTGATTGGTCCACACCAGAGACAACTTTCTTTGGAGCCTAGTCTCAAAAGGTGTTAGCCCAGAGGACGCCAAAAGGCTCTTGCAGGACCTTAT
Organism: Lampetra planeri; assembly: GCF_965212315.1. Classification (NCBI taxonomy): domain Eukaryota; kingdom Metazoa; phylum Chordata; class Hyperoartia; order Petromyzontiformes; family Petromyzontidae; genus Lampetra; species Lampetra planeri. Next base: position 12,757,774 of record NC_136122.1, on the reverse strand, counting down.
ACAAAACATATAATATCTTATTGCATAAAGGGATCAATATTTCATCTTCCGTGAGCAAATTCTTATTACATTATTGCTCATGCCTGTCCTCTAGAGCCGACCACTGGAATAGTGCGGAGTATTTGAGGGCTGCATCCTAGGGTCAAGGCCAGTGTGGCTGAAAGTGGGGTGGTGTGGTCAGCACACCGCTCAACCTCTTTTGTCTCCCCACTGGTGGTTTTCACACACTGCATCTGGTGCCAATTAAAGCAGTCAACCAAGGGGAGACCCAGGACAGGTTTAGATACCACTTGTGTCATTGATGTTAGCAATGGTCAGCAATCAAAGTCAAGTCATCAGGATTGTAGTGCAGTGCACAAACCACCGCCACCTCGCCTAACACACAAATATTATTGCAGTCGGGCTGAAATATAGTGGAAAGTAGGTACAAATGTTTATATAGATAATAAATGTAGATGTCATCATCTACATTTTTCTCTATCCAAGTGTTACACATGTTCACTCTTTTGTTGAAAAGTTGTATTTTTCAAGGGAGATCTGGCTTCAGTGTAAGAACAGCAGAAAATATAACAAAAGCGTAACATCGATCTACAGATTAAGGAAATTGAGAGTGCAATTATGTAGGTGAAGCATAACGTCAGGTATTTTACCACCAGGGTTCTGGCAATAGTTGGCACCTTGTTCTTGTTCACTGCCATTGTCCTGTGATTGGTCGATTGTTGAGGAGTACGTGCGCGTGTTTTTGTGTTGGCGATGAGCAGCGGGCCGACGCACAAGGTGTGCATCCTCGTGTGCAACTCTCCGCCCTACCAGCTGCCGGCTGTGGAGAGCATTGCGTACTCCGGGCTCACAGTCGACCAGCTTGCCACCATGATTGGGGAGGTATGCCTACACCTGCACCCCCACTTGTACACACAAAGTCTTCTCACAGACTACAGGTGGTGTTAGATGAGCGCCTATGGCCGGTACCACATCCGGCTGCTTTTGTTTCTCTCTAACTTTGATGTTTCCGCACTGTACCAGTTACTTGGTTAAGTTTTAAGGAAATTATTAAAGGTCAAGTCGATATCAGGGGGAGGCCCAGGAGAGGTTCAGATACCACTTGCCACCAATGTGCATTGAAGCGGACTACAGATGTTTGGGATCGTAGTGCATTGTGCAAACCACTGTGCACACAATGCATACACAATAACAGCGATCCCCCGTGTGGACTTTTTAGGCAAGTGCTGTTGGTGAGGACCTATTTTGAACTGAATGGCACAAAGAGGGAGTGCTGTGTGTTCAGCACCGCGCCTGGCTTCCACTGTCTCTGCAAATCCTAATGATGACGTCCGACACTTGGTATTTATATCAGGCTGCGTTATCAAAGCGGTGGGCCAGGACAGGTTCAGGCACCATTTTCCACAGATGTTACATGTGGCAGCCGTCTAATCTAGGAAGCCAGCTAGGTGCATTCATCACTACCCTATTGCTCCCCACTTATACACATACACTATAAAATATTATTTAGAATTATATGTCATCAAGACACTTCAGCAACATTGGGCATATTTATGTTTTAGGGGAATTCAGTAGCAAGCTGCAGTAATAAGGCAGGCTTTAAGCCTGAACTTGAACAGGGGCTGGAACTGGACTGCACAGTTGGGGGTGGGGGGAAGATAATTCCAGACCATGGGGAAAGCAAAGGAGAATGAGTGACCTCTCATTGATAGAAATTTATTTTCGGATTTGAAATAAAGCCGTGGCTGCTGGAGTGGAGAGTGCATGCAGAGGAGTCGAGTGAAATGAGAGGGGAGAGATCGAGTCTACGGAGGATCTTGAAGACGGCAGGTGCAATCTTGAAATTCATCTGGGATTGAGTTGGAGATAGTGGTGGGACTTGGGTGTTGGGGTGAGGTGATCTTGTTTGTGGGTGCAGGTGGGGAGTTTGGCAGTAAAATTTCGAGATGAGGGATGTAGCGAGGCAGAAGGCGAGGGATATATAATACACAGAAGCCAGTCAGAAAAATTAAATCACAAGCTGCCCAAGTTCCATGACGATGTGCAGGCTTTTTTTTTTACATGCGGTGTTTTGCACGTTGTTTTGATAGAGGGGAGTGCACTTCTCGGTGATCGCCCCACGGAAGGTGCCGGCGCTGCAGTTCCTCTTCGACAAGGGAGGGCCGCTGGTGCCCGAGGCGGCTCTCAAGGCCTACCACCAGGATCTGCGGCACATGATTTTGGTCCGCGGTCTCGTGCTGCCAGGTTAGCATGGCATGTTGGGAGAATGAGCTCAGTGCGTTTGGATGGGGGGGGGGGGGGGGGAATATGGCTCAGTGGTAGGCATGCAGCGCTTCGTTGATTCATCGATCGTCGAATTGCGTGTGCAAGAATATGTTCGTTTTGATTCATATATGTTGCGCCACTAAATTTATCATGATGTTGAAAACATTTAGGTTGATTTCTTATTTATTCAATTGTAATGAGTAATTGACTTGTGAATTGTTACATGGCCTACTCGGTAAGCCCAAATACGTGAAAGAATGATTTTTGGTTTGAAGTGAAATTGTTTTGGCTCAAAATGTTTCAAATAAATTGAACACCCAACTTGATATAGGGTTATAGTTTATATAATGATCTGAGAATTGTATCTAATAAACGTAGTTAAATTCACTGGTTTATTTATTTTTATATGAAAAGGGCTCTTGTAATAAACATAATGTCAGTACATTCTCTGAAGGTTAACCGGCACACATCGTTGAATGGTGTGAAGACATCCTAATTGTATCTAATTGTTAGTGTCAAAATTGTCACATTCAAGGTGGCAATATCCTTGGTGTTATTGTGATTTATAAATAATTTGCTGGCGCTCGTACAACTTTTTTTATGACCTTGTAAGAACCAAATTAAAACCAGGATTCTATTTTTAAGCAAGTACAGCAAACTTGACTGACATAATTCCAGAATGTGTCAATGGAACAGTACAGAAAATCTGAAAAAAATGGGGGGAAATGCATTTTTGAGTTTTCTATCAAAATAATAAATATTAATAAGTAAATACTTTTAATGAACGCAACCTATGGTACCCTTTTGGCAGTATCCAAGATGATGAAAAAATAAGAATAGGTACCATTCTCTGGTCTAACACTGGCGAGACAAGGGCATAAAGAAAGCAGTCTGGTGTAGGCTAATCAGTTTTAAAGACAATGCATATTTATTTTCAGATCATGTCTGTTTGCATATTTTGCCACAAGTATGTGTGGTTAATGTAGACTTGATGCCTTGCAAAAGATATAAATTTCGTTTTTGAACATCTTAACACCAGTTTTATTGCCAGAAAGGGTTAAACCGATTCTTACTTTTTACTGACTTTAAATGTTGAATTACGGGTCAAGCATGCATTCGTAAAGGTCAAAATAATGCCTGTTATAGAAGGTTGATACCCGGCTGACTAAAGGCCATGTAGGTGCACTGTTGTCCTTGCGCGAGTGGCATCATGACGCCAACTTATGAAGCACATGAAAACCGGAGCCACGGTGATTGCCATGCCCTTGTCGGCTTGCCACGCGATTGTGCGTTCATGTCACTTGTCCGTGTGTGTCGGTAGAACGCGAATCGATGCACCAGCTGCCGGCGGTGATGCCGGGGAGCGCCTTGTCTGCCGGCGTTGGGAGCGTCTCTGGTCCCTCCAGCTTGGCCCGAGCCACGCAGCCTGGCGGGGCCCAGGCCGGCCCCACTGCCGGACCCGGGAATCTCCCACAGGGTGACTCATACTGCAGCGCTGCTCTAGGGACTTGGGGGTTGAATATAGCGTGGGATGGAATTCGAGCTTAAATTGTTGGATGGTCGTTGAAAGAATATTATCGTCATAATAATTCACAGCCCTTTGTCAATCCACTGATGGATGAAGGGGGGGGGGAACCCCTTACGCCTTGTCCATCTTGGTGATTGTCTGACCATACTTCGCGTTGGTAAATACGCACTGATAAAGGTAGACATAGAGGGACATTTCTACAGATGGATAAACACATTGAGAGACAGACACATAGATGGGCAGCAGGAACATACATTTAGAACCGTGACTGACACATGGACAGAAATAAGAATAGGTGGACCAAAAAAGTCGGTAGTGAACTTAAAGGCAGGTAGTACTTATTAATTATATGCCGGGAGATAGGTAAATACACATATGGGTAGACAGACAAGCAGGGGAGAGATGAACAGACACTCGCATGTATTCAGACAGACAGGGTTGAAAGAATGAGATTAAATTAAAGTCAGGGCCGCAAGTTAAAGTAGGTTTTATATTCCTATGTTGGCTGATAGCATTTTGGTTTGTTCGTGTTGCTGGAGAGTTGGTTGATATTACAGAATGATGGCGACTGCACTGGCCGAGATATTGATGTCAGCATGTTCCAATTTTATTTCACAGGCAGCCCTGGTAAAGTGTGGCCTCGGCAGCCGCCTCCATCTGCAGCAGGTAACTCCCAACGCTTCCCCTGAGATGCTTGTAAATCAATTTACATCAGAAATACTGAATATTAAGGGGGGTGGGAGTTGGGAAATTTGGAGGGGAAGAATGAAATAGGAAAATATCAATTAAATTAAGACAGAATCAGAATGTGTATTTATACTGGAAGAATCTGATGAGCTAGAAAGCTTTTTTCACAGATGTCCAGTAGGGACAACGCTTGGCAATGACACCATGACGAAGCGGTGCCTGCACACAAAAAAAAACATTTGCACAACTGCCACCGAAACCCAAATAACCAGTGGACTCCAAGGAGAAAGTCCAGTAACAAGGCAGAATTAAGGCGCCTTCGCAGTCCAATCTCCGCTGCCCATCACTCAGACCTTCGCTTTGTCACCAAGGCCCCCGAACCGGCTCGCAGACTCGCCCCGAGAGAGTTTCCACAGCACCGCCTCTCAAAAAACAGGTCCCAGGAAAGTTACTGCACCGCCGTACAGCTCCTCAAACAGGCCATCGGAGAGTCTCTACGCTGCCGTTTGTACACAACGTTAAAACATAATTGTACAGCGGCTTACAGCTTGAGAACATCCTGTATGAAGTGGCGGTGTGCACCATTTATTTATGCATTTATTTATGGTGTGTTGTTCACGCTCTCTCGGCTGTCTTGTTCCTGTTATTGACACTATATTCCATTTGACATTGTTTAAACATATCCTGTACGTGTTGTATATTTTAAAATATCATATACACGTCATTATGTGTTTGCTATGTGTCACTTGACACCCTTGGGCACCTTTGCAAACAAGACATTTCTGTCTCAAGGGGTTATCCGAGTAAAATGTGCTTCGTTAAAACTAAATTGTCTCAAACATAGGCCCCACGGAGAGTACCGGCGTTACCCATGGTGTCTCAGTGGAAGACCCCAGAAAATTCCCAAAGCCCCAGGATCTTGGGCACGTCCAAGGGAGGATCTTCCCACTGTCACTTTGCCTCTTAGGCTGGGCTCAGGAGAGTGTTCACGTCAACATCACAATGCGTAAATTCAAGCAAATCCCAGGAGAGAGCCCAGGCAGGTGGTGGCGATAAGAGAAGGGAAATTTGGGTGGGGGGGGCAGTAACAAGGAAAGGCCCGGGGATAGAGGAACAGGCTAAATGCAAGGGAAAACATTTACACAAAATGAATGTAAACAAAACTGGATGAGATCACCATCATGCTTAAGGGTAATAGGGGTAAATGTAAAGCAAGGCAACAGTTCATTGTATCTGCACGTTGCACCCTGGCCAATTGAAAATGGGTGGACGGGAGTATTGCAGAGTTAAGTGCACTAAACACGGCAGCCATCGTCATTGATGTACGGGCGCACTGCGGCTTTGCACTGCTAACTCGTGGCATTGCCACGAGATAACTTTCACGGTTTGTCATTCTACTAGTGAATTAGTATTCTCACCTCGATAATCAACCTGCTCGACTCTCCATGATGTTGGGCATTGCTTTAAAATTGTTAAACAGTCCCCTCCGTTACAATTACAAATTTTGTCTGTTCATCTTGGTCTCTGTCTACCTCTGTTCACCTCTGTTCCTTTTTTAATTAACTTTACCAAATGTCAACAGTTTCTCTCGGTATTCTCCATCACATTGAGCTATGCGTCCAAAATGCTTTTGTTGCTGTCTTTCCGTCATTGTGTACAGATCAGCTTTTGCACAATTCTCTTATTGTACACTCTCATTGGTTCGTCTTGCTGTCCACGGGTTACGAAATAAGTCGTCTCCAATTCAATAGCAACCCTGGCTCTTAATCCCACACTGAAATGGTGGCTGCGACTGTGTGACGGACAGGAGTTGGAGGACTGCAGACTCAGGGTTCGCAGCAGCAGCAGCAGAACAAGATGGCCATACAGCAGCAAATGGGTGTACAGCAGCAGGGCCCAGGACAGCAACCCCAGCCGGGGCACCCCATGTACCCCATCCCATCGCAGGTGGGCACTGGCAAGCGGCATGCCGCACCAACGCATTGACACGCTTCGTTCTTTACCGTGCTCCTGCTGCTGCTACCGTGGGCTGTGACTCATCGCTCGTGGGACGATGGCGCGTCCACATTTTCGTACTTCAGACGGGAGTGCCGGTCCTCACTGGCGCTCATTCGGCCGCTGCGGAGGCCATAAAGATGGCTGCCATGCAAAAGGGCTACCCTTCTCCAGCAAACCCAGGTACTCGTCATCGTGATGCCTTTCCCCAATTTCATCCCAGATGTGCCTTTGCTGTTTTTTCACCACGAGATGAAATGCTCATTTCAATCTTTCACACCTATGAAAATCTCAGGACACGTTCAGCTATAGCTTGCCACTGGGTTGATCAGTATGGTCCGCTAACCAACCACTGCAACCCACACATGCGCTCTGACACAAACACAAGCTCCATTATTAGAGTCGAGTTATTTTGTAGACACACTGTTTTATTTATTTCAGTCCACTGCCTCATATTTGCATCCCATTGTTAGATTACTGCTCAAACAAGTGTTGTTCGTCATGCTGAGAGTACAGATCACAGCGTGAGGGCTATCAATAGTGCCTTGAACAATGCAGGAATTGTTACACGCAGTTGCATAAAGGCAGAACATGAGTTAGGTCTTGCTGTGTAATGGCTGTAACTCCCGCGTGTTGTCAGTGGGTGGTGCCAAAGCATAACGCATTCTGCTTCTCTGCGAAACTTAACTTTGAGCCCTCCCCTGCTTTTGTGAGTTTATGCATATTTTAGTTACTTTTGAAGGTTATTTCTCTGTTACTATCTACACTCATGGCTAATCGTTCATATGCCTATTCAATACTGGTAATCATGAAACATTCTTAAAATTAAATGAAAGTCTCCAACTGGACTCTACTAATGAAGAAGCTTCCTTGCCTGAAATGTTACCTGATACATTTTTTCTTCTTTCGGGCAGTGTAATTTCAATGGTGTCGAGTTTTTTGTCGTGGCGATGAATGTGCGATTTCATCTGTGTGACATTTATGTATGTGCGTATGTTGGCCAACTGTGCGCGCTAATCGGAGTTGCCATGTGCTACATGCAGGCATGGGCCCTGGACCCCAGGTGCCATCAGCCGTGGCTGGCCCCGGTGGCCTCGTGCCGACCTTCCCTCCGGGCCAGGGCATGAATCAGTCTGCATCTGCTGGGGGTTCCCAAGGCGGGCAGGGGGTACCCTCCTCCATGCCGCCATCCAAACTCCCCCCCAACGCGTCTCAGGGTGGAGCGCCCATGTCCCAGGTACACGCAGAGGAGCCCATGGTTTATTTCCCTCATTTTGGGGGTTTGTTTTCACGCTTTTCCAGCTAAGGTTTAAAGCGTTACCGTATTAGCTCCGTCCGCCTCAGGATGGGGCCTCGATTCCTGTCTTAAAAATAATCCAATATGAATTTAATTTTACTTAAATTATGTTACTGTTGGGGACTTATCCTTGGCCACATTAATATCAAAGGGTTACCCAAAATGTGGCAATTAAGAAATCGGCATTAAACAGATAAGTGCTACAGCTAAGGCGGTAAGGTCACGCGCCATAAGCAATTTCACATCCCCATAACATCATTAAATCATCTCATTGTGTGGCTTGAAATAAAATGTTACTGCTAATTAAATACTTGCGATAACAAACGCATGTTTGAAAGAATTTACAAAATCCATACATGTGCATTATTTTTTATCCCTTGTCAATTTATGAATATATGACGCAATTATGTTCAGGAGCGTCAATGGTGCAATAATAAAATGCCTTTGCAAATCTTGTGCCTTGCACAAAATGTATGATCTATGTTCATATTTAAATTTACATTCTGCAGTGACTTCCAAATTTGTTTAAGGAGTTCATTTTTTGTGTCTGATGGCACTGATGGGTAGGTATGCATACAATAGACTGGCAGAGTAATCTCTCTTGTCTGTAAAATTGCATGAAGAGATTATTAATCACATTTATTCCAGGACCATGTACACACCACAATAACAACAACACATGTATTAATTAGATCTTGGAGTGACAGCCTGTCTCATTGACTTGGCTCCAGAGAGCAAGGTGCGATCGCACAAGTCCTCTTACGTTCAGATATTCCGCACAGAGATAGTTTTTTTACAGTGCTGTTGTGAGCTTGTTTATCACGCATTACGCAGCTTTGTGACTCGGGACTCGGGGTCTAGCATGTCGGCAAACGGCTTGGCAGCTGACGTGCGACATTCAAATTTTCCGTTTCTCTGCTGCAGTCTTGAAGTGATCTCTCATCACTGGCCCCTGATAAAGAAAATGCCATCGCGCGGCTCAGCAGACACATTACACGAGCATGCCTGCTCGCCTAACTGGATGAATGCTGATATGTCACTTTCCACCGCTATACATCAGGCCAATAATAAATGTCACCTGCAAGGCTCCTTTAATACCCACCACAGTCTGGAATGCGTAATGTTGCTGGTCGAACCACGCTTGCACGAATAGCATCCTGAATCCCTGCTTAATCTGCGTGGGTTAAAAAAATATTGAATACACCAAATTAATCAAAATGATAATAAATCAAATAGTTGTTTTTTGATATATATATATTCTCTTTTTAATTAGCTGGTGCACATGTGAGTATCCAATTCGCAATGCTGCCCAAGTACAATAATGAAAAAGTGTCGAATCAAGTCCCGAAACCACAAAGATGGGAGTCGAGGCAAGAAGGCTTGTTTGGCCCATACCTTTCTTAGCGCAGAATCCACACCAGCAGTGGAGCCTTTTTGCTCCTATTTCGTGGTCGCTTTGTTCGAATCATAAACGTGTAGTTCGCACTGAAGCTTTGTTCACCTGCTTTCTGAATTTATGCAAATATTGTCTTGAAATTGCCAGACTCTCCCCAGCCATTGGCGATCCTACTGTGTAAACACAAGAAATCGGATTCTTTCCCAAACAAGATATGGCAGAAACTCACACGTAACACCAATTATATGTTTTTTTCACAACACCTTGTGTGCGTTTTGTAATTGTCTACGGCTCGGGTGTTTTTAAGTTGGAATCTCTCGCTTCGATTCCCCCGGGGCAACCCCTCGCGCTCACTCTTGCCTTGGTCCGCCCGCCCTCCCCGCTGTGGCCGTCACAGGCCGGTGTCACAAACGTCCCCACTGTGGGGATCGCGGTGGCAAAACAGCCGCAGGGACCACAGCAAAACCCCACGCAGCAGCTGCAGCAGGGGCTCGGCATGCAGGCGTCGCAGCAGACGGGAGGAGCTGGGGGACAGCAGCAGCAGCAGCAGCCGCAGATCACCGTGAGTTGCTGTGCCGCTCCTCTGGGGGCTATTTCTGCAACGCAATCTCAACTTCTTCCCGTCTTTTTTGTACATTGTGTGACAATGCACACACGTATCGTCAATCCACTTCGTATGTTTACAACACACAGGCAGATATATGCCCGAAAGCTTTAGTGACCTTGGGCAAATGTTGCTGGTGACCACCCATTAAGGTCAGCGCAACAAACGAGCAGGTGGTATGCACAGCGCCACGGCTAGCCACCTGTGCCTCCCCAGTGCTAACACACACACACCGCACCAGGTCGTCGTTTAAGGTTAAATATATACCACATGCCACTGCACATGCCCTTATCAGTGTGTGTGCGTATATATATATGTGTACATGTACTTGAGATTTGGTTCCAATTTTCTGATTAATCAAAACATTCTAAAATCAGGCCGATGTGCGAAAATGTATGTTTGTTTAGGTTTTATCCTACAACCAGAAGTAGTGTAATATGGCATCCCAAAAAAAACACTGACATTTCAATTAAACCCTAAATTGGCATTTTCAGATCTGAAAGTCATCCCTGATAAATCAATATAATCATACATTGCACAATTCACATGTTGGAGGAAGGTCTTGTGTAAGTCTGGCAGGGCATTTTTTTTTTAGTTTTTCCATCACATTTGCCAGATGGAGCTCCCCGATTGGCTTACATGCACAGCCCTTTTGTAAGTCCACTGCTTTATGAGCCCCTCCCCATGCTGTGCAGGTCACGGGGGTTATTTGATCATAATTCACACTGGTGGGTGGAGGATCGATTCAGGCATGGAGAATAGACATAAACATTCCAGTGAATAAATTAATTTTGCTGCCCTGCCCTCTGCTGACCACCACGCAGCCCCACAGGAGCCTGACGTGCATTGTTTATCACCCAGCGATGTACTATGCAGGCTCAATCCTGCTTAGCTTCTGAGATATGATGAGAGTTTGCGGCCGCATTCTTGGTGATATGCTCAACACATTCCTGCGGAGGGAGCTGGTAGGAACGTTGGGTTGCTCGGTCAATGGCCAGGGTCAACCACGGCGTGTTGTATTCCGCAAATATGGCCGACTGAGGGCGGGCACAAGCCGGCGTGAGTAGGTTAAACGTTGAGTTTTATAAGGGCACCACGGGGTGACCAGCCCCTCCCCACCCAACCCCACCCTCCCCACCCAGCCATTCCCCACCCTCCCCACCCAGCCCCTCCCCACCATCCCCACCCAGCCCCTCCCCACCCAGCCCCTCCCTCCCCACCCAGCCCCTCCCTGCACGATGGACACAATAATCCCCTGTGGGCTGGTGTAACCAGGAGGTTCCTACCAGTATAAGCAGGCTCAAGTAACCTTCCGCCAATACGTGAATCACACCGGACAGGAAACAATAAAAAGTCAAAAGGGTTGCACTTAAACAATCAAAGGAGACTCTTTATCTCCTGTTTTCAACCCTGTGCCAGTTGTAGAAGTTACATTTTGTCGTGGGAAGGAAAATTAAATTCGAACGACCCAATGTTTACCACTTTCTGGCAAGTGCAGACCCTGCTTCTATCTGCATCATCATCAGGGAACACACCTTGCAGTGCTTGCATGATCAGGTCCAGAGTGTCGGAACGGGAAGTGGGGAATAAGGCCCTGTGAGTGCTTATACTTTAAAGTTCCATGGTCGTCACTCTGTCTTGTCTGTCTATCTACCAGTCCATCCATCTGTCCGTACTTTTGTCAAAATGTCCCGTTGTCCGTTAAATCGTTCCGTCTTTGTTTTTTTGCAGCTGCCCGGAGCTCAGCCCATGCCTAGTGGGGTCCCTGGTGCAGCAAACAAGGTGCCCGTGTGGTCAGGATCTCTCGAGTGGCAGGAGGTGGGTGTTTTTTGCTTCAATCATCAACTGTTAAAAAGGCAGTGAATAAGGCTGGAAACGATCCTTGCCCATGTATAGCCTTACGAGGTTGTTTTCTACAAAATGTGCTATTCCTGCATATGTATGTATGTGTTATGTGTGTGTGTGTACCTTGAGGGAGCGGTGGCGCAGTGATTAGCGCGCTCTGTCATGAACCCAGCGACCCGGGTTTAATTCTCGCTCACGGTCAACACCAGTGACGATTTTATGAACTGGTCCTGGGCCTCTCCTAGGTTGACTCAGCCTCAAATGGGTACCTGGTGCAGTTTGTAAAAATATCGCCACTGGGGAGACAGGCGGTCGGGCGTGGTGCTGGCCACCCACCCCCTCGTGTTCCGTGCCAGCCTTCATAGGTGCTCATGGAACAGTACTCGCTCCTACAGTCTGCTTAAGGCTCTGCAGGGGGAGGGAGGTCTTTGTTCTTGTGCCTTGTGTATGTATGTGTGCTTGTTTTTGTGCATATGTTTAATGGAGAACAGTCGTCCAGTGGTTGGACGACTGTTCTCTTCCGGTGAGCTCGGTTCCCAGCCGTGGCTAACATCATGAGTGGCGAGTGACATCAGAACTGGTGCTGGGCCACCCTTAGGTTGGCTCAGCCTTAAATGAGGACTCGCCACGATCTGTAAACACAAGCAGTATGAGACAAAGACCCTGGCGGTAGCCATACCACCCCCTTGAGCACTACACCAGCCTTAATAGGTATTCGCTAACAGCATTTGCTCGAACAGCCTTTTAAGTATAAGCAGGGTATGTTTATTTTTGTTGTGTGTATACACATGTACTGTATAGTGTAGCATACTGCAAATAACCTGCAATGCATTATGCATGGATTTGGAGTTGTACGTTCCAGTCATCTTTGTTAATTGTGGATTCGTAACCACCATCTACACCATGATCACTACCGCCACCACTACGATCATTGCCATCACGTCTGTAAACCACGGGCTGTCCTTTTTCAGCCCTTGGTTGTTTTCTTTAATGCCCTCACATTAAGGGAGCAGCACACACAAAAAAAAAACCTTCCCTTCGGAACAGGCCCGTCGGAGGTCGCAGCAGTCGCTGTCAGTCGCACATCATTGCCGAGCCCACGGTTATCATTTTCATCATCATTACTATTCTCCAACACAGCCGCCAAGTGAGATGTCGTGTTCTGGGAAATCAGATGAGGCCATCTGTCCCCGAGCCAAGATGCTCGCTGCCTGCAAACGCACAAGCTCTAAGCCAGCCATGGGAATATTACACCCGTATTTACGCTGTCAGGGTCGCCCCGAGTATTGGATGCTTTGAATTTTTATCTCGCCGGATTAAGGCTGGTGGCTGATATGAGTATTTTACTGTTGATATTGAAGTGTGGGGAAAAAAATGATGCCGAGAACAAATTTCAATATTTCATACGTGTGATTGAAAGATGGCGATGAAGAGTAATTGGAGAAAATTTAGGCAGTGATGGTTTTATGTAAATTTTAGCACATGCATAATTGACAGACTGACAACAATTAATCCTTATTCCAATCTTTAGTGTTTTACTTAAATTTCATAATTCGTTTGATTTACCATTTAAATGCTGTATATCTACACTAGGTACGCTTAAGATATTGCATTGAAACTTTGCAGATTAAGTTTTGACGGAAGGTTAATTAGGTAAATGACTTGTTTATTTTGTGTTCATTAAGGCTTGTCTTTCAACAATAAAGCAGTTTTAGCATTCACCACAGAATACTCATGGCTCTGCTTAGCACTATATTTGAAATAATATGTATTCCACATACAGCACCGCCGTTGACTGAATGTGGCTTATGTATTGTGTTCCAGAAAAGTAAATTTTTCATTGTTTCCATCAGAAACCAAAGCCTGCTTCCTTGGACCCGAATACCAAGTTGACCCGGTCTCTCGCTTGCCACGTGTTCATCAGCCAGGGCGAGTCTTTGTACGTAATGACGACTGTCTTGCGCTGACACACTCACTTGTTCCAGTTTTTCAAAAACCACTTAACTGAGCAGCATTCGCCAAGGCATTCTCCTTATACGATCACTACTAATTGCTGTCCATACAACCTTTACAATCGACCAATGAGTGCTCGATGTGGTTTTCTCTCAAGCTTGCAGTGACATTTTATTTGCATTTGGAATAGCGCTTTTGAAAAACAGATGGCTCTCCGTTGGCTTCCAGACACAAAGCTTTGAATCATTTTGAGATGGGCTCTCTATTCACTATTATGATGGATAATTGTTGTCCTTTTATTTAATATATTCCTGTTGATGTTATGTTTATGTAGATATTGATATCTATCACCTCTTTTAATCAGATTCCGCCGGTTAAATTATTTTAACGTGTGCTGATGCTGCACTTTACGGTGATATGCTTACCAATGGTAAGGTGATACAATTATCACTGGGCGGAGTGGTGGCAGGGTGGTTCAAATGTGAGTTTCAAGGCTCACATCAGTGGTGAGTAAATGTCTGAACCAGTCCAAAGTACGCTCTCTTCACCACAAACCATTGCGGCTTAGTGTAGTCAAGCAATAACCATGATCATGATAGCGCGGGGGAGGCTTTCGTCTAGCAGTGCATTGACAAAGGGCTGTAGGTTTTACTTGAATATGTCAGTCATTGTCACCAATGATGGCGGTTCATAATTGATTGTTTGGGTTTGGCCACTTCATAATCTGACCAAATAGTTATTTTGTATCAAGAAGACCCTTCACCACCTGACACGGAC